>NC_057876.1:24520727-25720727 GCF_019740435.1 Gambusia affinis
AATTAAAGCTGCAGCCTCGTGCGACCCTACGCAGCAAGCGCTGCTCCGGCTCGCCCGCCACCAGCGGAGTTACAGCAGCGGAAGCTCTCGCACCGTTTCCAGAGCAGCGCCCGCTTCGCCAGCGGAGCCGTCGCGAACCTTTCCGCCCGATCGCCCGCCACACGACACACAGCGAATGCGTTCGGCGCTTCCGGACGACTCACAAAAAATCTGAGATCGGTCCATTTCTGGCGGAGAGATAGCGGTTGGATTAACCTAGGGGGGGCAGTGGAGTCAAATTACATTTCAACACATTTGAGCTCTTTAAAGGTTACCACAGGTCTTACATTTCAAGTTTGGTTCCAATCGGATCATCCATGTGTGATTTAAAGACAATCGTATGAATATGGCGAGGTCTGACATTCGCCATCTGGCCACGCCCACACTGTTCAGCCAGCATTGACAGATGTCATCACCTTATCATTTTAAGTGGGTTTGCACTGGATTAAATCCATATAAAAACAGAGAAAAGTTAGAAATACTGCAGGAAAAATGGTGACTTTCTGTGGGTAGTGGGTGGGGCTAATGAACTAATCATTCTATCCAGGTGGTGCAGCAGCGGCACATCTAAAGTCACCAGGTTACTCAGAACCCATCCAAACACAGAACAGATGCTTAGAACAGATAATGTGCCAAACTTTCTCCAGCTGAACAGAAACAAAACTGAAGTTATTATCTTTGGACCTAAAGAGGAACAATCTAGAGTCAGTGCAAAGCTTCAGTTATTACAACTAAAATCAGCAATCAGGCCCGAATCCTGGGAGTAGTGATGGACACTGACCTGAACCTTCATAGCCACATAAAGACAGTCACAAAGATGGCCTACTATAACCTGAAGAACATTTCCAGGATTAAAGGACTAATGTCTCAGCCAGATCTAGAGAAACTCATCCATGCGTTTATCTTCAGCCACATTGATTATTACAACTGCGTCTTCACAGGTCTGTCCAACCAATCAAACAGCTGCAGCTGATCCATAATGCTGCTGCTCGTGTTCTCACTAAAACCAGGAAGATAGAGCACATAACACCAGTTTTAAAGTCCCTCCACTGGCTCCCTGTAGCTCAAACAATAGACTTTAAAATACTGTTGTTAGTTTATAAATCACTGAATGGTTTAGCACCACAATACATTAAAGATTTGCTGCTGTTGTATCAACCTTCCAGACCTCTCAGGTCTTCTGGTTCTGGTCTGCTCTACATCCCCAGAACCAAATGAGGAGAAGCAGCATTTAGCATCTATGCACCACAAATCTGGAACAAACTTCAAGAAAATTGTAAAAGAGCTGAAACACTGACTTCCTTTAAATCTAAATTAAAACCCCACTTGTTTAGAGTTGTATTTGAAATGTAATAAATTGCAAATGTATTGACAAAACCTGACTTGATGTTTTGTTTTGATTGTTGATTCTATGTTGCATTGTGTTTTTGTCTTTGATTTGGTGTAAAGCACTTTTAAATGCCTTGCTGCTGAAATGTGCTTTCTTTAACTAGGAAGAAAGTAAACAGATCTCAAAGCAAAAATTAATCCCTTAAAGCTCACATAAATGCTGAAGAGCCATGGCATTAAAATTAAAATTAATTTAAACTCTAATTTAAACTCTAAGAATGAGTTTAAAGTTCATTCAAATCATTGATTTTTATTTGATTTCAAACAAAATCCGATTTGAAAAAATAAATAAAAAATTCACTGTGAAAATGTCAAATATTTACAAAAATATTTTTTATAATTTAGAATTACAATATATACTGTAAATTTCTTAAACTGATGTAAAAATATTGCAAACAACAGTTTTACAACATTATTAGCATGAAAATTAAGGCAATTCTTCATTCGTTTCTATGCAATTTTGAAAAAACATCATAAGTCAAAACAAGGAGCTGCGTTAGCTTGACTGTCAACCGTCATATTCAAGCCTTCGGGGGTGGGGGGATGGAGGCGTGCGTGCGTGCGTGTGTGCTAAAGATCGAGCCAGAACCGCACACAGTAAAAATCTCTGCTGGGATCCAAACCGCTCTTAGAACTACCGGAGGTTCAAATTCTGCTTATTCATTTTTAGCTTACAGAAAAAGCACCAAATAAACAAAACCGAACTGAGAAATAAGATTTAAGCTTTGGCGTGCGCTACGTACAAGATGTTTTCGCTGGGATGCAAACCGCTCTTAGAAGTACCGGAGGTTCAAATAAAAAAAGCGAACTGAGAAATAAGATTTAAGCTTTGGCGTGCGCTACGTACAAGATGTTTTGACAGAGAATCTTTTTTTTTTCTCCACAATTTTGTTAATTATAAAGATGATTCAATAATAAAAATATCAGAAATTCTTCTTTTCTTACTTCAGGGAAAATTAATAAGCAGAGTGCAGCTGCAGGCGCTGCTCTCTCCGATAAAATCCTGCATGCTTCTGTGCACGTAGATAGCTTAGCTGCGTTAGCTTGACTGTGAACCGTCATATTCATATTCTGTTCTCTAGTGCTAATAAGTGATATAAACGCAAATATAGGAGATGGAAATGTATACTTACATAATAAAAACGCACATGCAGGCGGGATTAAGGAAGGATTGATCGTTAATGTTATCCGTGGAGGCTATTTTTATCCCAACGAGCCAGCAGAAGTATCGAAAACAACGTAACTGTGGAACTACAAAATACACAGATGCATCTTTGGGAATTGCAGTGGTAAAAATGTACACATAGTCATGTATGGCGTGATAGTGACACCAAGTGGTTAATATCGCCATTACAGCACCTCTCTCATACTGTGTAATTCTCGCCTTATTCATGTGTGGAGTAACAGTGACACCAAGAGGACTTAATGGGAATAACATGTTTTTTTCTAAAAAATCTAAAATTACAGAAAATCCGTTGAATTTAGAATATGGCTCCAAGAGACTTTTTTGTTCGTCCTGAAAAGATACACATATGTACCAAGTTTGGTAATTCTAGGTTAAAGCATGACTTGGGGCTGATCATTTAAAATTTTCTAGCCAGCGCCATAAATACATTAGGCCACGCCCACCAAATTTTATTATGGATTTCTTTCAGGAGGTGGATAAAGATCCATCCTAGTGAGTTTGGAACAGCTCGGCCCAAAACTGTGGAATTCAGAGCCAAGCGAATGACAGCGGCGTTAGAGGTCACTTGACGCCCACGCCCACCTGCTCCATCAAAGCCGGTCGGGCTGGAATCCAAAATACACCAGCATGTCTTCTGTTTCTGGAAAAACTTTCAAGTTGATTAGGTCAAAGGTGTAAGATAGCCGTTCCCAGTAAAACATGACACTTCCTGTTCTCAGGGGCGTGGCCTGAGTGATGTCATCATTTGACCACAGGGTCTTTTAGGTCAACCCATGATGATCAATCACTGAAAGTTTGGTTCCTCTGAGAGTTTTAGTGTAGGAGTTATAAGAGTTTTATGTTTCATGGCGAATAGTCAAAGTTTGACACATAGCCACGCCCACATACTTTGAAGTACGACAATTCCTTTGATAACTTTTCACCTTTGATGCCTCAAGTGTGTGCTGAGCGATTTTGAAGTCTGTATCTGAAAAACTGTAGGAGGAGTTCGATCAAATAAAGGCTGTAAACATCAAAATGGGGTCAATTTTGGAACTTTATTCCAAAATGGCCGACTTCCTGTTGGGTTGAGACCATGGCTCCAAGAGACTTTTTGTACATCAGGACAATATACAGATGTGTAAGTTTCATAATTCTAGGTTAAACCATGGCTGATCATTTAAAATTTTCTAGGGGGCGCTATAGAGAAATTAGGCCCACCAAATTTTATTATGGATTCCTGTCTTGGGGTGGATAAAGATCCATCCTAGTGAGTTTGGAGAAGTTTGGCCCAAAACTGTGGAATTCAGAGCCAAGCGAATGACAGCGGCAAAGAGCCCCGCCGCCACCTGCTCCATCAAAGCCGGTCGGGCTGGAATCCTTATACAGCCACATGTTTCCTGTCTGTTAACACAGTTTCATGTTGATTAGTTCAAAGGTGTAATATAGGGACCGTTCCCAGTAAAATATGACACTTCCTGTTCTCAGGGGGCGTGGCCTTAGTGATGTCATCATTTGACCCCAGGGTATTTTAGGTCAACCCATGATGCTCAATCACTGAAAGTTTGGTTCCTCTGAGAGTTTTAGTGTAGGAGTTATAACTGTTTAGAGTTTCATGGCGAGTTGGTGAACTTTGACCCTGCTAGCATACTCAAAAAGTCACCGTTTTGATAACTTTTAATCGGCCATGCCTTATGATCAGACTGACCGAGTTTGAAGCCGATCAATCGAAATCCCTAGGAGGAGTTCGATCAAATCTGAAAAATTGCGGCAAAAATCGGGTCAAAATGTGACCTTCGATCCAAAATGGCCGACTTCCTGTGATACTTGGACTATGACAATAATTGTAAATTCTGAGCGTCTTGGGGAGCTCTACAACTGTACCAAATTTCAAGTCTCTACGACAAAGTAAGTGAATAGAAAAGGGTCTTTTGAAAATTTCTAGGTGGCGCTGTTGAGCCATGTTGGTTGCGATTTTTGCGACCTTAAAATTAAATTTTAAACAGTCTCTATGCTCCGCCAAATTTGGTGAGTTTTGAATATGATAAAGCCTCCAAAAAGGCAATTCATTTGGGTGGAAGAATAATAAAATTAAAGCTGCTTGCCCCTGTGGCCTGGCCACAGGAGTTCAGCGCCCAGAGCTCTCACAGGCGCCACGCAGCAAGCCACGAACCTTCCCGCCCGATCGCCATGAGCATGGCGTTCGGCGCTCCGACAACTCACAAAAATCTGCAGATCGGTCCATTTCTGCGGAGATATAGCTGATGGATTAACCTAGGGGGCGCAGTGGAGTCAAATTACATTTCAAAACATTTGAGCTCTTTAAAGGTTACCACAGGTCTTACATTTCAAGTTTGGTTCCAATCGGCTCATCCATGTGTGATTTAAAGACAATCGTATGAATATGGCGGGTCTGACATTGCCATTTAGCCAACACTGTTCAGCATTGACAGATGTCATCACCTTATCATTTTAAGTGAGTTTGCACTGGATTAAATCCATATGCTCGGTCTGATATTGTATTTATCAGACCCGGTATAAAGTCACTTGACCGCACGCCCACCTGCTCCATCAAAGCCGGTCGGGCTGGAATCCAAAATACACCAGAAAGTCTTCTGTGTCTGGAAAAACTTTCAAGTTGATTAGGTCAAAGGTGTAAGATAGCGACCGTTCCCAGTAAAACATGACACTTCCTGTTCTCAGGGGCGTGGCCTGAGTGATGTCATCATTTGACCACAGGGTCTTTTAGGTCAACCCATGATGATCAATCACTGAAAGTTTGGTTCCTCTGAGAATTTGAGTTATCAAATCATAGGCTATGTATCAAATGTCAATTTTGAACTGTATCCAAAATGGCGACTTCTATTGAAGTTGAGACCATGGTCAAGAGACTTTTTTGTACATCAGGACAATATACAGATGTGTAAGAAGTTTTTGTAATTATAGGTTAAAGCATGGCTTGGGCTGATCATTTAAAATTTTCTAGGGGCGCCAGAAATTAGGCCACGCCCACCAAATTTTATTATGGATTCCTGTCTTGGGGTGGATAAAGATCCATCCTAGTGAGTTTGGAGAAGTTTGGCCCAAAACTGTGGAATTCAGAGCCAAGCGTGTGACAGCGTTAGAGGTCACTCACGCCGCCACGCCCACCTGCTCCATCAAAGCCGGTCGGGCTGGAATCTTATACACATGTTTCCTGTCTGTTAACACAGTTTCATGTTGATTAGTTCAAAGGTGTATAGGGACCGTTCCCAGTAAAACATGACACTTCCTGTTCTCAGGGGCGTGGCCTTAGTGATGTCATCATTTGACCCCAGGGTATTTTAGGTCAACCCATGATGCTCAATCACTGAAAGTTTGGTTCCTCTGAGAGTTTTAGTGTAGGAGTTATAACTGTTTAGAGTTTGTGGCGAGTTGGTGAACTTTGACCCTGCTAACCCCCTTCAGCATACTCAAAAAGTCACCATTTTGATAACTTTAATCGCCATGCCTTGATCAGACTGACCAAGTTTGAAGCCGATCAATCAAATCCCTAGGAGTTCGATCAAATCTAAAATGAATGGTCAAAATGTGACCTTCATCCAAAAATGACTTCCTGTGATACTTGACTATGACAATAATTGTAAATTCTGAGCGTCTTGGGGAGCTCTACAACTGTACCAAATTTCAAGTCTCTCGACAAAGTAAGTGAATAAAGGGTCTTTGAAAATTGCTAGTTGGCGCTGTTGAGCCATTTTTAGATTTTTACGACCTTAAAATACGTAAATTTTAAACAGTCTCTATGTCCAAATTTGGTGAGTTTTTGAATATGATAAAGCCTCCAAAAGGCAATTCATTTGGAGGAAGAATAATAATAATAATTAAAGCTGCAAGCCTTGTGTGCCCCCAGCAAGCGCCTCCGGCTCACTGGCCACTGAGTTCCAGCAGCTCATGGCGCCCGCATGAGCTGTCAACCTTCCCGCCCGATCGCCCGCCAGGCGACACATGGCGTCGGCAGCGCTCCCCGACGACTCACAAAAATCTGGCAGATCGGTCCATTCTGTGGAGATATAGCTGATGGATTAACCTAGGGGGCAGTGGAGTCAAATTACATTTCAAAACATTTGAGCTCTTTAAAGGTTACCACAGGTCTTACATTTCAAGTTTGGTTCAATCATCCATATGTGATTTAAAGACAATCGAATATGGCGAGGGTCTGATATTAGCCATTTCTACACTGTTCAGCCAGCATTGACAGATGTCATCACCTTATCATTTTAAGTGAGTTTGCACTGGATTAAATCCATCCGGGTCTGATATTGTATTTTATCAGAAGCTGAGTCACTTGACATGCCACGCCCACCTGCTCCATCAAAGCCGGTCGGGCTGGAATCAAAATACACCAGAAAGTCTTCTGTCTGGAAAACTTTCAAGTTGATTAGGTCAAAGGTGTAAGATACCGTTCCCAGTAAAACATTTCCTGTTCTCAGGGGCGTGGCCTGAGTGATGTCATCATTTGACCACAGGGTCTTTTAGGTCAACATGATGATCAATCACTGAAAGTTTGGTTCCTCTGAGAGTTTTACTGTAGGAGTTATAAGAGTTTTATGTTTCATGGAATAGTCAAAGTTTGACACACGCCCACATCAGTACAAAATTCCTTTGATAACTTTTCACCTTTCATGCCTCAAGTGTGTGCTGAGCGATTTTGAAGTCTGTATCAGAAAAACTGTAGGAGGAGTTCGATCAAATACAGGCTGTAAACATCAAAAATGGGGTCAATTTTGGAACTTTATTCCAAAATGGCCGACTTCCTGTTGAGTTGAGACCATGGCTCCAAGAGACTTTTTGTACATCAGGACAATATACAGATGTGTAAGTTTTGTAATTATAGGTTAAAGCATGGCTTGGCTGATCATTTAAAATTTTCTACGCTATATAATTAGGCCACGCCCACCAAATTTTATTATGGATTCTGTCTTGGGGTGGATAAAGATCCATCCTAGTGAGTTTGGAGAAGTTTGGCCCAAAACTGTGGAATTCAGAGCCAAGCGTGTGACAGCGGTTGAGGTCACGCCCGCCACACCACCTGCTCCATCAAAGCCGGTCTGGAATCTTATACACCACATGTTTCCTGTCTGTTAACACAGTTTCATGTTGATTAGTTCAAAGGTGTAATATAGGGACCGTTCCCAGTAAAACACACTTCCTGTTCTCAGGCGTGGCCTTAGTGATGTCATCATTTGACCCCAGGGTATTTTAGGTCAATGATGCTCAATCACTGAAAGTTTGGTTCCTCTGAGAGTTTTAGTGTAGGAGTTATAACTGTTTAGAGTTTTGGCGAGTTGGTGAACTTTTGACTTCAGCATAAAAAGTCACCGTTTGATAACTTTTAATCGCCATGCCTTGATCAGACTGACCAGTTTGAAGCCGATCAATCAAAATCCCTAGGAGGAGTTCGATCAAATCAAGTGTAAACAGCAAAATGGGTCAAAAGACCTTCATCCAAAATGGCCGACTTCCTGTGATACTTGGACTATGATAATTGTAAATTCTGAGCATCTTGAGCTCTACAACTGTACCAAATTTCAAGTCTCTCGACAAAGTAAGTGAATAGAAAAGGGTCTTTGAAAATTTCATGGCGCTGTTGAGCCATTTTTTTGATTTTGCAACGACCTTAAAATACGTAAATTTTAAACAGTCTCTATGTCAAATTTGGTGAGTTTTGAATATGATAAAGCCTCCAAAAAGGCAATTCATTTGTGAAGAATAATAAAAGAATAATAATAAAGTACAATAGGCCTTACGCTTTGCTGCTCGGGCCTAATAATTAAATCAAGCAGCCTTGCAGCCCTGCAGCAAGCGCTTCGGCTCGCCACCGCAGTTCAGCAGCGCGAAGCTCGCACGTTTCAGAGCAGCGCTGCGCCGCAGCGGAAGTCGCCGAACCTTTCCGCCGAAGCCACACGACATGTGCGTTGCAGCTCGACGACTCACAAAAATCTGGCGCAGATCGGTCCATTTACGGCGGAGATATAGCGGATGGATTGACCTAGGGCGCAGTGGAGTCAAATTACATTTCAAAACATTTGAGCTCTTTAAAGGTTACCACAGGTCTTACATTTCAAGTTTGGTTTAATCGGATCATCCATGTGATTTAAAGACAATCGTATGAATATGGCGAGGGTCTGACATTGCCATCTGGCCACGCCCACACTGTTCAGCCAGCATTGACAGATGTCATCACCTTATCATTTTAAGTTTGCACTGATTAAATCCATATAAAAAACAGAAAAAGTTAGACATACCCAGGAAAAAATGGTGACTTTCTGTGGGTGTGGGTGGGGCTAATGAACTAATCATTCTATCCAGGTGGTGCAGAGCATCTAAAGTCACCAGGTTACTCAGAACCCATAAACACAGAACAGATGCTTAGAACAGATAATGTGCCAAACTTTCTAGCTGAACAGAAACAAAACTGAAGTTATTATCTTTGGACCTAAAGAGGAACAATCTAGAGTCAGTGCAGCTTTGTTATTACAACTAAAATGTATCAGGCCGAATCCTGGGAGTTGGACACGCCTGAACCTTCATAGCCACATAAAGACAGTCACAAAGATGGCCTACTATAACCTGAAGAACATTTCCAGGATTAAAGGACTAATGTCTCAGCCAGATCTGAAACTCATCCATGTTTATCTTCAGCCACTGATTATTACAGCTTTTGTCCACCAATCAAACAGCTGCAGCTGATCCATAATGCTGCTGCTCGTGTTCTCACTAAAACCAGGAAGATAGCACATAACAGTTTAAAGTCCTCCACTGGCTTGTAGCTCAAACAATAGACTTTAAAATACTGTTGAGTTTAATCACTGAATGGTTTAGCACCACAATCATTAAAGATTTGCTGCTGTTGAACCTTCCAGATCAGGTCTTCTGGTTCTGTCACTCTACATCCCCAGAACCAAATGAGGAAAGCAACATTTAGCATCTATGCACCACAAATCTGGAACACTTAAAATTGTAAAAAATGAAACACTGACTTCCTTTAAATCTAAAACCCACTGTTTAGAGTTGTATTTGAAATGTAATAAATTGCAAATGTATTGACAAAACCTGACTTGATGTTTTGTTTTGATTATTGATTCTATGTTGCATTGTGTTTTTGTCTTTGATTTGGTGTAAAACACTTTTAAATGCCTTGCTGCTGAAATGTGCTTTCTTTAACTAGGAAGAAAGTAAACAGATCTCAAAGCAAAATTAATCATGCTCACAAATGCTGAAGAGCCATGGCATTAAAATTAAAATTAATTTAAACTCTAATTTAAACTCTAAGAATGAGTTTAAAGTTCATTCAAATCATTGATTTTTTTGATTTGATCAAAATCAAACAAATTTTGTTTTGATTTCAAACAAAATGATTTGAAAAATAAATAAAATTCACTGTGAAAATGTCAAATATTTACAAAAATATTTTTATAATTTAAATTACAATATATACTGTAAATTTCTTAAACTGATGTAAAATGCACAAGTTTTACAACTATTAACATGAAAATTAAGGCAATTCTTCATTCGTTTCTATGCAATTTTGAAAAAACATCATAAGTCAAAACAAGGGAGCTACGTTAGCTTGACTGTCAACCGTCATATTCAACCTTGAGGGTGGGGGATCGTGCGTGCGTGTGTGCTAAAGATCGAGCCAGAACCGCACAGTAAAAATCTCTGCTGGGATCAAACCGCTCTTAGAACTACGGAGGTTCAAATTCTGCTTATTCATTTTAGCTTACAAGCACCAAATAAACAAAACCGAACTGAGAAATAAGATTTAAGCTTTGGCGTGCCTTCATTACAAGATGTTTGCTGGGATGCAAAGTCTTAGAAGTAGGTTCAAATAAAAAGCGAACTGAGAAATAAGATTTAAGCTTTGGCGTGGCTACGTACAACATGTTTTGACAGAGAATCTTTTTTTCTCCACAATTTTTCTTAATTATAAAGATGATTCAATAATAAAATATCAGAAATTCTTCTTTTTTACTTCAGGAAAATTAATAAGCAGAGTGCAGCTGCAGGGCTGCTCTCTCCGATAAAATCCTGCATGCTTCTGTGCTCGTTAGCTTAGCTGCGTTAGCTTGACTGTGAACCGTCATATTCATATTCTTCTCTAGTGCTAATAAGTGATATAAGCAAATATAGGAGATGGAAATGTATACTTACATAATAAAAGCACACAGCAGGCGGGATTAAGGAAGGATTGATCGTTAATGTTATCCGTGGAGGCTATTTTTATCCCGAGCCAGCAGAAGTATCACTGTGGAACTACAAAATACACAGATGCATCTTTGGGAATTGCAGTGGTAAAAATGTACACATAGTCATGTATGGTGATAGTGACACCAAGTGGTTAATATATAGCACACTCTCTCATACTGTGTAATTCTCTTCATTGTGAGTAACAGTGACACCAAGAGGACTTAATGGGAATAACATTTTTTTCTAAAAATCTAAAATTACAGAAAATCCGTTGAATTTAGAATATGGCTCCAGAGACTTTTTGTTCGTCCTGAAAGATACACATATGTACCAAGTTTGGTAATTCTAGGTTAAAGCATGCTTGGGGCTGATCATTTAAAATTTTCTAGAGCGCCATAAATACATTAGGCCACGCCCACCAAATTTTATTATGGATTTCTTTCAGGGGTGGATAAAGATCCATCCTAGTGAGTTTGGAGAAGTTTGCCCAAAACTGTGGAATTCAGAGCCAAGCGAATGACAGCGTTAGAGGTCGCCATGCCGCCACGCCCACCTGCTCCATCAAAGCCGGTCGGGCTGGAATCCAAAATACACCAGCATGTCTTCTGTTTCTGGAAAAACTTTCAATTAGGTCAAAGGTGTAAGATAGCGACCGTTCCCAGTAAAACATGACACTTCCTGTTCTCAGGGGCGTGGCCTGAGTGATGTCATCATTTGACCACAGGGTCTTTTAGGTCAACCCATGATGATCAATCACTGAAAGTTTGGTTCCTCTGAGAGTTTTAGTGTAGGAGTTATAAGAGTTTTATGTTTCATGGCGAATAGTCAAAGTTTGACACATAGCCACGCCCACATACTTTGAAGTACGACAATTCCTTTGATAACTTTTCACCTTTGATGCCTCAAGTGTGTGCTGAGCGATTTTGAAGTCTGTATCTGAAAAACTGTAGGAGGTTCGATCAAATCTGAAGGCTGTAAACATCAAAAATGGGGTCAATTTTGGAACTTCATTCCAAAATGGCCGACTTCCTGTTGGGTTGAGACCATGGCTCCAAGAGACTTTTGTACATCTGACAAGATACAAATGTGTAAGTTTCATAATTCTAGGTTAAACCATGGCTTGGGGCTGATCATTTAAAATTTTCTAGGGGCGCTATAGAGAAATTAGGCCACGCCCACCAAATTTTATTATGGATTCCTGTCTTGGGGTGGATAAAGATCCATCCTAGTGAGTTTAGAAGTTTGGCCCAAAATTGTGGAATTCAGAAAAGCAGGCGGCGTTAGAGGTCACCCGCCCGCGCCACCCACCTGCTCCATCAAAGCCGGTCGGGGCTGGAATCCTATACAGCACATGTTTCCTGTCTGTTAACACAGTTTCATGTTGATTAGTTCAAAGGTGTAATATAGGGACCGTTCCCAGTAAAATATGACACTTCCTGTTCTCAGGGGCGTGGCCTTAGTGATGTCATCATTTGACCACAGGGTATTTTAGGTCAACCCATGATCAATCACTGAAAGTTTGGTTCCTCTGAGAGTTTTAGTGTAGGAGTTATAACTGTTTAGAGTTTCGTGGCGAGTGGTGAACTTTGACCCCTGCTAACCCCCTTCAGCATACTCAAAAGTCACCGTTTTGATAACTTTTAATCGGCCATGCCTTATGATCAGACTGACCGAGTTTGAAGCGATCAATCAAATCCCTAGGAGGAGTTCGATCAAATCTGGGTTAACGGCAAAAATCGGGTCAAAATGTGACCTTCGATCCAAAATGGCCGACTTCCTGTGATACTTGGACTATGACAATAATTGTAAATTCTGAGCGTCTTGGGAGCTCTACAACTGTACCAAATTTCAAGTCTACGACAAAGTAAGTGAATAGAAAAGGGTCTTTTGAAAATTCTAGGTGGCGCTGTTGAGCCATTTTTTGTGCGATTTTTTGACGACCTTAAAATTCAAATTTTCAGTCTCTTCCGCCAAGTTTGGTGAGTTTTTGAATATGATAAATCCCCAAAAGGCCCTCTTTGGGGGCAGAATAATAAGAAGAATAAAAACTGAAGAAATTTAACTGGGCCTGCCAAAGTGCTCGCTTTGGCCAGCTTCTGATGCTAAATTTGCATCAATGCAGCGCAATGTAATCAATAGAATCAGTAGAATGTTCTAAACTGGCATGCACCATTCATTGATAAAGTAATGATTAGCTAAATTGAGCAAAAATCTAAATATTGAGCTCTCAGTAGCATGTGGGATATTATTATTCTCTGTAATTTCAATTCCTTAGAATACTAAACATGGCAGATAAGTAAGAAAATAGGTAATAGCTTATTTAAGCACAAATAATCAATGACTGTTTTTAAGGCATCCATGAAAACAGATAATGCAGAATAATGATACATTGCACGCCAAATGTTGCACTATTCAAAGGGCATATTGAGGCTTTTATTTTGATATAAATTCATATAATAAAATCAGTGTCTAAAAGTTTTGGATAAACCAATAAAGCAAAAATTACTAAATATTTGATGTAAAAATTGCCAAGGCTTTTATTTTGAAATTTTCAGTAAGCATCATAAGAAATGGTCAAACTCATCCCATGTGTAACAGTGAATGTGTTAAATCGTTTCTATAATGCTCAAAACACAAGTAGTTCTAAAGGCCAGCTCAGTCCTCCTCTGTAGTAACTGACAGTTCCACCATGTTGTAGTTCTAACCTTCAGTCTTTGTAGTTCTAAAGAGCAGCTCAACTGTCATGACAATGAAACACAGGGAGAGATGGAATACTAATAGTTTGAAGCAGTTAGTTTTTCTGATCAAAGCAGGCCAAACATATCTTTACCTAAGTGTTGCCAATAGCATGTGGGGTATCATTAGAATGTTTTCTGTAATTGATTTACTCAATTCAGTATATTTAAAATGACTAATAAGTAAGTAAAATAGCTAATAGTTTATTTAAGGTAAAAGTCTTGTCTTAATGATCTGCCTTGCTGCAAGGCAGTTCCCTAACCTGAGAGAAGAATATAAAGCATTCTAATTTTATTGCATCGCCTTACGGCGATGCATTAACCTGAGGGCAATATGAAGGCTTTTCTTTTGAAATATAAACATAAGCTTCATATTAAATGCTCACACTAATCCAATGCCTAACAGTGTTTGGGTTAAATTCCTTATTTACTGGCCTAAACAGCCAGTAGTTCTAAATGGAAGCTCTGTTTTAACTGAGTGTTAGTTAGAACTACAGATATGGTGTTCTGATAGTCCTATTTATTATCATTAGGTCAAAGGTTAATGCCATTGCACTGGCTTGCTGCGCAAGCCAGTGCCATAACCTGAGAGGAAAAGATTATATAGGCAGAGACCTAGGCACTGACCTGACAGAGATATTGGGGCTTTTATTGGGAAATTTCCATTAAGCTTTATTTAAAATTGACACATTAATCCTGTGTGTAACAATGGTTTGTAAAATCAGTTATAAAATGCCCAAAACACAAGTAGTTCTAAAGGCCAGCTCATTCCAGAGTGTCCTCCCATAAATCAGCTGCTCTGGCCTCATGTGTTCCGTTGCCATGGTAAATAATCCTCTCTGCCAGCGCTGTGGTGAGACATCCAGGGAGACAATTCTCTGTTTGAGCCAGCCAGTTTGACTAAAAAGCATTGCAAAACTGTTTCCCGTTCAGGGGCCGTAATACATATTCGAAAACCGTTTGAAGCATATGAGAGGGCTATTTGTCGTCTCATAGTCCATCCATTCATATCTCTACCTCACTCACAGTATTAACAGCGATGAGATAAAAAAAAGTGTGTGCCAAGGTCTGTAATTTTCAGAAATACATGGAAGTGAATCAGTGAGATCTGTCTGCTACCCTGGAGGCGCATGACTTTGCTCTGAAGCACCTGGAGAGAAAACTGTAAGCGCTAGATAATTTTTTGAAAACATTTGACGGAGCACGCAGCGTATCAATGTCATGACCAAGTTTCATACCAATCATGCAATATTTGTGGCGTGAGGCGAGTTAAAAAATGATTTAGAGGTCAAAATGTCGCTCTGACTCTCACTCTAGCGGGCAACCTTCACACTCTGATTTTTCCAAAAATCAAAAACTTTGGGTAGAAGTTGTGGACAAACCATAATACATATTGACGTGCTGTCTTCACTTTAAAGAGATCACAGACGTATCTACAAAATGAAGTTTGAATGGCGTTTCTACATGAAGTTATGGCGACACAGAAAATCCTCAAAAATAGGGTATTTTAAGATTTAGAGGTTGCTTCGTCCTTGACGGCAATTTCACCTGGTGAGCTCGTTAGTGATTTTGGGGTCGTTTTTTGCTTTTTACGTCGCCATGGTAACTCCAAATCCCACCAGAAGTAATAGCACACCTCCGGGATCGAGCACGCGTTTTGATACCACTTTTGTGGGTGGGCTGCATGGTGACGGAAGAATAAATAATAATACTTAAAGAGACATTCTATTGGGTGTAGAACAATAGGTGCCTGCCATGCAATGCATGGAGGCAGTGACTGACTTGCTTCGCAAGTCAGTCACTGCTCTCCTTATGCATTGCTATGGGCAGGCCCCAATAATTAAAGCTGCAAGCAGCCTCGTGCGGCCCTCGCAGCAAGCGCTGCTCCGGCTCAATGGCCACCGCGGAGTTCCAGCCACCGCGGAAGCTCTCGCACCGTTTCCAGAGCCGGCAACCGCTCGCCTGGCAGGAGCCGTCAGAACCTTCCCGCCCGATTGCCCGGACAGGCGACACACGTGGATCGTTCGGCAGCGCTCCCCGACGACTCACAAAAAATTTGGCGCAGATCGGTCCATTTACGGCGGAGATATAGCTGATGGATTAACCTAGGGGGCGCAGTGGAGTCAAATTACATTTTAAAACATTTGAGCTCTTTAAAGGTTACCACATTCATGTGTGGAGTAACAGTGACACCAAGAGGCCTTAAAGGGAATTACACATTTATTTCTGAACAGTGAACTTAAATCCAAAATTACAGAAAACCTGTTGAATTTAGAACATGGTTCCAAGAGACTTTTTTGTTCGTCCTGAAAAGTTACACATATGTACAAAGTTTAGTAATTCTAGGTTAAAGCATGGCTTGGGGCTGATCATTTAAAACTTTCTATGGGGCGCCATAAATACAGTAGGCCACGCCCACCAAATTTTATTATGGATTTCTTTCAGGGGGTGGATAAAGATCCATCCTAGTGAGTTTGGAACAATTCGGCCCAAAACTGTGGAAATCAGAGCCAAACGAATGACAGCGGCGTTAGAGGTCACTTCGGCACGCCGCCACGCCCACCTGTTCCATCCAAGCCGGTCGGGGCTGGAATCTTCAATACAGCAACATGTTTTCTGTCTATGGAAAAAGTTTCAAGTTGATTAGTTCAAAGGTGTAAGATAGCGACCGTTCCCAGTAAAACATGACACTTCCTGTTCTCAGGGGGCGTGGCCTTAATGATGTCATCATTTAACAACAGGGTCTTTTAGGTCAACCATGATGATCAATCACTGAAAGTTTGGTTCCTCTGAGAGTTTTAGTGTAGGAGTTATAAGAGTTTTATGTTTCACGGCGAATAGTCAAAGTTTGACACATAGCCACGCCCACATACTTTGAAGTACAAGAATTCCTTTGATAACTTTTCACCTTTGATGCCTCAAGTGTGTGCTGAGCGATTTTGAAGTCTGTATCTGAAAAACTGTAGGAGGAGTTCGATCAAATACGAAGGCTGTAAACATCAAAAATGGGGTCAATTTTGGAACTTCATTCCAAAATGGCCGACTTCCTGTTGAGTTGAGACCATGGCTCCAAGAGACTTTTTGTACATCAGGACAATATACAGATGTGTAAGAAGTTTGGTAATTCTAGGTTATAGCATGGCTTGGGGCTGATCATTTAAAATTTTCTAGGGGCGCCATAAAGACATTCGGCCACGCCCACCAAATTTTATTATGGATTCCTGTCTTGGGGTGGATAAAGATCCATCCTAGTGAGTTTGGAGAAGTTTGGCCCAAAACTGTGGAATTCAGAGCCAAGCGTATTGACAGCGGTGTTAGAGGTCGCCACGCCGCCACGCCCACCTGCTCCATCAAAGCCGGTCGGGCTGGAATCCATACACATGTTTCCTGTCTGTTAACACAGTTTCATGTTGATTAGGTCAAAGGTCTAATATAGGGACCGTTCCCAGTAAAACATGACACTTCCTGTTCTCAGGGGGCGTGGCCTTAGTGATGTCATCATTTGACCACAGGGTATTTTAGGTCAACCCATGATGCTCAATCACTGAAAGTTTGGTTCCTCTGACAGTTTTAGTGTAGGAGTTATAACTGTTTAGAGTTTCGTGGCGAGTCGGTGAACTTTGACCCCTGCTAACCCCCCTTCAACATGCTCAAAAACTCACCATTTTGATAACTTTGAATCGCCCATGCCTTCTGATCAGACTCACCAAGTTTGAAGCCAATCAATCAAAATCCCTAGGAGGAGTTCGATCAAATACCAATGCTGTAAACAGCCAAAATGGGGTCAAAATGTGACCTTCCATCCAAAATGGCCGACTTCCTGTGATAGTTGGACTATAACAATAATTGTAAATTCTGAGCATCTTGGGGAGCTCTACAACTGTACCAAATTTCAAGTCTCTACGACGAAGTAAGTGAATAGCAAAGGGTCCTTTGAAAATTGCTAGTTGGCGCTGTTGAGCCATTTTTTTTTAGATTTTTGTCGACCTTAAAATACGTAAATTTTAAACAGTCTCTATGTCCGCCAAATTTGGTGAGTTTTTGAATATGATAAAGCCTCCAAAAGGCAATTCATTTGGAGGAAGAATAATAATAATAATAAAGCTGCAAGCCTCGTCTCACAGCACTCGGCTCACCCGCCACATGAGTTCAGCAGCGCGGAAGCTCTCGCACCGTTCCAGAGCGGCGCCCGCTCGCGCCGCGCGGAGCCGTCGCGAACCTTCGCCCGATCGCCGCCCGCGACACGTGAATGCGTTCGCAGCGCTCCCGACGACTCACAAAAATCTGGCGCAGATCGGTCCATTTCTGGCGGAGATATAGCTGATGGATTAACCTAGGGGGCGCAGTGGAGTCAAATTACATTTCAAAACATTTGAGCTCTTTAAAGGTTACCACAGGTCTTACATTTCAAGTTTGGTTCCAATCGGATCATCCATGTGTGATTTAAAGACAATCGTATGAATATGGCGAGGTCTGACATTAGCCATCTGCCACGCCCACACTGTTCAGCCAGCATTGACAGATGTCATCACCTTATCATTTTAAGTGGGTTTGCACTGGATTAAATCCATATAAAAACAGAAAAGTTAGACATACTGCAGGAAAAAATGGTGACTTTCTGTGGGTAGTGGGTGGGGCTAATGAACTAATCATTCTATCCAGGTGGTGCAGCAGCACATCTAAAATCACCAGGTTACTCAGAACCCATCCAAACACAGAACAGATGCTTAGAACAGATAATGTGCCAAACTTTCTCCAGCTGAACAGAAACAAAACTGAAGTTATTATCTTTGGACCTAAAGAGGAACAATCTAGAGTCAGTGCAAAGCTTCAGTTATTACAACTAAAATCAGCAATCAGGCCCGAATCCTGGGAGTAGTGATGGACACTGACCTGAACCTTCATAGCCACATAAAGACAGTCGATGGCCTACTATAACCTGAAGAACATTTCCAGGATTAAAGGACTAATGTCTCAGCCAGATCTAGAGAAACTCATCCATGCGTTTATCTTCAGCCACATTGATTATTACAACTGCGTCTTCACAGGTCTGTCCAACCAATCAAACAGCTGCAGCTGATCCATAATGCTGCTGCTGTTCTCACTAAAACCAGGAAGATAGAGCACATAACACCAGTTTTGTCCCTCCACTGGCTCCTGTAGCTCAAACAATAGACTTTAAAATACTGTTGTTAGTTATAAATCACTGAATGGTTTAGCACCACAATACATTAAAGATTTGCTGCTGTTGTATCAACCTTCCAGACCTCTCAGGTCTTCTGGTTCTGGTCTGCTCTACATCCCCAGAACCAAATGAGGAAAGCAGCATTTAGCATCTATGCACCACAAATCTGGAACAAACTTCCAGAAAATTGTAAAAAACTGAAACACTGACTTCCTTTAAATCTAAATTAAAACCCACTTGTTTAGAGTTGTATTTGAAATGTAATAAATTGCAAATGTATTGACAAAACCTGACTTGATGTTTTGTTTTGATTGTTGATTCTATGTTGCATTGTGTTTTTTCTTTGATTTGGTGTAAAGCACTTTTAAATGCCTTGCTGCTGAAATGTGCTTTCTTTAACTAGGAAGAAAGTAAACAGATCTCAAAGCAAAAATTAATCCCTTAAAGCTCACATAAATGCTGAAGAGCCATGGCATTAAAATTAAAATTAATTTAAACTCTAATTTAAACTCTAAGAATGAGTTTAAAGTTCATTCAAATCATTGATTTTTATTTGATTTGATCAAAATCAAAACAAATTTTGTTTTTATTTCAAACAAAATCGATTTGAAAAAAAAATAAAAAATTCACTGTGAAAATGTCAAATATTTACAAAATATTTTTATAATTTAGAATTACAATATATACTGTAAATTTCTTAAACTGATGTAAAAATATTGCAAACAACAGTTTTACAACATTATTAGCATGAAAATTAAGGCAATTCTTCATTCGTTTCTATGCAATTTTTGAAAAAAACATCATAAGTCAAAACAAGGGAGCTGCGTTAGCTTGACTGTCAACCGTCATATTCAACCCTTCGAGGGTGGGGGGATGGAGGCGTGCGTGCGTGTGTGCTAAAGATCGAGCCAGAACCGCACACAGTAAAAATCTCTGCTGGGATCCGCTCTTAGAACTACGGAGGTTCAAATTCTGCTTATTCATTTTAGCTTACTGAAACAGCACCAAAGAAACAAAACCGAACTGAAATAAGATTTAAGCTTTGCGTACGTACAAGATGTTTTCGCTGGGATGCAAACCGCTCTTAGAAACCGGAGGTTCAAATAAAAGCGAACTGAGAAATAAGATTTAAGCTTTGGCGTCTTCGTACAAGATGTTTTGACAGAGAATCTTTTTTTCTCCACAATTTTGTTAATTATAAAGATGATTCAATAATAAAAATATCAGAAATTCTTCTTTTCTTACTTCAGGAAAATTAATAAGCAGAGTGCAGCTGCCTCTCTCCGATAAAATCCTGCATGCTTCTGTGCACGTAGATAGCTTAGCTCGTTAGCTTGACTGTGAACCGTCATATTCATATTCTGTTCTCTAGTGCTAATAAGTGATATAAGCAAAATAGGAGATGGAAATGTATACTTACATAATAAAAAACGCACATGCAGGCGGGATTAAGGAAGGATTGATCGTTAATGTTATCCGTGGAGGCTATTTTTATCCCAAGAGCCAGCAAGTATCGCGTAACTGTGGAACTACAAAATACACAGATGCATCTTTGGGAATTGCAGTGGTAAAAATGTACACATAGTCATGTATGGCGTGATAGTGACACCAAGTGGTTAATATCGCCATTACAGCACCTCTCTCATACTGTGTAATTCTCGCCTTATTCATGTGTGGAGTAACAGTGACACCAAGAGGACTTAATGGGAATAATATTTTTTCTAAAAATCTAAAATTACAGAAAATCCGTTGAATTTAGAATATGGCTCCAAGAGACTTTTTGTTCGTCCTGAAAAGATACACATATGTACCAAGTTTGGTAATTCTAGGTTAAAGCATGGGGCTGATCATTTAAAATTTTCTAGCCAGCGCCATAAATACATTAGGCCACGCCCACCAAATTTTATTATGGATTTCTTTCAGGGGTGGATAAGATCCATCCTAGTGAGTTTGGAGAAGCTTGGCCCAAAACTGTGGAATTCAGAGCCAAGCGAGACAGCGTTAGAACTTTAAGCCGCACCCCGCCCACCTGCTCCATCAAAGCAGTTAGTTCAAAGGTGTGTTGTGACCGTTCCCAGTAAAACATGACACTTCCTGTTCTCAGGGGGCGTGGCCTTAGTGATGTCATCATTTGACCACATGGTCTTTTAGGTCAACCCATGATACTCAATCACTGAAAGTTTGGTTCCTCTGAGAGTTTTAGTGTAGGAGTTATAACTGTTTAGAGTTTCATGGCGAATAGTGAACTTTGACCCCTAGTACTCAAAATTTGATAACTTTTTATTTGTGATCAGACTGAGTTTGAAGCTGATCAAAACTGGGAGGTTCGATCAAATCTGAAAAGCCAAAATGTCAAAATGACCTGATCCATATGTGATACTTGGACTATTAATAATGTAAATTCTGATCTTGGGGAGCTCTACAACTGTACCAAATTTCAAGTCTCTGACTGTGAAAGAATGAGTCTTTGAGCTAGGTCTGTTGAGCCATTTTTTTATGATTTTGCGACCTTAAAATATAAATTTTAAACAGTCTCTATAAATCCAAATTTGGTGAGTTTTGAATATGATAAAGCCTCAAAAGGCAATTCATTTGGGTGAAGAATAATAAAAATAATAAACATAATAGGATAGTTTGCTGCTGTAATAATAATAATAATAATAATCACTATGAAAACTAGGCAGCAGTTTGACTCGGGTAATTCAGTATGCAGCTTAGTTTGCTGTCATTAAGCCAGCAGTGTGTCTGTGCTCAGTGAGTTCAAGCACAGAGCTCTCGGTTCAAAGGATGCTCCCGGAGTCATGACCTTGAATGCCTGTCAGTCATGAATGTTAGGCTCTGACGACTCAAAAATCTGGCAGATCGGTCCATTACGGAGATAGCTGATGGATTAACCTAGGCGCAGTGGGTTACATTTCAAAACATTTGAGCTCTTTAAAGGTTACCACAGGTCTTGTTTCAAGTTTGGTCCAATCGGATCATCCATGTGTGATTTAAAGACAATCGTATGAATATGGTCTGAATTGAATAACGCCCACACTGTTCAAGCGTTGACAGATGTCATCAAAGTTACAGGACAGCCCTTACTGAGTTTACCACCAAAGATGGTTGGATATAATTTTAATATTAAATAATATAAATTCTGGCTTCCAAATCTGTCATTAACAAAATCAAGTGAAATTGTTCTACTAGAGTAGATGAAGCACATTCATCTTTATTACATTGACCCTTTTGAGCTAATTTTGTATTTAAAAATACCTATATAATCATAAAATGTATTACCTGATCATCACATTTATTCTGTAATGTTCAATTACATAAAATTGGAGGACAGGATCAATTTCATTCATGTTCCTTCTTACCTGAAATGTTAATACAACAATATTTACTTTAAGACAGCTTAGTGATGTCATCATTTGACCACATGACGATAATCACTGAAAGTTTGGTTCTCTGAGCTCAAATGTGAAAATCACATTGAGCTTTGCCAATTCTTAATTGTAAGCCATAATGTACATCAAAGTATCACTGATAAGGTTGAACTGAAGGAGAATCAAAAAATAAAAAAGTGAGTAATATGTGTCCACTGCTGTGTGGAAAACTCTAAGAATTACTTTAAAGTAATCTAGGTTCTGCATTCTGATGATATCATAGCTCAGCTCCTCCTGCTCATATTGACACTTATCTCAAAAATTATAGTGCGTTGGCCATTATAATTCTTAGCAATACGACCGTTCATTGCTGTTTTCACCTTTTGGACCAGTTTATTTTGTTGTCTAATAAACAAATTTCTTCCTTCAACAGAGGTAATATCGTTAAATTTGCCAGCAAACTTTTAACAGAGGATATTTTGAAGTACTAAACTCCACAGCTTTCAGTTTGATGAAATTCAACAAAATAATGTGGCTTCCATTAAATAGCAGAAATTGTTTAGCATATCAGACTTGAATTTCTACCAAACATTGAAAGGAATTCAATGGACATCAGCTAATACCCATGACATCTGTCTCCTTGAAGTCCGACAGCTTTAGTTAGCTTGACCAAAAGTAATCTGAACACAACAAAATTCGTCAGCGCATAAGGTCGAATGCACATATCATGACAACATTGACAATGTTTTCAATTTTTCTTAATTATAAAGATGATTCAAAAATAAAATATCAGAATTCTTTCTACAGGGAAAATTAATAAGCAGGTACAGCTGCAGGCGCTCTTTCCATTAAATCATCATGCTTGGTGCGGATAGCTTATTTCTTAAACATGACAGTCATATTGTTTCTAGTGCTAATAAGTGATATACAAATATAGGAGATGGAAATGTATACTTATAATAAAAGCACATGCAGGCGGGATTAAGGAAGCATCGTTAATGATCCGTCTATTTTTATCCCAACGATCAGTATCAAAACAAAGTAACTGTGGAACTACTACACAGATGCATCTTTGAATTGCAGTGGTAAAAATGCACATAGTCATGTATGGCGTGATGCACCAAGTGGTTACATTACAGCATCTCTCATCTGTGTAATTCTCTTATTCATGTGTGGAGTAGTGACACCAAGAGGACTTAATGAATAACATGTTTCTAAAAATCTAAAATTACAGAAAATCCGTTGAATTTAGAATATGGCTCCAAGAGACTTTTTGTACATCCTGAAAAATACACATATGTACCAAGTTTGGTAATTCTAGGTTAAAGCATGCTTGGGGCTGATCATTTAAAATTTTCTAGGGCGCCATAAATACATTAGGCCATACCAAATTTTATTATGGATTCTTTGAGTGGATAAAGATCCATCCTAGTGAGTTTGGAAAGCTTTGCCCAAAACTGTGGAATTCAGAGCCAAGCAATGACAGCGTTAGAGGTCACTTGCACGCCACCACCTGCTCCATCAAAGCCGGTCGGGGCTGGAATCCAAAATACCAGCATGTCTTCTGTTTCTGGAAAAACTTTCAAGTTGATTAGGTCAAAGGTGTAAGATAGCGACCGTTCCCAGTAAAACATGACACTTCCTGTTCTCAGGGGCGTGGCCTTAGTGATGTCATCATTTGACCACAGGGTCTTTTAGGTCAAACATGATGATCAATCACTGAAAGTTTGGTTCCTCTGAGAGTTTTAGTGTAGGAGTTATAACTGTTTTATGTTTCATGGCGAATAGTCAAAGTTTGACACATAGCCACGCCCATACTTTGAAGTACGAAAATTCCTTTGATAACTTTTCACCTTTGATGCCTCAAGTGTGTGCTGAGCGATTTTGAAGTCTGTATCAAAAAACTGTAGGAGGAGTTCGATCAAATACAAGGCTGTAAACATCAAAATGGGGTCAATTTTGGAACTTTATTCCAAAATGGCCGACTTCCTGTTGAGTTGAGACCATGGATCCAAGAGACTTTTTGTACATCAGGACAATATACAGATGTGTAAAGTTTTTTGTAATTATAGGTTAAAGCATGGCGCTGAGTCATTTAAAATTTTCTAGGGGCGCTATAAGAAATTAGGCCACACCAAATTTTATTATGGATTCCTGTCTTGGGTGGATAAAGATCCATCCTAGTGAGTTTGGAGAAGTTTGGCCCAAAACTGTGGAATTCAGAGCCAAGCGTATGACAGCGTTAGAGGTCACGCCACGCCGCCACGCCCACCTGCTCCATCAAAGCCGGTCGGGGCTGGAATCCTATAGCCACATGTTTCCTGTCTGTTAACACAGTTTCATGTTGATTAGTTCAAAGGTGTAATATAGGGACCGTTCCCAGTAAAAACATGACACTTCCTGTTCTCAGGGGCGTGGCCTTAGTGATGTCATCATTTGACCCCAGGGTATTTTAGGTCAACCCATGATGCTCAATCACTGAAAGTTTGGTTCCTCTGAGAGTTTTAGTGTAGGAGTTATAACTGTTTAGAGTTTATGGCGAGTTGGTGAACTTTGACCCCGCTAGCCCCCCTTCAGCATACTCAAAAAGTCACCGTTTTGATAACTTTTTAATCATGCCTGATCAGACTGACCGAGTTTGAAGCGATCAATAAAATCTAGGAGGAGTTCGATCAAATCTGAAATGTAACCAAAAATCGGGTCAAATGTGACCTTCGATCCAAAATGGCCGACTTCCTGTGATACTTGGACTATGACAATAATTGTAAATTCTGAGCGTCTTGGGGAGCTCTACAACTGTACCAAATTTCAAGTCTCTACGACAAAGTAAGTGAATAGCAAAGGGTCTTTTAAAAATTTCTAGGTGGCGCTGTTGAGCCATTTTTTGTGATTTTTGTGACCTTAAAATCAAATTTTAAACAGTCTCTATGCGTCCGCCAAATTTGGTGAGTTTTTGAATATGATAAAGCCTCAAAAACAATTCATTTGGGTGGAAGAATAATAAGAATAATAATAAATAAAAAACAATGGCCTTCGCTTTGCTGCTCGGGCCTAATAAAAAGCTGCAAGCGTCGTGCAACACAGCCCTCGGCTCACCAGTTCAGGCTCTGACAGCGCCCGCTGCCGCAGGAGCTGTCACGAACCTTCCGCCCGATCGCCACCACACATCGTTAAGGCGCTACAACTCACAAAAATCTGGGCAGATCGGTCCATTTACGGTGAATAGCTGATGGATTAACCTAGGGGCGCTGGAGTCAAATTACATTTCAAAACTTTTGAGCTCTTTAAAGGTTACCACAGTCTTACATTTCAAGTTTGGTTCCAATCGGCTCATCCGTGATTTAAAGACAATCTTTATGAATATGAGGTCTGATATAGATCATTTAGCCACGCCAACACTGTTCAACCAGCATTGACAGATGTCATCACCTTATCATTTTAAGTGAGTTTGCACTGGATTAAATCCATATAGTGGTCTGATAAGTATTTATCAGACCGGCGTTAGAGGTCACTTGCAGCCACGCCCACCTGCTCCATCAAAGCCGGTCGGGCTGGAATCCACAATACACCAACATGTGTTCTGTCTCTGTTTCATGTTGATTAGTTCAAAGGTGTAAGATAGCGACCGTTCCCAGTAAAACATGACACTTCCTGTTCTCAGGGGGCGTGGCCTGAGTGATGTCATCATTTGACCACAGGGTCTTTTGGGTCAACCCATGATGATCAATCACTGAAAGTTTGGTTCCTCTGAGAGTTTTAGTGTAGGAGTTATAAGAGTTTTATGTTTCATGGCGAATAGTCAAAGTTTGACACATAGCCACGCCCACATACTTTGAAGTACGACAATTCCTTTGATAACTTTTCACCTTTCATGCCTCAAGTGTGTGCTGAGCGATTTTGAAGTCTGTATCTGAAAAACTGTAGGAGGAGTTCGATCAAATCTGATGGCTGTAAACATCAAAAATGGGGTCAATTTTGGAAATTCATTCCAAAATGGCCGACTTCCTGTTGGGTTGAGACCATGGCTCCAAGAGACTTTTTTGTACATCAGGACAATATACAGATGTGTAAGAAGTTTCGTAATTATAGGTTATAGCATGGCTTCGGGCTGATCATTTAAAATTTTCTAGGGGGCGCCATAGAGAAATTCGGCCACGCCCACCAAATTTTATCATGGATTCCTGTCTTGGGGTGGATAAAGATCCATCCTAGTGAGTTTGGAGAAGTTTGGCCCAAAATTGTGGAATTCAGAGCCAAACGTATGACAGCGGCGTTAGAGGTCACTTCGCCACGCCGCCACGCCCACCTGCTCCATCAAAGCCGGTCGGGGCTGGAATCTTCAATACAGCAACATGTTTCCTGTCTGTTAACACAGTTTCATGTTGATTAGGTCAAAGGTGTAATATAGGGACCGTTCCCAGTAAAATATGACACTTCCTGTTCTCAGGGGGCGTGGCCTTAGTGATGTCATCATTTGACCCCAGGGTATTTTAGGTCAACCCATGATGCTCAATCACTGAAAGTTTGGTTCCTCTGAGAGTTTTAGTGTAGGAGTTATAACTGTTTAGAGTTTCGTGGCGAGTTGGTGAACTTTGACCCCTGCTAGCCCCCCTTCAGCATACTCAAAAAGTCACCGTTTTGATAACTTTTAATCGGCCATGCCTTATGATCAGACTGACCGAGTTTGAAGCCGATCAATCGAAATCCCTAGGAGGAGTTCGATCAAATACGAAGGCTGTAAACGGCAAAAATCGGGTCAAAATGTGACCTTCGATCCAAAATGGCCGACTTCCTGTGATACTTGCACTATGACAATAATTGTAAATTCTGAGCGTCTTGGGGAGCTCTACAACTGTACCAAATTTCAAGTCTCTACGACAAAGTAAGTGAATAGAAAAGGGTCTTTTGAAAATTTCTAGGTGGCGCTGTTGAGCCATTTTTTTGGCGATTTTTGCAACGACCTTAAAATACGAAATTTTTAAATAGGCTTTACGCGTCCGCCAAGTTTGGTGAGTTTTTGAATATGATAAAGCCTCCAAAAAGGCCTCCAAAGAGGGTGGAAGAAAAAGAATAATAAACAATACAGATACAATAGGCCTTCGCAGCGCTTTGCTGCTCGGGCCTAATAATAAGAAACAGTACAGATACAATAGGCCTTCGCAGCGCTTTGCTGCTCGGGCCTAAAAATTTGGTTCCATAAAATCAATCATTTAAAAATCCATTTCTTAAAGTGATTTACAAGAATATCTTGTGAACAGTGAATGTTGCTTCTTCCTTTAATTTAATAATCTCCACATCTTTCAATTGATCGTCAACAGTGTTCACTCTTACTGCACATAACAGTGAGACAAATGTCATCATGTCTCTGCTTTCCAGCTCTCCTGTCAGCCCAAAAATAAAATCAGCTGTTCCTCAACACACCACTGCGCATTTTTTACTGTTATGCTTCTTTGGTGTTTCTTTGTTCAGTTGACCAGGTTTTCTTGACAGCTGTTGACCAGACCACAGAGAATGTCACAAATCGTGCATAAAAACCCACAGTTGGTGCAGTGGAACCTATTTTTCTGTGGTAACACATAACACTGGTTCTAAAACACATCCGGGAACCAACCTGCATTGGTGCAAAAGTCCCATCAATGTACTTATGGTTTGGACCAGCTCAGCTAAATGACCACCTTAGCATGTGATCACTTTCTACAGAAGCTCAGTAATGAACCCTTCATTTAATTCAGATGTGTTGAACAAAACTTCAGCTTTGTTTACCTCTAATCAGCTCTTTACAAACACATTAGCCATCCAGAAAAGCTTTAGGAATGCACGCAGATTGTGATGTTCCATTGCATTTCAGAACAATGCATGAAAAGTTATGCTCTTGAAAGTGCTGTCCCACTCTAATATCTCTTCTGTTCTTTTTTGCCGGAAGGACAAATAAACCTTGTAGACTTGTTGCTGACAAAGTCTGGATCCTTTTCCTCGTTGTCCTACTTCTTCACAGAAAGACCTGGATTACTGATCCAAAATCCATGTTTCCAAGAAGCCTTCCCAGCCTAAAAAAGTGTCTGAAATCTTTGTAAACATTTTCATGCACAGTAAAGTTTAGGTTTGCATTTGGGACTATGAGCCAGTAACGAGGACACATTCGGTTCTGGGTAAAAATTCCCAGTCAAAAACCCAGTGCTTCTGTTTTATTCCATCTGGGCATCATAATTATTAAAACAACTTTTTAATTTAACATTACAAATCTTAATGTTTCTGTTTCAAAGCCCCTGAAGGCTTACATTTACGGGAATTATATGACTCAGTGAAGTTTTTTAGCCCTTTGGGGAGTTATTATTAAACTTACTGCCTATGGAACAATTAGTTCTCCACATCTAAGTTAAGTTAGTGTAAGTTATTTTATTAAATGAATGTTCAAACACCTGTCTGAAAAGGACAGCCACACATTTCCCCTGACTCTCTCTGAGCTTAGGGGGTTTATTTGTTGTTTTTATTTCCTCTGCTGCTCCTGTCTGTTCCCACAGACCAGACCAGACCAGACCAGTGCAGATGTGAAGAACAGCTGCGGCATCAGGAAGTAGGACGAAGAGATGAAGTGAGGGAGGGGGTGAAAGCTGCAATGCAACGTGGCATTTTTCCATTCTGCCTAAAAATCCAGCTGCTGATGGAGAGGAGGTGTTGTTAGAACATGACTCTCTCTTCTCTCCTCCCATCTGTTCTGATTGCCTTTTATTCTCCCTTCTCTCCTCTCACACCCTGTTCTCTTTGCCTTCTCCTCACTTTTTCTTGTAAACGTGGCAGCTACGCCTGACTGCTTAACAAGATAAAAAAAATGCTGCAATCACACTTTATTTTTGCCTGCTGCTGTTTGATTGTCTAAGTGCAGCTCAGCAGTTTGAAGCCTGTAAAGATCCTAAACTCAATAAGATTAGAGCTCCAATGTGGCCACAAGACAAAAGACAGCAAAGACAACTATATTGAGCACAATTAGGCGGTCCAAGCAACTCCTTTGCCACGTCAGTGAGTTTAAAGTGAAAATGAATTAGAGAAAAATGAAGACCAGATGAAGCTGGAAGATCATACTGAGAACATCTGCTGAAAATGTCTGATGTTTTTTTCTTTATTTTTTTGTCTTTGCCATCCAGATCCAGATGCTGACTGGCTGATTGATTTCAGTTTCTGAGAAGGAGAAAGTCTGGAGGATGGTGGCACAATGCCACATTTTCTCAAAATCATGTAGTTTATTTAATTAAGCTTGACTTTTCTATAAACTAAAAAAAAAAAAAAAAAATTAATTAAATTGATTTATGTGTCCAAACAGTGTGTGATGCTAAGACGGAGCCTATTTTCAATAAAAAAAAAAAAAAGAGATGGGTTTCACAGCATGGTTTTGCTCTTTGGTTGACACATCAACTACTGTTTGCAGCTGCCCTTGCTTTTTATTCTGAAATTCATTCTTTAAACCATCAAACTTTCTTTTTGCCTCTACACTGTTTCTTATAGCATTGTGTGTAAACTTTGAGGCTCTTGTAATCTATGAAGACTAGAAGACTAAAATCTGGTATTTTTCTGTAGTTTGCACAGCAGCTTCATATTTAGACACTGTGCAAATTTCTGTTTGCATTCTTAAGATAGAAGCTTATTTGTTACCTGTTTGAAATCTAACAATCCGGTGGTCCGAAACATTGAGAAAATGTATTCAGTGTCAGATGTTCTTGCATATATGCATTATTTTGCTGCTACAATCCAGAACATAAACATTTTGTGGTTTAGATGATGTGAAGCATGCTGACCAGTTCTTCTAACCACACCCTGTGATCTAACTGATCCTCTGAGGATGATTCTGGAAACCTGACTGTAGCCGTCCCTTACAAATCCTGGAAACCTGTGGTGGACTCCTCAGCGGCGAGCTCTTGTGGAGTCCTCTGTGTTTGTGTAATTACAGCCTGAAACCTTCCATCAGGTGGAAGTGTGGCGGCTCTGACAGACTGTTTTCAGGATCGTCTAAATCCCAGACCTCCTTTGAAAGCAAAACATGTTGCTACATTTCATCTTCACAGTGTCTCTACTTAATTTAGGTGTAAAATATAGAACTTTATACGTATAGAAATTTTTACAAACTTCTTACTCGATGGTAAATATATCTACTTGGAAAGCAAGCTTGAAATAATAAAAAATGTTTTCTAAAACTGCTTCATTTTTGAGGTTTCCATGTTAAATTCATTTTTAGTTTGTTTTCATGCAACTGATCGGAGGCACAGAGAAGCAAACATGTCATTTACACCTCAAGGAAGGTTCCTATGAGCAAAAATACTCAGAACATTAACATATGGCTTTATTTCTGTGTGTTTGTTTAGCAAGAGTAGCAGGAAGAGAAATAGAAGAAGCAGGCTCAGAGTGACTAAAGGCAAAACATCTATTAAGCAGAAAAGGGCTGTTTAGTAGCAAGTCATTCCAGGAGCCAGTGGGTCTGAAGAGAGTTTAAAAATAGCTTTGAAGTCCTTTGTTGTGTTTAGATTCTTATTTTGTTCTAAAATTTTAACATTTATGCTGAGGAGAACAAAATTATAAGCATATGGCCAGAATCCTCCTACATTTTTAAAGTAAAAGTAAATTTTCTCCTTCTTGTTTGATTATAAATGTTTTTAGTCTGTTTTATTTTTGGATTCATGCAATGATTTGGTTACCACCAGGTTGTGAACTACTGAAATTTCACCTCAGACATGAAAACATACAGCATCTTACATATCAGCATTATTTGTTACACAAAGATGAGACTAAAGCAGCAGGAGGGAAAGAAACAGAAAGGTGCAGTTGATTAAAGGCACTTTAGTATCTGAATATGAGCAGTATGACAACATCAAAGAACTGCCTGAAAACATCATGAAAGCAAGCAACCAACATGCATTTGCATTTCATATTCTTTCTTCTTTTAGGTCAGATGAACCTCAGTGTTTCACTCAGGAAATCCATTTTCCACCTGTAGCCCAGGAATCTGCAACTGCAATCCACTGGCACTTTCTATCCTTTTAAGTCTTGCTAGAATACATTGATTGTGTATTTTTCCATTTTAATTATTAGTTTCCTCCTGTTGGATGAGTAAACAGACCCGAAGTGAGTGAGATGTTAGTCTCACTCACTTCGACACATAACTCTGTCACAGGTTATGTGAAACCACTGCGTTTCCTCAGTGATGTTGTTTCTATTTTTAAAAAAAAAAGATATTTCTTCTTTACTGTAACCCAAGTGAGATGAACAAATTTTAAGGATTTGTTTATTGTTTATGATCAACATTGTTGTAGGACCCAAATGAAGAACACAGAAGAATAAATATAAAGATTTAATGAAAGAATATGGCAAAACAAACTCACAATGATCAAAGAATGAACTCAAGCTACCCAAACCACTCAGCAACCTGCGATCCCAACAGTTCCTTGCAATTAAGATTCTTCAAACATATTTCTTTAGATTCTCACATGTTGATAATTGATGAAAATGTACAAAAATTGCAAGAAAAATTCCATTTCACTGTAGGTCCATGTCCAACACACAACATCTAAGCCAGGCACTAAGCTGCAGTCAAACAGTTCTTACAAAGAACAGAATAAAACAAGGATTCTGTCTCTTTAGAGGTGAATTCATCAAACTGAACATTTTTTATCATCAAACTGTACCTGAACTTTCCACGTTCACCTTGTTTACAGTGATTTGCACAAAGATAAGCATCCTTTCAAGAAAAGAAAATCATGTTTGTGTTTGAAACATTGTGGGTGGTCCATCGCCTTAACCATTGGTTCCCAAAGTCGGTCCTCGAGGGCCGGCGTCCTGAATGTTTTAGTTCTCTCCATGGCTGTAGTAACAAACTTTCCAGCATGTCAATGTTCTTCTTAGGCCCTCCAATGAAACATCATTTGACCCGGGTACTCTAAACCAGGGAGAAAACTAAAACTAGTAGGATGCCGGCCCTCAAGGACAGACTTTGGGCACCACTGGCCTAAACATTTTATGAAAACCCAATAGCAGGCTGAAGGACAGAAATTAGGTCAGAAACAAGCATTTTAAGCAGAGAAAAAAATCTGTTAGGTAATAAAAAAAATTACAACTAGAGGCCAATGATTGTATAGATTGCACAAAAAAAAGAGAGACAGATGAGGAGAGAAGGACTTGGTGTCCAAAAAAAAACGCCAAAACAAAATCAGAAGCAAAACAGAATAAATGAAACAAAGAACAGCTGCAAAAACAAGAAGACCCCTTAAACTCTTAAAATAGAAGAACTTTAAATGTTATCTTCACAAATTGTCTTTTTTCTTTCCTCTTACATATTGATTTTGTTTATGTGTTTATTATACATTTTGCTGATAATGGTCTAGGAAATTATTTTGATAGACAAAATTCTAGTAATGTAGCTGTTATAATCGGTGTCCTCTTCTCTGCTCTCATGGATGATTCCAGATTAGGAAAAGGTTTTCATCTTTGGAATGCAAATAAACGGAATCTCTGCATCTGAAGCAAGTCAAAACAAGACAGCTGCATGAAACAGTAAAAAAGGAAGATAAGAAAAAATACATTCTTTTGGTGGCATTGTGATGTTTTAGGATTCCCTCAACATTGTGTAAATTCTCATCAGCAAAACTTTAGATACAATTAAAACCAGATGTTCATATATCCTTCAGCATTCAGTCACATTCTACAGAAACACTTTTAATAACCTAATTATCTGATTCAGGTGTGTCAGACATCTAAAGTTTTGCAGTTGACTGGCATCACGGACTGAAGTTTGAAACATGTGACTGCAATGACACAATGCACATTAAAGTGTGACAATACTCAATTTTTAACAGTTTATGGTGGAAAGAAAAATGACAAGTCTACCAAACACAAAATAACTTCAAACCATAACGTTTTGACAAAATATTTTCAAAAATTTCACCTTTTGAACTAAAGAGAAGGTGGTAGCTCCATGAATAAGAAGTAAATCTTAACCACAAAGAATTTCTTTCATCAAGCACAGGATGATTAATTCCACCAAACAGTGAGGCAATCTACAGGTGAGACTCCCACCAAGACGTAAAGCCGCAGAGTCGACTGAGTGTTTGCTCTTGTCCATCAGGCTGCGCGTTTCGCTGACTGGCTGTAACCTTCTGGTGATGGGTGAGTTGGTTTTGGCACACAGGGCAGGGTGTGACAGCTATAACTGCACCCTGAGCCACCATTTCTCAACCTCTGAGATACATATGCAGTCACATGTCATGATATAATCTTATACCACCGGTCAACTGAGGATTGTGTGCTAAATACAAAAATACCAGCATTAGAAAAGGTACAGTGCCTTGCAAAAGTGTGATTACCCCTTAATCATATTAGGACTTGTTGTGAAGGGACAACAACACAACCTATGAGCAAAGCTGCCATGGTGTAGACCCGAGGGGTTCCAGTAGCTGCATTTCAATAACCATAAACTTACACAGTGAAATTATGAAAATGAATTTGCTTAGTGGAAACACGACAAACTCACATTTTCCGATTAAAAGCTTTTGCATGTCAAAATATATGTATTTCTTAAAACTGAAATGGAAACATTTATTTTTGCATGACTCAAGTCATGTGACCAACAGCCAGATGTTACTACTGGCAAAAAAGCTGAAGACAAGAGGAAGTAGTAGGAGGATGATGTTTTTTTGTTTTTTGTAAACATGCAGCTGGCTCTAGCAGACTCTCACAGCATCACACAGTTTATAAAATGGTTGTGTGTCATTTGAATGTGTTGAATCCATAGCTCTTTGGTAAAATCACTGAAAAAAGTAGAGATTGTAAACAATGACGTAATTTTTTGCATTGTCTTAAAATTGTAGTTTGCCTATGGTTTTAGCAATAGGAGCAGATGAAGTGAACCAAGTCGTTCAGTCCGTGTTGGCCACGTTTCCCAATACTCAATTAACTTTAAAAGCCTTCTCAGCACTTCAAAGTGACAAACTGAAGCATTAAATATGTCACTGACAAACATTAGCAACTCTTTAGCGATTTCTCCTCTGCTGATGTTTCAAACTTCAACAGAGTCCACGACATTTTTTGTGCTCAAAACATCAGTTTTTAAACTCTTTGTTTTCGGTTCAAAAATAAAAAACTTGTGTGTGAAGTGAACTGAAGCTTTTCTCTGTTCTGTTTTTGAACCTCTTGCTCAAGATTGAGAGGAATTCACCTTTCAGTGATGTGCAGGAAATTCATGCATTTGAGCTGAAAGTACAGCTTCTCCCTGTGAAATCAGAAGCTTTCATAGGCATTATAATGACACCACACTTGTGTACGTAATAGAGTAAGATGAGGAACCCAGTGACGTGCTGACAAACTTGTTATCTGTGGGGTTTGTGCTGTACACAATGAAGCTCTGTTCTCCTCAGTGGTTGGTTCAGACTGAGGCCAGCCAGGGACTCTTCATCCACTGCAGCCTCTACAAAGGATTCAACATGTTCACCATATTTCCACAAAGGCTAAGGAAGCATCAATTATACTGTAGTATCTGTTTGTAGACGTCAGGCCTCAGTAAAACATTTTGTATTTACTGTAAACAGTAGATGGCCTGTTTAAATTACCCTTCATTTTTCATACAATTTCACAATGGTTGTTGTATGTCATCAGGCTCTTCTTCAGCAAAAAAAAAAAACAAAAAACCTGGAAGTAAAACTGCAAGTAGGATTAATTCAGTCACTTAAAATCACCTGAAAATAATGGTTCAAAAAGCATTTAAAGGGTTATCTTTATGTTTTTCTCCAGTGATGAGACGTCTCAGAATCAAATGGCAAATTCAACTATGGCAGGCCTGGGACCTCGAGGTGCTATAAGAACAGAAGTGCAGCATGGACTTTATTTATTAATTTCAGCATTAATTGTGTGTGAAATACTTACAAGATGTGCTTGGTATGAAGCAGCTTAAAATGTCTAGCACACTAAATATTCAGTGCCTTTCAAAAAACCAACCAACCAAACAAAAATCCCCCAAGATACGTCCTTGAATTTTCACACTTTTCAACATTACAACCATAAACTTAAATGAACTTCATAAAAACCGATGAAAGAGGTCCTGATAAGCAGCATTAATGCTTTCAATAAAAGATAACAGTTAAAATAGTGACAAGAGAAGGAAATCCACCTCTGCCAGATGTACACATTAAAAACACACACAAAAAACATATATTTAATTGCTTTTTAAGGTTACACCCTCTACCCCGTTCTTTTCCTTGGCTCTGTGTGTAGACAGCGTGATCATCTATTTAAATAGCAGAACCATGCAGTACTGCACTTTATTTGGACTTTTATTCTTCTGCTGAATCCTATATCAGTGTCAATATTGTCTTTTATGATAAGGCCTGGATCTGGACTTGATTGCCCCATTAATCCTGTCTATGGACGTCATGGTTAGATCTTCTGTATTATCATTTCATGTTGAGTGGCTCTCACTGAAAAAGGTGCTGTTCAAATTCTTCTGTGTGAGACATAATAATCAATATTTGTAGTGGGATCTAAACCATTCTATGGCTTTTTTAAATTATTATTTAGGATACTGTATCTTCCACATATAAACGTCCATTTTAATGTGATATATACAAACATTAGCTTAGAGGTGTTACATAATGCAGCTTATCTTGGAAGAATCAAGTTGATAACATGCTTTACAGGATTTTGCGTTTTATGAATTTGGTAAACCGCTGGATTGATTTATATAGAACACTGGTTTAAAAAAAATATATGCTTTCCCTCTGCAACCAATCTCTGTCCACTTCAGAAAAACTCAAACATCTTAAGTGGGAGGCGTTCTTTCTTTAAAACATTTCTCACACTTGAAGCGTATTTGTCCCGCAGTGCCTCCTGGTGGTTGAAATGTAGATTCAAACTGACACCTTAGCTTAGTGAACGTCTCCTAAAGGTTGGGTTAGGAGAGGTTTATTGAGCTCAGCTCATGTAAAAATGTGACCAACACCAGCAGCCAATAAATGCAAATTGAGATGAATAACTAATTCACTGCCTTCTGATAGTTTAGTCACACTGAACCTTTATCTCTAACACCTGCATTTATCTGTTTCCTCTTTTTTGTTCTCATATTGCAACCAATAGTGACCAACATGAACCTCATCATATCTCAAGTCTTTACCATGTACTACAGTAGGACTAAAAATATTTTTAACATTAGATAAAAAGGAAATCTTCATTCATTACCATAAAATAGAAAAAAAATATCTAGTTTGTAGCTTTATGGTCTTATTGCTCATTTCACAGCATTTTAATAAGAAACCTGCCACCTAAGTATGGTTCAGTGCAAACAATAAAAAAAATATAAAATTAAAACAAGTCTAACTGCATGTAAATGGCAACATGTCTGTCCTGAAAAAACCTGAGAAAACCGCTTTGACTCCAAGAGTAGTGGTAGATCTAATAGATATAGATTTATAGATCTAATAAAATATGGGGACAGGTTTGACACAGAATTGATTTTATTTCCATTGTGCGTGAATAAGGCATTCTGAGAATCAAATTTACTTTTCTCCCACTTCAGGAAAAGGATGGTGGTAACATAAACACAGATACACAGATGCCAGTCATCGAATCTACATGATTACGATTTATAGGATGTCTGATGATTTGTAGTGTAAAAAAGTGGTAATCCTTAAACGGCAAAAACATGCTTATCTTCCCACCCCGAATTATAACTTTCGAAGCAGTGTCGGATAGCATTTGCCGTCAATAATACTGAGTCTATGTAAAAGCAAAAGGACCAACAGTTCATTTTATTTAAAACGGATACAGGGAATGTTCTTGAACTGCTCTGAAGGAAGACTATAAGGATCGTTTAGGAGGTTTAAGAGAATGTTCACCACAAACAGTAACAGACATTCTTTAAGCTTCAACTGAAAGTCTTCCAAACTACAGGGGGCGTCCCACTCTGGCTCTTACATTAAATCACAATGTGGAAATTATAGCAAATTGGAGAAAGAGCAGGATTTCAAATACTAAATTTTATAGCACCACAAAAACGTCCAATGATCTATCAAGCCAACTTGAAGTTTTTATTTTCTTTTTTCCAAACCTAAATGCATGATAACATCCTCCACCAAGAGCTATTTGTCAACTGTCAGCTTTTAATGAAGGTGCTCAACCTGAGAGAGTTTGCCTCCCAGGTCTTTTCCAAGCACATGGGTTGATGAGGCGTGGCACCTTTGGGGTCTCCTGGTAATTGATTTCAAGTCTAGCTTAATTCTTCAATTTACAGCAGCAGGGTTTCCTAAAACAAAACATAATTCAACATTTCACTTTTAAGTAATGAATACAGTTTAAACAGTTTCAGAAACATTAAATGTATAAAGACTTTTGCAGACTATGTTTTAATTCACAAACGCATCAAGAAAAAGCTAAAGGTCTTAACAGCAATCATTAACATGAACATGGACTTTAACTCTATTGTCAGCACAGTGTCACCTGTTAAACATATGAAGCAGACTCCTTCATTTAGTGCCATTGTACTTGACTTCCTTTCCACATTTCTTCAGTGTCTCCATGAGAACATCCACATCCTTGTCTGACTCGATCCAAACCAGCTTCTTGGGCAGGTCGATCTCAAACTTCACATCTGAGAGCCAAAAACAGGAATAGAAACATTGACTGGAAACAAACAGAAATTCCTCTTTATATCTGCTTCTCTTTCTAATATGAATGAAATATTTTTCAGCTCTCTTTGATCTGACTGTGAAGGAGGATTAGCAGAATAGATTTTCTTTATCTTGTTGAAAAGTCACAGCTTAGAAAGTGGGACTGTAACAAAATTGAAAAAGGGAACTGAAATTTGGCTTTTAAACAATTTAATGGCCAAGTCAAATAAAAGGGAAACAAACAAGCTGTTCAGGATCAGGTGACCGAGCGGCTGAGTCAACACTAGGACCAAAGAAGTCACGAGTGGAAGCAATACAAGCTGCCTGTAAGCATTTCTTGATCTGTCTCCGGCATGCAGCGTCAAGGATGTGCAGCATGCACCGTTTGCATTGACATGAATTACCTTCTCACAAAACTCAAATTAGGACTTGTTTGCACAGAACTGTAAGTTGTCATAAACTAAATCTAATTCAATATCTTGACATACAGTGCTTTTAAAACATACCTTACCATTGTTACGCCTAAATTTCCCCAATGTGGGACAATAAAGAGTTTTACTATTCTAAGAATTATTCACAACAATGGACATTTTACCATTTTATTGCTTTTACAAATCTGTCATGATCAGCAAAATATGGATATTATGACAAAAAATCCTTACCAAAAAACAATTCAGTTTAATGACAAAATGAAAATTTATTTGTACAAAGTAAATAACAAAAAAAGATGTTACATAGGATAAGAGAGCAACAACTTTCAATGAATCTTTAATATTGCTATGAAGGATCTTTGGCACTATCTGGTCTATAGACTTATTCTTAATTGGAGAGTTTTCAAGCATGAATGGCTTGTGATTAATGCTACAATGTTTAAATAAGATTTAAGTTCAGACTTTGACTAGGCCACTCGAAAACTACAATGGCTTTCATCCATTCTGAAGAGTGTTTTGGATCACTGTCATCACAGCATAACCATCGCAATTATATTTTCACACAAAGTCAATCATATCCCTAACACTTTCCTCTCTATTACCTGTTTAGACGTAATGCTTTGCTATTTCTCTGTCTTTTTTGTTTCTTCTTCTATTGTAACCAGTTCTGTGTCTTTTTATAATAGCAATTTTTTATTTTCCTTTTCATCTCCTGTAAAACACAAACTTCCTGCGCAAAATTTTTAACATCGATATTATTTGTAAATGTATGCATTTTGTGCAGTGGATGAGTGCCAAAAAACAATGAGAAGGAAAGAGAGGTGAAGATATGCCAGTGCTTCCAGTGAGACCAGAAATAAAAGTGGAACAGAAGATGACAGAGATGTGTCGATATTACCTCCAAGCTTGTTGAGGATTCTAGTAACGGCTCCAGAGCACCCTTCACAGGTCATCGCCACCTCAAACTCGTGCTTCTGTGACAGACAGAGAATTTATTTAGCTGTAAATTTAGAATTTCATGATGAATAGAAAACTACTGCAATAAAGTCTGAGGAAAAATATCCTAAGATGATTGAAATGTACTAATTTCCAACAAGAGGTTAAGAAAATTTCTTTTGAAGTGCAACTGAATTTCTGGGTTATATTGACTCTTTGATATTGTTTTCATTTGTTGATAAGTACATTTGTGGTTCTTTAAAAAACGGGTTAATGATTAATTGAAAGTCTGACGTGGAAGATGAAGTAAAAAAAAAGTTACTATTGTGGCTAGTATGTGCATTTTATAAGAAAGAAGAGTAAAACTGATCTGATTGGAGGGGGAAAAAACGGACATTCCTGAAGCAAGCATTGCAAAATAGAACAAAGCCTAAAAATACAAATGTTTTCAAGTATACTGGTCCAGACATAAAAATATCTACAGCAAAATGTAAAAATTCATAGACATTACAGGAGCCCTGAATATGATCTGTTGTGATGATGGCAATTCTTAAACATACTTCATGCTAAACGAACTGGCTTATTATTTTTAATGGCTGTTACATAACTCGTGACTAATAAACGGTTCAGCTGACGGACGTATGGAGTCTTAGTTTGTTGAAGGCTAAACTAAAAACATTTGCCACGTACTAAAGCTAGAACACGTCCAGGAACAAGCTGAAATTACTTAAAAGTAACTCACAACCATATTGTCAGTGACGTGTCGCGCTTAGCGAGCTGACCAACTCCGGGTTTTCAATTTTTATCAACTTGGAAATGTCGCCAAAGACTACATAAACCTAAAAAACAGGATACTACCTGCCTAATTCACCACTTTCAAGCTAAGCACGGCAGCATAACAGGATATCCGGTATTGAAAAGGTGTAAAGTAATAAAAGACAATGTATTGTGAAAGATTTTGGTTTGCTTCTAAAAAAATTAAATGTATGTTGGCATATTACGTGTTGGCATATAAAGTTCAAGCAAAACATCCTAAATTAAATAAAACAATGTGACATAAAGCTACACAGTTCCGCTTTGCCACCTTTTCATTTTATTTTGAAAAACTTGACAAAAACCATCTAGCTACGTAATATAAATAAATATTTGTTCAACATTTCTGACCAAAATCGTAAAAGCTTGTATCATGGTATTAAACTAGTATCTCTTTTAGGCACTTTGGGTTAATGGTTCGCCCAAAAATTGTTTTTAAATTCTCTCTGACCATATCATCCTAATCGTGTCTCTCTGTGTCGCTGATCCGAACCGATTTTGTTTTTCAAAATAAAAGCTTTTTTAAATGACATTGCAATAAATTAAAAACTATTTATTATTATTATTATTATTATTATTATTATTATTATTATTATTATTATTATTATTATTATTATTATTATTATTATTATTATTATTATTATTATTATTATTATTATTATTATTATTATTATTCCGCTGTACCCGGTTCTCCCTCTCTTCAGCGGTCGAGAGAGGAACTTCTTGTTGCTTTGCATATTAAAAAGCAGTCTTTTTCTTTAATCGAAATCATATACTTTGCAAAAACCAACCAAACAAAAAAGGAATGCAGTGCAAACTCTGGAACATTTATTTATTTAGCTAGTTGTGCCCAAATCTGCTAATATTATAGGTATATTTTTCGTTTCCCTCACATACATGACTGATAAAAAACAGTCTTTATTTTACTGGAGAGGTTTCCGACTCTATAGCAAAGGAACGTCGAACGTAATTGGTTGCGTCGGCCCGGGGCTCGGGTCATGTGACTTCACCGCTGTTTGCTGAAAAAATCGAATTAAATTCTCAATCTGTGTGCAGCACCTCGGCCAGCGCTCTCTTTCAATAGAGCGTAGGACCTCCTGCGGTCAGGTCATCCAGATAAAGGTTGAAGCAGGACAGCAGAGGGACGGAGGCCGAGATATATCATTAAGGTATGCTGGTGTATTATGATGACCGGAGCTGCTGTTTACGAACACAAAGATGGCATCGAAACCTTCAGCTAATGTTGGCTAACACGATTTGGTTGCGGCACACCAGTTTAGTCCGCCTTTACTCTACCTTCTTGATGTTTTATTAAATGACTATCTGAAGCTGATAATTCAGTGTATCTTATGTTTAAGTGCACATCCCACCCTGGAGACGTCCTAGCTTCGTATTATCCCGGTACCTTTAGCCCGGGGCAGTTCGTTGTCTCATAATTTGATTCACCTGATAATTTTCCTGGTTATCAGCTTGATGTCCGCTTTGACAACCTGCACGTCTTCCTGGCCAAAGATTACCGGTAATATTGATAGGATTACGGTGTTAATCTGCGTACGGTCTTCAGCTTGTATGTCTGCTTACTCTCATGAAAGGAGAACGACTCTCACTGGAAAATGCTTCCGACTGAAAATTAAGTCTTACAATTGAACAAAGTTGTTGTGCTTTGGCCACACCTTAATTTGACGGGGAGTTATCTGTTTTAAGAGTGAGGTATAGTTTCTCTTTTTATGTTGGGACATGTGACTGCAAAGATCAGTGTTTTCACCCTTGTTGCCTGGATTAATGCACACATCTATCTGCGCAAGGTACGTGCTTAGTCATGATACGACGTGACTTTCTGAAAGCAGGATGGTCTTCAATAAAAATAAGACTATCTCATGAAAAACATTAAACAACATGAGAATCAAAAAGTCCAACATGATTGGACATTTTGAATTGCTGTTTATATTATAAAATAAAAACAGCAATTCCTATTTCTAAAATAGATGTCATTTCATCAATTTTATAATTGTTTTATAATGTTTTGTATATCATTTAGTCATTTTTATTTTCATTCTTACCATAAATGTAGGATAAGTAGTCTGCTAGGTAGCAGACTGGGTTTAACTTCCCAAATATAGTTTTTCAAACATTGCCTTACAGGAGTAATGGATGGCCTCCACACAGCATGATTCTGCCACCACTTCTTTTAGTTTCCACTTAATCCACTGCTTTTTGCAATCAGAAAAGCCTACAAGATTTTACAAATTTAGCTCTTGTAAGCAAGAAATAAAATTCTTATTGCAATCAGGAACAATCAATATTGTAGGGGTTTGAAACTGCTACTTCTTTAAAATTTTGGTATATTGTTTTTAAAGAGAAATGCCTACATAGATAGAAGACAAGAAATAGATTTGTTTTATCATTCACTAATGATCTGATGGTGTTTTCCCTGTAACCTGGGTTTTGGAATCTTCTAAAATTAGTAAAATCATTTAAAAATAATAATAAAAAAAAAGGTTTTAACCTCTGCATTTCCATCTCCCTGAAATTTTTAATTTTATTTTTCTTTCACACAGGATTGTTTTTATACATTCTGTAATGCACACACAGACTCACCACACCAGGGTCCTCGACAGCTACAACTTTAGCTGCATCTCATTTCCAGCACAACTGAATAATGGCTGAATTCCTTCACCAGTATGTTCTTCACCTCTTTTAACCAGTCATTAATTTAATGTGCGTGTTGGAGAAGGGATGCATGTAAAAGTTGCAGTATAGTTGCACTTAATAATTGCTGCGTTAGACTTTAGCTTAGAAAATACTGTTTTGTTACACAGGAAGTTGTGGTTTAAAAATTCCTGTTTGTTCCTGATTTCTTAACGGCTCTGCTCACTAAACATGCAAACAGGTTGTTTCCTAAACCTTTTGACTTTTGTCTCTTTTGCAGCTATTAACAGACAGGTGCACAGCAAAATCTTCAAACAAAGTCCTGTTTAATTACACAGCAGATGCCAAACGGGATCTGTTTGAATTTCCTTCCATTGTGCTCGTCTTGCATAACATCTGGGTTTATTTGGCCTGGATGCTCCCTGATAGTGACTGCAGGAGCCTTAAAGATGGGAGAGGCACTTAGAGATTAGCGCTCTATTTCAGTGAATCAGATAAAGTTCAATGCAATTGGTGCCTGGTTGGAGGGTATTTTTTATTGCTATTTGGGCCAAAATGTGAGAAATATTAGACCTGCTTGAACAGGTGCAAGCTTTGTTTCCATTCAAAAAGAAAAAATAAAGTTTAGCATAAAATCTACTAAAACACACAGAATATTTATATTTTCATTGTGCTTTGATAACTGAAAAAGTGCAGGTTATTTTGATTTTACCTGCATATAAAAAAAATAATTAAAATTTAGTACAACAGTGGAATTTTTAAAGCACTTCTTTGTCAATTTGCATTACATTTACAGAGATCAATACTTCCTTAGCATTTCACTGTTTTTGTCGGCATCAGGAAAAATAGTGAAAGGTTATAATTTACTGTGCAAGTGTTTTTCTCCTTTTAATCATGTTTTGTTTACATATATTGAGTCTGTTCTGTTCCAGACACATTCTGTTCAGTCATCAAGTTTTTTTCTCCACAGAAACATTTAAATATAGACCATCATGGTTAGGTCAGGTGCTTAGCTCAGCATTCTGACAACAACAGTTCTGGCATAAAGAAGCATGTGAGGACCATGCTCACGTTCTGTTTACATGTTCAATTCTGACAGGAATAGGCCTGTCACGATAACAAATTTTTCTGAGCGATTAATTGTCTCAAAAATTATTGCGATAAACGATAATATTGTTTGAAGACCTTTGTACGCTGATTTAATGGAAATGACGTAGTAATGCATGCGATTTCCAGCCAAAGAGAGATGCACATTATTTTCAAAAGAACACTTAACACTGGAACTGATAAACAAAACAACCAAATACAAAAATGAAATGGATTCTCAATCTCCATTTACATAAAACGCACTTGAATAAAAACTAAACAACATGAAGCCAAAGTGGAAATAAATACTGCATTCAACCAAAAGAGTGCAGATTTTGAAGTCTGTATACCAGAGGTGGGCACTCCTGGTCCTCGAGGGCCGGTGTCCTGCAACTCTACTCGATTTATTTTTTATTTATTTATTTTTTTTTTTTCCTCTTACGACAATCTGAGAATGTTGGTCGTTCTAAGATTCTCTTGCGATTTCGTAACCGATCATAGTGTGTGGTGTGTTACGTAGATCGTCGTGGCCGCTCCGATCTAAATCAGGGGTTTTCCCCACTGGGACTGTTAACGCAGCCTGTTGAATGTGACAGGTAGCCAATCAGAAAGATCGGATTCTCCTCCGTGCTTTCTGAGGGGAAATTGCAGAGGGGAATCCCAAACAGCTGACACGGCGCAACCCGAAGTCCGGACTTCGGAGATGATATGTGTAAACAACATTAATGTTTATAAAATGCTTTGTGCAAAGAATACAGAAATGACGAGGGGAGGAGTTGGAGCGAAATTGTTACCACAGTTGATAAACACGGTAACTTTTCGGCTGTTCTTCGTTAACGTGACGTTATGATGATTTTCATTCAGTCAGGACTGACGCTAGCCACATGCATTGCAGGTAGATTGTAGAAAAGCATTGATTAATGCCTGGTTTTAAAATTAGTTAACTGAACTTGTTGCCATTATTTTGTGCCCATTGTTGGACACTACCTGGCAGGATCGAACCCGATCGAACCTTTATACCTAGTTTTTCTGTCGGCTAATGTGTGATCGCTCAGGTTTTGAAAATGGCAACTCTAAGATGGTGTAGTGTGCGCTGGGCATTATACTAAGGAAAAGAGGAAGGAAGACGTCAGTGGAGAGCGATGGCGTTGAGCCTTTTTTGTCATGCAGTGTCATCAACAGAAGGAGAAAAAGGCCGGAAGAGACGATAAAGCCGATAATTAAGATGAGGTCGATAGTTTTAATTTTTCGTGCGATTAATTGTTTTAATTTAATGTTTATGGTGACAGACCTAGACAGGAAGAAGTCAGCAAATTGTCAGAAACTTGTCAGAAAGTAGGACTTTTATATTTTTTCCACTGTTATTGCATCCCATCTAAGCTGCAGTTATTAATGCAACATTTTTTACAATCTGCCTTTGTGCTGGAACTCATTCGTGGTTTCCTGGAGTTGCTGCATCTAACAGCACAGCATTTTTTTTCACAGTTAGAAGCTGTCGATGCTGAGCCGTTTATCTTTGCTGCATCGGGATCTGTGAGGCTGGGAGAAAAGACACCTGTGCACCCGCGAGCGCCACCCGACCCACCATGATGGCATCCAGCGACGTGGATGGCAGAACAGAGGGTAGGAAATATGTAATCAATATCATAAAACTTGGAAGGTAAAATATTCTTTTTGTTGTTGCAGTGTGAGACAGAATGAACTTGGTCGCAGACAGATTACATGCAATCTCATCAAATCATCAACGCAGCTTTCATTTCATTTATGAGATTGGTCTGATGGCTTGTGTCTTCTTTGGCAGGAGGTCACAAACATTTGTTTCATTATTACTTGTGTATCTCAGTGAATTATAATATATTCTATAAGATAATTTATTTAAGAAACTAAAGTTTTTAGCATACTATGCTACCATAAAATATCGGGATCAAATTCTAAGTCCATGTCGCTCACCCATTTTACCATACTTTTTTCTTCCACTTAAAGTTTCTTGAATATTCTGTGACACAGCACTTTGAGAACAGACACCTTCTTTAGCAATGGCATTTTGTGGTTTAGCATCGTGTGGAGGGTGTTGGTGAATGTCTGTTGAACAGTTTAGTTATTAGCCTTCCCCATCACTTAACATTTTTTATATTAAATACGCTTTTTAATGCTCCAATGTGATGAATACAAACTTTCAGAATTTTAGCTTGTCTTTACCAATAAGAATTTCAGGTTTGCATGTTTATTAATGATTAAAGACTCAGCATCTGGTCAGTGTTGTAGATTAAATCTCTCAGTGAAATATATCTTACTTTGCTGTTCTGGCGTGAGTTACATGAGACAACAGTTTGATAGCGAAGTTGGGCCTTAAATGTTTTTAGTAGGGTGCCTTTTTTTCATTCTATATTAATTTAGCTCCAAACTTTTCCAGAAAAAATGCAACTTTTGATCTTGACGCAAATTTTATACACCACCTTTTGTTAGGCAGTAAACTTAATTTACTAATTTCAAACCACTGACTATTCTTGTTGTGCCAGAGTCATGAGTATCAACGTTGCTGTCTTAATAAAAAGGTTTCTGAATCTTTGGATGTTTTAAAGATGGGCTTCCCTTTCATTTTAAAGTCCGTCTTCACACTGTGATGACGCATACTTTGTTCCAATGTAGCTAATGAACTGTGCTGATTTTCTGGAGTCTAGCTGCTGCTATGGTGACCCGTTTGGTGTTTTTATTGAAAATATGTAAGCATGCATGCATCCGTCTGCAGCTGCAGAGCTTCTTGTCGTTGTTCGTTTTCAGCACGACCAAAAAAAGTCTTCTGTTTCTTGTTCATTAGAGTCAGCTGCCCTCCAAAAGGACTGGAATCTCTGCATTAAACTGGTTTCTGACAAAGTCATGAGGTTTCAGTTTATCTATTTTTTATGAGCACTGACCTCAGTGCACACTTGATATCAAACAAATGAGGTGATAAACTTTCAGCAGAATGAATGCATCTGTATTTCCTTCCCTCTGCATGTCCAGTGTCTCAAAGTATCTTTAGTTTTGAATTGAAACGTTCATGTGGGATGTCTTGTGAACCCTAAATAGAATGGATTATTTCCTGTAAATAGATTTGACACATGACTTCTCTAATATGAAAGAGTTGTTTGTGGTGAACCTGCTCATGCTGCAAGCAAGACCTTGGTGCAGCTGGATGTGAAGAAACATGGAATATAATTCTGTTTAACATTAAGTAAAGTTAGTGAAAAAGTTTACATACTGCCCATCATTGTCATGAATGTCTGTTGGAATAATAGATCAACTTGCTTTGCAACATTTCAGCAACTAATAGATTTAATTTTGTGCTTGTAATTTCTGTATTTAGAATTCACTAAAATTGATTGATGTATGTTATCAATTAGTCATAAAAACAATAAATGAAAAGTCTGAAACTAATAACTTTCATTCCCATTATGAGCAGATGGAAATGTTTACACAGACCTTATTTTCTAGCTTTACACACTTAACACAAATTGTGTGATTTACATTCAAAAGGGAGTAATTTAAGAATAGAATAAGAAAAATATCATAGTGTTACGTGCTGTTGACTTTACACATAACTATACGAGTATAAAGTTGACAAACATTTCAATATTTATTTTCCAGAGCTGTAAATGTCCTTCTCATCACTTGTTCCCTTCATGTGACAGGTTCTCTCTTTTCTGATCAAAACCCATCAGAAACGGACTCTCTGTGTCCGTCTCCTGGGCCATCCAGACCCCAGCGGAACTATGAGCGGATCGGGGGAAGAACAGGAACCTCGTGAGTGAAATACATTCAAACAGAACTGCCACTCAGAACAGCTTCGAAACAGTTTTTTTTTTTGTTTGTTTTTTTTTTGCCATTTTTCAGTTTCTGTCAGACTCTGATCCATCTTCTGAAGGGGAACATCGGTACTGGTCTGCTGGGGCTGCCTCTGGCTGTGAAAAACGCCGGACTGGTGGTAAGCACAAAGATGCTATTGTCCAATCGTTCGAGGTAAAACCAGAGGCTGGGCCTTTAAAAATTAGATTCTGCTTACGTTCCTTTCAGCTGGATGAAAGACAGAGATGCAGCAGCGACACTTTTCAGACTTTCAGAGGCACCTGGTATCAAAACAAAACATCTACAAGTTGCAAATTGTGGTCTATATAATAGGAAATCTTGCTTGTGCAACAAGTAAAGAGAAATCTATTTGCATGTTGTTCTGAAGAATATGAAAGTCACACCATACATCAAGATAATCAAGACAACAGTTTTTAGTTTTGTTCTTATAAGGTCAAACTGGTGGCAAGTTTATTTTTCAATTGATTCATGGTTTGCTCAATAAACTATAAAAATACCAACATCTCTGTTTTTTAAGCTATTAAATTTCTAATAATCTTACAGAAACTTCATACTGTTGTGAAAGAGGGGATTCATTTTCTCTTTAAAATATAATCTCTAAGTTCAACACAGAATCTAGTTTTAATTTGCAGAAATTAAATTCGAACATCATCTCTTCATTGTTGGGAGTTAAGTACCAGTCCTTGCATTCATTTATGTATTTTTGTACAAATTGTTAGAGACTGGTATTATACAGACTTTTGTTGTGCTTCAAGCATGTTATTTCTGAGGACAAAATGTTCTTGATGTATGTCCTGCTTTTTAACAGAAACAAGAGAGTCAAGAAAGAAGAGTCTTATTGTCTTCATTTGTCAGTAGTCATTAAACTGTATATGATGTGTTTGGTCACATAAACTGTTATAGTATGGGTAAATGGTAACTGTATTATTTTATCCATTAACTTTTTCTGTTTTGGTTGTCAGAATGTAAATAACACATTTTTCATGTGCTCTATGAGCTATTTTTATAGGATCCTGAAACATCACTGTCACAATGCCTCAGAAAAAAAACTAATGCACAGATACTCCTAATCTGTCCTGTGCTAATGAAGAATTGTATGCCTGCTACAAAACTCTGGCTCCTAGGAAAAATATTGCAGCTCTTTTTCTCTTTTCCTACAATTGTTTTTAACAAGTCAAACTTGTTCAGTCACATAAAACGTTGAACTAAGTTTCTTTATTAGGAAGTGGAGTTAAGTTCCCAGAGCAAATTGACTCTACCCTTCAAACATCTCATTTATATGCTCTTAAACACAGTAGTGTGTGAAAGTGGCTTATTTGTTCAAATAAACCACGCCTAAACTTCTCATGCTCTGGCTTTGTTGAAGATGAGACGAGGCTGAAAAGGACTGATCATATTTCAAGCGCTCCACATTTCAAGTCTGTTAAATTCCTGTCTGCATCCTGAGAACATGAGCTTTTGAAATACTGAATGGTTTCCACATAGGCTTTGCTTAATGTTAAGTTTTGTTTAGATTTTAGATCTATACATTTAAGTTTGTGTTTACAGTTTGTGATACAGTTAAGTATCAATTAACTTGCAGCAAGGATCTATCATTGGTTCTAAATTTTGTTTTGACAGAACTATTTAATCTTGTGCATTCTGTGTATTTTTTTTCTCACTGGACTTTTCTGTCAGTCAAAAGTTTCTGTGACTCCAGACAGTTGAGGCTACGGCTAACTCACTGCTAACATACCCTTTCTAGATAGCTAGAAAAAGCTAGCTAGGTACCGTAGTTAACTTTTTTGCATCTATCATGGATAAGTGTAAATCTATCAGCAATGTTTAAACGTTTCTGTGGAGATGTAGATCTTGAATTCTTTTAATAGTGGTCTTAAATTTGAATTGGTGAAACCTGCAGAAACCCTGGTTGTTACTATTTTTTATCTAGCTCTGTTTTCTTGTTTCCAGCTTGGACCAGTCAGTCTCCTGGTTATGGGAATCATCGCAGTCCATTGCATGAAGCTCCTGGTGAAATGTTCCCACCACCTCAGTGCAAAGTAAGTAAAAAATATATTTCAGCCGCAGGTTAAAAGTCAAATACTGCCGTTTAAAATGGGGTAATGGTAAACATTTGCTTGTCTGGTTTTGCACAGGAGGGTGGAGATCAGATACAATTTAATGCAATTAATTTTACCCCATAAGTGATTCCACTTAATTACATATGTGCACACCTTAAAATGATGTTTGGGTTCCATGCTCAACTCAGAGTGCAGCTTTTTTGTCTGTTTAGATTGTGTTAATTTAACTTTCTGGTCACTGTAACTGAAACCTAAATTTCCTAATTTCCTCTCTGTGTGGCTCATTGTGTGTTTTGCCAGGTCCTGTAGACAGATTACTTTCCACTAGGTCTCTATTTTCTGCTCAGTAATCAGGAGCCCTTTGGCAGCTTGTCGTGTGTGCTCTCACACTTTCGTCAGCGCTGCCAGACAAATCCCACACACCATGTATACACTGTATGTAATCAGCTCGACTAATCAGAAGCTGGGAGTTGTGCTGCTGGTGTTTTTAACATTCCCTGCCGCTGAACCATTAACTCCCTGTGGGTCCTATATGTTAGTGAGCAGTTGTTGTGTCTTCACTAGTTTGCAAGCTGCAGCCCATGCTTCATCTGTCAACCTTTGCTAAGTTCATACAAAGATCTCCTGTATCTCCGCCACTTGGGTTAAAGAAGATTAACTGGATCAGAAGCATGAATGAAGGCGGTCTTCTAGGAAGTCCAAAAACAAGACAGGAAATGCTTCCGTATCAGTCTAAAATTGCACAACAACTACGTTCATAGAAACTGTTTTCTTTAATGCAGAGTCATCACTTCCTCTCAGACACAGAAGGGTCATATTGTTGCAAAACACTGTGTTGTATGATTAAATATTTACCTTTATGTAGGTGGACAAAGTATTGGTCCAGTGGTTTCCATTTCTTGGTTTGTTTCCTTCCAAGCCTTCATTTAAAGCTGTGGTGCATTATTGGGTTCATTTCCTGCCAATTGTTCCATACTTTTCAGCTACCGAGCAGCATTTTCTACATTTAGTTTTCACTTTCTTGCTCCATTTGCTGTTTTTCCTAGGATGAACCAGCCATCTATGACCTACGGAGAGGTGATGCAGTATGGGATGGAAAACGTGTCATGGCTGAGGAGCCGTTCACGATGGGGAAGGTGAGAGGAAAAACAATCAGCTACAATGTTGATATCTTTACTCAAACCCAGAAATATCCCAGGCAAGGTGTTCCTATTAGACAAAAAATAAATGTACTTTCTCATCAGGAAACTCTAAGTCAGTGAAAATTTGCAATAAAAAAAAAAATGAAATAAGCAGATATATGTTGAAATGAAAGTACACACTTTTCTATTCCCTTCTAAAATCTAGGGTTTATTTGCATATTAAAAATGATCTTTTTTAGGCATAAACCTCAGGAGAATTACTATGGTTTCATGGTATTTAAGTAAAAATTTGTAATAAAATGTTGAACATGATATAAATATAATTGCTTTTACTGAAAACAGAAAATAAGTGGAAGTTCATGCTACTAGAAAAATTAGAATACCTTATTAGACTGTTTATTATTTTTATTGTCTTCCATAGGTTTCAGCAAATTCTTATCTTGGGTTCATTTCCTGCCCCAAGATAAGATTTTGGGGCAGGAAATGCCCCAAAATCTTGTCTTGGGGCATTTTTTTGTTTTTTACAAAAAAATATTGTCCTTGTGTTTTTTAAGAGAAAAACAAATGTAACAAACGGAATTTAGTTAGTCCAAGCAAAACGGAGATCATCTGAAGTTGTGAAAACTTTGGTAAATAACGGCTGTTAACAACTGACATCTGACTGTGTGCTCTTCCTCTGTCTCTTGTTTCTCAGTCGGACGGTGAACTTGTTCCTCATCATCACTCAGATTGGCTTCTGCTGCGTCTACTTCGTTTTCCTTAGTGACAACATCAAGCAGGTCTTGAACGCTCACAAAGATACACACCTTACAACACCTGCTTGTACATTCAGAACTGTCTCTCATGCTGATCCCACTAGAGAATATTTGAGGATAATATTTGCCGTGTCGGCATGACATTTCAGGTCACCTTGTTTGCTGATATTAAACCACTTGGACTGCTGGATTAGAAAGAGCAGAAATGTAGACACACAGAACTGGATCTCTTTACTCAGATTCTTAACTTTGGGTTCTCTCAGGTCAAACAAAGACACCTTTACTTAGAATGGAAGTTTACACAGTTTTGAAAGGATCTGTTTGCAGATTCTATCATTCAAAGGTTATACAAGTTGGAAGGTCAGTACCAGCTATTGGTTTTGCCTTAACAGCAGGACAAAGTGGAAAAACCCAGGAAATGCTGGTCGAATTTCTCTTCAGGTTACAAAGAATGTTCAGATTTTGCATTATAAAATAATAATAATTACAAATACTCACGCATTTGTGTAATATTTATCCCTTTAGCTTTAACAAAAAGCATTACATTGTCCTCATCGGGAGGAAATATTATAAAACATCTTGATGTGTGCCCATTTTCCTGCTCACGTATTTAGATTTCATCCTGGTTGTTAAGGGATTATCACTCAGTTGAGAAAAATATGAATATAATCAAGTAATCTTGTTCAAAGGTCTTAACTTTTTATCTCCTTTTCTCAAAAGCGTGTGATGAAATATGGTCGCTGTGACGTCACAGAAATGAGTTCACCTTTGACTTCTGAACTTTTCACTACAAATCGATTCTGTCTGGAATTGTTTTTAACAGCCTTTAGAAATCAATGCTTTATCATTTTGTTTGCCTTAAAATCTTTGGGAACTAGTGAAAAACGCTTCAGAAACTGACATTTCTGATGAAGAAACATAGTGTTTAATTCTTGTTGTGCATCTTCTCACCACTAGAGGGTAGCATCCTTTCGCTAATTGTCTAAAAGATGTACCATTCTTGAAAACATACAATGCAGCTTATATTTTTAGATTGGATTTGGATTGGACTGCCAAAGCGTTATTCATCAATAGTTCTTCAGGCTTTGTAGTTTTTCTTTGGGCTTTGTTTTTTTTTTTTCTGTATTTCTTTGGGAGAAAAGTACAATTATTTGATCCTGGTTTAACATGGTTGTGTTTTTTGACTTGTTTTTTGTATAGAAGGCATTTCTTTGACTCGTTTTTGAATCACTTTTTGTTTTGTTTTCCAGGTTGTGGAAGCTGCCAATGCCACCACCTCCAGCTGCCAGGTGAACCACACCAACCAGACGGATGTCCTGGTTCCCAGTTTCGACTCCCGGATCTACATGCTCTTCTTCCTGCCCTTCTTCATCGTCCTGGTTTTTACCCCCAACCTGAAGTTCTTGGCTCCCTTATCTCTCCTTGCAAACCTGGTCATGACCCTGAGTCTGATTCTGATCTACGTCTACTCCTTCATGGTAACCACCTCATTTATCTTTTATCTCCCGTTCTGATTCGTGTAATCTTTATTGCAACCTGACTCTCTGGGTTATATTTACACACGTGGAAGACAAACAAATCAATCTTAGTTTGAAACGCCGTGTGGCAGAGAAGGCTCACACTGACTCATCTGTGCAGGCGGTGCAGTTCCGTCGCCGCTGTAAACGCAGATTGTCAGGAGATGCCAGGATTTGCATATCTTGGCCTCATTTTGAGTTTCTGGTATATGCATTCCCTCGAGTGATGAGGATCAGTGGAGGTTCTGCTGGAAGATAAATCCTTTCAGGACTCACAGGACCCAGACATCCTCCATCCATCTGCTTCAGAATGGTCTTGATTGGGTCTGTTTAGATTTAAATAACTAGTCTTAAATTAACAGTTCTAGATTAAACTCATTAATATCTAATACAATGATTTCCCCAAAGACCTTTCAGCTCAAATAGAAGGAAAATTCAAATGATTATTTTAAATAAAATGTTTTGTTTCCTTTCAATTTTCCCTTTGCTGTTAGCAGACCAGATGCTAAAAATTAGATTTTTTTTTTTTTTAATGTTTTCTTTTTCATAAAAGGCATCAAAACTGAAAATTTTCATTTTTTTTCCCTGACCACACACACTCAAAATCTAGAAAAGGTTATGGGCATAAACTTTGATGCAAACAGGTGAGTTTTAAACTTTATTTTCTGTTGGATACAAGCTTTCCTTTCCTTTAAACCTCCAGCATATATTTGCTTTTATGATCATGCAAGTAAAATGATTGAAAAAGGGTAAAGTCTGTAGAAATCTGGAAAATTCAGCAAATGCCTTTGTACAAACTTTAATTTATTATTTATTTATATTTAGATAAAAAGGCATTCCATGCAGGAATATAGTTTATTCACTCTTCATGATTAGATCAACTGTGTCCTGATTTAAACTTTATTTTCAAACTGAAGCTCAGAATCAGAAAATGTCATACTGAGAAACATGAGGCAACAATTCCAGCAGTTTTGTGTAGATGCGATTTCACAAGCTGATTTGCAACACAATTGTGGAGTAAATATGCCTGTTCAGCTTTTCTCATCAATTAAATCATTATTTTACTTTTCCAGACTTAAAAACCCCCTCAAATCTAAGCTAATTTAGAGAGTCTGAAAATATTCCCACATCATGAGAAGAATGTTTTAGTCCATTATGAGGCAAACTGATGTGCTCTAATCACAGAAATTTAATAATTTTTATCCTCTGTCTGCAAATGTTTTTTTTTTTTTTCAGTGAAGTCGCAGGAAAGTATCGATTGCTGCTTTGAAGGACATTTTGTTCAGTTTTATTTTCATTCTTATTCTGAAGGTCTCAAAATAATTATTTTACGTCTTTCAGCTGCTCATGTTATGTTTGTTTACTTAAAACTATTCTCTGATCAAATCTGGATCAACCATTTAACCAAAATTAAAACTTCCCTCTTTCTGAAAGCTTTCAGTTTCATTCAAATGAAACCTAACAACCTAACTTTCTTTGGGAAACGGCCACAAAGTAAATATTGCAGTGATTTAATATCTTGATTCCTAAACAGCAAGATATATCCAGATCAATGAGAATGTCATTAAGTTTGTCGGTGTAGGGGAACGTGGATTTTTTTCATTCTGCTGGTGCTGATGCAATAGTATTCTGTGTGCGATAATATGACTCATCTTTTAGCCTATAGGAAAAAAAGATCAATATTTTTGTGATTACATTAGAATCAATACTTCAGCTTGAACCTTTGTTCATGAAACTTTCCATCTGAACACAATAAACTCCCAGTTTTCCGTCTCTCCCCGCTGTCCAGCTTTGTGGTTGCAAAGCCAATTGGATTTTGAGCTTTTTTTGAATAACAGAACAACCAGTGAAGACAAGAGTCTCCAGATTACATGTTTCCTGGCCTTCGACCATTTCATCATCCTGCTTCTGTGCTTTGCAGATATATATAGTACCCGTGTTCGCCGAGGAATGGCCTTGCCTTGAAACGAAGCAATTTCTTGCATCAGAAACCTCACAAAGATTTGGGACTGAGATATGTGACCCATAAGCTGGATCTGCATCAACAAAGTTCAGCAAAACTGAAGGACACTGACTACAAGAAGTTTTACATTTACTTTCTCAGTTGCTCATTTCGACTGCTTTGTAGTTCAAATTTGTTGACATGTCCTTGTTACACAGAAGAACCTTCCTTATTTTGTATTTAATGATATCAATATGAAATGATAAATTAATGTTCATTCATTTGAGGAGTTTTAACCCAAGTTAGATCAGAGTTGCTGTATAAAGAGAACATTTTTTAAATTAGGGATGTAACTAATAATTGTTGATCAATTGTAATTGATTATCATTTAATCTGTAGATTATTTTAACAATTAATAATCAATTAATGGATCAATTAATGGAAATTGACACATTCTGCAGATTTTTTTCACTTAAATATTTTTATGCAAGTTTAGAAATACATTAAGATACAAACAAATACTTCAATTCTTTTTAAAAATGTATTAGTTTTTTGCCAGAAATGCAAAAAACACTTCTTACATCAACTTGTGAAACTCAATTGATACATTGCATGGCTAATAAATAACTAATCTAGTTATTTATTTATTTTCTTTGATTAACTGATTAATAATTGGATATCAAAAAATGCGTAATAGATTTTTATTTTTACAGAATTTAAACTAGGTGAAGCTGAAACTACCACTTGAGGAGTTCTGGGTAGAACATATTTACAGATAAATTATTATAATTTTTTTTTATCTTAAATGCAAAATGTTTAATTTATAGTTTTGGTTTAATTACAGCAAAATATTTTTTATGGGGGGGTCTATATATGATGCAGTTAACAATTAATTGATTTCTAAGTTCGTTTACGATTATTTCAATAATCTGTTCATCATTATTAACACGATTCTTCTTTCTGCCCTACTTTCAATGCAAGATTGTCTTTCACTGACAGAGAACATGTTTAATAACTAGGATCATCTGTAATTCTCCTGTTGACTTTTTTTAACAAGTAATAAGAGTTCCTCATATATTATCCAGATTTTTCTTTCTTTCTTTTTTTTTTTTTTTTTTTTGCTGCTGCGAACAGAGCAGAGTAATTGTGTTAAATAATTGCTACAAGCAAAGGTAATTTGCAGGCTTCAGCCAGCAAATGAGTTCAGCTGTCAAAAGGTGGGGCGTCCTCCTTGCACAAGGTCTTACTTTAACGTGACTGTCGGTAATCTGCAGAGAGGACCCCTTGACTGCAGACTTGATTTGGGTAGATATGAAACAGTTGTATGGTAGTTGGCCGTAATGAATCACTAATTAACCTTCAGAAAGCCTTTGAAAAATTATATCAAATGTCCGGACATGCCTGAAGTAAACCATTAATCTTTCTTTTCTTCTTTTTTTTTTTTTTTTTTTACCCTAACAGAACATCACGTTTCCTATTGATCTACCAAAGGTCGGCAGAGCCAAGGACTACCCTCTGTTTTTGGGACGGCCATCTTTGCCTTTGAGGGGATCGGCGTGGTGAGTGACCAAGACGTGATGACAGTCAAAGAATGATGAGAAATTCTTCAAATTTTTATCTGCTTCAACTATTTAATACAATTGCATCTATTATTTATCTATAGTACCATCTGTTTAGAACACAGAAAATGGAAAAAAATATCAGATTTTTTCCAAAGTGCTGTTTTATGATGAGAAATATACCAACCAGAGTGACATTGTGAGCAGTGACATGTGAACAACACTGCTTTTTTCTATACACAGTTAAAGGGGATTGTGTGTTAAAGTTTATGTGTTAAAAGCATGAAGATATAATCAAATGTGAGAATGACAGGGTCCAGATTGTAATGTGGAGGTAGCTGGGTCAGAACATTTCTAAAACTGCAGCCTTTGTTAGGATTTCCTGGTTTACAGCTGTCCAGACAAGACTGTAGCTCAGATTGCAAAACAAGGTCATGCTGGTTCTGATCGAAAGTTTCAGAATATACCATTCATCGCAGTTTGATGCCAATAGAACTACAAATAATAATGATGTTCCTGATCAGTCCATAAAATCATTTAAAATGCTTATTTGTATCCGAAAAACTAAAACCTCACAATTCACTTTTAGACACTTCTTAGTGCTTTGTGGCATTTTGAAACCAGATTGTTATTCCTTCGTCATCGTTTGAGTTCAGCAGCATTTCTTTTGTCTTTCAACTGTTGCATCACATTTCTGACCATCTTCAACAGTCTGTATATAAGTAATTGCACATTGTGCACAGCTTTTTCACCTGACTGTAGTTAAAATAAATTTACAAAAAGGTGAGGAGCGTTTACGCTAAGTTCATTCAGGTAGATGTTGCCTGAACAACCGGACTTCTGGAACCATTTCCATTGTCCAGATGGGGCTGAAGTGAAGAGGTCTGATCATAATTCCAAAAATCCCTAAGAACAAATATTATTGTCAAATAAGACTTGATAATACGATACATATTTGATCAATCTTATTTATCAGATATTGTGATTGAAAGTGAAGATTTGGCAGCCATGAAAATAACCTTGAACTGCCTTGTATTCTAGAGTAAAAGAACAAAATGATCTATCCAAATGAAGATCGGCCCAACATCATCAATGGGACCAAGAGCCCAAACAAATGAGTTAGTTAAAGTATACATGCCAGTCAGGTTGAAGGTCTGTGGTGAGACTTTAATGCCTCGTTTCCACTGAGCAGTATGGTATGGGTCGGTGCCGTTTGGTACGCTCGTTTGTCTATTTCCTGTGTAAAAACGGCCCATACACCTGACCTGTACTGCACCATTCCCAGACCTCCTTTAGTGGTAGGTCCTTAGAATAATATCACGGGTAAGCTGGAACTACTGGCGTCACACAACATGGTCCACGGATAGGGCAACAGAAAAATGTTGCTGCTTGCGCCAACCACAAAATAATCCTAGAACCTAATGCCAAATCATTTTTCCTGATGCCCAAATACTGACAGTTGAAACATATTGGACTTTCTTTGTTCATGGTGACTATAAGTAACCCTGGTTTTGTTCAAATACACAGGCATGTGGTGTGTCCACATGTGTTAGATTCTTCTGCCAAAGCCCTGTTTGGGATTTTAATTGGATGTGATCCTGGCAAAAATATCTAGAGGACAAGATCACAGGCCCAAATGTTGTTTGTATCTTCCCTTTGTAAAGCCTGCTGATCACATAGGTCTCTGTGGGAGGTGTGGATAAGAAAACAAAACCTTCATTTGTTTCACTTGCCACCAGCACAGTATGAAGGGATGAATATAATGCTTTTGAACATGTTGAATGCCATGAAATGGAGCCATGGGCTTTTGCTGAAATGTCAATGCAAATTTAGGCTTTCCTGTAATGTCCAGATGCTGAAATCAAAAGATCACAATCTGAGAACAAGAGACTTTTTGAGTAACTGATTATAAGCAGACTGCAAAAACATGTTCACTGGGTTTTCACCTGCTGAGCAATCGTTTTACTTTTCCTGCCTTGTTTGTGTCTTTGTGCATTGGAAGGTCCTCCCTCTGGAAAATAAAATGCAGCAGCCGCAGAAATTCACCCAGGTTTTGTATGTGGGTATGGGCATCGTCACATTCCTCTACATCAGCCTCGGCACCATAGGGTACATGTGCTTTGGAGAGCACATCGGCAGCATCACTTTAAACTTGCATTAATGCTGGTAAGATAACATAAAGTTTAGAGAACTTAAAGAATGCGCTGCTCTTTTCCTTTTATCTGAAGTAAAAGGTCCGATCCACAGTTTTTAACAAAGTCTAATATGATATGAAATGTTTGTTTAGACTAAGAGAGGAAACATTTTGCATTCACATAACGCAAATTGCTTTGTAGGTCTTTACTTTGGGAATGCTGACCTTGTTTAACCCTGATAACTTGCTTTTAGTGACTAGATATCTAGGCACTATAGCGCTGATGGAAATATGTCAACAGTTTGGACAACCTGGTGTAATTTTAACTTTAGACAGATCTCTGATCAGAGATGCCTGTGAAGCCCTTCCACCTTGCCAGGGGAGTAAATTATCCTGGCAGTAATGGTAACATTGAACCTTTTTCTGTGGTACAAAACAAAGTTTTACTTGAAACTTTTATTTTCCCCAAAGTTCAGCACAGACCGACGTAAAAGCTAATGAGAAACCCTCGGTAATTATAAATAAAGTTAGCTGGATAATCAGCATTTCAGAAACAAAGGTGTCATTTTTCTGGCCATCAGTCTGGTTCCCTCTGATGGCAGCGTGCCCGCAGTAACGGAAGTGGAACTGAAGTCTCAGACAGAATTTGTTTACTCATTACTTGTTGCTATCATCACAGCTGCAGGAGATTGACGCCCCTTGAAGTGGCTTTTGTGACTGTTGTGTTTTAGTGGAATAGATTGGCTGTTCAATGAGGTTGAAAACTCAAAGATTGTAATTAGCAGCATCTCTCTCAAATGGAAAGCAAAGACCAAGTGATGTTTATAAAAACTACACATCATAGTTAAGAACTTTCATTTTGTTTGTCATTATTTTTAAGGAAATTGAGGTTTTTGTGGTAATATTTATGCTGATTTTCTGTGTGCTTGCAGGACGTACCAGGCAGTAAAACTCCTGTATTGTTTCGGCATATTCATCACTTTCGCCCTGCAGTTCTACGTTCCTGCAGAAATCCTCATCCCACAGGTTTTGGCCCACGTGTCGGAGAGATGGGTGAAGCCGGTCGATCTTCTGCTTCGCACCTTTCTGGTCATCATCACATGTAGGAACTCTGTTATTTTAGTTTTAGTTTTTACCAGCATTTCATCTGTAGAGGTTCACAGATTTGTTTATCAGCGATGATTCCCTCATTTCTGGGATTGGTGATAGGCCAATACTTGCATATGAACATGATCTTATCCCCCACTCTTCTCCACCTCAGAAAAGGTCTAAAAATCAACCACTGTCCTCTTCTGCTTTCCCTTGAGAAATGTTTGACTAGTGGTCATGTTTATTTGTTTGCAGTTAACAATATCTTCCTCACTGGTACCAACTCAATGACTTTCTTGCTATATTTAGCAATATTTCAGACAAAAACAAAACTGGTATAGGCCAAAATAGGACTTGGCTGGTCAGACTTTTTAAAGATCTGTAATTGGCGATCGGCCAGAAAACTGCAGTCGGTGCACTCCCATCTTTTGCATCTTAAAATGACTATTTTATTATTTAAATGATTAAGAATACTTTTTTCTTTTCATAAAAGTAGCCAACAGTCACTTTGAGCTGCTTACAAGACATTTATGACCAGTTTTTACTCTTACTGCCACAATAAGTAATGTACAGAGTCACAGTCTGATTCCACTCACTAGTCTGAGTGGAATAGTTTCATATTTTGATGGAGAAGTTTTTCCTTGAAGTACGGTGCCTTGCAAAAGGCTCGATCATGTTCAGTGACTCCTCTCGAGCGTTCTGTATTTCAGTAAAGAACATTGAATCGCGCTTACTTTCTCTTACTACTTCTGAGGCAGTTTTCTCTTTATTCCTGTTGTTGGATTTTTTTTTATTGGGTTTATTTAAACCAAATTGGGGCAAAGACAGTCGGTATTCTGTTTTACTCAGCACACAAAGCTGATTGTCTGTGATGAACACCTCAAAGTGTTGAAGTCTTGAAGCTTTTAAGATCTGCACCTCCTTTCAACAACCCTCTCTTCACTTTGGCTGAAACGCTCTTAAGGAAAAGAAACTGATGTGTTCTCAGAAGGTTGTTGGTTTGATTGTAAAATAAAAGTAGCCTTTCATCCCTCATTGAGGAGAGTTTTTAGCTGATTGACTGTTTTAGCTAAATGAGTGAGGCAGAAGTATTGAGCGACTTCAGCAAGCCCCTTTGTGACTAATTACTTCCAGGTGATCCCACAAGTCCAGAACACTTGGAAGAGCCCGGCTTGTGTTTTCATCTTGGCACCACAGATGGGGTAAATTGATCAAAGAATGGACTTAAAGGAAAAAATAAATGAGATGCATTTGAGAGACGAGGATTAAAAGAGAACTAAATTTTGGTCTGTGTAAATAAATTATTTTTGATGCATTTTTTTTTGGACCATCTTTCTGACTGGTTTAAGTTCTTCTATAAAATCAGATTCAGGAACCACTGATGATAACCCAATCATTAATCTGTGACATGCAGGATTCCCTTCCTTTTGCTTTGCTGTAACTCTAATCTAAGGCAACTGAAATGTAAAAGTTCTAGGTTTTAACTTAATCTTGTAAACCTTTGTCAATAATGGAGCCAAAGGTTTTTGATTATTGTGTATCAGAACAAGAAGTTAATTCAATGTGAATTTATTCCTTGCCTGTCAGATACTTTTACTACATTGAACATCAGTTTTTCTGATCTTTTTTTTTTTATAGCAGGGCCCTCCATCAGCTTGTAGATCTCAAAAGTCTACAAAGTTTAAAAGTATCACTTATTTTAATCAGAAGTGCATCAGTCCTACTTTAAAACAAAATCCTTGCTATTGCTTTTTGGTTCCAATTTCTGTAAACTAAAACAAGAATATTCTGATTAGTTTTTTGTCTTTGACGACACAAAGTCACAGTGTGATGCAATGTCCAATTCAGTTTCATGCATAAACATAAACCCTTCTGACCCCAATGAAAAAAAGCAATGAATGTGTCCTGTATTGCATTGTCTGCAATTTTCCAATTGGGTTATGTAGATTTGAAAACAGATAAAAAGAACAGAACACCTAAAAATACACATGGCATTATGATTTTTTTGATAATTATGAAGTTGTGTGACTTAAAGTCTTGTACCAAATTAAACTGTTCATCTATGTTAGCATGCATGTCATTTGGTGGCTAGAAAGGCTAAAAGGACAAATGCAAACTCTGTTTGATGTTTGTGTTTCTCAGTTCAAACATTTTGTTAATGGAGGAGCAGAGTTTTCATTGTGTTCTTTTATAAAAGAATGCACATCTTCAAACATGACTGGACATATAAATTGGCTAATTTGTAAAATTGTTTTATGTTTTGTCCCTGCTGATTCTCTGTCAAGGGTAATCCAGGCTTTAAAAGTTGCATAACTTTCCACAATCCTCTTGAAATGTTATTTGCCCATCCCTGAGAACCCGACAGAAGTGAAAGTGTTTCTCAGTTGAAATCCAGCACTGTCATTTTCTTATCTGAGCCTGAGCTCATTTACGTCAGAGCCATCCTCTGGTTGGACCAGTAGGCCTTTATTTTCATAAATGATAGCCTCTCTTTGCTCCAAGCTAAAGTTGAGCAGAACCATTCATCTTTTTAGAAGCATACTGCTCACAGCCCATCATCCATAATGCGACAGACTGGCATTAGTTTAAATGACATGAACATCTTCCACATCTGCAAAGACACCGTTATTTTTTTTTAATGCAAAAGGTGTTTTGGAGCAACCTTTTCTCTTAAGTGACCAACCAAAAAATTGTTGACGCTGCAGTACAATTTTTCTGGACTTTCACCTCCAAAACCAGAAAATCTAGTTTTAAAGTTTTGAAGAAAAGCACTTTGATATAACTCTGCAGCCTCACACCCCAACGGTAGTTTAAGTGGAGTAAATCAGAGTGAAGTGTGAATGTAACCTTAACAAACTGTGCAAATTACTAAAAGACATTATCTTGCATTCCTTAATATTTTACTTCTGAACATCAAAGCTTTCTTGTATTTTCTTAAAACAACTTTTCTGTTCTGATCTCTTGAGCAATGAGAATGAGGATTTCCAAGTTTTATGAAGTCCTTTTATATAGTCACTGTAAGCATTGGTTTCTTTTTGCTCTTATTTTCCTTCAAGTTTTCATTCTTTAGTATTTTTTAGTTAAACTTAGCTTAAGAGGTTCAGAGTGTCCTTAAAATAGGCTCCACTTGTGGTGGTGCCCTTCCATCAATTTGTTTAAGTGTCTTTTGATGCTACCAGTAAGAACAGAAAACAGTATGAAAGTATTATTTCATTCTACACTACAGTCAGTCTCTCGGTAGCTAATACTGTGCTTATTTCAAGTGTGACGTAAAAAGAAGACGTTCTCATGGAAACAAAATGATTGAAAAAAGGATTGTTGTTTGACGTGATTTTCCAGCTGCATTCAGCCAATCCTCATCAGAGCAGAAACTCTAATATATTATGTCTGTGTGGAAGGTATTTATCTGTTTATCTGCATAAATGTCTTCATATTTGTGTTTTTCTCAATGCTGGCCTTCCTTTCTCTTCTTCTGGACTAATATTTGATTGGCTGTGCATCTGAAGGAGCCTGCGTTTCCTTCAGAGCTGGTTTGTTTGCAGCATTGAATGCAAGTGTGCGTTTGCTTCCGGAAATCGGTTCAGTGGGAGAGGTGGCAAGTCAATGGAAATTAAAGTCAGCAGCCCAACAGCCACATGTCTTCTCCACTTGCACTCACGAGTGCATGCCGAGAACTACGTGTTCTCATTCCTGTCGTGCGTTCAGGCAGCAGAACACACTTCCCTGTAATGGGCCTCTAATAGTTCAACGATTGCTATTGATTACCATCGAGTCAGGACTGCTGATTCCTTAACACTGCTGTCGCTTTGCTTCTCTACTGTCGGATGTTTAAAAGCTCATTCTCCACAAGCGGTAAAGTCAACAGGGGTGTAGGTGTGTTTTCTCATTAATCTGCCACTGCAAAGAATTTAGGCCTGGTCTGTTAATTAGAAAACCCCTAATAGTTTATGCACAAACCTGTACCTTGCATGGGCTGTTGTATGAATGCAAGGTCGATACATGTCGGGGTAATAGATCCGGTATAGGAGAGGTGGGATTGGAGGGATTTGTATTTGTGTGTATGTGGGTTAATGTTTGTTAGTGTTTTATGAGGTCTATGTAAAAAGACTTTCATCAAAAAAAAGAAAACCCTAATAGTGGAAGCTTGCAGTAACTTGGGTTCAAATGTCCTTTTTTCTATTTAGGGCTTAGTGGAGGGGTTTCCTTGCAAAGGCAGACAGTAAGGATAACACTGAGGTCACTTTAACATTCAGCTGTCATTGCTTCTGCTTGGCTCAGTCATTTCACATAAAATTGGTTGGATGAATCGGCTATTTCAAAGTAATGATGATCAATAAATGGGCTATGGAATTCTATATAAAATTATTTGTTCTTTTACAAATAGAAAAATCTTTAGCTACAAATTGATCAATATTCTAACCTGTTGCCATCAAAGATGTCATGACATGCTAACAACTAAATCTTATCGCTGCTGAGACAATGTTTCAGTGTAACATCTTGGATGACCATCATGCTGAGTACCAGTCTGAAAATGCCAAGGAAGGAGACCCAAGATTTTTCATAACTGCATTTGTTTATTTATGTGAGTTTTATTGTTTGAAACCACTTAGGGATTCTGTTGAGCTGTTTAGCCTCTTTTGGTATAAATCATGCTTTGTTTTACAACATGTTTTCTGTTGTGGTCAAGCTTGTAGTCCACAATAGTAATAGTAATTTTTTTACAACTTTGTGGAGGAATTTCCTTAAGAGCAGTTTGACACAAACATTAAACCAAAAGAACTTAAGAGTAACTGCACTTAATAGATTAGCAGATATTTAAAAGTAATCAAGTATAAGTTTTAATCTGACTGAAGATGAAATGTTTTCTTGTAATCTCTGAAAAGCAGAAACCAAGCAGAAATCCAAATCTTTTTGGACTTTACATAACGTGAACTTAGCCTGGTGGTTCTGGTGTGCGATTTGAAAATGGCTTTCCGTCGACGGTAAATGTCAGAGGTGTGACTGATGTTCCAGGTGTCTTTCTGTCCTCCCAGAGCCTCTGTGATTTTACTTAAGATCTGTTTTAACTGGCAGAGCTGTAAAACAAACCTAGCTGTCACTTGTCTCTACGGCAACAAAGCCCTTTCTTTCTTTCCATTTGTTTCAGTTTGAGCTCAAACGGGCAGATAAGAGGTAAAAGAGAGGACTGCCCTGAGCAAACACTCCCCCGTCTCTCTGCTGAGTTCTGATTTGACTTGCATTTTCCCTCAAAAGGTCAGTTCGTTTCAGTGCTCTGAGATTTCTTTTGAAGTGAGGACTCTTTTCTAATTTGCCAGGCTGAGAAACGGAGGAGCTTGCTGTTGCTGCTGATGCTGTTTTGAATCAAAGAGCCTCTGAGTGGCAGCGGTGGGATTGAAACATGGCTTTACCTTATTCTGTGTGTCTCTACACAAGGTTTGGCAAAATTACCTGAAGGCGCAATTCTTGAATTGTCACATGAGGCTAGGTGAAGCTCTCAAAACAGAAACATTAGGTTGCATTAGGGTATTTTGGACATTTTCAGTGGCAGATGGAAGATTGCGATAACAACTCCACAGGAGCAAGCTTTGATGTTAATGTTTGAAGTTGGGGTTGATAACTTATACCTGTACGTTTTTTTTATTCTCTTGCGTGAATCCTTTAATCAGGCTTTGCCTCCTGTAGAGATGGGAGTGCCGTGTCATTCTTGAATTAATCCGCCAATGAGTCTTTCACATCACTGTGGAAAACTTTTGATCCCCTCTTCTTTGCAGAAAGGTTTTCATTTTGTCTAAATTTGGAGTGTAGATCACTTTCTGGAACTGATGACCTGTGAAGGTAAAATCTCTTTGACCTTGTATCTCATCTGTTCTTGAATTTATTTAAATTTGGTTATAAGAAAATACTAATATTACTAGTACCAGTATGTATTAATGTGACCATAATACATCTGGACACATTAACTATTAATGTGACCAAACCTACTTTCCATTAAACCACCGAAAGCCAGATTTGTAAAGTTAAATCAAAGATGAAATGAAACATAGATTTGTTGCAAATATTACATCAAACACAACTGCAGAAGGTAGCTGCAGTTTTATAAATGTCTCTTGACCCAAAGTTTGACTGGTTAAGTCAAAATATTGCCCAAAGGAATGAGTCTCAGTTCAAGTTGCAACATCATCATAGATTCTGTAGCAGAGACTCTGTAATCATTTTAGGGTTTTAGGTCTCACTCTGCTAGTGTCCATATATACAGTATAGCTGAGAGCAATTTACTCCAGAAACCCCCTCGTTATCCATGGGGCCTCAAGCAACAGATTGCACCAATTTCATCATTACCTTTTTTTGTGACAAACAACCCATTTCTATGGGATTAAAGTTCATATGCAGCAGCAACACAAAGTGTATCCCATCATAACTCTTCTTCAAGGAGATCTAGCATAATCTAAAACAAATTGTTTCCCATAATACATCTAAGCACATAACAACCATTCGTCTTCATGAGCTGAGAAACCAGCTCAGCATTCTGTGCCGGTTTTGGTCGTTTTTTTTTTTTTTCTCTTCCCTTCATCTGAGTCACTTTGCCACAGGCTTGAGGTGAGCAGCTTGCGTGTGTTGCTAAGCTGTTGATGGGAACAGGAGAGGACACATGAGGATGTGGCGTGAGCCTCCTCTTCCTCTTTTCTTCTTCTTGTGCTTCTTCTGGAGCAGTGTGACACTAAGGTGATGTTCCAACTGGAAAGGAAGCTACTTGTTGGACTGAAGTGCCGTCATTTATTTATTTATTTTACCCTTTCAAGAATGTGATGGGTGCATTCACCTTTGCAGGTTGTGGAGCATATTCCCCTCTGTGTTTTGTCCTTTTGCCTTCTCCGTCCTAACTTTTTTTGACTTGCCTTCTCTCTTCTGACAGAGGCTGGATTGCTTGAATCTAAAATTTTAAATTTTATGAAATCTAAAGATCTTTTTGAAAAGATTTCTAATCTGTGATTGGGCCTGAAAAGTAGTTGAAAATTTATGGTTTTGTACTGTGGAAGAGATTTATTTTTGATACCTTCTCTAATGGTGATTCCCTGAAAAGAAACATAATTTCTTTACTACTACCCATTTAAATCCAATTTACAATTCCACCATGTTCAGTCGATCATATAATGCTAGAAAGTTTAAAAACCATAAACAGTTTCTATACAAATTCAAAGAGAGAACACGAAGGTAATGGAAACAACTCCCTAGTTTATAGTTTATCCAGAAAAATGACACGACTAAACACAGGAGCACTATTTCCAGAGTACTTTCAGTGGAGAAAATAGAAAAAAAGCTTTCAAGAAGGGAGAACAAATTTAATGGCAGTCATAACCTACATAGGTTTTTATCCACAATAGGGTAAAAGTTAAACACAGAAACACTAAGGGAAAGAGAACGTTGAGTTAAAAAAGAGAACACAATCCAAATTCCAGCAGTAGCCCATCAATATCTCTATCTGCAAAAGAAGAATGGCTAAATACAGAAGCATTGAGCAAAGAATACTTTCTATAGAAAAAAAAAATATACTCACTAAGGCAAAACTTAACTTCATCACTGGTTCGTTCTAGAAAAGAAATGCAACTAAACACAGAAGCATTGTGCCAGGATTACCTTCTATGGAAAGAAAAAAACAAGAAAACAAATATATTTTCAACAATAATTGCAATAAATGCATAAATGGAAAGTGATAAGTCAAATGAACATAGTGATTTATGATGCGTCTATTATAATTTTATGATTCTACTGTTAGTAATCTGTTTATATCATATTCATATTTCTGTATTATAGTGGCAGTTGTTCACACTGGTTCCAGGAAGGTGCTAGAAGGAAACTTCAGAGGTGACACCAACTCATTCAGTTGTTGGCAGAATAATTGAACGCAGCACGGTTTTGCCAAGCACCTTATTGTCTTGTTGACACAAAAATCTGTCCGAAAAATTTTCAAAAGACAGCAGCAATAAGCGCTAAAGGTCATATCTGAAATATTTATCAGATCACATCTAAATGTTTCAAATTACCCATCTCTGAATGACGGCCTCTGTCCCTAAACAACCCAACCTTCTGGCTCAATTATCATGTCACGTGACACGGTTAGCTACAGGATCTCTGTCATTACCAAGGATCTCCTGCAGGGTAGGGAAGGTCAGACTCACCCTCCAACTCTAATTTTACTTCTCGTCCTGCTCCTCCTGTCCTTTCCACTCCATCCTCAGATTTTTCTGCTCACATTTTGCCCTCAGGTTTCTTCCCTGTCTATAATAAAGAGCTAGTCAGCTTAAATTTTTCTTACACTTTGTAAAGTATAAAAACTGCTCAGTATACAGAAATCTTAATGTGTTGTAATTTGCTTTTCAGTTATGTAGATTGAACACCTAGCAATGTTCAAATCGTTTTATTTAAATATTTATTATACCTAAGATTACCAGTATAAAGACTTCTTAAATGCCTGATAGTTAACTTATCTATTTTGTATATCAATCCTGTTGGTGTTTTGTTTTGCACATCATTTTCTAGATTTGTATCATTTATCAATTTTGAGGTTTGCATCTCAGTCTTCAAAATACGTACATCAAAAATCCTTTGCAGTGATAAGCCCCCTTCAAGCAAAAATTTTGGCTTTCTCAGGAACACATTGTTTTGCTTTACCTTTTTTGTGTTTTAAATATACAAGGTCGTGTGAATAGCAGATGTACACAATAGAATAAAGTTTATGTTTGTAATGTCAGAGTGGAAAAGTGTTTCAAGGACTTGCATCAAGAACTTTAGGAGCATCCACAGCATATTTCTACGCCTCAATTCCTCTTATAACCCTGCAAGAGTTCTTTTTTTTTTTTTTTCTCACATTGCAGGACATACAGAATGGTTGTTTGGAAAAGTGCTGGCTCTGGTAATTAAAGCTTCTCGTACCCTTTCTGAGCCCCTCAGAAACCCATAGTGGCACCCAAGGACTCTTAAAGACAGATGGGTCAGTGTGATGTGGAGCCAGGAAAAGGACAACAGTCCGTCTCTGATCCTTTTTGCTCGTTTGTTCTCAGCCTCGTTTGTTGAGGAGATAAAGTTGAGAGTCTGCTGGGAGAGTCTTTGCCTGCAGAGCTGAGCTCTTTTTGTCTTTATTGTCTTTGTAGTATTCTCTGCGGTCCTTACAGCCTAATATGTTTGTTGTTCAAAGAAGAATCAGTTCAGCTTTTTGTTGGACTTTGTTAAAGAACAGCAAAGGCTTTCTGACGAAGTGTCCACTTTGTTTGCTTAGTCTTCCGTTAACTGAGCACACTCCAAGCATAAAAGGTTTTCCTGCTGACAGAGTGGTGCTCATGGTTTTTTTTTTTTTTAAAAACCTGTTTTGATGTATAAAGTAATTACATAATCAAAATACTGTAATCAGAGAGAGAAATATTTTTCTGTGGGGCTTAAAGTTAGTGAGTTGGAAAAGAGTTCTCTTGTAGAAAATACAACACAAAGAGTACATTTACATAAAAGTTATTTACTTCTATAATATCTACTTATTTTACAATAAATCTAGCACAATATTCCAGAATACTTAAAAGTTTATACTATTTGTCAGGGATTTAATTTCCCTTTCCAAATGTCATTGAGTGTTTCAAGCTGCAGTAATCATATAATCATAATGAACGTAGTGATTATGTCCACTTTGAATATACAGTACTTGCTCCTAAAAAACAAATTTTCCCTCAATATCTTAGAAATTCTCAGTCAACATTAATTTTTCCACAATTAAAGATATAAATGTACAATGTTAAAACTAACATATTCACTCGCATTACAAAAATAGAAATTTGAGGAAACAAAGATTTACTCAGATTATAAAGTCAAAAACTTGTAGCAAAAAGTGACAGTTTCCTACAATGATTAGGCATTGCACTTAGGAGATATGCATCGGGATATTTTCCAGAGTGTAAGTGATAGATTTGAGTTTTTTCCTGTATCAGAACATCTCCTGGGTGAGGACTCGCCACGTGTGCCTCGAAGGTCAAGATTTTGTCTGCAGGATTTTTACATTTCCTGAAATATAATCACAAGAAGTCAGAATGCAGTAATTAAATCATTTTGAGAACAGAAAACTTCTTTCGATGGTTCAAGAGGAGATTCTTTGTCTCCAAGCAACACGAAATGTATTTTTTTCTTTTTCTATTAGTTTTCTGTGTTACTTTTCTTTTTATTCTCAAAAATGCCTCCTCCAAGGCAGACTCCCTGAGCTTGTTACTGGTATTTGAAGGACTCGGCACATCTTTTGTGTTTGGCTCTTTTATTTGTCGTCTTGTGTTGCAGGAGTCACGCAATGAAATGTTCTGTTTCCAGTAGATGACATGGCAGCCTACAAAGGTCTTTTGATGACATTTTCATGTTGTACAATGAAGCTCACAAAAAACGCAGGTCATGGCGCTGTGGTACCAGAGTGTGTGCTTTTTGTGCATCAAAACTGCCTTTTGTTAAAATACTGAAAATGATTTAACAAAAAGCAAGTAGAATTTTTTTTTGTTTGTTTGTTTATATCTTGTGGTGACAACCAGTTGAAGTAGACCTTTACATGGCATGTGACTTGTGTATAAACTAATTATTTGACTGAAATCCAAACGTATTAATTCACTTACAAGAAAACTTTTTAATTTCTTAAATGTCTCGTTCATTTGTCATCTCTGTGCTCATGACCAATTTTTTTTTTTCTCATCATTTGATGTGACCTTTTTCAATCTTACTCGGGAAACACAACTGCTTCCACTGTTGCCCGGCATTTTCTTTTTCTCAAGCTGTACGTCATTCTTTTCAAAAACATGGTTTGCAGGGTAGATTGGATGTATCGACTTGTGAAAACAACCCTCCCATCAAGCAGCAGACGTCTTTATTTAGCATTCTGCTCTGTCCTGAAATTCAATTTACTGCAATCATTTTCCACAGTTGTCATGTTTGCAGCAGAAGGTAAAAATTTGCCCTGCATTTGTTTGTAATTCTTACCTGAGGGCAGTGCAGTGGCTTCTTCATGTGGAGGAAACATGCATCATTTCTCAGTTTTAGATTTAAATTCAAATGGGTGCTCAGGCTGACGGGCTCTTGATTTAAAATCTTACTGTAGACGTTTGTCCTTGCTTTTCCTCCACATGATTGCATATTTTAATATCATTAATTTTTTTCCAGACTGTAAACTATTAAAGAATAACTGAACAATATTTCAGAAAATCTTCCTTCGTCCTAACATTATTTTAAAAGTGTAAATCGCTAGAAATGTCCACCGCCCAGAGATTGTCACATACAGGAAATCCTGAACCATTAATGCACATTGATTTCTTTATGGAAAGAAGTTTCCACTTCCAGTAGTCAGATTTACATGCTGTTCAGCTTTGATCTGATACAGTTTGTTGGTTCTCTTGCAGCAGAGAGTTACATGTATATCAGTTTTACTCTTACCAATGAATTCAGAAATCCATGGTTTTTATTTTGATGTAGTTGCCCTAAAGTTATTTTGTACCTCTAAGAGGAATTACTGGTTAAATAAACTTTAAATAAAAATAAAATGTATCCCCATCACAGCAGGAACAGATTATAGCCCCTCCAGCAAACTGCCGCCCGCCTCCTGATTCACTGCTCAGAGGGAACTGCTTCTGTTGCCTTGTTTTCCTGTAATTTCAAACAACCACCAGCCACGATAAAATAAATTGGCAGCTTCAAATTGATAACTGGGACAGAGCATTTTGTTTCCACTGCCCTGCTGTTTCATTTAGATCCTAGAACCAGAAATATTCATTGTAATTTTCTAAGTTGTTTTCTAAAGAATCATCTTCTCCTTTCTGCAAACGTTTGTAATTACACAAGAAGGTTTTGTCTTGAAAAGCCTCTTTAGGTGGAAAACCAGTTTGTTGTTTAGTAAATATATTTTTATTTTGTGCCTAAGCTATGACTGTTGATGTTGAGGAGGGCTAAGTGTATACTCAATATACCAGAACTATGTGTTTGTGTGAGGCAGTTTTTATGCTTCATTTAACTGAAAATGAAAACATGAATTTAAATTATAGCTTACCTGTTAGATTCTTTTTTTTTTTTTTTAATCCTACATTATATCCACCTGTATTTTTGTCACCCTGATCAGAACTGAGATATTGTGCGTCAGTCTTTTATTATAACCTCCCCATGATCAGAGTTTTCCTCTTGCAGTGCATTGTGGGATTAGCAATCCTTACGCTTGCCTCCTGTAATCAGTCTTTAATGACTGGCGCTCTAACATCATTACAACAGATGGAAATATTTTTGGTTAATTCCTTGTTTTTTTTTTTTTATTCCTGCCAGGTGTTGACAAATGTTTCAGGAAGACATTTTCTGTAAAACTTATCATGCGAATGATTTTTCTAAAAAAAAAATTTGGTAAACTGAAGAAATTTCCCCTAAAGCAAAACTGTGAAGTGTTTAATCCAGAGCGTCTCTGGAGAAGTTTTGCTACCTTTGTCAGCTCATCTTAGTGTAAAAGAAACATTGACTGCTGACTCAACACAGTGATGAAGGAGGTGGGATGAGGGAGGTGAGCCAGAGGTTATATTGTTAGTAAAACTGAGGAATGGAGATGGGGTGAAAACAGACTCTTCATTCAAAGGGGGTGAATTTGATGCCAAGTAAGTGATCATTGAAGATCATGCTCTTTCAGCTGAACCATGTTCTCTGCATGCGTTAAATCTTGCAGAGAAATAATGTATCAACATATTTATTTTAGTTTTCTCACTAATGCTTCCTAGTTCATACAGTATTTATTTTAAAAGTTAATTATAACTGTGTTTAACTGCTTTTTGAGTGGAATATTTCTGGATCCAGCTTGTAGTTCATTACTGTCAATTGCATGTGGGAACAAAAAATGAACTCGTGCTTCTAATTACTATGGCAGAGTTCAGAACATCACAACAGTAACAGTGCAACAGTAACACATTTTTTGGTAGCCAGCAGCAAGGACTTCAGCATGGCATTGAAGGATTAATATTAGATGCAAAAGTTCCCAATGCATGTTTGCTTCTGGCAAAGTCATTCTGATGTTTCCATTAAAAAAAGGAAGCCTTTTCTACCAAACTGGTTCCAGTGATTAACTCTAAATCTTGTCTTCATTAAGGTTTTGCTTCCAATAATATGGTTTCAGTTGATTTATTTAAATTTGCGTCACAGATATGACAAAAAGGGAATATATTTAGAGTAAAAGTTACTCATCTGCATTTAAGGGTTTTCATTTTGTAATCACTAAAATGTTTATCATTGCTTGGTTTGGACATACTTCTGTATGCACTGTGCAACAGTTTATACTCTCATTTTTATATGGCCATGATCAACTCAGTTTCTAACAGAGTTAAATCCAGCTAAGAATCAACAACAAAGTCTTCTATATAAATGTTAATGCAATTACTCAGAAGGTTCTCAAGTCCCAAATTAGCTTTTGCCCCATCATTAAGCACCATTATCTCTAAATTGCACCAAAGTTTGTCAATAAAGGCTGAGTAAATGTCCTGATTTACATAACAAAAATGCTCTTTATTAAACCACATACTTTCTGCTCCATCAGGTTTTCTCTGAGATTTGGAGGTTCAGCATTGTTTCAGTGAATCTCTATTCAGAAAGAGCTTCTTTCACTCAGAGTGTCATTCTTAACAGTCCTGTTTGTCATTATTATTATACTCTTACGGACTCTTCTCAAGAAATTGTAGCACTCGGTATGAATAGACCCATTTGGCTGTAATTGAACTTTCATTTTAGCGTCTTTTTACTTTTCTTTAAGGAAATGTCTCAAAAGTAAGGGTTGAATAAGAATTCAGCCTCCCGAAATAAGGCCCTCTTAAATAAGACTGATTATCTTCAGAAGTCACTTAGTGTCATCCTTTTTGAATTAACATTAGTGAACAACAGCACCTTTAAGACCAAGAAACACACCAGACAGATCAGGGACAAGAGTGTAGAGAAGGTAAAAGTGGGTTTTGGTCATGAAATAATATTCCAAGTATCTAGCAGAACAAATTCCTACCAAGACTTAATAGTTGACCCTACAGGCTGTGCAAGGAGAGCAGAAAAGCACATGAGGGACCTACGGTTACTCTAGGGGAGCTTCAGATACCCGCAGCTCAAATGGATAAATAGTAATCTACAAATCTGGCCCTTATGGAAGAGTGATTGAAAGAAAGAAAAAACTGTTTTATATAAGTCATTCAGGGGACACAACAAACCTCCTTCCACATGTTTGTATAAGAAGTTATGTGTGGAGGAAATCTAAACTGTATCTCAAAAATACCAGCCCACATTGAGACCCACTATGACTGAACCGGTTTGGTCACCGGTTTCTGACACCTTATATTGCTGTCTACTGGTCATATTTTGAAAAGCTCAGTGAAGTTTTCAGTGACATTTATGCTGCCAAAGGGTCTTTGTGGAGCACACCCTCCCTGAGCTCATTAATATTAGTTTAGGCAGGTACCAACTGCTCCGTTAAAAGATGCGAGCCTTTCAGACAGACTGGGCGAAGGTCCATGTTTTAATGACTTTCCGTCCACTATACAGCCAATGTCGAGTGAGCGGGATGAAAGTCTGCTCAGGCCTGAAAGAGCTAGAGGCAGCTCCGCTTGTTTCTGGGTGGTGGCTGCTGGTGGCAAGGTGAAGAAATTAGACTGCCTCCAGTATATTTTGGTTGTCTGTGGAGAAAAGAAAGCTAAAAGCCTCCCTACCAATCTCTAATCCAGCCTTGGAGCATCCCTACTGCCGGCCGTGGCATGGTGGCTTGGGAAGTAATTGACTCTGTTTGCCTGTAGAGCTGTCTCTTTCTCTCTCTCTCAGTGGATTTAAAAACCTGTGGGCCCAGTTCAGAAACCGCCTGCTGACAGTTTAAAAGCTGCCAGCTCCTCTCCCTTTCAGTCTCTCCTTTATTTCCTTCTTCTGGCTGCTTAATTGAACTGGCCTGACCAATCGTTCTGTTGATGCTGACGGGTGGGAAGAGGAGAAAAAAAAATCCTTGACTTCAGAATTTAATCTTCTTTAATAGTGCAGCATCCAAAATGTGAAAAATATTACTCAAACACTTTCTCAGTGCAAAGGTTGTGGATTTTAATGGTTTCAAGGAAATGCACAAGGAGGTTTCTTGTGTTGCTGCCTGGAAACAAAACAGAAATCAGCTAAAGGGAGGTAGGAAACACAACCTGTCTGGAATTCTCCACAGAAAAATGGAGAGGAACCACAGAATGCTTTTTAAAATCTACTTCTCTAAGATTTTGTCACAAGCTGCAGAAATGCTGGATCTGTGTCTTAAGTTTGAGAAGAATTGATTCAAATAGTAGCAAAGGGATTCGTAGGTGCAGTGATTGTCTTCATGAACTCGGATCATGTATTTCACGTGTAACCTTTTCCTAGGGAAAGGCCACTTCTGCCGTCTGACACAAGCCTCACATGGACGCATGGATTCAGAATCCTTGGCCATGAGAGACCTTGTTCCATGTGTGGCTTAACAGCTGAGATTTTACTCACTGTCCTTAAGCCACCTACCTCTCATGTTTCCCTCCTTTTTAAAAAGTTTTTGTCATTCATGCTGTGCAGAGCTCCCTCTTGTCATCACTAATCTGCGGTGAGCAGATCATTTAGTGTTTTCATTTTTGTTTCTGTAGTTCCTGAGCTTGTGTGGAAATATTAACGTGCTTGCGGTATTTCAGCAGTTCAAAGTTGTCTGATCCGTTTGCTGCCTCTCTCTGGCGATGGCAGCAAGCCTTCTAGAAGCAGCCCTGTGGTTTATTTGCTGTGAAAGGCACAGCGTATTCTTTAAGTCAGCTGGTCCTCCCCTTTGTCCTCCTCCAGAGTTAGGTCTGCCTTCTTTGATGCCCTGGAAAGCTTTAAATCTAGGCTAAAGAGCGCCGTTGGACTGCGTAGCCTGAGCAGTGGCAGATTTGCTCTACATGAACATTTGACACTGGGGAGTTGTGCCGTGCCTGTTACATGAAAGCTCGACCTTGCTTTTTGCTTTTCAGTATAACTTGATAGACCTTAACATGCAGTGGTGAGCGATTGATTATAGTTCAAAGAGGTTTTTATGTGCCTGGTGTATGAACAGAACAAGATCACCTGCTCTGGCCCGACCTCTCTGCTCACCACAGAGGAGATGCTAACGGACTCTGTAGAGCAGTAAGACTTCTCTTTTCCACATGTGAATCGTTTACTCATGTTCAGAGAGGAACAAACACACACACACACTTCTGCTGTGACGAATGCATCTCCGCGTCAGAGGAGGTGTTTGTGCTGTTGTCTCTGTAGCAACCACACAAGGTGACTCTGATCCCGGGTGGTTTTAGCAGCATGGTCTCCGCTCCGTCCGACACGTGAAAAACAATCCCAACAATCACAGTTTCATGCTCACCCAGTGGGAGTCCCTCCTCCATTCTAAATTTGTCATTTTCTCCTCTTTCTCCCTTTCATCGTCATCGGTTTGACCTAATCCATCTACCTCTTTTCATCAGAGTGCATGCCACCTCATTTCTCTTCTGCCCCTATGAGTTGTATTCCTGACTCCCAAGCCCTTACTTAGTGGCAGAAACCTAAAAATGAGTCACTTGTACATTGAATTCAATCACTCATCTGAATTGTCAATTACACATGATCGTTCTCAGTCAAATGAGGGAGAGATATTGCATTCTTTGAACACCAAATATCTAAAGAGCTGGAGAGAAATTGCAGGATCTACTTGGAAAGGCTGAGTTTGTACATATGTGCATTACTGAAAGGCTTGAAGCTGACATCAAAAAGCTTTCCACCAATAATGATGCTGTTTATTCTGAGAGCCAGTTGTAAGTGTGGGACTTAAGTTCTGATGTCAAACCTGACGGATATAGAAAAGAAGACAAATTTCTCTTCTAGAAACTACCCTAAACTAACATGACATTCTGGGTTAGATGTTTCATATAATGTTAAGTTATAAATGTTGTAAATAGGCAAACACAACTATTTGAGCTTTTATTCAGCCAGTTATCCACTCACTCACTGAAGGCAGCAAAATGGGGAAAACATGTCCAGGATGAAAACCCAGACAATTTTCTCCAAAGCAACACTTTCCAGGTCATTCTAACATGACCAAGACTCAACACCGAGCTCCTGGTAGTCCAACCTTGGCTCCTGTGATTTTCTCCAGTTTGCCATAAAAAAGTAACTAGAAAAATCTGCTAAATGAATCCCCCAATCTACGATGCCAAGCATCTCCTGTTAAGCATTGCATTCAAACAGGAGATGTTTGGATTCAATGCTGCCCGAGTGGCAGACTGCCAGCAATACATGCTAATTTGTGACTTTTTTTCTGAAACTTGAACTTCTGCATTAATGCATCAAGCCATTAGCAGCACTGCTATGTGCAGGGAAAATGTAAATAAAAATATAAACTGGTGTTGAAGGACTTGCATAGAACTCGGCAGTCGTAAATGAGTGTCAATTAAATGTTAATGTTATTGTCGTCAAAATGAGATCAGAGTCTGATTCACGCCTCATTTCATTCCATTTGCCTTTCAGCAAGATTTTCTACTTTTTTTAAAGTTGTCTTGATCAAGAGTTGTTTTCATGCTTTCTGAAACTCTTTTCAAATCTTTTCTTTGAACTTTGACAGCTTTTTCAGTTCATTTTCAGAGCTTTAACTCTGACCTATGACTCATTCAGACACTTAAAACCTCAAGGGGGATGAATCAGTGCTGAGTCAGCATATAGATAATTAAGCAAAGAACCAGTTTTACATGGATTTTTTTAGGCTGTGTAAAAAGCAACATAATTTATTTATGTTTATTAACTGAACCATCCCCTCTTTCATAAAGATGAGCCTCCTTTTTAAGGTAGTTCTTTTTACTTTTCAATCACCAATTAAGTCTGATGTCAACGCAGATGTGAGCTTTCAGAAATAAAAACTGCAGGAGGTTTTGAATGAAACTCATCTGGGTCAATATTAGTTTAAGGACTGATAATGTCAGTTGGATTGACTGTTGACTATAGAGATACACGAGGGGTTAAATTTACATCTGAACATACAGAATTTAAGCTTAGGAAGCTACAAATTTAACACACAACCATTTTATTTTATTTTTAACAGCATTTGATCAATTTAAATCTTAATAAGTACTAGTATTGTCTTACATCGTAGTCCTAAATACTCAGTTTTGTCTAAAATCCTAGTCTGAACACATTTTTGCCCTCTCTGCTCTCCAGGTGTTCTCGCCATCCTGATACCGGAGTTGGACCTCGTCATCTCATTGGTCGGTTCGGTCAGCAGCAGTTTCCTGGCTCTCATCTTCCCACCCATCCTGGAGATCTTTGCCTTTCACACTGAGGGTCTGTCACCACTGGTGATCATCAGGAACTTGATCATCAGTGTGGTGGGGCTGATTGGCTTCATCTTAGGAACTTATATCGCCATCGTAGAAATCGTAGCACGAAATAATGTCAAACACGAAGGGACACTCTACACCTACATGGTGCAGTAGAACAGACTGTTGGGCCTTTCAGGCCATCTTAAACCGTTCTAAGGAACAAAATTTATTTTAGGTTTTTATTTGCTGCTGTTGTATAAGTATTTTAATGCAATTATGTCACAAATGTACTAGTGTCGCGTTAGATTAATGACAGCCATTAGTTCAGCCCAAAAGTCACTATAGATACTGTAAAGTAGAAGATGACTTCATCAGATTATTAAGAGTATTAGAGGTAATTTATCATATTCATGTAAATTCTCCAGTCAACACATCAAACTACCTCAATAGTTGTTTTTGGTTTTAACTCCCAGATTCAGAGCTGATTCTTATTTGTTTTTCACCTCAACCCAAACATCTTCAAGTTTGCAGCTTTGAGTGGTTTCTACTCACCATCTGACATCTTGACAGGAAGAAAACCTTGATAAATGACAAATGCACTTTGATTTATGCCTTATTGAATAAAACAGCACTACTTTGGCAGTTTTCAGTGACACATTGAATAGTTTAAAAATAATGTTTTGAGAACAAATTAAGGGTTATAAACCAAACCTCGCATTATTTGTGCAATAATTGTGCTTTTTATCTTCACTTATCAAATCCATCAATATATCTCTGGTCGGATGTTTTAAAGATAAATATATTATGCCAAATTGTGATTAGGGGGATATTTGGAGGATATTTTGCACTCTGTATATATCGATGCAAAATATACATAAAATTAAGTGACTTGATGCTTGCTAGGATAAAAAGACATAATATTTCCTCCAATGCAATATCACTATGTTGAAATATTGGTGAAAGGAAAGAGAATTTCTTAGCATCGCTATAGTATAAATTTTATTTAGGTCACAGATTGAACAGGTGTTTTGGTTCCTTCTACAGTTAGTTTTTTTCTATTTGGGGATTTTTACCATTAAATGTTAAGCAAAACCATCACATCTTATTCTAGTTTTAAACTGGACTATTCAGAAGGTTTTTGGTTCAAGCCACTTTCATAGCTGTACTATGATTTTCAGATGTGTAGTTTATGCATCTCAAAGCGGTTTGTAGTTATTATTTTTCACCCAAAGTTATTTATCTGGGTTCACACTGTGTGATGGGCATTTTCCGCCAAAATCTAAAAATAAGAAAATCTCTAGTTATCATTTAATGTAAACCATAAAGCAAGCAGTGATACTTTCTGGGATAATCATGCAGCGTGACTCCTGCTGCGACAGACTTCTGATTCTTGTTACCCTGATATGAACTTGCCCGCCTCCTTTTTCTCCTCATTTTCTTATTTTCACCATCTGACTCCATTAAAATACACATTAACTGCTTTTTGTTTATTGATGGACTTATAGATCCGTCTTGTGCAATTTTGTTGCAGTAACTATGCTGCCTCCATCCCCCTTCAAAGTTTCTCCAGAAAGTTCTAGTTTTTTTTTTTCACCTTTATGGTGAAAGTAAGCCTTTTCGGTCCATTTCTGTGAAAATGCGATGATTTTCTGCACCGCAAATCTAATACAATCTTGAACCTATGCAGGCTGTGCTGCGCACCGTTTGCCCCAGTCACACCAGCCTCACTAACTCTAACTTTTAAATATTACAGGAGATTCATGAGGGGACAAAAACTTGCTTTGATGAAAATGTATGAGAAGGCAGTAAAATAATTTTAATCCAAATCTCGTTTAAAATCAACCAAATGTTCAAAATTTTCCTGACCAGAGATGACAAACATTTACAATCTACAGGTTGTAAAAGTGTTTTTTCTAAAATCTTGACAAAGAAGGATTTGATCAGAAGACGGATGAAAAAGCTCAATGATCTAAAACTGTAGAATAAATCTCGATAAGAATCCAAACTGTTTCAGACTTGGGAGACGTGATACTAAATTATGTAGGAGCTCTTCGGTGTCTTGAAAAGTTTTTTGTTCTTTATTTTTTTATTATTTTGCTTTAATGTTTTTACTAAGTCTTTTTTTATTTAATTTTATTTTTTATTACTTGTACCTAACTTTTACAGGTTGATTTAACTTCAGACTGTATATCAAATAATAAAAGATAATTTATCTGCATTGTCTAGCTGATAAAATGCAACATGTACTGTAAATTCACTGAACAGCTTCTGTACTGTTGTGTGTCTTCAGTGTTTATTTGGCGGTATCAACCAGTGACATTTTTCAGCTTTTAATAGAAATCAATTAAAAAAAATCATATCCACAAGCCTTATGTGTGTAAAGAACTATAACTTTGTGTGTGTGTGGATATATCACTTATCTATTGCACAAGTAAATGTTTCCTCATTTGCAAAAAAAAAAAATGTTTAAAATAAAGCACCCATTAATCTTCCACCTGGAAGGATTTTTGTGCTAAACGGGGAGCAGCAGTGACTTTTTTTCTACCTGTAATCTAGAGTATTGTAATAATAATCATTTTTTAAATCTCTTCAGCAGAAAATATAAATGTCAGTGAAATAAAAATCTACATCTTGAAAAGGACTGATTTTCACATCCATCTGCTGTATGGTTTTTAAAAAGATGAAAACACTTTTTTTTTTTTTCTTTTAGCACTCTGTAAGTTCTTCATCCCTTTCGCAGAGTAAACAACCTTGAACAACCTAATATGTCCTCCATGGTCTCTGAGTTTTGCTTTTGAGAAATGCAACACATTGCTTATATTTTTCAGTCATAATTTAAAGACTTTGACGTAGATCATAAGTGGTTGAAATTAGAGAATTTGCATCTTAAATTATATGTTTATATGAACATTTAATGCTCATTTTAATGTTCTGCCTGCAGCATAATCTAATAAGGCAGGTAAATATACCTTTAGCTGCATGGTATCAACATACACAAGAACAAAATTAAACTGGATTGATGGGGATTTATTATCTTCACGCATTCATTTCTAAGGTCTTTTAGTTGTATCATGTCTAAAATTTAAGAAATAAATTTAAAACTAAATTGAAAAAACCAAGCAAAATGTATTTGTTTTGTACTTTCAAGGTTTTGTTTTTTCTCTCTAAAATTGCATGTTAGTTGGTCTTAAAATCAGCTGATAAACCACTCTCTGACAGTTAAATGCTTTTAGTTTAATTTGTTTAGTATATTTAATGTGGCTGCAATGGAATAATGAGCTGTTAATTCTGTTAGCACAGCTTTTTCTCACTAAATTCAAACTTTTATTACCTGTAATTACTTCACATCTTTCCTTTTTTCCATTCATACATCCATAGGGAGACATCCAATGTCCAAACCCTTTAAATGACTTTACTATAAGCTCCAACCTGAAAGATGGAGGAAATACAGGATCTTGTTTTTTCTTCCATGATGTGCATAAACACTACATGCATGTGTGAACATATCTGAGCTAAAGAGCTTCCTTTTCAGTTCAGCTCTTTCTTCTCCAGAACAGAACAAAATAATGCCACAGAGACGCACCTTCTCACAACTCCGCATTGAGATCTTTTCCACAAACTTCAAAAACAGTATCAGTGAGTAGGTGCAGCTCTGACAGAGATCAACGCACCCTAGAAACAGCTTAGACTTTGGCAACAAAGAGACCAGATGAAACGCAACTACATTCTCCAGTACCTCTTACATCCAGTAACAACAAGGAAAAAAAGTCTATGATCTCCTCTAACGCAGTAGCAGAGTAAACTTTCTTGGATAGGCTGGCAAGTTGGATGCTTTGATAGCTAGAAGTCCCTCTAAGACTCCATTAACCATGATTTGAACTCCATAAGTTCTGCTTATGTTTTTCAACATCAAACATTCTGAGAAATACTTTCATTCTATGCTTTTATCTAAAAACATCTAATCATTTCTGCTTCAATCTAAACATTTGATACATAAACATTAAAACCAAAGGAAATGTTTAAAACAGTGAGTTCCTCATGATCACCATGGTGCAATTTTTTGTGTTTGTTATGATGTAAAGCACCATGAAATGCTTTGCTGCTGAAATGTGCTATACTAATGAAATTTGATTGATTGATTGAATTTTACCACAGAACGCACCATATACAATACATACAGGCAGTGGAGTCAAATTATCTAACATTCATCTGCTCAATTTACACATTAGTGTCAACATTAAAACATGTCAAGTTTCGCCCATGATGTAGAGAATCGGAGTCATTATATACTCATTTTCTCATCTCCAGGTCAAAGGAGAAACTGACTGGAGAAGTTATTTCAGAGTTGTCGTAAAACAGACGTGTGTGTGACAGAGTCTTGGTGGAAGAAAATGACACCTCTTAATCAGAGCGGTCATATTGTAACGAGATCTAATGCTGCTGAATAAATGCATGAAGATGCTCTTATTGCTCTCACAGTTCTGTTACATCTGAGAGGTTAATAGACTAGCAGAAGCCAGCAGAGTCTAATTCCTTCCATAATTTGTCAGATTGTTCAATTTTTCTTTTCTCGTTTATTTTCAGCAGGTCTTCAGTCTATCTTCCTGAGATAGTCAAAATGTATAGATTATTAAATAAAGTGTCAGGTTTGGATCGTATTTGGTCAATAAAGTCTTTAATTGAGATTTAAAATGAAAAAAAAAGGAAAATTACATCCGCTTTAAGTTGTATTTAAGATTCAGACATAATTCACAAAGTTTGTGATGTTGCATTGTAAACAGTTGCAGGGTAGCTGTTGAAAAGAATGAGATTAACATAAATTAAATTTTTTTTTACTTCTAAACAATTTTTTGGACTAGTGGCCTTTATTGAACTGTAATTTTACATAAAAAATGCAGCAAATGTCCCAAAACACAACCAAACGCCACAGCCACTGCAAATGGTTTCTCTACCAACTGAACTATGCAGTGACCCAACACACAAACATCTTTTTTAAAGATTTTTGAAGATAAAGCAGTTAGTGCCAGCTGTTTTATTAGCTGGAGCATCAAAAAGGCTTTAAGAAGGCAATGCCATTTTAAAGCAGTTTATTTTATATGGCATAATTGATGAGAACTGTAAAATTGTTCTATTAATTATTAAGAACATCTGTGGGATAATCATTCTGCTCAGTGTTAAGTTAAATTATTTGTTTGGCTTTATTTCTCCTCACTGTGACTTTATAACTAATGTTATTTTCTCTAATTTAACTTGAGATTTATATCCTCATATCAACGGTGAAGCCAAAAAAGAAAGTTAATTTTGAATTTAATGCAACCTGGACAGTTTACACTTTCTGGCTAATATATTAGGTGGATCTGTTAGTTTTGTGCTTGTTGAAAGCAACAACTCAACACATAAAGTGATGTAAGCGTCTCTTTATGTGTGAACACTTGGGTCAAACTGAACTACAGAATCCATCTGTAGAGAGAGGAAGAAAAAGATTTACAGTAAGTGACTATGAACGAGGCAAGGCTGACAGACGTTATAGAAGAAGAATGTTAATGTCAATCACCATTTATTTTCCAAGGAGTGTGCAAAACCATTTCAACATTGTAGCACAAAATGCTGGTCCCTATGTACAGTTGAGGTCAAGATTATTCACATTGCTGGGAGGTCTAATTTAAGAAGATTTATTTTTTGCTTAAGTAGTTTGTTTCTGACAGGAAATCATATGGGAATGACTCAAAGCACAACTAAATGTAATCTTGAAAAATCTTTGTTGGATTGCAGCAATCAAATCCCAAATAAAAACAGGTAATATTGTGCTTATGAATAGCTGAAGACAGTATATCATTAACCTGGGGGTAAGCAGTCACTAATGTGGACTGATGTATTCTGCTGACAGCACAACGCCTGGCAAATGAACTGGTTGACATGGACCATGTGAATGCTTACATTTATCTTTAAGTTGCTGCATAAATTTGTACATGTGGCTTTTGGTCTGGTTCATAATTTTCTTAAGATCACTTATCTGAAAGTTTTACTGTCCCCTTCCCTGCTGCACTTTTTTCCTGAAATGACCTGGTTTGTGCTCGTTATCATCCCAGCCAAACAAATAATGGGACAAATCGATGGCGCAAATTCAACACACAACAATTTATTGTAAAGACACCCTCTTTTTTATGACGACAATGAGGTGAAACAGCTTTTCATACACATAATGCAGGCTTTTCAAACCCAGTATGTACAATAATTGCACCTCTGCATTGAACCTGAATTACTCGCCCACCACAAATTAGAAACAATTGAATAGGAAAATCACAACAGGATGATGCCAATCCGATAACAATCACCTTTGACGTTAATTCCTCCTACAGAAAGCAATTTTATGTACACATATAGTTTGAGTCTGCTGTGTAATTTTACTCAAACTAAATATGTAGATTGAAACCTGCTCATGCAACTCCTACTCCAAAATTTCTTCTGAAGCTCTGATGAGTGATGTAAAAATAACATCCATAGACAAAAGCAAGTTCATAAAAGAATATGTGGACAGACAGTGCAAAGTGTCGTATGCTAGAAAAATAATTTTAACAGCATAGTTAGTCTTTCATAACAAAGCCAAGATAAAAGAAAAAAAAAAGGTGTAGTAAGCCCCACTTCTTTTGCTGACTGGAAGTCTGTTAAATTCTACATAGAAAAACCAAAACAGAATCCACAAGAACAAATTATTTTATTGTATTATTTGTTCATTGTAATGTAGAAAGAAGATTATAGAATCTAATTCTAAAATATCAAGATATAGATGACAAATCTGAGCGTTTGCTTCGTTTCATTCCTAAAGATGAGATTTGGATTTCAGGATTGTGATTTTTTTTTTTTTTTTTTTTTTTTGCAGAACTTGGATTTAATTACAGAATAGTCTTATAAATCTGACCCAGAATTTTTTTTTTTGTTTGTTTGTTTCCTGTAGCAACAAAATGAACATTGCATCTAATTACCCCTAATTTCTTATTTGGGCAGGAACACGGGATCATTATTTGCTCCATCTACAGCACAGCAATTTAAACTTTAAACTTATAAATTATTTTCTATACTGTGAATTTATAAATGGCGCGCATATCTTCTCACACATACCCTGCATTTAATACATTTTACATTACAGGCCCCAAAACATTTATTCAACAGTGAGTGTTGTCCTGTATTCCACAGGATTTTAGTTAAAAGTCCAGGCATGAATCTGCTTCCTGCTGTTACTCTGGACTCCTCTGAGAATGTTGTTTTGGACGGAGCTGAAATATTTTGAAGTTGGGCGAGCAGGCAGCTCTGTCAGCGTTGTCTGGAGCATGCAGCCTTTATTGAGAACAGGGAGATAAGGAGAGCTTCCCTGCGGACGTTCGGCTTAAAAGATCCTCAGCTCTTTTTTTCCTCATCTTTAGAAAGCTGTTTTCCATTTCAAAACTCCAAGAGCCGGGATGAGCAGAGCATAATGTGTGTTTTCTGTTTAAGAGGATGATAATTTCCTGCAGAGATGGTGGGTGACTCACCATGAGCAGAAGGGGGGAGAGTACTTCTCTTTAATTGAAAAGCATCACCCACACTGAGGAAATTTCAGAAATTTTGCAATGTGCAATGAAAAATGGTATTTGTCAATTTGTTTGCTGCTACATCAGCTGGTTAGAAGACCCGTGCCATTGTTGAAGAAGCAGCGAACTGACTCCCTCTGTGGGTTTTAATGAGAGAGAAAATTCAGATTAACCCTGAAAGGATCTCACAACCCACCCATTAGCTGCTGTTCTAATTGCCTCAGTTTCAGACCCTAAGTACAAACAACCAGTGATTAGAAACTCATTTGTGTGTGGTACCTGGTATTAAAGGAGAATCTGCTGTTCTTGCCTCACTTCCAGAAGTGCCAGATTTCTCTTCTGGTTCAAAAACCCAAAATGTTTGATTGGAGATTCTGCAGGATTAAAGAGGCTTAGAAGGCATTGTTGCATAAAGATCCCCTCTTAGGCTCACAATATTGAACAGAGTTGTAATTAGTGATGATGATGTAAATGAGAAAAACCTTCACTGGTGATTTAGGAGGCACTAACTAATGTTGAGTCACTGTTTTAGATGCAGTTGTGAAAGACAAACCTACTAGTGACATTGACTTGCATAATTAGCATTTTTAAACAAATAAGAAGTTTCCCAACTGACAACAACTGACAACCTTTTTATGTGTTTACTGGGTGTTACTCTAACATTTAGAAGTTTAACTTCAGGAGCAGATATTATCTTCTTTGTTTTATTAAAATTATGTAAAGTTTAAGCACTTTGTTTTTATATGTTTTGTACATTTACATAAGGTTTTAAAATTGTAACTCTGTTGCTTTGGTAAATTGTGCTTTATTTGGGCCATATAATTTTTTTTTACTGTAGCACCTGCTCCACATTCCCGAGTATTATTTCTTACTTTGATGTTTCGGTTACATTTGATTTAATTATTATTTGTCCAATGCTTGTATGCTGTTTGCATGTTGCTATCTATCCACCCAGCTACCTCGGTTTGTCTTTCTTTCTTCTCTGTGAGCATGTGCTAAGTAAATAATTTCCATTTATCTGAGACACAAATGACCTAAAATCATTTTAGGAACAAAACTAGCTATTAATATTGCCAGTTTGTAAACAAATATACGTTGATAGTCTAAACTTTATCAGCCACCCAGATAATATGTAGAAAAAAAAGAATGGTTTGATTCAAGTTGTGGATTTAGCTGGATTTTTCAAAGTTTTTCCCTTTCCGACATTTAAAATCCTTCCTTTTGCTTTCTTGTTATTACCATTCTTTCTGTATTCCCTGATCTCTTATTTTGTCACATTTCATCCTTGCTTCAGCGTTATCGCCCTTAACAGCAGTAGCCAAACTTTTCTTCACTTTCCTCCCCCTTCTCTTTATTTTAATGACTGCTGTGTGTTTCATCTCACTCCTCTGGCTGCAGCACTGATCTGCGCAGTGTTGCATCAAATGCTTCTGGGAGGCCTGCAGGGAATTGTCCTGTCTTGCAGCATGATGCTTTAGGCTTCTGCAGATATAAGTGTAAGAACTTTATCTGCAGATGCTTGTTTTTTTTTTTCTTTTCTTTTTTTCTAAGCCAAGGATGTGGGATAGTTGGAAGGCCCATTATAAAAATAAATCAAACTTCCTAAGAAGCAACATAGAATCTGAGTACAAAATCCAAAGAAGGGGAAACATGAAGCTAAAGGTAAGCAGGGAGGAAACCACGCTAGTACAACTAACTATATCCAAGTGTAATGAATCAAACCAAGATTACCTTATCTCAAAATATAAAATGATTGAAAGAGCAAAATTATGACCAAAATTATTGGATGGTGCTGAAAGAGACCACAGCAATTTTGGTCTCCAATCGAATCGATAATACTGAGAGTAACTGCTCTACTTAATGAGTCCATAACGCTCTTTTGGCGGCACCACTGAACCTATGAACATTTTGGTTGTGAGTTGGATAAATAAGCTACAAACTGTGATCAAGTTCTGATATGACAAGTATGAGTTCACCCAGAGAGCACCTGCTTTAGAAGCTGATATCATGCATTGAATTATCTTTGTCCAGCTTTTCTGTCAATTATTACAAGTTTTCTCCAGTAAGTTCTTCAGCTTTCAGCTGAGAACATTTCTCAGTTCTCACCTGATCAGGTTTTTGCTCTTTGAACAGTTATTATTAGTATGGGAGCATAATGCATCAGAAAAACAAAGCATGAAAGAACTTAAACTATTCCTCTCACAAAAGTTAACGTTTTAGAAGTTACAGTTCATTGCATTACATAATTAGCTGGAGTTCATTCAGCAGCCATATGATGTTCTGCACAGCATGACACTGAGCTGGATTAGACTCTTGATTCTAGTTTCAGTCAGGCTGTGAAGTGTAGATTTAAGTGTTTAGTCTCTCAAATGAGTCTGTAGATTTTTTTATAATTAAGAATTAACTCAAAGACTTGACATAAGACTCACCTGCATGGGTCGACAAAGATTATCATTTGAATTTGCTTTTAAAAGATCATCTCTGTTTTATTGTCTAGTTGTCAAGTCATTCTCAGTGCTATCACTGCCCTGTTTTCTCTCCATTCCTCTATTTATCTTTCTCCTCATGTGCCGTCTGAATTCATTTCCTCGCCTCACCCCCTGGTGGAGACGGTGCTTGACTTGCAGTGTTGCTTCTGGCGACAGCTTGGCTGTCAGATCCTGCTGTTACCGCAACCATCACCTTCAGACTACAGAGGATGGTGTTGGGTTGGAGTTTGTACAGGTATGTGTGTGTAACCATGGCGAAAACAGACAGCTGTCAGGTTTCTGTCGACAAAAATCACAGAGTAACACGACATTAGTGATTTCTCTGTCCTCTTCAGTTAGTATTCTGACTCACAGGAAAAACCCAATGGCTAACAGCATGGCCCTGACTCAATTTTTCTCCTTCTCTTCATGGTGTTGTGCTATGAAAACAAGCACCATTGCAGTCAAAATTATTTTTTTTTGCACAGTTTCACCTCTGCCAGTGAATATTTGTCAAACTAAAAGTTTGAAGTGCTAAGGCGTACAGTCCTGCAAAGCTGGGGAGAAAGGCAACAAGGGAGGCGTTTCACAGTGAACGTTCATTTATTAAGACATGTTTTCCAGGATTCAGTGGGTTTCTTTTGTCTCATCAACGTTACAGACATTCAGAGGAAACATTCTTCATGGCGATGTGCAAAAACAGCGTATGAAAGGAAAACAGTTACATTCTTAGACTGAATACTGACAGCTCCTATTGCAGCTGGCTGGCATTGGACCACACATACAGACACAGTATTAAATTTTCATTTTTTTGTTGCTGCTGTTCCAAATACACACAACGTCAACAAAGCTTGGCTCATTGCATTGTTCTTCAGCACTAACAAGAAAAATACCTTATTAGTTAATAACTACAGGTAAAAGGCTGATTCTGTACTTTTGCATCCTCAGTGGGCCAATTAAATTTGCAACTACCCTCATTGGACTCCTCTGAAAAGCCAATACAGATGCCTCATTTACTTTCTGTGGAATCTGAGGATGTTAATTTACCGTACATATATCTGCTCCAGGATACATCAACTCAAGGGAAGGTCATTATCAAAGTACTTTACTCTTTGATGAGCACTTACTTTAAAGCTAAAAGGATTCACATTATTGTCATGGTTGAGTTTATTTCATTATGTTTATGTTATACAGTCCAGTTTGAGTAAATGACACCCACTTATCTTAAGCAGCAAACAGAACAATTGGGACAAGCTTTAAAATTTCTTGACAGGATACAATTTTTTGAGGTAAATTTGAAACTGAAGTTTTGTAGTTAGTTTCTGTTAATCATCCTATCATATGCCAAATGGGACAAAATGGTCTATAATGGACTGTAGGTAATGAATTATAAGACCAGTGGTTTCCTATCTTTCTCTTTTCGATGGCCAGTGTCTTACATGTTTTAGATGTTTTCCTGGTTCCTTCGAGAGGATTCAATCAGCAGGCTGCTGCGTAGCAAAAAGTCCTCAAATAAACATATGAAACATGTAGGACGGTGCCCTTTGATAACTGACACTGGGCACCTATGCTTTAGACTACAATGCACTAGTCTAAACAGATTCTATGAAAAATAGAAACATATACCTAAATCCTTCCCACTTAAACCCCTTCACTTTTAGTGACATTAGAACCACAAACTTCACTGTATTTTATTGCAATTTATAAGATACGCCAACATAAAGTAGCATATTATTGTAGAAGGAACACAATACATTGTGACAAACCAACACAAAAACAACTTTTAGTTGGTTTATCATATAAAAGTCTAATAAAATCCATGTAAGATTGTGGTTATAATGTGAAAAATAATAATAAATACAGTTTTAAAAACACAGTACCCTCTTCTACATGTGGTGCAATGTTGGATTTTCTATATTTGGGGGAATTTTTTGATGGATGAGATTTAGTTTTTTTTTTTAATTTTAATTAACAACTTTTACCCACAGATCTCAGTACAATACAAGCTCGAAATGAAACACAATTAGACAAACACAGAGCAAGTGAAGGCAATAACAGGTTGAGGAAAGACAATTGTTAGAACTGACAGTCATTGGAAACGATGATCATGGTGAGCAAAAACATGGCAGAATAAAATATATTATGCTAGTAATGAAGCATGGTAACTTGGACATATTATTTTAGATAGCAGGCTGTTAGCAATAACTCCCAAGCAAGGCTATCCAGTTCCTTTGGAAAGATAGAAGAAATCAACCAAAAAACAATGATTTATGGATAATCTAATGGATTGCCTTGGAATAAGACCATTCCCATCATTTTGTGAAACGCTTATGGTGATTTCAAAGATTAGAAGCCTTTGGAAAGGGTGAATTTGATTTAAATGCGTAATGAGTTCATTTTTGAGCGTTAAAGAGTCTATTTTTTTCACCGCAGTGATTTCACTGAGATAGTTTTATAGTCTTTTTTTAGTAGTGTTTAGGGAAATCACTTGTTTAGTTCCACTACTTTGTGGCTTCAATGAAAGGATACCTATAGTTTCCATTTAGTCTTGGGAAACACATTTGTTGGTTTCAAATGAATTAAGAAAGACAGAAACACCCAGAAACAGATAATGAAAACACTCCTATAAGCACCTCCACTGCAGCTCTCAGTTAGCACTTTGAATGTTATAATTCATTATAAATCAACTGGAAAAAATACTGAACAAATATGGCTTGTTTAGACAAGTTAAAATATTGTTCTTTCTAGACAAACAATGTAGCTGCACAACTTATATGTGGAAAGTTGCATCTTAATGAACCACCAAAGGTCTGAGAGAATATCCTTTGGACAGATAAAATGCAAGAAGAGATTTTAGCCACAACTTTTTCACAATATGTTTTGAGAAATCCAAGAACAACCTGGACTCTATGTGATCATTGTTTCAACCAGAAACTTCTCTGTAAAACAAAATAGTCCAGTCTCAGATGTGAGGCCATCTGTTCGACAGCTGAAGCTTGGCCAAAACTGGGTCATCAACATGGCAATGGTCTCAGAAAATCTAGACAATGGCTGAAAATCTACAACAGAACGGCTAAAAAAAACAAAAATCTAGTCATGGCCCGGTCAAAACCCAGACCTCAACCTACAGAAAGGAATGTCTACAAACCTCAATTAACTTAAATAAAGCATGTTGGAAATGAAAATTGGAAAAAATTCCTCCAAGGACAGAGGTGGAGACAGTCCAATACAAACCGTTAGCAAAAAAAATCAGTTTTTTTTATGCTTTCTCTTGTATGTATTTGATGAAATATTTCCCATGACTGTTTAAAAATCTGTGGAGAAAATATTTTTCTTTTGTAGTGATAAGAAAACAAAATCCATTGGCTAACTCTAAGAAGCATTCATGCATCACTAGTTGTAGACAGGAAAATGTTAGTTCTTCACTGTTTGGTGATGTAGCTGTTTGCATTTTCATACTTTCAAAAGTGATTCAGTAAGTTGATCATTTCCAATTTTGTTCCTTCCCGCTGCTAAACTCCAATCTGTAAACCCAGACACGCTTACTTGGGGAACAGAGTTTAAACTATACAGCTGCAAAAATTTTAGGTGCAAGTTTACTGTGTTTAACACTTGAAGTAAACACCAAGACCCTCATAAAAGGCAGAGTGAAACGCTGCCAGTGTTGGTCGATTGTTGCTCAATTAAAGTGGTAGCAAGAAATAAAGTGAAATACACAGAAACAAAGTCCTAAGCACAATTAAAGATGTTGAGAGTTTAACATCTACTGATAGAAGCTTAAAACATCTAAGCTTGTGCCTTAAATAGATCTTAAAGCATTTTAAAGTGATGCTTTGGGCAAAATAAATTACAAATCAACTGACCTAATTTCCTTCCATGCCAGTAACTTGGTGAAATCAAATATTAATTTAGTATTTTGACTGAAATAATAATACATTCATCTAATTGAAAACACAGTAAATCGTCACCACTTGTGCAATTGGTATTTAAGATGTGTGCTATGTTTATTCATCTGGATTGAACTTTTAAATTGTAGAGTCAGGGCATTCACTTTGAGGCTTCACATAAAAACTTAAACTAGGATGGGAGCCAGCAACATTTTGGCACAGACAAAACAAAGTCCCCTTCCAACTGATTACCCTGTAGCCAATTTAGACGTCCTTAGTGGACCTTTAAGTTGGGGAGGAACTGGTCCCAGAGCAGCCGGATGCACACACACACACACACACACACACGCACACGCACACACACACAAATGCACAGAAAGGGAACTCATTAAAATTGGAATTGAGCAGTCAGATTATCAGCAGCAACACCCCTTATAGTCATACATGCAAAACTTAAACTTTCTATGGGTGTTAGAAACACAGTGATGTGGTCAGAATACCATCCAGAACAATCACGGCTTTATTCCTCATTTTTATCTGTTTTTGGTTTTTTATTTAGCATGTTTCAGAACCTCCTGTGACAGACTGGCGACCTGTCCAGAGTGTACCCCGCCTCTCGCCCGAAACGTTCGCTGGAGATGAGCTCCAGCACCCCTCCCCACCCCACTAGGGTCAAGGGTGTTAGCAAATTAATGAATGTTTCAGAACCATATTTAATAAGTATTCTTGCTGCTGGGAGGATCTGATGTCGAACCTGATTACACAAGTGTTTATGCAAAACATAAATTGTTTATTTAAATAAGTGTGGAATTGTTGAAATTTCTCTCTATTGCTTCAGATTGGCAGAAAGAGAAACTTTTGGTCTGTACTGTATCTCAGATTATGTAAGTGGTGGACTTTGACACTTCTTTCCACTGTACTTGGTCTTGTTCTAAGTAGAAGGAGGCAAATATCCAATCCCTTCAGTTTATCAGTATAAGTTCTAATCAAAAATCTAGTCAAAGTCCGGCATACTTGAAGTGAATGAGGCAATCTTTTTCTATCTACGAAATTAGTAAAAAATAAGATACTGAGTCTGTCATTAATCCATCTGTCAGACTTAAGTAAAGACACTGAGCCACAATGAAACAATAGCAGTAGAATATAAGTCAAAACAATATTGCAAGGTCAAACTAATGACAACAGGAGTTGATTTTAGAGGCAAATCTCTTGTTGCACTTTCCTTATTTGCATTACCATATTAGTTTTCAAGCAAATCTTCACATAAGGGCATGGCATGCTGTGCAAGAAATCTGTTATCAGTGTAACACTTAACATTTAATTATTACCAAGAGCTCAATAAGTACAGTATACTGGGCCTTACTATGACGGAATAATTTTAGATTTAGTAGAATGTAAGTATTTTAAACACTGCAGTTTAAAAGTGTTTAAACTGCAGTGTTTTGTTCCAGCACACAGGCATTATGTTTTCGGGAGGCGAAGAGGCCATTTAAGTCAAACAATGTCCATGTTTGGACATTAGTGGTCTTTCAACCTCTAAAATCATAGTGGTTGAAAGTACCTGCTGCATCAATCATCTTCATCAGCAGCAACCTGCCAGTCTGCTCTAAGACCATCAAAACAGATGTAAGCTTTTTAATTTTGCAACAGGCTGTTATAGTTTTAATCACATAAACGTAGGTAAATTGCTGTGCTTTTCATTATCTCATAACTCTTTGGAAATTTCACAGACAGCTGTGTCAGCTCATCAACTGGACTGACACAGCTGGGTACCTGTTATGCTGAGAAAACAGCATGACAGGTGTTTTGTTGTAAAGTTTGCTCTTGTAACAAACTTTACAGAAACATAGATGGTTAATATCTGTTATTATAGTATGTATATTAAAATTTGCAGTTTTATCTGCTTAAACCAGCTGTTGGGACTTCTGACGTCCTCTTTGTCATGAACCGCTCTGAGAGTTTATTCAGTTTTCTAAAAAATTTACTGCAAACTGGCATTTACCAACAGGAGTAAGAGGAACCTTTACCAATAATTTCATATTTCTGTGCTGTATGGCATAACAACCTCTTAGATGGAGGCATTGGGTAACACACACAAAGGATTGTTTACAGGGTTACTGAACCCTGACTGATGTGTTGCTTTGAGCGCATTGGTTCTAGCTGTGTTATGAGGGTGATGTGTTGTAAGCTGAGAGATCCAGGCACCTCAGAAAAACAATCTGAGAATCCTCCAATAACTGAGATGCAAGGCAAAAAGCAGAAAGAGGGACATTCCTTCATTAAAAATGTTCATGAAATAAGAGTTTCGGCAAAGCTGCAGTTCCAGGCCAGGTTTACATGACATCAAGTTTGATGGCTTTTACTTTCAAACTCTGGTGGGACATTAAACCATCCAAAAGGTTAGCAGCAACAATTAGACTATTAAAAGATCTTACAGTGATACAGTCAGCAGTTGCATGTTCATTAACTTATTGAACATATGTTTAAAATGTTATTAAACATTTTGTGTCACTGCTAACTATCACACAGTGGGGGTAAAGTAATACTCAGATGACAAAAATATCCAGATAAAGCTGTAACCCGCTCCTTAGCATTGCATATTTGCAAGGTAAATAAATCAGAACCTCAAATTTATTCAGATAAATTATAAAGCCAACACTGCAGGAAGGTTATTCTAATATTTGGCTTATATTTAAGAAAACTAGTAAGATTATATTTGCTATATTTAAAGTCAATCAAAAGGCAAATAAATTGGTCAGCTTTTTTTCTTGCTATATCCCCAAATACAAATACTAAAATTACAGACAAAATTGTACAAATTTATGTGGAATAGCACCTAAACTACCTCTTAGCAAAGGGACAAGTGTTACAACCAATGCAGTCCATACTTTATCCAGTAATCCTGGGTTAGAAAATTGGACATTTGCATATAGTTCAGCTACTGAAGTGAGCTGAGTTATTTAAGATTACTCTTCTAAATTGCTTAGCTTTTTGATGCATAGTCCCTTGAATGTAAAAGTTATTTGTTCGTTAGCTTTTTATGTTTTGCAGTGGTGTCACGTCCCTTACAAACAACCTCTCTGTCCAATAAGTAGTTGTTTAAGATCTGATCATTTCACATGTTGTTTAAGAATTGCTGCTCTGCACTTAAAGAAGCCAGTTAGAATGGTTTGGGTATTTCATACAGAACAACTGTATGTCACCTAAATCACCTCAATTTGAGGTTCTTTTGGACATTTTCCACTGAGAAAAGGCCTTAACTACTAGCAGAGTTTGTGTTTTACATTGAAGTCGATTTTCTTTAGCATGATCACATGAAGACTATATTTCAGTGTTTAAAAGCCAATATTAAAACAGGCACCTGTGTGTTTACGTCACTGTAAAGTAGTGGAAATCGATATCTGAAATAATTCAAATCTTGAGTTAAATTAATGAGACACAGCTCTGTTGTTCTGCTTTATAAAATATAAAACTGTATAAAAAAATTCCTTTTTTTAAATAGGTTTTTCTGCAAAAGAAAGTTAGTAAAACATTTCAAATCAAAGTCCTTTCAAGTCTTGTCTTTTTCTTGCTTTCTTTCTTCACCCAAAAATAATTTTATTTGGAAATCAACACAAATGATAACAAGAAAATTTAATCTTGAATATTTCATGCTTTTTCTTTTTTTCCCACCAGAAGCACCAATTTTGCAGATTTTATTTATTTATTTTTTTACCACCTTTTACCGTTCAAAAAATCATTCACACAAGCTCACAGTTTCTGAGAAACTCAGCAGCATGTTCTGTGATAAAATTAATCACACAGAGGAGGATGGACATAATATTTGGATGTTCCAACATTTAAATGAATTGTGATGCTGGTTAAAATTTGTGCAGCCAATAACTTTCAAAATTCAGCGAGTAATGACCCTTTTACCAAAGACAATCATGAGTAAACAAATTACTAAGAGTTGCTTTCAATTTCTGGTCTCAGTTTGACTCGCTACATTTTAAAATCTCTGTTTCCCTGAAGGCAGCACTGATAACTCTCAGTATGGCGTCATTTATTTTACTTCTTCTTTGTCCTCCTCTTCACCTAGAGCTATTTTTCTCTTATACTACATGTTCCTGCTTCTTCCTTTCACAGTGTTGTTTGTATTAGTCCCATTTTCTTGTAATATTTTATTTCTTTTGCTCATGGCTTTTTAATAATTGTTTCTTGAGTGTTAAAAAACACTTCTAGCTCTGGGCATTTTATCTCAGCAGTGAAACTTGAAGATAATCAAGACGATCCTCTTGTACTCCTTTCTGAAGTTGTGGTTCAGGACGCCGTAGATGACGGCATTGAGGCAGCTGTTGAAGTATGCCATGAAGTAGCTGGCTGTGAACAGCCACTCTGGGATGGCTCGGCTCAGCCTGGAATCCAGCGCCACCACCAGGCCAATCAGGTTCAGCGGCGCCCAGCATACGGCGAATAGCACAAACACCACGAACATGGTGAGAAAGTTGCGAAGGTCGTGGGGTTTGATTTTGGGCCGTGAGTCCGGCTTTACCCTCCGTCTGACCTGGATTACCAGAATCCAGATGCGCAGGTAGCAATAGGTGACAATGCTCATGGGCAGAATGAAGTGAACCACAACCACTGTGATGGTGTACAGCGAGCTAACCGACTGCGCGAAGGTGCAGGAGTACACCCGCGGGTCGTACTGCAGCGACTCCACAAACCAATTGGGCACGATGGCTAGGATTGTGAGCGTCCAGACAAGCATAACATAGCACATAGTGTTGCTGCTGGAGAAAACTTTGTCGTACTTAAGGTTGTGGCAGATGTAACAGTATCGATTGATTGCGATGGCAGTTATGTTGAAGATGGAGCCGATGACACTGAGGCCCATGAGGAAGCCGCTGATCTGACAGTGGATGTAACCTGCAATCCAGCCATTATGGAAGATGGCTGTCAGGACCAGTGGGTACGGATAGATGGCCACCACCAAGTCAGCAAAGGCCAGGCTAACCACAAAGGCATTTCCTACAAAAAACAGAAAGTGAGGAAAAGATACAAATTTAATAGAACAAATGCATTATACAGCTGCATATTGTGTAAACATTTAAATTATCTCCTGTTTCATCTTCGTCTTCAAAAAGCCATATTTCTACAATCTTCTCTAAAGTATTCTTAATAATTATTTTCAAGGGGCTTTCAAAGTTTTTCGTTTGCTTCATTTTTTATTAATTGTCTAACAGTTGTCAGGTACATCCTTTTTGGTTATTTAGTCATTAACTATGACCTTAAATTTTCCCATTTACTGTATTTCATTTATTTTAACCAGTTGCCTAATTACATAAACAAGATAAGTTATTTGTAGAAGATGGAGTTTAATTTTGTAATTTAAAAAGCACACTCAGGTTTTGTTTAAATAAATAAATTAACTCACTTTATTTGGGCGTTGACATTTCAAAAGTGATAAACCTCAAGAAATGAGGGTAATGAGCAGACTCAGTAGTTGCTTTTGTGCTTGTTTCTTTATCTAAATTTGTGCCAAGAAACAGGAGGCTCCCATTGAAGTTTATGGAGCAGATTGATTTCCAGATATGTCAGCAACACAAAAGAAAAATATTTCCTTTCAAGCCTTTGCAGGCAGATTTTTGGGGGTGAAAGGATTAAAAGACGTCTGTCACTTATTTCATTCTCATTCTCTAAGACAGCTGGCAGCCTTTTCATCTGTATTGATTTTGCAGAAACAAATATTTACATGTTCCCACATTTATGCAGGTAACTGAATGTTGTGGTAAATTAAATAACAATAAGAAAAGACAAGTTTAAAGATACTTGTTCAATGAAGAAATACATTTCATTACATTTTATTGGAACCTAGAGGAAACTGATCTGCATATTTTGTAAAGATGTTAATAGTCTGAAAGTAAGATGAGCTGTTGTCAAAATAATGTGAGATCATCCCATTGGTCCCATGCTAAAGGTTTTAGCTTAGCAGTAAAAGAGGAGAAGGGCCTGCAGAACCAGTGAAATGGGACAGAACTCAAATACATCATGTCATGTCCATCATGTAAAGAGGATACTCCACAAACTAGTCAACTGCTTGACACATTCCTTCCACCTTCCAATTTTTTGGTGAATCATGATTAAAAAAATTAGAAAAAAAGTTACAGTGAGCAGATCCATTGCACAGAAAGGACTCGGGCGATTAGGATGTCCACTTTTAGACAATTTCCAAGACTCACTTTAATGAAAAGGTTATTTATTGTTTCTGTCCTGCAAAGGTCTTTGAATTCCTCTTGAGGGTCTGAAGAGTTTCTAAGCAGAAGCATGTTGGGTTTCCCTCGTGGAATTGTTGCCTGATAAGAGAAGGACACTTAAGATACTTAAGGGCCAATTTTCATGGTTCCATGCATCATTTATGTAACAGCATCCATTGTCCAGTCACAGTGTACACTTGGGAATTGTACACAATAGTTATTTACAAGACAAAGAAGAACGTTCTCCCACATAAAACTTTATAGTCTTTAAATGCAGACTTTAAAGGAGCACTAAACGACAAATCAAAACTCGGAATGTAGTTGGTCACATAAAGTCCATGGTAACGTTGTATTTCATAAGTTTATTATAATAGGACAGTTCTCATCATCTAATAGTCACATTTGGGGTGTTTGATCCAGAAAAACTCTCTTGTTTGGGGGGACAAAGAAATGATTTACCAAACCCATTGCAGAAATGTTTTAATTAAACCGATCAATGCTTTACATTGATTAAGTGGATAGATGAATGGATCTGTGTAAAATATAACTTGAATGAAAATACATTTACAGAATAAACTGGTTGTATTACAGTATATGAATAAGCACTGTATGCTTGAGGTGTCCACATGTACCCTATTTTAATAAACTGAGCTTTTCAGCCGCAATAATACAAAGGAAGGAACAATTTAAATGCAGGGCTCTTCACTAAGGGCAGCAGGTAAATGTTAAACCCATAACTCAGACATTCAAAGACTTTTTCTCCTATGTGTGAGAGCGAGACCTTTATAACACATCAGGTGAGCTTTTTTATTGTTGAAACAGGTTTTATTTGCCTAAGCAAACAGCTGAAAATTGTAATAAAATTGAAACCACCTGTGACTGTGGCTGGTAGAGTTGTGTTTACATCTCCCCCAGGGAGCAACAGCACTTTGCATTCATTTCTGGTGAAGTCAGCTTGCACTGCCTGAAGTGGTTAGAGAGCCCACTGCTGCACTGAAGATAGTTGTTACAGTTATATTTATTATTTCTAACTCTTGATGGCACTGTTAAAGTGCACTGATGAAGAGATTCATTATGGAGAGAAGCTGGAGATCCTGTATATTATTTCACTAAGTTATTTTCTTGCCTTCTTCTTGTTTTTTATTCCTCTTTTTTACTGGTATGCATCTTGTTTTAAAAATACAAGATTTTCCTTGTTTGAATTAAAAACATACAGGAACAAATGTGAAACCCAATCTTACTAAATAACAAAACTTCACATTGTGAAAATGTTGCACAGAAAGTGTGGAGATCATGGCTCTACAGCAAGTTTGCCTTCCATTATCTTGGTTTCCATTGTGCTGCATCCTTCGTTACCTCTGTGGACGGGTTAGAGACTTTAGATGCAGCTCATTCAGCTCCCTTTTGCTTTGTCTGGCGACTGCAGACTGTTTCAAATCGCACTCTATTAGATCAACAAAGAGGGCATCCAAAATCTTGTTTTGTTACCTTGTTTCAGACTCGGTGGAAAATGTTTTTTTCTTTTCTAGACATAATAGAGACATTTTACTAAACGCTGAATTCCCTGTGTACATTCCAGAGGCAACTGAATCAAATACAGAGCAGAGAAAAACAAACTTTCAAGAATAAAAGGAGAATCTTATCATGGACGCAAACACCACACAATTAAATACCTCAGAGTCGCTGCAGAAAACGTGAAGTTATTGAAAGTCCACAAAGAAGTGGAAAGAAAATGTAAAAATTTCTTTTATATTTTCTAAAAGTGCAATATTTCTTGCCACTCATCTCAGAAAATGAAATGGTCATTTTGTAGAGGTGATCACCCTGTGGCACTGTGTAGATGTAATGGAAGCCCAGGTTGCTTTCATAAATGCCTTCAGGTCATCTGCCGTTTTGCATCTGGTCTCTTTTTCTTCCTCTAGACCGGCGGTTTTCAAAGTGTGAGGCGTGCCTCCCCTGGGGGGCGCCAGAGCACTTTAGGGGAGGCGCGGTGCGAGGGAAAAAATAAACCGGAAAAGCTATCTGCTTGCTGTCTACTGATGTGAGAGAAACGTCTTTTACGCACACGATCAACTCTGTGGATTTAGGAAAAAGTTGGTACTGTGGGGTGCGCGTGTGGAGCGGGGATCAGTGGAAATGTTTCCCCCCTTAGAGCATGTTTTGGCCAGTGATGTCAGTAATGTTATTGACGTCGGACCTCTTTTTTCAGTAACAAGTAATCTAACGCGTTGCTATTTCAAATCCAGTAGTCAGACTACAGTTACTTATCAAAATCATTTTTGCGTTACTGTGCGTTACTGTCTTCTTTTGTTATTTAATTATATTTCCTCTACGCCTTGTCGAGTGACCGACGTCTCTATGCAACAGAAATGTAAACAATGGAGGGAGATGCGCATTTTGTCGGTGGAAAAACTGGAACTATTTTTGAGTTTCTGTCGACAAGTCCGATTATTACAAGCGGCTTTGGGCTTCATTTTTTTAAAGTCGCTTGAAAATTTAATGAGTTGCTGGTTGCGCCTTTTTGGGCTCGTTTTTGAACGTGAAGTTACTCATTTGGGCTTAGAAATAAGCAGAGACTCATAATAAATCCCAGAATTTGTCCGTCATTAAGGGAGTCTTACTCAGTCTCTCCTTGTCCATCATTTCCCGGAGGATTCGTCCCGTTGTGTCTTTGTTAATGTCAAGTTAATATATTACCTCTGAATGACATCGAGCTTCGCGTTGCGCTCCAGAAAACTGCAAACATCGAGACCAATAAATAAACGTGAAAACAGCCACAATGAGCGTGTCCGTAGTTGCCAATAATTAGAATGGCAAGTTAGCACCGTTATAATAATTAATATTACGGTAAGTGTCACAAATCTGTGCAACCATCTGAGCTGTGGAGCTTCAGGCCATAACAGAATCTGGAGGCTGGGGGCAGGGGGCTTTAAATCCTACTTAGAGTTTTCCGACAACAGTGGATCACACAAATTACTTGTTTTGTTTTTGTTTTTTGTACAATCTCCTCTTCAGTTCAACCTTATAAGTGGAGACACATTGTTGATGTTACCATTATAAAATAGCTGATAATTAAGTATTGGCAAAGCAGTGTGATTTTCACAGGAGGCGGAGCGTTGTTGTTAGCAGCTGCTGAAAGTAACTAAAAGGTTACTTTTAATGTAACTTAGTTACTTGCAAGTCAAGTAGTCAGTAATCTAACTAAGTTACTTTTTCAAGGAGTAATCAGTAGTCCGATTATAGTTACTTTTTCAAAGGGGGGGGGGCGCGGCAGGCATTGTGCTCCTTGGAGGGGGGCTCACCCTTTCATACTTTGAAAACCCCTGCTCTAGACAATAACCTATAGATGTTCTTTGAGGTTCAGGTCAGGGGAGTTTGCTGGCCAATCAAGAAAAAGAACACCATGAATGGCCTGGTTCAATGGCCATTCAAATATACCAACAGCTGGGTTTTATTTTCTTGCTGGAAAATAAAATCAGCATAGCCATACTACTAGTCAACAGAGGGGAGCAGGAAGTGATGCAGAATTTGCTGGTAGATGACTGCATTGACTGAACTTCAGAAAACAGAGTGGACCAACATCAGCAGGTGTCAAGGCACCTCAATTCATCACTGACCATGGAAACTTAACTCTGGACTTCCAGCAATGTGGATTCTGTGCCTCTTTATTCTCCTTCCATACATTAGGCCCATGATTTTCATATGAAATGCAGAATTTATTCTGAAAACAGAATAAATGGATCATTGTGTAGCAGTGCAGTTCCTGTTCTCCATAGCCTAGGTAAAAAACCTTTGACATTGCCTCTGGTTCAGGAGTATGCTGACATGGGGAATACAACATTTGTGGGATTCATGGAATAGATTTTAACTGACAGTCCTCTGAAGGCTGCTGTTCTCGCTGTTTCTGGTGCACCTTCCATTCAATTTTCTCTTAATGTGTTTGGATAAAGAACTCTGTGAGCAATCAGCTTTTTCACCTATGACCTTTCATAACTGGTTCCCCTTGGGAAGGAGTTTTACCCATGGTAGTGTAAGCTACTGAGGCTGTTTAAGGGCTCAGGAAAGCTTTGCAGGAGTTTTGAGTTAATCAGCTGACTAGGAGGTAACACCACAGGTTTCCAGTAATTACAGTTTTTATCACAGTATTCTAATTTTCTGAGACACTTCATTTTTGTTTTTCATTATCTGTAAAGCATTATTATCAAAATTACAACAAACAAAAACTTGACAAATATTAGTCCCTGTGTGAATATGAGTTTCAGTTTCTGAGAAGACTAACAAAAAATATTGTACTTTTATACAATATTCCAACTTTTCTTAGATGTACATGTTAACGTCTATATTTCTCACTCCAATTTCAGTTGACGGTGGCGAGTCTGTAAGGAATACCCAGGAAACCTTTTCTTCTCAGTCCTTGTGGAAATCTACACCCTTTTGTTGGCACCAATGTCAAAGTGCAGCTACCTGATTTCTAAGATATTCTTACATGCACTCTACATACTCCATGTTTCTACTGTTTTTGAGGTGCGTCTTAATAAAATGTCATAATTCAAAATTTTTCTTTCTCTAAGTTGCATTTTCTGGTCCTAACTGTTCCTATAAAACTTCGGATTTTAGACCCCAAGTAGCCCTCTAAACGTGACCAGACTAAGTCTAATTATAAGCTGTGACTAAATAGTGAAGATAAGCTGTTGCTGAGCTGAAACGCGTCAGTGTGTATAAGGAGCGTCTCACTTCTCAGCTGCTTCTGTAATAAATATGTTGTGGTGAAAGCTTTCATCATAGCACACAGAGGGAGTGTGGCCATTAACCTTGGCGGCCTTAATAAAACCTTGTTAAACCTAAATTCAGTGTTTATCACCCCATGACTCCGTCTTCATTATGAAGAGTCCTCGCTGTTAATATTCCGGATGATACTCTTTGTCTGCTGCAAATCACAAGTTTCGAGCAAAGAGCTGTGGCAAACAGAACAGAGACAGGGGACTTGTTAACCAACAGTCAATTTGTATTAGTTGGTGGTTCTGTCTTTATTACCACGGTTGCCCTTGGCAGAAAAGATCCCATCCTCTGGTGTTTGCTGAACGTAAATGTTAATAAGACAGAAATAAAACAGTGACATTGTTAACGGTTCAACTCCCTGAGTAGTTGGGATTCATTAGAGATGTTCTTGCTGTAAATACTTGAGACAAGATGCATTTAATGGAAATGCCATCTCTTTGCTGTTACCCTCTTTAACTAGGAACATTGATAAGATAATTAATGGATTTTCTACAACAGTATCATCTCTATCTATCTATCTATCTATCTATCTATCTATCTATCTATCTATCTATCTATCTATCTATCTATCTATCTATCTATCTATCTATCTATCTATCTATCTATCTATCTATCTATCTATCTATCTATCTATCTATCTATCTATCTATCTATCTATCTATCTATCTATCTATCTATCTATCTATCTATCTGAAGAAATCTTCAAGTATCAAATACTTCATCAAATATGCAGCTATGCAGAATAAAAGGGCCTTTTAAACAAAAGTTTTCTTTTCTCTGAAGCAGTCACATACCTACATACAGGCTTGAGAACTATTGATCAAAGCCACTTTAAAAGATTACAGAGTCTTTCTTTCAAAAGCCAAATGTGAAAGTGAAATTGGTTAAAACGTCTGCACTGTACTACACTTTCCTGAACCTAAATGTAGAGATTAATCTCCTCAGTTACATAATCTGCAGCTAGAAACACCTCAACTATCTGGTGATAAATGAAACAGAGCCTGCTGTTAATCATCCTGTTCATTAAGACAAATGGAGACTTCATTGAGAAAGATCTCTATCTGAGCAGGGTGATCTTTGCCTTTTGAAGGCACTGAGAAATTACAGTAGATTTAAAGTTATTGCTTTTTACACATTGAAATGCAAATTTATGCATAGAGTTAGACAAATATCTAATCTGATCATCTGCTCTGTGGAGGGAGAAGCGCTATGAACGTTCTTCCTTTAGCGTTTCCAAGTCCATATGTTTGTCTCACTGAAACAGGGAGATGCCAGCATGCAGGGCGCTTCTAGTTACCGGAGAGAGGCTGTTTTGAAATGTGAGTCTCTCTACACAGCGAGTGTTTCAGTTCATTCTCCCGGTAGTGAGAATGTGGCACCGCCGGGGTCTTTGATCGTGTCGGCAGCTCTGACGGCTGCTTCTGGTGCTGCTGGATTCCTGTTTAAGTGGAGCAGCAAACATGGCTGTCACCTTCAGACACACTTCAGGTAGCAGTTTGGAGGTAAAAATAGCCGCTTGTTTGTCAGCTTGTGTCTTTGGATGTGGATTACTGCATGGAGCCCACAGTTTGGGGTTAGAAAACTAAAGTCAGTAGCGTCTGAAAAATCATCCGAGTCAAACTTAAGAAAAAGATCTGCCAGGGTTGCATTTTTTAAAATTTATTTTCTACTTTTCTGTGAAACCGTAGCTTATGTGGTATATTGAAGGGACACTGTGTTGTCATTCCTTCCTTATTTAAAAGAAAACCTGAATGTGTTTTATTAAATTGCTATATTATGTGAAAGATCAACAGAAACCAGTGCATAATTTGAAGGTAGAAAGAAAAACAATACTTGGTTTGTACCAGTTATACCAATGAGAACTCACTGAACATTTCACATTTTGCTACAAAACAGAGAAGGCTGTTTGTTGAACACAGTGTGATACCACCAACTATCAATGGACAATATGTGTTTCAGGAGGGTTTTGGCCCTGTGGTATGACAATGCATGACAATGATGCAGCACAGCATGTTTAACTGAAGCAGAGAAGCAATGTAGGGGGTGTGATCACTTTCAAATGGTGACGAAAGTGGAGGAAAACATATAAACATATTTACTCATGTCATACTAACTATGGTAAATACTGGCATAACAGCAGTATAAATATCTAATACCAACATTGACTAAACTTTTCTTGCCTGTGCATCTCTAATAATTACTTTTCTATAGCTTACAAAGTTAATCTGTAAAAATAATGGCTCTATAAGTTGATAAGTCAAAAATTATGCAAAAATGTGGAATAAAAGAAACAGGTAGCAGTCTCACACACTTGAAAAAATGTTTATAGCCTCCCCTAGTCTTAAGTTTTGGTCCTCATCGTTTTGAGTCAATTTAATAGATGAACTGTAACTTTGCAGAAGCTTTTTTAATGTTTGTGTCCTGTTGGATCCTATGGCACCAGTTATCTGCTTAATGAACTTCGCCACCATTGTTGTGACTGGTGATGGTATGAATGAAATTTATTTTCCGGTTCGTCAGTGCTGCATGCAGCTGCGCTCCCCTCTGCTGCACACTTTGCCACTTTGTAAAGAACTGCTGCAGGACTGGCCGTCTGTTGTCTGTTCCATCTAACAGATAAGAACTAACCCCGTTGCAGCAGCTTAGGGAGGACATCATGTGAAAGAAAGGCTGTCGCATTTTGTGCGGCGTTCCAATCAGCATGTCCATTGGTCTGAAAAATGATGCAAACCTGGACATTTTCATAAATCAATAAAATCCCCCCGGATGCCCTGGACAGGACATAAAAAGTGGACGTGTCTGGGGAAAAGAGGACGTTTGGTCACCCTAGTTTTGATCTATCGTTTTGAGCGAAACGTGAATTTAAAGCAACCCCAATGAGGTTTTCACACTGTGATCTCTGCCTAGCTTTAACACTGAGCTGCTGCTGTTACTGTCACAACTTCATCCTGAAGCAGTTCAAAAAGCCAAAGCTTATGAATGCAGACCATGAGCCTACAGAATACCAAGACACAGTGCCCACGTTTGTTTTATTTATTTTCAGTTTCTCATTTCAGCTTTGCTTATATTAACTTGGAAAACAATATGCGCAGGCTAGGATGTGCCTGTGTTAGAGGAAGATTTCCAAGGAAAGTATTGACTCCCTTAACACGGGTGGGTATCCTTCTGTCTTTGGCTCTCACTGTTTCACTCACTTTAAGTTTCTCTGAACGAGCAAACAGCCCCTCCCTTGACACGACAGAGCCAAGATGCACTAAGATGTGGACTCAGCAGGTCATCTAAATTTTAAACAGGCTGAATAAAAAATGGACATGAAATGCTCAATCAGTTTAAAAATAAAGCCAACTAAATCAGTGGAGAATAGATCAGCTCAACATTATTATCATCCTGGCACTAAAACACTATAATTTATATTTCAATTTCCTTGTGGTTGACATTTATAAGAAAACTAGTTTTATGACTGAAAGTCACTTTCAGTGCATAAACCAGGTCCAGTAATTCTCTGTCAGATGCAGTTAAAAATACACATACACAACTCTTTATGTTTTATAATAATAAGTAATTATGCAAAAATAAATTAAAAGTGGTGGCAAAATTACTGTGAAGCGCCCCCCACCGGAGGAGATGCACAGCAGCTGCTTTGTGTGGAACCAGAGCTCCATCACAAGCCTTCACACTGCTTTTTGCAACATAGTGTCTCATCATTATTTTCTCCCTGTTATTTCTCCCTGCTTCATTAGCAGGTATGAGACAAATGCATTGGCACAGAAAATAAAACAATTATCTACTTGTTGAATTCAAAACGACCTAATTTTTCTGTAAGGGATGGACAGAGTGTAGTTCAAGCAACTAGATTTTTGATAAAATCCCAGAGTTTACCAGAAACTCCAGTGGCATGCTCAGCAAGCTTTTGGTCTGAAATATACATAATAGAGTTGATGGGAATCAATCAATCTATCTATCAAATTTTATTTGTATAGCACATTTCAGCATCAAAGCATTTCAAAGTGCTTTACATCAAATCAAACACAGAAACACAATGCAACATAGAATCAACAATCAAAACATTAAGTCAAGTTCCATCAGTAAATTTGTAATTGATTACATTTCAAATACAATCCTAAACAGGCAGGTTTTAGTTGATATTTAAAGAAAGTCAGTGTTTCAGCTGTTTTAAAGTTTTCTGGAAGTTTGTTCCAGATTTGTGGTACATAGATGCTGAATGCTGCTTCTCCTTGTTTGGTTCTGGTTCTGGGGGTGCAGAGCAGACCAGAACGGACCTGAGAGGTCTGGAAGGTTGATACAACAACAGATCTTTAATGTATTGTGGTGCTATAAACTATCAACAGTATTTTAAAGTCTATTCTTTGAGCTACAGGGAGCCAGTGGAGGGACTTTAAAACTGGTGTTATGTGCTCTATCTTCCTGGTTTTAGTGAGAACATGAGCAGCAGCATTCTGGATCAGCTGCAGCTGTTTGATGGAATAGTTGGACAGACCTGTGAAGACGCTGTTCCAATAATCAATACGACTGAAGATAAATGTGTGGATGAGTTTCTCTAGATCTGGCTGAGACATTAGTCCTTTAATCCTGGAAATGTTCTTCAGGTGATAGAAGGCCGACTTTGTAACCGTCTTTATGTGGCTCTGGATGTTCAGGTCAGAGTCCATCACTACTCCTAAGTTTCGGGCCTGATCGTTGGGAAGATGGATGGAGATAAACACAGGGCAACACAACCCTTTAAGATGCTCTGAAAGGCTTGAGCCTGAGACAGAGGTTCACTTTCCTTACAAAAAAATCCCATGAAAATCACGTGATCACATAATCCACCAAAAAATCACGTTTTCACGTGATTTTACCACGAAACATTCCAAAATCACATGTATTCATGTGCTTTCACATGTGATTCACATCATTCACATGTAAAAATTTGTGTGAACCACATGTGATCACATGCGAAAGTCACATGTGATTTTCATGGGATTCTTTTGTAAGGGTTGTTGGTTTGAGTCAAATGCGTCAGCACAGAAACACAGAGATTATCTACTTGCTAAATTCAAAACTTTGCTGCTTTACTCTCTAGTCTGAAGTGGATGAACAGAGTGTGATGCACACAATGACATTTTTGGTCAAATCCCACAGAGTTTACCGGAAACTCCAGTGACATGCTCAGCACATCCTGCTCTTGGTCTAAAGGACACATGATAGAGCTGATGGGAAGATGGATTGAGCTAAATACAGGGCAAGATAACTCTTTTAGAGGCTCTGAAAGGCTGGATGGAGACTGAGGCCGACATGCACCTGCAAGAAGGGCAACATCCCAAACCTTATAGCCAGAACTACAATAAAATGATTTATATCAAAGCATGTTCAACTGCTCGATGGGCCCAGACATAAATCTAATGGAGAATTTTTGGTAAGACTTTCAAATTGATGTTTACAAATCATAGATATTTATTTTTTAATAAAAAGATCTATAACTTTTCTTTCACATCACCATTTTGTATTACTCTGGGTCAGGATAAAATCATATATTCAAACCTGTAGTTGTTACATAACAAAATGTGAAAAGGTTCAAAGAGCATTAAAGTTCTTACAAGTCACTCTAAGCTCAGTTCTGTTTCTAAATCAGTGGCCCTAAATGTACGGTAATAAATGTAGAAAAAACAAAGGCTAAAAATAGGGACTCGTTTTATAAAAAAAAAACAACAACGCAGAATACAAATTTAAACATCTTTTTTTGGTGAAAATTGGAGTTGAGAGACATTTTTACTCCTGCTTTGAATTCATGTTGCCGCCAGTCACAGGAGGACTTCAGATCACAGAAACTGATGCTAACCAAACGGACGCGTTGCATCAGCAGACCAGCTGTGCTGCTGCAAGCAAGTAGCTAGAGAAGCCTCACAGCCTTTGATCCGCGCCTGGCTTGAGTCATTAGATCATTTTAGTAGAACATAGCTGAGACTTAGGAACGTAGAAATGAAAGTCCAGAAATGCTAATGAAACATGTTTTTCCACACTTAAGAGCTCAAAGTGAACACCATATAGAAATTTTCAAACAGATATAATTTTGTTTGCAAAATCAAACATTAAACAAGAATAAGCAATCAAAGGCCTCGTTTACATAGTTGATGACCAGCTTTTTGCATATTTTAACTGATAATTTTTTCCAACTATTTCTCTTTGGTTTTTGGTCTTTTTGCGTCACACATCCATAAATTAAACGATCCCCGTTTTTAAGTCTTCAATCACTTTTTCATGGTTTTGCTCGCAAAGGAGAATCTCAACGTTTTGATCAAATCCTTATCTAGTCCTAAAAATTTAATTTTTTGTGTTTACATGCTGTCTAACATTTTACTCTTACTACTTGGTGTCACAGCGGGTGATAAGCGGTCATCAGTTGTTATGATAAAGTGGCTTAGGCTAGAATTTCTGTTTGAATGAAGGGTGGTTTATAAAAGCAGAATCCATTTTCTATTGAGTTACAAACAGCAAAAAATGTGTTTAGTTTGTCATGATGATATTTAACATCTCTTTGTTGATGCTTCCTGTCAAGTCAGGCTTGTAGATGCTTGTCAATTTAACCCTGTAATTATGCCTGAAACGCTACATCTCTAAAAACTGGAAAAATATATTACAATTGGCATTGTAATACATTTGCCAATGTGTTGTGGTAATTAAACTTGATTATAGAGTATAGTGTGCAATTAAACTGGACCGTAATGGATATAGTGCCATGTTGTTGATACATAATCTTTTCTTTTTACTATAAAGCTTTTATTATAGATTTCAAACCCGGACAGCTGTGTCAAGGACTAACAGCCTCTGTAAATGGGCTCTGCTGAGCTTCAGAAACCAAGATTCAACAATCCAACACACTGCTGTAGTAGCATACTAGGCAATATACTGTGTTACATCTTCCTTTGTACCACTTTGATTAGAGAGGAAACTAGGGCATAGTTTGCTTTGGTCTAGCGTTTTAGAGCAAAGCAACGTTTGTTTCTAAAACAATTTTTTTTTTTTACATATTTGTTATTGTCACTATGTTTTAACAACATGAGACAGATAATCTGTGAAAAAATTCAAGCTTTTCTGCTGCTTGCCCGTGATTCTACTGCCATGTGCAGCAATGCACGCCACAGTCAGAAACAACTAATCAGAGCCAAGAGGAGGGTGTTAGAGCTTTCAATCACCCGTGTGTAAACAGTGCTCACACCCTCCATCTTGATCTCTACTATACTACAGCTAGTTTCCCACACTGGAGCCTGCCATTAATTCTCCAGCTAGTTAGCATGGCCAGTTTTCCTGTAACGGTGAGTTGTTTCTCTGCCAATAGCACAGCTGCAGCATGTACACAAGTGTGATTGACAATGCTGAGACCTTGCTCTGGGTTCTGATTGTGTTTTTTCATCAGGAGCGGTGGATTTTTGCAAGTGGCAGTAAGGGAGGAGGCGGAGGACCTTGATAAATATTTAGATTATCTGTCTTATGTCTTACTGTTACAGCATAGTGACAGATTTAACAAATATGCAAAAAACATATTTTTACTGAAGTTACCTACTGCAGTTTTAATGTGACATTTTTTTTTCTGAGCAGTGGTTTTTGGTCATCTGATTGCCATGTATCCTATTTACATACATTTATAGAAGCAACATGATCTTCCTGAGAAACAAATCCAGAACATCCTGGTTGTTAATGGAGAGAAGAAAATGTAGGTTGACCTTCCGACCCCGTTGTCTCTACACCTCAACCTCAAGTAAGCGGAAAACAATGAGTGGTGTGAAATTTATTTATTTAATTTTTCTATGTGTTTGAATGAAAATAATGCCAAACTCATTTGAGGAATTGTTCATGTGTCAATCAGTTTAGGAACAAATAAGATGATATGAGCTTGTAGAATAATGTTCCACATCTGTCATAACATCCAAATTGGGATGACAGCATGTGATTTATGGTGATGCAACGAGGAAGGTGAAGTTTATTTCTGTTTCTTTTCCACTCATGGATTTCTTGTTTGAATCCCACTGAGAGATTAATCTATAATGAATCACAGAATAGAAAAATGTATTTCCTTCTCATGGGTGTTGAATACTAAAAGATAAGAGAAAGGAACCACAAAGTCTTGCAAATAAGCAAAATGCAAAATATACTGAACCCCAAAATAATCTCAATATAAAAGGTGCAAAAAACACAATCTAATAAGGGTGGGAGATGAAATAAAATTTTTAATGCATTGAGATATGATTTGTAATTTATACTTGATTATCTTAATTTTTTTGTACTGACATCTTAATTTCAAGGAAGGCAAAAGTCAGAACTCAGAAATGCAAATGCACAATTCATACAGGATATAGTAAACTCATATCAAAGCTATGAGGGAGTGGCTGAGAAAAAAGATGAGCTCCATACTGACAAAATGAAACAATGGCTTGGACAAGACCTGTACCCTCTAACTGTGTAAAACCAAAATTAATTATTCTGAAAGATGGTAAACCTGGTGAACCATATTATACAGTTTCCACTAGAGACAATTAAAATACAGTTGATTGTCACTGTCAACCCGAGGATCATCAAAAAACTAATGTCAAGTTGCAAAATTGATTCTGTCAAGTTTACAAAATCTGAACTCTAATATTTAGTAGGTTTTTAAAAGAAATGCATCAATGCTCTGCAAACAGTAATTATGTAGCCATAATACATTGGGCTAGATGGATTCCCAATACCAACGATGAATCTCAAGTTGCTGGTTTGGTGTTTGATACCTGCACAACTAATAGTGATCAAGATGCTAAAACTCAAAGAGGAGGAGACATGATGGTGATGGAAAAGAATTAGAAAACTGAGGAAAATGTGGCTTAATCACAACCTATATTGTCATGTTAATATTCCACAAAAATATCAGTATTGACCAACTTCCAACTAATGTGCAGCCCTGTTCCTTAAGGGTGCATTCACACCGGCACTGTTTATTCTGTAGTTTGTCTAGAAAGTAATTCATTTGGAAAGTTGTGAATGCGTAATCAAATGCTGATGCTGATCAAACAAGCAAACTCTGCTCCACCTAAAAACCTAGGTCTTGGTAAGGTTTAAGTGAACTCTGGTGCTGATTGGATGCATATGTGAATGCCAAGTGAACCAAAGACCGTTCCAACAGCAGGGTCAAATACTGCCAACACAATCACTAGAAAGAGAAATAAGTTATGGTCTTTTACCAACAACAAAAAAATTCTACAACCACTAAAATTTGATGCCTCTCTAGTGTTTAATTTTTTTTTTTCATCAAGATGGAAGTTCATGTCTTCTTCACTGTTATTTCCTTAAGTGGTTCTTGGTGCAACACTATCACAGATGAGGAGTTACTCGAAGAGTTTGGTTCATTTGACAGTCCAGTGTGAATGCAAACTGCAGAAGCTAAAAATGTGACAAATGTTGCAACTTTGGTCCCCAATCAAACCGAGTCTACCAAACTATCAGATGTGAAAACACCTCAGAATAGAAAAAAATCCAAACAGCTCTATTCATTTATAGTTATAGAATCAAGTCTCTATTCAAACATTCTGAAAATACAAAGGCTCTTTAACTAGAGACCCAAAGTTATTGGGACATGAACCTTGTTTTCAAAAGATTGAGACTTTTACACTCCAGACTCACACAGTCTGTGCAGCCTAAAATCAAACAAACCTGGACTGGCTGGCTTCAGGGTACAGACTAATTTTAACCCCCATGACAAACAAAGTGAAGAGATACATTGGTGGGTCTGAGAGTTAAAGATGAGCAGCACAGCTCTGTCTCAAAGGCCTCCAGCAGGTGATGCATCCTCACCTACACTGAGAGCATAAACAGGGTTACAGCAAATGATGAAGCGTTGTGCGCTTAAAGGAAATTAGACAAAATAAATCATGGAGGCTCGGCGGCAAACAGGAGCGTCTGACTCCTGGAGCTACAGCGACGGCGGCAGGATGAGGGCTGAGCTCAGGTCAGCACCATTAGACGTGATGTCCGGGAGGACAGAAAGGCTGAGACTGTGTTGGAAAAGCTGCACAGGACGAACCTTCACACCAGAGAGCACCTCTGCTGGCTTGTTAGGCTCTCTGACAGCTGTTGCTGTTGTTATCACAGCATCTCTCGGCTGCTCTCCATGGGTCACAGAGTCTCACTGTCATCACTCCAAATAACCGCAGCTAAGGAAAGCTGAAACTATAATGAGAAAAAAAATACCAGCACTCAAAGTATCTACAGGTATCATTTAAGTATCAAAATGCTTGAAAATATACTTTCTTTCACCAAAAGGAAATTCAGCAAACAGCTTAAAATGATGACACTTTGCCACACAGACTCAAACACAATGAATGCCTGATTTTTAGAGAAAACCCAAAAGTTATGCTGGAAAATTCCTATTTATGTTCGCAGAGGTGGAGGAATCAATACATAGATGGAAAGATTGCTTTATATCTCTTGTTCTCAGTTTGGAAGTTGGGTTCAAGGTCTAGGATAGCTTCAGAAAACTGTCCAAAGAGAAAGAATCAAACCTCCTGCATGAATGCACAAAACGAGAATTCAAGAGACTCTGGAGAGCCGACTCTCTTCTAGTGTGCAGTCATGCCTGCATTTCAATAACCTTTATGTAAAAGTCATCCGAAAGAAACCTTTCCTACATCTTCACCACTAGATATCGAGTCTTTGCAAAGAACAGACGAAAAGATCTCAAAGTCCATAGATTTTACTGTACCTCAAAAGGGTTAAATCTGATGAAGAAAAAGACCAAAACAAGCACTGAAACTTTTATCAGTGAGATTCTGAGGCAGGAAGATGATATAATAACCTATCCAGAAATAGTTCTGGTTAAACTGAATTACTGCCTGTTGTGTTTATCAGCAATGCCAAGATAATTATTGGTTGTCCCTCTTAAAAACTGATCTGATAAAAAATCTGTGGTTTAAAAAAGAGGCCTGCAGCTACGTCTCCAGGTTTGAAAAAGAACGTAACAATAAATCCTTCATTCACTCATGAATGAAACAGTACACGTGCCTGGATGATTTTAGACATAAATACTGTTATACCGCTGTGAAAAACTATGTGCCCTTTACAGATTGTTTCTGTTTTGGTTTCGCTCAGAAAAAGCTATCCAACCCAATGTTGTGTGTGTGACAAATTGCCCCCTTGTCAATTCATGTATTACTCCATATTTTTGAGAAGTTTATTTCCATTTCATCCACCTAACCCAGGCCTTCTGGCCTGAAGAAAGTTAATAGGTCGCAAATTGCAACACATCATGCCCTGAGCTAGAGAAATTTAAGAAAAATCCAATATCAGCCTGGATAACTAGACAAAGTCAAGGCTTCAGTGGTGGCTAGCCAAATCTAAAAAAGATTTCACACCTTCAAGAATTTGATTTCTTCACAAGATTTGATCCTTCTCACAGGAGCTTGCCTGAAGCAAATTGAGACTCAATCATTGATTGACTTGTTTGTTTAGGGTGTTGAGTTGCCAGGGCTGTTCGAAGCTGCTTGCAGCTTTAATTTTTCTTTATTGTCAAAGTTGCACCAGAAATGGTCTTTACATTAAACTGAAATATTTATCAAAAGTTGTGCAGTTGTTAAAGGGAGATAAAACAGCTAATTTAAAGGCTAATAAGAAGCAGGTATAACATATCCAGTGGATATCAAAGGCTGCATTATTTGAAAACCCAGAGGACGTTTCCAGGAATGTTGCTTTCACCTGTGAATAATATTGTCAAGGGGGTTTCATTTTCCTAAAAACTTTAAAATACTTTTGCTTTCATTGTTCTGCTTCATACTAATTGCACATTTGAAAAAGAAAATCAGATTTTTTTTATGTAAAGATCAACAACATGTTTCTGTTGACAGTGACCCTTAATATTTATGTCTTGAACTTTTCCACATTTATGTTACAGCCACAAACTTATGGAGGAAAATTAATCCATCCATCCATTTTCTGTTCACCCTTGTCCCTAGGGGTGTGGGGAGAGTTGCTGGTGCCTCTCCAGCTACGTTCCGGGCGAGAGGCAGGGTTCACCCTGGACAGGTCGCCAGTCTGTCGCAGGAAAAATTAATCTGAGACCAAAATAAAATGTGCACCTAATTAAGAGTTAGTATCCTACCTGTTTTAGATCCCTCCGCGGTTCGATATATCTCGTGAGGGTGAATTACCAGGCTCCTGCAGAGTTTGATGAAATGCTGAGGGGGTCATTAACTTCTGAATAAAATGTGTTTGAGCAGAGAAGCAACTATAATATGGACACCTGCCGCTGAAGAGGTTGTCTGTGGTGCCTCACATGTGAGTTAAACAGCATCATGAAGACCAAGGAACATAACACAACAGTTGTGGTGAAATTAAAGCAGAATTTTATGATATTCTGAGCTCCTGACATGACAATAGAGCAGCAGAAATAGAAAGAAAGATAATATAGGAAAAGTTTGACAAAAAGTCAAAAGAGTAAAAAAAGTCACAGCCGCACAAATATACTGTGCTTGCAAAATTTATTTTTTGCAATGATCTCACAATGTCATTTTCCATAGGGAAAATATTGTGTTTTTATTATCATTTCAGGCACACGTCCAAACAAGTTAGATATGAATTCAATTTTTTTTATTCCTGTTGACTGATATTTACGTTGTAGAGGAAAGAAATCCTGAGAAAAATGTTAAATGTCAGAACATTGTGTCCACTAAGGTTCATCATTTTAAAAATACATTTAATTCAGAGTTGTTGTTGCAAATAGAGGTGATTATTTTAGGTGATTATTTTATATGTAGACATAATATTAATCGTAAGAAGGGATCATTATGGATGGAGTATAATAATTCCTACAAAAGCTTTATTTTCAAGAATTAGAGACTTGGGCTTCATTCAGCTGTGGCAAAGCAAATATTATTCTTCACACATCAGGTTTTAATTTTTATTATTCATTTATTTAGACTTCTGCAGTTTTAGGGAGTGTTTTTGTTGTACCAGTCCTGCTTTTTTCTGCTTTTGTCTTAAAACCTTCTCATCCATCTGCTGTTGTTCACTTAACAATGAAAATATAAACAAATATTTAAAAGGATGCTGTGATGGATGGATTCACTTTCTTAAAGCCTCTAAATCTAATCACATCGCCGGTCAGTGTGTTTGCTCGTGTATGCTTAAATCTGGTCATCGCAGATGCCTCCAAACAATTCGGGGCCACCTTCTGCAGGGAGCTGACTGATTTACATAATAATCTTCCCAGGCAGAGAGCTACAGGGCATTGTGGAGATGTTCAGAGGGAGCTCCAAGGATGTAAAGAAGAAAATGAAGGTCAAGGAACAATTGTGAGCTTATTTTTCAAATCAATCCCTTCAGTTGCTATTTCTATGTCAAACCCACTGACCCACTGTTTTACAGCTTCTGATTCAGCTCTGCAACTAGAAAAAAAAAACATCTGCTGAGTTTTACTGTACATAACTTTGGGAGCCACAAGAGGTATACTTGTTAGTCTTAAATTTGATAAATTTCCATTTGTGAACAACCATAGAAATGACAGAAATAAGATGAAGAATGATCCTGTTTTCATGAAGCAGCTTAAAAAAGCCCAAATCTTGAAGCATTGTTCTGTGACTGTTGATAATGGCAAGAAAACGTGCATCAGGAATTGGTTTAGGAAGAAGTTGGAAAATGTTCAGCATATTGGTTTCAGTAATGATCTGGGTCAGAGCAAATTCATTTACATTTACACTCCATACACAGATGGTTTCATTCAGTCTCAGCGTGAGGAAAGCTGAAACGGAGATGGGTTGCACAGACCACCGGTGCCTACGGCAGACTACTGGATGTCCTTCTCCCATTCTTCATTCACAGCAGCTTTCTTGGTTAGAATTGAGAGGAGGCCCACTCTCTTGGATGAAAAGCAAGCCCACACACAGACTGAGTCAGGACGCCCCTCCGTTGGCATGACAAAGGACTCATTGAAGTGCCCACCTGTGCTTTTCCACAAAAAATAAAAATCCAGCAGAATTTGTCTACCCTTTAAGTCATTTCCCAAAACTATTCATGTCAGTTCTTATGCAAATATACTTACATCGAGTAAATTCTTCCAGCAAACTCTGTACTAGAGTACTAGTGATCTAATGATGAGAATCTTTACAATAAAAACCAAGACTGGAATGTTTTAAAACCTTTTGGACAAGATTGTGAAACTTTGACACTATTTATCAGAAAGCCTTACTTTTCATCATACTTTGACATTCTATATTTTCCCACTTCCTTCCCCTTATAAGTTAGAAGTTAAAAACAATAAATATGTTTAAGCCAATAGTACCAAGCAGATGGTATTATTGGCACATTATTGCTTTCCACCAGAAAAAAAGTAGTTAATTAAGCCAAGTCAAAGATTGCAACTAATGTCAGAATACAATAGGAAGATAATCCAGAAAAGATTTTAAAGTAATGATCTTCCACAGAGACAAATCCATCTAAATGAGTTTCTTTTTTCCCAAGATGATTCCTTTTGAATTTTTCTAAAAATGAAAATGTGGTTAAAAAACCAAAAGGCGAAGAGATGTCCAAGCAAAGAGGTGGTTGTAAGAATCCAATAAATATGCGGTCTTTTGTGTCATAAAATCAGTTTTCAGGAGAATAAAACGGTTTACTCTAAATATTTAACATTTGAAATAGAAGTGAATAGATGCAGTCTACCCATGTTTACAAATAGTGAGTTTTTCTGTTTTTCTTATATCAAATTGGAAACAGCCACAGGAGTCACAGGTTTTTATTGTTTCTCTCAAAGTTCAGTCTAGTAACAAATTTCAATTGATAAAAAAATCTTTGCATGTCTTCCTGTGAGGTCAGCAGCAGCAGCAGCAGAAGAGGTATATTAGAAATGCATGGTCATAGATAGTATGGGGTGATATTTCGAGTTCATCAACCGGCCCAGTCTTTTATGGATTACTCTATCCAGGCGGGACTGTCCTCTGCCTCTGAAAAGGTTGAGCGCCGCTGATCTACTGGCCGGAGGATCAATGAAACAGTCGGACTCATTCAGATTGATTTCTATCTGGAACGCAGCAGCTCGTGGTTCCAGGCACAGCAAACGAGTTTAATTTGGCGGGATCAGGCAGGGAGCCAAAACCCATCCATGCCAAACACAAAGCGCTCCTTCGTCCTCCTTCTCTGATTTAACAGCGAGTTGAGATGAATGTTCTGACCCGTTGAATGTTAACCATTACAGGTAAAGTTCTCCTGCAGAAGATGCCAGTAGGAGAGATTGCACATTATGACTAAAGGTACTCTGACAGTTTTTCATAGACCAGGTGGCAGTTACATGACGAACAATAGCAATAGTCTTGCAATGATCTGATAATATGTGTCAGATGAATGGTGAGGAAGAGATGATGAGAGTAATTCAACAGCTGCATCTTGGAGAGAAGAAACGAGGCAATGACGAGTCATTGAAGAAGGAAAATAGGACACCTGAGAGGACGGCTGAACAGGAGAGTCTTAAAGGGATAAATTAAATTGGAAGAGCAAGAAAAGACAGAATGGAAAAGAATGAGCTTAATTGAAGGATGAGCTGAGGAGACAAATGAGGGTAAAATGTGGAGGACAAATGAGAGGAGAGGACAGAAAGCAAAGCCACAGGATGAATCTAAAAAAGAAGGAAGCAGTCCATGAGGTTTTCTAGTTTTGGTTGCAACATTCCTGGCCTGGGAAACCAGGAGGACAGAGACAGAATCCATATAACCAGAACAGAACAACCATTAAAAAAGTGACACATCTGGCCTTTTATCTTTATTTACTGTCTTAGAGACAGTTTAGCAATATTAGAAAAATTGAGATACAGACATGACAAACGACAAGATTTCACCCCTACCCTTTCATGTCATGGATGGTTATTTCTCTATATATCTCTATTAATCAGCTAATAAATATTAGTTGATTTATTTATTTTAGCACTAAAATAAAACACATTTATTGAAAATAGTTTGCATTTGTTGGGTGATAAACACTGCGGAAGCACATGGAAGTGCAAACGGAAACACCTGTTGATGTGACTGAAAACATTCATTGAATAGTCAAACTATTAAATCGATCTTTTATCGATTTTAATAATAATTCAGTGCTGTTTGCGTAATTATCAAAAATACACGTTCATACGATGAATTTGGATCAAGACAGAGGAAAATGTATCTATTATTTTCCACGCGTAGAGAGAAATTTTAGACAAACTCATCAGCTTCTGTGAAATTTCCTGTCAGACATTTTTCTTCATGGAGCATTTAAACCAGTTCATGGAGGAGAGCTGACCTTTCCAATTGTGAGGTGGATATTTTGCATCTGCCATTTTCTCTGCTTTTGCTCTCTAAAGAGTATGATCGCACAACTGCTGAGCAACAGAAAACCTTTTGAACAGATACTCACTGATCAAGATCACAACTTTTTCCTCATCAGGTCTGTTTCGTTACTGGCTGCTCATATACTAATATTTTTAACTGCTGAATAAATGCACAGAAAACAATAAAGCCCCACTTTTAAAGTAAAAATGCTTCAAATATAAAAATCTGATAAAGTTTGTGGACATAATTTTGATGCATACATATAAAATATTTTCAAATACCTTAATTTTCTGCTTCATTCATGAGTATGATCTCTATGATAAAAAAGAAAATTGCTCATATACTAATATTTTTAACTGGAACTGGACTCAGTTCTACGTTAAAGCTGTTTTAAAACAACAAAACCGTACCAAGCCTGATCTGGGTGTTTAAACAAAAACTCAGGTAATAAATATTTAATGTTTATAAGCAACCAAATTATAGTTTTAAAAATATCTCTCTTAAAGTTAAGCTTCCCTTAAAATATTGTTTCGTTCAGACTTTTATGGTCACTTTTCTGTTTGTGCAGCAGAGGTGTGAATTTAATTGCGGCTCTCGGCTGGCACACGACCCTCGCTGCATGTTCAACCTCCTGTTGATCTCCATTAACACTGATTGAGTTAAGTGTCTCACTAAGTGCCTCTTGATTTGAGCTTCCAGAGAGGAGATGTAGCCCTTCTCCTCCTCTGTTTCTCCTCTGTTGCCTTTGGAATTAGCATGTCTATTATTGGACTTTATTTCTTATTTATTACGGAAAGGCATGAATTGGATTTATGTTCCTGTTTATGGAAGTCAAGCCTCCCTCACTATTTGCGTGCTGCCAAACTCTATCATTATTCTGATATTGTCAAATGAACACTAATAGGGTGAGCATCCTTGGTAAGTGCTTCAAATATGATATTTTCTGCTTCAAATCATTCTCGGGTTTGGTGATTAATGAGAGTTAATAGAAGAATCCTTCAGGTTTACAAACTCAACTCAAACTCATACTATATTTACTACTATACTATATTTTATATGTATAAAAACATATATATATATATACAGGAGAAGTAAGGTCTGCTTCAGAAGTTTAGACCTTCAGAAATCAACGAGGTGAATCAGATCAGCTGGAGGTCTTTCTTCATGGCAGACAACAAAAGGGGCAAAGAGAGGAAATATCATCTCCAGACTCATCAGTCATGTTGCCTGGTTAGAGAATGAGCAGCAACTTCCTTTTGATCCAAAACTCCTGGTACTTTATCTAAACAATGTCATTAATTAGGTATACCATTTTGGTGTCCATCTACTTTAACTTTAACATTTTTTACTTTATTGTAAAAAAAGTTTTGTTTTTCTTTACAAGTAAAAAATGTAAGTAACATTTTTTACTTGTAAAGAAAAACAAAAGTTTTTTACGTTCTTTAATATTCATTCATTCATTTTCATTAAAGGAAAAAATGTTTCTTATTTAATTATTGGAATTCAAAGAAAATTACAGGGATTCTTAATGCTATACGAAATCCCAAGTCCCAAGTGCATCAAATTGGCTGAAAAAGTGATCAAACAAAATTTCACACCTCTCAGTTCATTCTGTTCACACTGTCAAGCAGCTCCGTGTCCGTGTCTTACCTGCTTTCCTGAGTTTTCTGTTCCTGAACACCGACACGATCACAAGCAGGTTCCCGATAACATCCACCACGATGGTCGTGATGAGGACGCCGGCCAGCACGGTGGCCACCCACGGGAAGGAGTGCTGCTGCTGACCCGGGGCACCCTCCTCGCCCGCCACTGCCGTGGAATTGCGCGGCTCCAGTGTCCCTCCCGCCATGGTGGGCTCATGGTCCTCCAGGGACATCAGTTGCGGGAGGTGCCTTGGATCGACCAGTCGCATCGGGTCGTAGCGGCGGAAAGTGGGTCCATTCAGCATAACGCACGAAGGTCAGACTAGGCGCAGCCGGAAAGGGTGCGCATGGCTGCGCGCTCGGCTGCGGTTCAGTTTTTACGCGCCCGAGCCTCCAAAAGTAGGACAGAATATTTCAGAAGACATTACTTTTGTCTTTTCTTTATCCCACTGGACACCCACGGAGGATCAACGGCAGTCTCGATCTCTAAGCCTCATGAAAACACATTCTGTGACGGCAAACATCTCCCCAGTCAGTCTGGTAAACACCTTCCATCTAAACTGGAAAACAGCGGCTCAGCTGACCCGTTTCATTCTCCTGCTTTCGGTCACCTATCTGCTCTCCTGTTCATGATCTCCATTCCACTCAGCCTCACATGTGCGCTCCATCAGTCTGGAGGCTTCAACATCATTTAGACTCCTCCAGCTTCCTCTCTTAGCGCCTCAGTCTGTGCCCGGCACGTTTACGCGCCTTTAAACATCCAGCGAGATCCGCGCGCTCTCTCACCTCTTCTCACGCGTGTGCTCGTTCTCGTAAGAGTGCACGTGCTTCTCCGAGGTTCACCAGGTAAATCCACCTTTGAGCATATAGACTATACACTTAATACGTTTTATAAGAAATATGGACACGGTAAAATCATGGAAAGCTATCAAACATAACAAAAAGATCAATAATATGATTATATTATCAATTTAAAGAGATTATGTTTAAATAATATTTGTTTTAAACATGTGGGCTTTATTATTATTATTATTATTATTATTATTATTATTATTATTATTATTATTATTATTATTATTATTATTATTATTATTGATTGTTGTTTTATGTGATACAGAGTATGAGTCTGAAATAAAATCTATCAAAATTTTAGCAAAACAAAGTAAAATTGAATCTGCACTTCAAGAGCTGCTCACTAAGTCTGCTGACATTGTCAAAAGTGTTGAGACTAACAGAAATCTAGCTTAGAAAGATTCCTCCTTTGTCACATGTTCTTGTTTTGTGGTATTTGTTGTCATATTTTCTAGTAAAGTTTGGGACACATCTAGTACGTTTCTAGAATGTTTATTAATCAATTGACCAAATTAATGAAAACCAGGATAAAAATAGAAACATTTGATGTCTTCTGAATATTTTTGGTATTTAGTTTATCATCATGCTTCTGAATCAAAGAAAAGAATGTTAATGGAAGGAGGATATTATTTGCTGTCTTTTTTGAATCTTTTTTAGATAGAATGCTTCACCGTTTTTATAACACATCTCATTGTGGTCTCATCTTCCCTTTTCCAGACATCCCTAATGGTCTGATGGATTCTTCATCTCATCAGAGAACATAGCTTTACTCCAGTACTTCCTGCAGGATGTCAGTCTGCTTGATTTGGGCACAACCTTACTAGCAGGAATAGAAAGCAGTGATGACAGCACATGTTTCCCTGGGGTGAACCATGGCTGATTAAGAAAGAACAAGTTTAAGCACCACTTCTTTTTAAAGCAACCATTCAGCTCTTCTGTTTCAATGACGCCAGCTTTTCTCTTCTCGTAAGAGTTTCGCTGAATTAACAATGAATTCAATGAAAAAGCCCTCATTTCTTGGTAAGGATAAAAAGCAGTGTAAATACGGTTTCTCTGGCAGCAATTCTCCTTAATCTTTTAATAATTTGTAGTTTTTTGATACAAGATTTTTCCTTTGATCCTTTGTTTGTTTTGATATATCTTTAGGTCATCAGAGTGGGACTTCATTTTTCATGTTTTTTAATTTCATATTCTTAAGTTCACAGGATTTTTTTCTCCCAACTGTAGTTGTAAACACACTTTTATTTCTCTAACATATTTGTCAGGAGAAAACCAAAATCCAGACTTAAGCAGCAGAGTCTTTGAGTGCCTTTTCAGGTTAAAAATATCATACATTACAAATGCTGTTAACTCACAGCCAGTTGATTCACGCACACAGGGATGAGATATTTGTCTCTTAACAGTCAGGTACTTGATGTTGTTTTGTTTAAAGCATTTCTTCACTTCAATTGCATTTGAAGAAAACCCCCAAACTCTCTCTGTTTAGTTCAATTATCCCATCTTCACATCACTTTTTCTATTCAGTTATTGTGCTAAACATGTGGGAATAACAGAATAAAATCTCTGTCCTGTGTTGTACAAAAAAATTAACATTTGTGAAGGGAAATTTTTATGAGCTTAATAGTTTGGGTCCCAAACTGGGATTGTGGATTTAAATAATACAAGTGTATAGAAAATGCAATAATACGCTTTGACTCCCTGAAGTAGAGCCAGTGACAACAAACTCTATTACTGCTGTAAACATTGGGAGTTTGGGATCTGTAGAAGTCCAAATGTTTATCCTTGTGTGCCAAAATATCATGCACGGATGATGGATGGTTTCTTGTCACATCTGTCACAAACTAACTTCAGTCTTTTTTGTTTCTGGCAGAAGGCTTCGAAACATTTAGGGAATTTAGGCACATATGTTATTTGAAAGAATCCACAGATGAATTAATAACCAAAGTTTAAAAAGAGGGGTTAATGGAGCTCTACAGTCTGTCTACTTTTAGTGAAAATTCTTCAGTTAGTCAAGAAAATAATTAGTAAGTAAGTAAGTAAGTATTGCTACATGGTTTCAGAAATAGCTGATAATACTTTGATAGACCTGAAAGAGTTTGTGCAGAGAATGTGTGAAGACAAAGAGCAACTTTAACCCAACATCTTATAGAAGCAATTCTCACATTTTTCTTTTCTGTGTGACTTTCTCAGGCTTGGACTCACATTTGACTCAAGAATACTTTGATATGCAGAGGAGTTAATGGTTAATGAAGGGGACCAGGTCTGCAGCTGCAAAACAGCTCTTGGTGGGAGATATGTTTGGCTTTCTCCAAACATGATACTATAGGGCTTACTTGTATCTTATATCTCCAAAGATTGTTGTTCTGAAAATTATGAGGTTCTACTTTATATGGACAGGAGGCTCCATCCTTCAACCACTGAAAACTCTTCAGTCCTTTTCTAATTAACTTATCATCCACTTTAACATTTAACTTGTTCACTGAGGCCTGCAGCAACTGAGAGCTTTTGAGATTTTTAAAGATTTCCTAAGCTTTGCATGTTTTGACATTGGGTTCAATTTGCTGGTCCATCCACTCCTGGAAATATTAGCAGCTGTTCTTGACATGTAAGTTTTTATTTTCTAATGGCAGTGTACTAGCTGGTCCATCTATTGAGTGTGTGGATCTCAATAGATGGAGATCCACACACTCAATAGATGGAGTTAACACACTTTTATTTCTCCTGCAATCAAGAGACATCTGGTACATATTGCCAAATATCATTTTGTTCAGACTCTTGTCTTCATCTTGCCAATCAGGTGACATTGTACCTAAGACCTCTGGAGGTGGGATCCCATGGTTTTTATAGGAGTCAAGGCCTTGATCAGTAAGTCCTCATTACGCCTGATAGGTATGATTTTCCTGTTCTGAATTGGTTGTCCTTTTTCCTGTAGTCTTGCTGGAAGAGCTTTAAATCCCTCTTAGTCTGACCCGTCTCCTCGGACAGGATTATTTTGAGACACCTCACCATACAGCCCAAGAGATTTTATCATTATGCTTTTATTTTTTATCTATTATAAGACACTGAAAGTAAAGACTTTGTTAGATTATTGTGTGCTTTAATTAGTTGTCTAATTCATCATTTGATCTGACTTCTAAAGTATATCATTAAAATAGTTATTTAAGTCTGATAGATGTGCATGGAGTTATATGTTTTAAGTTTTTGTGTCATTTTCCATCATCTGAGCTGGTAGTTTGTGTAACCACTTCTTTTGTCTCTGTCTTGTTTTCCCATCAGGCTCGGAGCCATCTGCTTGGCAGCTCCATTGTGGCCTTACTTTACTTTCAAATTCCTTCTATCCTTGTCACAGGAAACACGCCTCATCAGCCTGTAGACTCAGAAAAGTTACATGGTCACTAATATGCTGACTTAATTTAGCACCTCTAGGCTGCTGGCGCTCTCTCGTGTGACTTCACGTTGATTTGCAAAGTGAGCCACACTGAGGAAGTAATCTATAAAGATACTTACAGTTTGATGGATTTTAACTTGATCTGTCAGCAGCAACAACTTCTCTTCAAATCCGATAGTACAATGTGGTTGGTCAACCGATAAATCTGTTGATGTTTGTTGATAATTTCTTGAAACTGTGATGAATTATTATTAGATCTCAAAGGACATTTTCAGTACATCTACTGTTTGTTGCACACAGTAGAGCTTACCAATAGAAATAAAGTTTTCTGAGCTTCAAACAACGGTTTCCGTCTTGCTGTGGTGCAGGATCACACCAATATTCTCTTTTTAATCATATCAAGCTGCATCAAAGGGTATGTGTGAAGGTTGTCTTTGCACAGAGGGCCATGCACCACTTAGTGTGACATCCTTTGAAAAAATTTTAATTTTCAGGATCATTCTGTATGCATATTTTAGCAAGTAATCACTGATCCAATATCACAAATCTGTGTATTCCTTACCATCGTGAGCCCCAACACGGTTTTCTTAAGATGCACTGCAGCTTGTAAGTTTACACAACTTAATAAGTTTATAAACTGATTGTAAATCACATCTCCGTAGTGAAGTTTTTTATTTTTGGATGCTAGAACTACTCTGGAAACGTTCAGACTCTAATTTTGTCAGAGTGAAGAATGCCACAGGCAATTTAGTGAAGGCATCAATTGTACTGAGTTTCTTTTGGACTTCAGATGAAATGACAGAGCATTTGGATGATACTGTAGATGGAAAATAATTTTTTGGCCTCATACACCTGATTCTGATGAAGAAGCATTGCTGTAATGTTTAAGACGGAGCCTCACACTCCCAAATGATACGTGTTTTTTTTGTCCCATCACACAAAACTGAAACTTATTCCCACATATAATTATCTTGTGGACACAAAGTATAAATTATTCATCTTCTTGTACACAAAGGAGCTTCCACAGTTGGCTGCAAATTTTGTTTGCGGTACAAACTGTGGCTCTTGGTTGGAAACATTCATTGGTGCCGTGGGGTGTTGTGTTTGCTACAAGGTGAAATTACATTTTGAAGTCTCTCCTTCCCTTCTGTCATATCATTTTATACTCCCTATAAATGCAGGAATATAACTCAAAATTCTAATGAGGACTATGTAATATCTGGACAAATCCATGTAAGATGCATAGCGTCTGTACTATCTTTGCCAAGATTTTTGTTTTGTTTTTAGTGGACTGCAAAATAATCAATATATGAGAACGTGGTGGCACTTCATACTCCACAGCAGGTTTTCAGTAACAAGAATCAGGCAATCCTGTTAGAAAATCTTTTAAACACCACTCCTTACCCTTGACAGAGTGAGTGCTGAAGGCACAGATTATTTTTAAGACAGTAAAAACACTGAAGTTAGTTTTGTTGAATTGCTGTAGAGGTGACAAAAAGACCAAAATCATTTTGCTGCGCTGCTTCTATTATCAAAACAATGGAAAGTTGCAGAAGTAGAGCTTTTCCATTAACAATATTAGCATGTTTTCCTTTTGGTACTGTTTAACATTTTCTCTCAGAGTGTGGAAAAATATAGATTAAAAGATAAAGAAAAAACAATTTTGACATAAGCTCATTCAGAAGTTGTGTAAAAGATCCATCCATCTGCCCGTACATCTTGTACAGTTTCTCTTAGAAACATGAAGCATCAAAGCAAGCTCCACCAGAATAGTTTGTTTATCAAGTATGAAGTTTATAACAGGTTATAAGTTAAAGAGGAATCAGATTTGGTTGGAGAGAGTTAATGAACTGAACACATTTTAAATTGATTCGGGGCTGGAGCAAGCGCAGCATCAGCCTCTCCTGTCCCCAGTCAAACCAAAGTCCCACCTTTCATTTGACACCACAGCTTTCCTATCACACCATAAATGTTTTATTATCCACCAGCTGAAGGATCCCTGTACTCCTTCAGTGGACAGACAAACAGACATTTAACTGAGAACCAAAGAGCATCCTTGTAATTTGTGGGATACACCAAAGCATTTCCAAGCAAGTGAAGCTTTGTTTTTCTTTTCAAGGAAATCTTTCCTGTAAAATCTACTGAAAGCACTTCTCTGTAGGAGGCCAAACCACCTCTGCTGGCGTCTTTTCATCCAGGAAAGCAGTGACTCTGCTCTGAAGTCGTCCATAACAGCCGAATTCACCAATCTATCCCTAAGCTGAGCCAGGTCACTCTGTAGGGGAAATTCAGTCTTTTGTATTTGTGACCTAATTTTTCTTGACATTACCAACAGCTTACGACCTTAAGTGAAGTTTGGTGATGACCTGATAAAATAATTGCTTATAAATTGGTTCACTGCCTTCTTCATCACAGATCTGCACAGCAGACAGCTCCGGTGCTCCTATCTTCTCATGCTCTAAAGACCCAGAGACACTTAAACCTCTTCAGTCGAGGCAGTTGCTAGTTCCCAACCTTAAGGTGGAAAAACGTTTTTTAAAGAATCTTGAAAAAGTATTTTTAAAAGGTGCTTGCATATAGAAAAGAAATTAACTGGATGTTTTTTCTTTTTACCTTAATGAACAAAATACTGCCATAATCTTGTCTTAGATATGACTTTTCTAATTTTGTCTTTTGCCCCAAATCATAAAATATCATCTTGCCTCATATCATCTGATCCTTCAAGTCAAAAGCTTTCTTGTTAATGCTCTGAATATTTTCTTCCAAGCTGTAGTTTTGGATAAAAGACTGAACTCATAAAAGTCACATCATATTTTTTCTCAACTGAACCACAAATAGAACAGAAGTTTGGGAGCCCTATAAATAACACCACTGCATCTGGGATGAACGTGAAGGACTAAACAAGGAGATGGATCTGGATCACTGGCAAGGGTCCAATTCAAAAAGAAGGAGGAAGGTAGAAACTGGGTGTGGAAAGACGAGTCAGAGCCCAGAGAATCTGAATGATTCATTTCCACATCAAACACAACATTCACCAAGTCGCTAGATTTTTATCCAAGCAGACGGTCCTCTTTCTCATCTGACATGCACTTTGTTGATGTTTGATTCACTCAACTCTCATCTTTTAATAACAAGTTTCAGTGTGCGTAAGCATCACACAATTACATTTTAAACGTTCAAAAAACTTAAATGTACCAGTGTTTTATGGAGAATCTGTACCAAACTGTGATCTTTAATCCTGAAAGAAGAAACACATTCCTACATGAGATCAGGATGCAAACACGCATACAAAAAAAGAAAGAAAGAACAGCAGCCACAAACCAGTTATTTGGCATTAACATATTCCATCTCTTCATGCATCGTGCATAAATAACTCCATCGCATATTTCACTGCACGTTCACTGTCAGCGTGTGCTTGGAGGTTTATTTAGACCCTGAGGCACTGAGGCAAAAAACCAGATGAATCTGTGGATGTGAAACTGATGCATGATGACCAGCACTGTTTGACGTGCCTAGAAAAACAGACATCGGAAAAGGTCAGGCCATTCAAATCATTTTTTTTTTTTTGAGGTTTGTTTTAATTAGTGTTGGGAATTTACTGTCAATAAAATCAGGTGCTTAATTTAATTGCAATGTGTGCATAACATGAGGGTGAGAACAATCATGTTTCACTTAAAGAATCTTCAAGACACATCAGGTAGCCTTGAGCCCTCTCTCAAGCTCAGAATTCACTTTCATATTATCAATGTCAAACTTTTGAATTTTTAAAACATACTTGCGCTTCATGCAAAATTCTCCATCAACTTGCACCACCTAACATCATGTAATTTCTTCAAATCTAAAGATAAGGGAGCCAGCCAGAGGTGACTGTGAGATTCCCTTCACACGCAGCACCTTTGGATGAACTTTCGTGCCTGTTAGGGACAAAAATCTGTTTGTTGTTTCCATATGGGGAGTGTTACCAACTCCCCATATGGAGTTGGTAACGGAGGTGGCATAATACATGCCCTTAACACCAGACACGTTTTATCATGAATGCTACCCCATCACCTGACTCCTGACCTGAATATGTAGAAGGACTTTGCAGACTCCTGGGGTCTTTAAGGGCTCAGTTAGCTCCTCATTATATGCGATAATGCAGAATAGTGGCACAGTTGTTTTGAGCATGCACCAAACATCCATTGAGAGGTTGTGGATTCATTGTTTTTCATGCATTTGCATGACTTAGTTGGCCAGAATTTGAAGCAGGATCCGCCATCCTGGTCAGGGAGCTCTCAATGTAAGTTGTTGTAATAGTTCCTGTGGTACAGTCGCTTATGGATGCCATCTTAAAACACTGTTTAAAACTATGCTTCATTTACTTTCTCATGCAATTCAAGAAACCCTTGTTTTCATCTAGGTAAGCAGGAATTAGTTGGAATGGTGGTTGAGAAAATAGGAATGAGAAATGCACTTTGTGTGTCATAAAAGCAGACTGGAGACGTCTACACGTAGAATTAGCTCTATTGAGTCTGAGTTCATACTTCTCAACATGGAAAAGGTGAACAGCTGTCTCCACAGCAGGGTCCCATCTTTGCCTCAAGCTTGGTAGATCTTGATGTCTCGTTCTCGAGTGATGGAAGGCATATGAAATGAGTAGAATGATTTGGGCAGACATGTCTGGCTCAAAGCCCTCAAAGAAATGAAGGCATGCAAGACAATTTTAGATATTTTTTATAAGAGATACTGACAGCTCTGAGGTGGACAAACTAAATTATTATGGCACTTTTCACATTGCCAAACACTGACAAACCAAGTCAGCCCCACTGGGTTCCCAAGTGCAACATCTGGAATAATTTGGAACTGTTTTTAATCCATATGGATAGATCACTTATAAAAATTGAGGCAGAGCATATGCTGTAGAAATGCAGGATTCCAGGATAATCAAGACAATGTGGATCCTGCAGTTTTCCTCCTGTTTCTGTGAAATAATAATACCTTATCTCTGCTTCCAAGCTGCTCAAATGCACAGAATGTTGTCCTCATAATAACGATAAACACCAGCAAGCAGAAGAAAAAGTGCCAGAGCACATCTCCTCAAACATTGTATAACTTATTGCCAATTAACAAAAAAAAACTATTCTAAGCATCATCACCCCACAAATGAAAAAAAGCAGAGAAAAACAAACTATGCATTTATTGTTATTGGGGAGAATTTAAGTAGAGCAACAAATGTTGGTTGAACATTGAATTAACTCTGTATTGAAAAACTTTTAGTTGGTTTTGGGCGGCCTGACCTTGGAGAATAAGAAGAACCTCAAGGCAGAACCAGAACACACATTGTATTCCAGAATGAGCCACAGACTGTCACTGGGGAAACTGATGTCTGCAATTCCCTTCTGCATTCGCCCCACTAACTTTATCCCGGTTAAACATTAAGAGGATGTTGAAATGCAACATTTTATCTTCTGGCTTAAAAACATACGTTTAAATGCAAAAATTTTTCTCATATTTTATTTGGGGAAAAAAGAAGCTGACATGAATTTAATAAGTCTAGCCACTGACATGCTCATTTATCCAGACAAGATTTGAATTCAGGTGTTCTGGTATTCAAGGAACAGGCTTGCTACAGGAACAACTTGCATTGGTTTCCTCCAAGGGCACCGAAGCATATGGAGAACTAATTGCAACACTGTTATGCAGAAGCACATGGTGTAAAGCTTGGGAAATTCTTGTGATTTTCTCATTTGAATGAATGAGGCACCACTTTTTAATCCAGTTCTACCGACATCCAGATGGCAGTTTGGGGACAAGGAGTCAGTGTGTAATCAAGGGCCAATGAGTCATTCATTTTTCAAACCTGCTTCATCTTGTTCAGGGTCACTGGAGCCCATCAGGGAGTTGCAGGGCCCCTGGATGGGCTCCAGTCTCCTCTGACTATCCAAGATGTTGCCAGGTGAGCGCAGGGGTGCACAGACATGGACCACCATGCACACAAATGCTTTTGAAGAATGCAGCTGAAATGGAAACCTTCTTGCTAACTTTGCACCCCCAAAACCCGAGAAAGAAAGTTAGAGTTTAGAGGACTGGCTGCAAAGTTAGGAGTTTATTGTATTAAGCTTCTGTAAATTGGTTCATTGCATAGTCTTATTAGTAGTATATTTCATTTAAGTCAGGCCAGATTGCTGCAGTAAATCCCCTGCTGTTTCCATTGTCTTTACTCCCATGGTGGCAGAACAATAAGTCACATTTTTAGACCAAAATATTCTCAGATCCCCGCACTGCACTGTGACAGGTACAGAGCAGTAAAGCTCTTCTGTTTCCCTGCCCTGATATTTTCCTCTTTCCTCTTGGGTCTTTACTGACCACAATCATGATTGCTCTGCACAAGAATAGCTGAATTGTTTCTAAAATCCCCAATAAAGCATAGGATTGTAGTTGGTGTTTCAAAAGCACTCTGGGAAACAGGTATGTGTATGCAGATACGGGTGTATTCCCAGATGGCCTCTGTGTAGCTGTGTGAATTAGATCAATGCTCTTTGGTTCACAGCAGGGAATACTCCAATATTCAGGAATCCATGCAGTACAAGTATGTCTGTCTATGATTGTTTTAGAACAAATAACAGAGAGAACACATTTGTTCTGAGACAAGCAGAGTTCAAATTTGCATATTTATGAATCGCCATGTCATAAATTATGTATCATGTACTTATAGAAGTGTATTTTTATTTTTATTTTTATCTTGCACTGTACACATCAGAGACATGTTTGCATGGACTCTTCTCTAATAGAATATGAAGAAAAATCTGAATAAATGAGAATGAATGACAGAGTAATAAATAGTTTAAAGCATATAATTAGACTTCACATTTACCTGCTACTGCAGCTCTGTGGGCACAACAGTCATCTTGTGATTGGAAGGTTGTAGGTTCAATTTCAGCTTCCTGTTGTCAAATGTGCCAGGACAAGGCACTTAACAAGCAGCCAATCAATATGCATGTAGGTGTGTGAATGTGACTCTAGAGGAAAGTGTTTTTAGTGGTCAAAAATTAATGGAAAAGTGTTATATGAGTTCAGACTATTTACCTTTCTGCTGTCTAAAAAAGGCTTTGTACCAAAAAAAGGACAATGTGAACCATACTATATCCTAAACATTTGATTTTTAACCAAAATAACCAAACATTTCTCAAACTATAAAACACAAATAAATTATGATTGACCATATCCTGACTTTTTGGCCAGAAATGTAATTTCCAGACACCTTCCTTTTTTCTATCTTTATTTTTGTCATTTTAGCAGTTTTAGAAACATATATACATTGAACAGTCAAACCCCCTCTAACAAAAATTACAGAGCATCTAGCATCAAGAGCTGTTGAGTAATAATCAACGGGGAAAAAAGAGGTAATTACATTAATTATACAGTTGGTGTCAAGCTCGATGAATGTTCCACTTCATCCAGTATTTATTGTGTTTAAAAGTGGCAAGTCTTAATGAAAAAGTCCGTCTCTCCATTGGGTGAATTTCCTCAATTATGTCCCTCCAGTCCAAACATGATGGTGGTTCCACGTCAAGCCACCTGCAAGTTACAGCTTTCTTTGCACCTGCTAATAATATTAATAGCAGATATCTATCTGACTTCTTCAGGAAGTGAAGAAGAAAAAAAACACAGTATTGATTTTAGTATTGATTTCTTTTATCACTTCAAGACACTTTTCTAACACAAAAAGATGCGTTTTAGCCTCATGCTGAATGCATTTTTCTCCACAGATGATTATGCAATGTTTGTAATGGCTGGATGCGTGCCTGCTTATCTGCAACATAGAAAACATTATGAGTGTTGTGAAAGTAAACTGATTAAAGATGGTGGATTTGTCCACAGTTCAAAACATTTTTTTTCCTACCATGTATTGTGAAATAACCCAAAGCTCTTCTCTTCCCACGGTGGTGAAAGATGGTTTTAGCGGTGAGTAAACAAAGAGAATGTGTTGCTGATGTCTGTACGTGGCCTTACTAAATTAAACCAGTCCAGCAAGTTTATACATACCTGTCCAGTATCACGTTTTGGCCGGGAAACAACATTTTTTCCCCATTCTTCATAATATTTTACAGAGCATGGTGGGTCCCAGCCTCATCCTCAGCCTCATCCTCCAAGGTGGCAGCAATCGCTCTTCACAACTACCTCCTCTAGCTCACCTGAGCAGAAGCCAAGGAAGATCTAATCCACGAATGAAATGTGCTCTCCCTAACAAACCCAGGACTGATTTCTCTTCCTGGTGGAGGCACCACCACGTCTAAAACATTTCCTTTGGAAGCCATCCAGGCATTAGGCCTCCCTACCAGATGATGAACGCCAGCTATACCCACTGACTTTTAAAGTGATGAAGAAGCATTAAGCTCTTCAAGGGCCCATTTGGCCTTTGAGCTCATTAACATTTCATTCACATTCGTTCAGTCTTTGTTCACTGTTTACTATGACAGGTAAGGGGTTGTAGATTTCCCTCTCTAGATCATTTCCCATTCTGCCTCCTGATCTTCATTCAGACTGAGAGATTCTAAAGCTCCTCCATCTGTGGCAGTATCTAATTCCCATCCCCTTTTCAAGTTATACGGACCATATGGTGGTTTGTCTTTAATCAGAAATTAGATTGTAAACCTCACTTATCATAATATTCATTTCACATTTTCCTTTGCCTGAAAAAAATCAAGCCCATATTTTTGGAGGGCAACCCTTTTTCCGGCAGTCATAACAGATCACCATTCCTCCTGAGTCGTCTATCTAAGAAATGTATGATATTTATTCACTTTTAAGCTTTATTTTGTTGTGTAACCCTTTCGTTATTTTCTCTCTGTTACAGTTGCCCACAGAAAACACCTGGCTTGTCAGCTGAAAAACACACCTGTTCCTCTCTAAATTCGCCTGCCTGCTGTTTGGTTCTGAGGAAGAAGTGTACAGAGAGCTTTCTTTGAAAACAACTCCTTGCTGTTGCTGGAAATGAAGGGATGAGAATAAATCTAAGGTGAGGCAGTGAGTGTGGTGCTGATAATCAAGCTGAAATGTGCTTTAATGCTCCTGGAGATTGCAGAGAGCAGCGAACATTACAAGCAATTTGTGCTTAAAACTCCCTTGTACTTTCACCTTCTCCAAGGTTAATTCATGACTTACTGAAAACACAAAGAAATAAATATTTTTGCCAAGCACTGTATTCTATGAGCTTAAATACAATAGATGTAATTAACACAACTTTAGATCAAATTTAAATTTTTAATTCTTTATTAAAAATCCTTTGAAGTCTGTATTGCATTAACATCAAAGAGTCGGTTTTGTCCTTTGTGATGCTCAGCCAAGCCTATTTGATCAGTTTGGGGTTAGGTGATTTACCCGGTCAGTTCAGAATATCCTAATTGCTTTCAATTAAAAATGATATCAATAAATTATGGTTGTGGATGTATATAGCACTCTCAAATCAGTTTACACTCAAGCCTGCATTTCTTCTTGTTTCTGTAGCTTCATTAATAAAAACATGCATGTCTGGTAAATATTGTCCACATTTCTATACAGCAGTAGACCAGGACTGGACTACAGTGCATTACATACTATCAAAATCTTAACTTTTAACTAATTCTGTCAACATGTAAGTGATCAAAAAATGTATTTTCCTTATATGTCCTTTGAAAGCTGAGCGTTTGTGCTGCAGTCCGATTGTTTAAATCAATTTTAGAATTATATGGCAGCCAAAAACATAAGAAAAAAATAAACAGTCGATTCTTGAATATTAATAAAAAGTGGTTCCTGTATTTAAGGATTAGTGTCTCAATTTTATGCTGTCTTATTTTCTACACAAATAAATGGAAGCTGAAGTCATTTCCATTAACAGATGGGAGATCTCAACCAGCTCTGGTCCACAATGGGCTGCCATATTTACCTTGCACACCGGGGAGGATGAAGCATTCCAGGTCTGGGGTCTCAGTGGAGGAAGCCATTATTTTCTTGTTTAGTGGAAAGGCCTGATATAATTCCTCTGTGCTGTGGGCTTCCATTGTTGTCTAGAAACTGTTTCACTTGGCAACATCTTCTTTCACAAACAAAAATCCTACTACAGCAAACATGCAGACCAGCAGCACAGGTGGATATACCACTGAACTGATTCCCAGTTCAATTAACTTCTGCACAAAATTAAAGTTAACACTGACTACCAGTAAAAATATTCTATAACTCTCCGTGGAATGCCCTCTGTGAAATGTGATAAAGTGCTGTGCAAAAGTATTTATATTCCTGGAACTTTTCAAATTACTTTAGCAAACTTTTATGTATTTTATTAGGATTGCATATGATATATTAAGGTAAAGAAGCACATAATTTTTCAGGGAAGAAAAAAATTTATGATATTTTAAAGTTTATGGATATGGAAATCTAAAAACGTGTGGTGTGCATATGTAAGTCATTTAATACTCCAAAATGAAATGCAATGCAAACGACTATCATCAGAAGTCAACAAGTAAATAAAAATTTAAGCAGAGTTAGGTTATAAAACAATTACTCAAGATTTAAACACGTTAAAAACTGCTGTCAAATCCTTCTGTCATAAATAAATAAAAACAACAATGGGACAACAGCAAAGCTAACATGACAAGATCTGCCACCTCCGTAGTCAAATCCAGTCCTTGAACTTACAGGTTAACAAAACCTACAGGTTTCATTTCACAGAATGAAGCTTTCCAGTCAAAAAGTTTGTTTGTTTGGATCCCCATAACTCTGAACTGTTACTTTCAGAAAGTACAAGATTAGAAGTTACCTCATAAAAATAGTGCTTCCTGAAACTAGCCTGTCAATTCATGGGCAGTACTCCTTCAAATTATCTTTAATGAGTTATATAAAATAAATAAATAAAATCATATACACTGAATATAATGAATTGCTACAAGGGTTCTTTATATGTGAGCTGAATAAATTTATATTTAAAAAAAGTTTAATAAAGATATGTTTCCAAATAAATATTGTGACTGGTTAAAAGCTAATTAAGACAAAGTTTTATGCTGCTAATGACTTTAATAAAGTTCTTCAAAAGAAAAAAAGTCTTAAGAGCTTTTGGTCACTTTTTGCATGAATAAGCTCACATTTTCCTTTTAAAAAAATAACTCTCAGGGATGGTTATCTCTTATCTCTGTAATAGAAGTGACATTGTTAACTCAACCCCCTGAACACACACACATACACACACACACCCACATACAGTGCTTGTTGTAAGTGGATAACGAGGACGATACCTGAGGTGCTGAAATAATTGAAGCTGTTTGATGTCACATCAAATACCCTTCACACACATACCCACAGTTTGACATGCACTGCAACACACTCATGATAACCTTTCTCTGTAATTATAATGAACATTAAAACACACACAAACCAGCAGGACCACATCAGCCGTGCGGGATACGAATGATCTGCCGTGCTTTCCAGGGACATCAAGCAGACACAGATGTAATAAAGCTTGGCAGGGCTGCATGACAATATGTGCCTATGTTTTCATGAAATTAGAGACTTTACAACAAGAGTCATAAGTCTCTGTTTTAACTTACACCTTTGAACTGAGTAGCTGGGAGGCAAGTGTACATAATTGCTGCAGCTGTCTGGAATCTAATTTAAAACTCAAATGACTCACAAATTACAGCATATTTGAATCCAACATTCATGTATATTGTTAAAAAATGATGAAAACTGGATTGAAGGGAGATGCAGCCAATTCTCAGTTAAAATTATAGCCAGGTTTGTTTGTTGTCTCTACGGTGTCTGTTGTTTTCTTCACTGATCAACCTTCTTTTCCCCCAAATATTCTCCAAATATTCCTTCCAATTTTTCAAAACAAACTCTCTTCTGATTGCGTCAAATAGGGAACAAGTGATGGAGTGTTATCAGGCCGATAACACTGTCTGCTAGCAGCATTACAATTGACTTTTGGAAGGGTTTGTATGCATCAAAATGTTATTATGTTATGAAAGTAATTTGTTTTTAACTCTAACCCAATGATTGATAGGAGTTTTATAAAATATACTCCTTTTTTAGTTATTTCTTGACAAAAGTTGGTGTTTTGCTTCAATCAAAGTGGGGTTGAAGGTAATATCTTGAAATGTATAACTTTATTTTAATTGGCAGTAGTTTCCACAACTGAGGTCAGATGATACTTGAAGTCAGAAATTTAAGTCTTCAAAATGTTTTATCTGACTGAATTTACAATGATTTTAATTCCTTGTGGAATAACAGAACTCAGCTTTTTAGTTTTTCTCAATGTGTGTGCGGAAAATTGGAAATATCTCTGTGTTTGGATCAGTCGTCAGAAAACTTTGCAAACCAAAGAGTAATTTTTGCCTTCAGTCCAGCAAAATAAAACTCTTTTAGAGCTCCAAATGTTACATGGCCTTTGTGAAAAGACAACTTGAATATTTACTATAGAAAATTTGTGGTTTTATTTCTATTTTTAGGTTTTAAGACAAAGAAAAACATACATGAATTACTTACTCAGAATACTCTTATTTTTTTATTATTTAAGGCAGTGGAATATGGTAGCCTGAAAAAGTATTCACACCCCTTGGACTTTGTCATGTTATGTATGCTCTTTAAATAGCTCAATCTTGTATCTATGTTTGTAGTGTTCTCATCAAAGTGTAACAACTCTTGACTAAACACCGAGGTCAACCACAGCAAATTGATGAGAGGGAGACGTGAAGTCAATCCAACCTTTTGGGTAAGAAGCATTGCAGGTGACAAGATGAAAGGATTTCCTGGATCTGTAGACACAGGCATTAAGGGACGAGCATTGATAATGGCAGTAACTTCCGACATTAGAGTACACAGGACTTCATGAGTCAAAGAGATGTTTTGCCGGAGTAGCATAGCATCCAAAATCCTCCTTGCCATGCCAATCATCCGCTCCCATGAACCCCCCATGTGAGAGGCATGAGGCGGGTTGAATTCCCAGACACATTCCTGATCAGTGAGGTACTTCTGCATTCTTGTGTCCATCTGTAACTCCTTGCAAGCCCCAATAAAGTTTGTGCCACAATCAGATCTGAGCTGTTTGGCTGGTCCTCTCAATGCAAAAAACCGTCTCAAAGCATTAATGCAACTAGATGTGTCCAGAGATTCTATTAGTTCAATGTGAACTGCTCTTGAAGTCATGCAGCTGAAAAGCATTGCCCATCGTTTTGACTCTGAGTGCCCCCCTCTAGTTCGCCTTGCTGTCACAGACCAGGGCCCAAAAACATCCACGCCCACACAGGTAAAAGGAGGACATACTTTAAGTCGCTCCGGTGGCAAATCTGCCATTTGTTGTTCTTCCATTTTCCCTCGTAGTTCGACAAGTTATACACTTATGGATAAGTGATTTTACCAGAGACTTGCCTCCTAATAACCACAAGCCACCTGCTCTTATGGCTCCTTCAGTCAGATGACGACCTTGGTGTTGAACCTGCTCATGGTAATGTCTTGTTAGAAGGAGAGACATGATCATCTTTAGGTAGGACTACAGGATTCCTTTCTGCAGGTGTCAGTTCAGAGTACTTCAGCCTGCCTCCAACACAAATCAGCTCGTCTTCCAAGATTGGTCTGAGCTTCTGCAGAGTGCTATTTCCCGACACAGTTTTCTTAGCCAGTAGAGCTGACCTTTCTTTTGCAAAAGCTGCTGTTTGCACTGCTTTTAGGATGGCTTTTTTAGCTTGAGCTATTTCTTCAACAGAGCGGGATAAGTTGCATTTATGCCAACCTACACACTGAGTCTTGTGGTTGGAACGCTTGAAGGATTTTGCCACGTGGATCAAATATGCAACTCCTCTCAACAGGGAGCTAAAAGATGAAAACCGTTTGAAGCGATCTGTAGAAAGAGTAGCTTTTTCTATAACAGTAGAACAGGTCTGAACTTGTGGTCTGATTTCACTGTCTTTTTCTGGTTCAATCAGTTCAAACCTCTGATTTGTACAATGTTTGCCTTCAGGTGATTGATAGAGAAAAGTGGGTCCAGTGAACCACAAAGTCTGTGCTAGCTGGGATGGGGGCACAGATCGTGACGCATGGTCAGCTGGGTTCTCGTCTGTGCACACATAGTTCCACTGAGTTGGCCTTGAGGATTGGTGAATACGCATCACTCTATTGTGGACATAGACATAGAATCGCCTCGACTCATTGCATATGTAGCCAAGGACCACTTTACTGTCGGTATAGAACTTGACGTCATCTATTTTCACATCCAACTCTTCTTGAATGAGATCTGCCATTTCTACTGCCAAAACCGCAGCACAAAGTTCAAGCCTGGGGATTGTAGGTTCAGACTGAGGGGCAAGCTTAGCCTTGGCCATAACAAAACCCACCTCAGTTTGTCCTTCTTCTTGAACTGCTCTCAGATAAGCTACAGCCCCAATGGCCTTATTTGATGCATCCGAGAACACATGCAATTCAGTATTTACAGCTGTACTGAGTGAGGTCTGCGTGTACAGCCGGGGAACATGAAGTTGCTTGAGGTCTTGAAGTGAATCCTTCCAGGATTCCCATTTTTTACGCTTTTCTTCTGGTAGTGGACTATCCCATTCATTCGTTTCAGTTGCTAGTTCCCTGAGAAGAACCCTTCCATAGATGGTGACAGGGGCCAGTAACCCCAAGGGGTCAAAAATGCTGTTAACAGTAGAGAGAACTCCCCTACGAGTGAACGGCTTGCTTGTAGTTGATGCTGAGAAAGTGAACATGTCAGTCGTAATCTCCCAAAGAAGACCCAAGCTGCGCTGAGTGGGTGTAGCCTCTTGTTCAAGATCGAGATCCTTGGTCATTGGAGCACAGTCCTCTGGAGGAAAAGCTTCTGTGACTAACTGACTGTTAGACACAAACTTGTGTAGGCGGATGTTTGACTCAGCCAGTGATTTTTTTGTCCGTTGCAGGAGGTCTATTGCATCAGCCTCAGATGGTACTGACATTAAACCATCATCCACATAAAAATGCCTTTCTACAAACTCGATGGTATCAGCACCAAACCTCTGTGCTCCCTCTCTGATGGCTCTCCGAAGCCCGTAGATAGCCACAGCAGGAGATGGCTTGTTGCCAAAAACGTGGACCTTCATTCTATATTCCACTACTTCCTTGTTGACGTCATTGTCTTTGTGCCATAAGAAACGCAGAAAATTGCGGTGGTCTTCACGCACTTGGAAACAATAAAACATTTGTTGGATGTCCGCTATTATTGCAATCTTTTCCTTCCTAAAACGTAACAGTACTCCAAGAAGAGAATTGTTAAGATCAGGCCCTGAGAGAAGTACATCATTGAGGGAGATTCCCAAGTACTGGGCACTGGAGTCAAAAACCACCCTGATGTTGCCAGATAAACGCCGAATGTAGGGAGGTACCAACACTCTTCTCCTTCTTTCAATGGTGGAGCTAACTCTGCATGTCCATTGGTGAATATTTTCTCCATGAAGGTCACGTACTGGTTTTGCATCTCAGGTTTCCGTTCAAGGGTTCGCTGCAGAGATACAAACCGTTTGACTGCCTGCTCTTTATTATTAGGTAGCCGTTGTCGTGGTTCCCTGAATGGGAGTGGGGCAACCCAGTTGTTGCTTTCGCCTTTGTAAACGTTCTTATCCATTATATGCAGGAACACTGTATCTTCTAGAGATGGACCAGGCTTGTTGTCATTCTCTGTTTGGACAAATACTTGGCTGCCAAGCATCTTTTCTGGCTCGGTGAATCTGCTAAGAGTTTCATCGCTTTCTTTAACATGAATAAGGCTTGTACAGGGTGGAAAAATGGAATGGCGATGTCTTTCCAGCACATTTGTCTTGTATGTGCTTATCACTGGCTTATGAACATCCCCAAGGCACACTTCTCCTATCACAACCCAACCTAAATCTAAACGTTGGGCGAAAGGGGCGTTGTGTGGTCCGTTAACCTGCTGCCTAACCTTGTGTGCTCTTAAAACATCCCTTCCAAGCAAAAGTAGGATTTCTGCATCTGGATCCAGTTCTGGAATTTGATCTGCCATGTGACAAAGATGAGGCTGTTGTTGTACTGCGCTTGGTGTTGGAATTTCAGATCGGTTATTTGGAATCTCTGGACATTCGATGAGTGGCGGGAGTGAGATCTGAACCTTCCCATCCATTGATTCAACCTGAAATCCTTCTGCCCTTTTTCCAGATGTTTCAATCATGCCTGAGCACGTTCGAAGGTGATATTTGAAGGGTTTGCTCTTTACTTTAAATTGTTCAAAAAACTCTGGTCTAGCTAAGGAACGATTACTCTGGTCATCCAAGATGACATAAGTTTTGATTGCCATGTGCCTGGAATGACTGGGATAAACCTTTGCAAGGCAGATTTTTGAACATGATCTCCCCAATGCACTTGGACCACAAACTTCTGTACAACTGTTCGAAACAATATCTTCACTAACTTGACCATCACCCTCCCCGCCATTGTCCTGCTGGGGTGAAGGAACTTTGGCTGACTTGTTGGATGGCTCAGGATGCATGACTGTATCATGATTTACACTGTTGCACTCATAACATTTTAAGACGACTTTGCAATCTCGTGCAAAATGTGAGACAGAGGAGCAACACTTAAAACAAATTCCTTTCTCCTTCAGAAAGGCCATTCTGTCACTGAATGATTTATTCCTGAAAACCCTGCACTTCCTGAGAGGATGTGGTTTATTGTGTAATGGACAAGTCTTGCTAAGATCATCATTGGTTAAGACATCAGTTTTTGAAACCAAAACTGGTTTGTGTGAGTTAAAACTTTTACTCATTCCTCTCTCTGATTTGACAAACGTGACTGTGTTTCCTTGATTCATGAAACTTGGGTCATTTCTCTTTTTTGCTTCATGGCACACAAAATCAGAAAAATAGCTAAAAGGAGGGAATCGGCCTTGGTTTTGTTCTTTATACCACGAGCCCGCAGAGATCCATTTCTCTTGTAGTGCAAATGGAAGTTTTTCAATAATTGGGCTGATTCCACGTGAAGTATCCAAATATGCAAGTCCAGTGAGATATCCATCCTCTTTGGCTCCTTGGATTTCCATCAGTAGATCCCCAAGGTCTCGTAACCTGACGTTATCCTTAGCTGAGATTTTAGGGAAGCTTTCCAGTCTTTGAAACAGAGATCTTTCAATGATCTCTGGAGCAGCATAACATTCACGAAGTCTCTCCCATGCTTTGTTCAAAGCTGCTTGTGGATCTCCAATATGAACTGCACGTAGCCGCTTAACTTGTTCACTTGACTCTTTTCCAAGCCATTTAGTCATAAGGTCCAATTCCTGAGTTGCTGTGAGACGAACCTCACTAACAGCACTGTTAAACGAAGAGTACCAGGCTCGATAATTTTCAGGCTTATCATCAAATTGGTAAAGACCTGAACTGACCAGGTCGCGTCTGGCCAAAAACTCTGCTAACGGCTCTGATGTCAATAACCTGTTTACTGGTTCTCCAGACCTGGCAGCCAATGGGACATAATTAGGATAAAAAGGCTGGCTGTCTTTTTCGCTGTAAGCTTTTAGATGAGGTTTGGAAAGAAACACTGGTTCACGAGGTTCAACGTGTTCAGATTTCTCTGTTTTTATACTGTGTGACACTTTTGGAAGGTCATCAGCATGTGAGTCAACATGCTGCGGAGAAGCTTGAACTGAATTCTTTAGTTCAATTTGAGACTGAACATAATCGCTAGTGCGTTTAATTTTCACTTTGTCCGAATCAGACATCCCCGTTTCATCCAAAACCTGGACAGCCTCAGCCTGTTCTAAGACTTGAGCTTCAACTGCTGCTGCAGCAGCCTCTTTTTGAAACTTTAACATTTCCAGCTCTGTGTCAATTTGTACAGTTTCCAGTTGACTTTGAGCATCTCTTTTAGCTTTTTCTGCCTCTTTGACAGCCTTCTCCAGTTTGAGTTTAGCTTCATGGCTTGCATATGAGGCTCTTACCTTGGCAGCCTCCGCTTTGGCTCTAGCACGAGCTGCACTGGCTGAAGATTTAGACGTCTTCGTACTGGAGGACAAAGATGACGTGTTGCTGGATGCCATCTTCCACTTCAAACCTTGAATCTTGCTTTTTCACTGTAGTGTTCTCATCAAAGTGTAACAACTCTTGACTAAACACCGAGGTCAACCACAGCAAATTGATGAGAGGGAGACGTGAAGTAAGTTTGAACATTTACTGATGTCTTCCAGGTATCATAAGCTGGGTGAAAACTGTAAACAGAATAAACACACAAACAATACAAATTTAGTTGTGTCCAAAGAAACCTACAGTACATACATAATCCCTGAAGTTACATGCAATCCACTTAAACAAGAATATCCCCCCACCATAACTAAACATAAGCATCTTTATAAAATAATATACAATACATCTTAAACAACATGTATGTTAACAGAAAATAGAACTTACAGCACTGCTTCAACCTAATTTGTTGCGGATGGCACAGGATTAAATGCTGAAGACAAAAAACATTCAGCCATGCTTGCTGCAGCTCACGGAGAAAACCAGAAATTACCAAACAGGAAGTCCGTGGCAGACAACACAGTAATACTTCAAAATAAAAGCCTTTGAACTTATTGCAATTACAAATAATTTACAATGCCATTAACACAACCATAAACTATTAAGAAAAAATGCTGTCAAAGCAGCACAATGTTATTAGGATTGTATGTGATAAACCATCACAAATTAGCAAATGTCTGTGAAAGGGAACAAACATCATGGTTTTCAAAATATCTTACAAATACCAGGAATGTTATTATACATTTGTGCCCATCACACCTCAGTCAGATCTTACCACCTTTCTAGAAAGCACAACTGAATAGAAATGCATACAGCATACTGTAATAAATAACTATGTGTATATTGATCCAACACATTCTCACACCCGACTCGTCATATATTGACGAGTTGGGACGCCGTCTGACCATGCGTCACATACACTCAGGAATATATATGATGCCCATTTTAAGCACCTGTAATACCCTGTGTATGTTAATCTGCTGCACACTGTACCTGACTGAAAGCGAGCGGACGCTAACAGGGGTCACGGCTAGTTCATGCCTAAGGTTCCTCTGACAGTGAAGTCAAAAAGTGAGAATATAAAAAGAAAATGACACACGTCAGTAACTATAGTCTGTCTGCAGGAGTAGAAGATCATCATCCTCCCCTCTTTCACGTACAACCACACTAACCTTTAAATTATCACACTTCATCATCTGTTGGCATTTGAACTTCAACCTTTTTAAGGTATTTGAAATAAAAGCCATGCATGCTGTTTGTCTCTGGAATTAATCTGAATCTGAGCAAAGATATTTCGATTCTGTCTAAGAGGTAAGTCCTCAGCAAACAATTTATCAACAGAAACATGAAAATTTACAGCATGTAAATCAAAGGGCTGGGACCAATTTAAATAAAACAAATGTCCTCAGATCTCTTGGTCATGCAGATTAATATATTTTGGCAACCAGGTGGGAGAAATCAGAAAGGCCAACAGCATTGCAGCTCTGCTGCTCTGACAGTGTGCATTTAGGAAAAGTCATCTTTTTTCACGTTTTACCATAAAAATGTATCAGCAAATTGAAACTCGCTTAGCTTCTCAGTGTAACTATTTTTTTAATAGTTATAAAAGGTTTAAATATGAATATAACCAGTCATTAAGAAGATTTAGAATCATTAGAAAAATGAGAAACTGCAGAAGGGATAAGGATCAATGCCGTTATCTTTTTTTCTCTATTAAAATTCCCAAACAGTAACAAGCTGATGGCTCAACTTGCAAAGCAGTGATGCCAAATATACCCACTGAAGAAAAGCTGCCAAGCATCAAGTTAAGCACCTGGAAGGAATGATTCAATTTGGAAGAAGTTTGGCCAACATTCAGACCAGTGATGGGGATGTAAATTGTTCGATTTGCAAAAAGCTGAGTTGTTAGGAAAAATGACAAGAATCTGGGCTGGCATGGAACCAGACGTGTATCGTGTAATTACCTCAGACATGGGACATTACAAAATGAAGCAGGGTGGCACAATGTTTACAGGTGAACCCATTGATCCCCACACTCTGCCACTATTTTGGGAAAATGTAACCACAAGACCCCAAAATGTGAACGTTATTTAAATCCAGCAAATGCTATGTAAAGCTATGTAATGGATTAATGAGGTGCTATTTGTCTGCTGACCTGTTTAAATGATGTAAATGACTGACAACCGCTTGTTGCCTCTGTTTTCTGGACACAAACATGCAAACTATTTGTAAATGAAATTATTTATTGTTAGTCTGTGAACAAGGTCCACTCCTCCTTGGTGACTTGCTGTTTAACTGTTTGATTATTTCTAACCTAAAGCAGTGAAATCTGCTCAGTTACTAAATATTACTTCTTCACATCTTACACTCATTAATGAATTATTACATTACATTCACATATACAATCCAACTTATTTGCATCCACAACTACATTTTAATAAATAAGAACTTCATGAGAAAGTAAATTCAGTGTTTAAGTAAAACAAAAAAGAAACTCACATTGTGTGGATTCATTCATAATGTTTGTAGATTTTCTTTGTAGTTTAAAGATCCTGGCTTACAGCTAATGAAAACACAAACTCATTTTCTCAGAAAAAATAAATTTTTTATGGATTTTCTTTTTACAGAAATGTTGTGTTACTGTCTCAAAGGTTCATTGCTAAAGATGCTTGTTGTTCATTATGTTTTGTAAAATCTAAAGCCAGAGAAGCCATTCAACAAAGCATTTTACAGCACTTAACACTTTTCTATACAAAACAGCTTTCTGGAAATGTCAATTTCCTTTTCCAGCATGACTTAGTACCTCTTTACACTTTATTTTAATGTGACTCATTGACCAGCAGATCAATCTAATCTATCCCCTAGAAAAAACATATGCCTGATTTTTAAAATGGACAAGACCAACTATGGAGACAAAGGAATGCTGCCATTAAAGTAACTTTGGCTTTATTAACAGTTCAGCACAGCCATAGGCTAATCACCTTTTAGCCAGTCAGTAATTTATGCAAAATTACCTCAGAGAAAGTATAGATTGTATATGTCAGACAGTACATGGGCTCATTTTTGAACACAAATGATTTTGCTTGGTTTTACGCAATGCTCTAATTTTCTGAGAAAAGAAAAATGTTTACAGAATCAAAAAAGTTTGATACTCTGGAGACTCAAACTGAAATAAACCTTAAAAATTAGCAAGCCAACATTTTAATTTGAGGTTAAAATTGTGAAGTTGGGCATATTAAAATGTCATGCATGATACTTTTACATGCTGTGAAGTTGTTACTAAAAAGCAATCACATAAAATTCGTTACAGGAGGACTACATTAAAGACTGCCAGTGACCTCCTCACCACTTCTTCCTGCAATGTGAGCAAACTGCAGTGGATCCAATTCTGTTTGAGTTGCACTAAAAATGAGAGCTATAATCATTGAGGAATTTCAGTACTTTAATCTTGGACACAAGGAGAGTCACAGAAACCTGCAACAGACAAGTAACCTCAATGAACTGAGGGCACTTTACAGAGATGAAGGACTTTTTCTTCCCTTCTTCACTCCCCAGCAGTGTGGAGAAACCTGTTTCTTATCAACATGGTACCTGATTCTCACAAAGTAACAAAAAGGTTGAGGATGTGAAAAAGACTTTTTGCCTGAGGTAAGCTACTCGATTTCATTCAGACATGAATGAGAGGGAAGAAAGAGGGGGTTCAGACTAACAGCATAGCACATGCTTTGATCATATATGGAGACAGAGAGGAAAGAGAGAATGTGGCTCTTTATGTATTCACAGAATACTGAAAGTGACCTTCAAATACTAAGGATTTATGTAGTTTTACTGACAACTACTCAAAGTTACATAAAGTTCTCATTCATCCTACCTTACTACATAAATATAGATATTATTGTAGCGACATAGAGAATACAGTACAGATACAGTTTAGTTGAGCCCATATTTATTCATACATCCAGCACCATTAGGCACCTGATGTAAAGAAAAACAAAGTTACCAACAGAACATGAAACACCAGTGAACTTTCACAGGAGTAAGTGATCTACTAAAAGTACCCAAAGTAAGTTTAGACAACTACTAACCTTACTTTGGATGTTGGATGATGTCATCCGACATTTAAATATTATGTTGAAGAACATTGTAAGGTCATTCAAGAGGTTACCAAATAAGCAAAGACAACATCTACATCAAATTATATTCCTTCATAAAACACCTTTATTGACTTAGTTTGATATAAATTTTAACGATGTAGATAATTGTGACTTTGTGTCTTCTGTCTTTGAACAGTACAGAACCTGAACTCCTTGTATGTCAGACTATACAGGAAATCTAAGTCATTTTTCAGTTAATGTTCAGGTAACTGCTTTAGTTGGACATTAGTAATGAGCCTTGACTGGGCCACTAACTGGAATGAAAAAATTCACACTTAAAATATTGTTGGTATGTTTTCTTTACCATATTGTCACGAATCGAGGAAAAATCAATTTGCAGTTTGCCAACAGCAAAGTTCTCCCTGAGTGAATGACAGTTAGATGCAAAACCATAAGACCCAATGACAGTAATGTCATTGGGTCTTATGGTTTCTAATGACGTTGAAACAATCTCTTTTCACTTCCAGTCACCCTAAAGTCTCTGAAGAACAGTTTAATAGCATAGCTGGCAAGAAAATTTATTGCACCATTACAAATAAAGTGCACTATAAAGGGGTTATGTTGCCATTGCAGAAACTTAAAGCATAAGTCTGACTTATTTGGTGCATCAGGCCTAAATTGCTCAAAAATGGCTCCATAACATATTTTGCTCTTATAGAGAGTTTGTGTGCAAATAAAAGTGTGCACTTACCAACCAAATTTATGACTCCTGGTGAAGTTATTAAACTACTGAAATGAATTATGTTCTATGATGAGAGGGAAGATGAAAATGAGGGAAACTTGCAAAAACTACATTTATTCTGGAGCTCTACAAATGCTATGATGTTAGACACAATTATAAAGGACTAAATTCTGCTAACAATTGTCACAGGAATCAGGGTTGTTTTTGTGCAAGGATAAAAGTGTAGTGAAAAAAATAATGTAGGAATCTTAAAGTTCCAATTAACAAAATATCACTTTCAGATCAGTCTGACCTTATGCTCTCAGAAAACATTTTGCCTTTTCTTTAGGAGAAAAACGTCTTTGCCACTTTGTCATTTCTTCCAGCAAAGCTGACTGCTGGCTGACTGCTAAGTAATATACCCAAGCCATGAAATCCCTACTGCTGTTGCCAGACCATCAATGGTTTTGTTTTAGTTGTGTAGAAAGTACAAGGTTAAGTAAACGCCTTTCTGTGTTCATGGGACAGTTTTGCACAAGCTCTGGATGAGATATCTCCACAAATGAAGTTCTGAGTCTACACCTCCCAGGCCTTCATCAGCGAGTCACCTGCTATCCTCATATTCAATCCTCTATCTGCTCAATCCCTTTCTTCAATAAACCTATAAAGCCAGTCTAAGTCATCCAAGAAATCCTCCAAAACAGTGTTGGTCGATATTATTTTATTTTTTTCTCCCCTCCCAGGGGTCTTATGTGGACTCTAGTGTCCCTTATATGAAAGTAGGCTGACAAGGAAGGGAGAAGGAGAGGGAGAATGACATGCGGCAAATGACATGCGGCAAATGACATGCGGCAAATGACATGCGGCAAATGACATGCGGCAAATGACATGCGGCAAATGACATGCGGCAAATGACATGCGGCAAATGACATGCGGCAAATGACATGCGGCAAATGACATGCGGCAAATGACATGCGGCAAATGTCACCAGGTCCGGGAATCGAACCCTAGACGGCCGCGTCCAGGAGTCTAAATGTGGGTTGCACTATCCCCTACGCCACCACAGCACGCCGCTCTATTATTTTGACAAAAGTTGAAACTGTTGAGTTGAAATTATTACCCTGGATGCTGCTTTTGATTATCTAAAATGGATGTAGCTTTCAGCCCAGCAAATTATATTTGATAGCACGCCTGCATTATATCTGCGTATGTGTATAGTGTGAAATCCTCAATTACAGTCGTAGTTTGTAAAGCACATGATGCCTGTCATAGCAGAAACACAACGGCAGGAAAAATGCCATGTTTTTTCACCGCTTTGTTTCCATCCGTCTCTGACTTTACCACCTGACCGGCAGACAGCTGTTCAGGCTCAAAGGTGTTTTTAAGGGCTTTCAATGTGGTTGCAGCTTTATAAAACCAGGACTATGTATGTATAAAATAAAGTGCTAGATCTTCTCAACATCCAATCACCTGTGATTTCACTCTGGTCAAACAGAAAGTTTCTCCTTCATGTGCTGAGATCAGAGTTAAAACGTAGAGGTCATCGAGCATTTTCTCTCTCGGCCCTGACTGTGGAATAACTTACCTCTCTTGTCAGTACCGCTCAGAGCACATAGTCATTTAAATGCCTTTTAAAAACACATCTTGTTCTCCTGGCCTGTAACTGATTGAATATGAGACACTATACAGATCTTTGAAATCTTAACTCCTCTGTGTTTTAATTATTTTCCATTACAGTTTTAGTCTATTTGATATTTTATAATTGTTGGTGTAATTGTGAAGGACTTTGGTGAGATGCTGTTTTTAAATGGACCTAGTTTGCAGTGTTGTGCTGGTTAAATATTGTTCTCAAGATTTTTGCAGCAAGCTAATTCTTAAAGTCTTCAAGTGGCATTTATGAACATCTTTAAGTAACACTTAATTATTTAGTTAGTAAACACAAACTATGCCTGTATGTACAGTTATTGTTCCCTGAAATCCTCCAGAACTCTTTATTTGCTGAAATTAAGTGATGAAAAGCTGCTTCAGAATAGATATTTGCATAAAGTTTGGATTTTAATATGTTTACTGATGATCTTTCCCTTCCATTATGTCCCAATCAAAAAGGGTTTAACTTATGCAATGTTTACATTGAATAAGTTAAAAGAATATGAAATAACAATTTAATGATCTTCAATTTCACAGAAATATGAGACTAATGTGAATGTATTATTATTTCTCAGGTGAGTATTTTTTGGTGAAATTAGACATTAACATCCATCTCCTGCAAGATTCAAAAGTGATTAAATTTACCAGTCAAAATGTGGAGAGGAGGAACTCGGATTGCTGTATTTGTTTCTAACAAAAAAAAATAAATAAATGAGCAGAAATTGTTCTTTGTTGTCTTAAGATTAACATCACAATTATGTCTGCTGGAATGGCCTTTGATGAAAACATAAACCAGAGAGATTAACGAAGCCAATTAAGACTCCAAGCTATTTGCTTTTGGTCAGCATTAATAAATTCATGGATGACTTTTAATCTAGTTCCACAGCCAACATATTGTTGTTGGCTAAGTTTGTGGTGAGCACTGATATTTTGCTTGAAAGACTTAAATTTTAGACTGGTTTGGTTTTGCTCATTTTTAAGTGTTGGAGCATGGTTCCAAAAAATTCTTCTTAACTTCTATATTTATAGGTTTAGTGGGACTAATCACAACTTGAAGTTGATATCGTAGTTTCCAGAATTTGTCTTTTTATTCACCTTTGGAAACAAAAAAGAAGTAAAGCACATTTTAATAAAATCTCTCACAGAGAAATAACAGAAACATGGGGATGCCCACATTAATACAAAAATAAACTTTAAAAATGAATAAAAAAACATAAGTAACACATTCAAGCAATTTGCATTCTGCACAACAACACAAAATGTGTTTTAAATGTACACGTCAATAGTTGCTTATAAGATTCCTCTCAGTCTTGACTAAACTAAACTACCAGTGAAAAATAGGATATACATCATTCAGTGTGACCATGTTAAAATGTTAACAGGACTGGAAATTCATGTAGTAGAAAACTATTACAGAAGAAGAGAATAATGATTCAAAATTTGGTACCCGTAATGTGCATAAATGAGTGTTTTGGCTTTGTAACAAGATCAAGTTCTTCCTTGTGTTTAAAATTCATAGCAATGTCTATAACGACGTCTATAACAAGAAGTTAGAAGGCTGTAGAATTTTATTTAGCTGTTCAATACAATAAAAATAAGCCAGAAGGGTCAGTTAATTTAAATACATGCATTTTGATTAGCCTAACATTTTACAAAGAAGAAATTACCCAAGAATCCATCAGATTTCCTTTGTTGAATCATAAATTTGGAAACAAAGTGAGATTTCAGTTAAAGCTCTGAAAAATGGATGGGATAAAACAAGTTATTGTGCACATTCTTGATAGAATCAGCGCTAAGATTAAATATTCATTAGCTTGAATATCTTCCTCTCTTATGTGCGCATATTCTTAAAACTTACTGCCTACTTGAATGTTATGCAAGAAGCTTTTCTTTGTGAATAAACAATAGAAGTTAGCTGTTCGTCTTTATTACACTTCATGAAGAAAGTTCTTCCGAATAATAGCAGAAGTGGGCAGACAATAACAGTGAGTCATTTACAATAGAGTCGTTTTTAGCAAAGGAGAACATTTAATTTGTTGAGAGCCACTGAAGTGACTTCAAATTTGTATCTTTTAGAATGGCTATAACTTTTTTAAAATATGAAAACTTTTGTAACGGTAGTGTGTATCTTGGAAATTGTTTATGTTATTGCAATTTAGATGAGATATTAAATGTTGCAAATAAAAAAAGAAAAACTGAAAAATACTGTTTGCTGCTAGTAACATTAACTTTACATATATACTTAAAAAATGTGCTGTATGCAGCAAAAGTAGTTTTTGACCGAAACAGAAATTTCATTAATCAGAGAGTTGTATTTTCCAACATTAAAAATGGCTGAATAGGCGTTTCTTTGCTGCTGCGAAACGTGCACATCAAGCGTTCCCGTAACATCAAGGGTAGAAACATTGCTGAGCAGCGGCTAATCCAAAACCTTGAACCGAAATCCATTCTGCACTCATTAAAATCCAGGAGGAAATGTTCATAGACACTAAAGCTACTGAATCATCCCAATACTGAGGACAGTGTAACACATTTAGAAACACAACATCACAAATAACATCACCAAGTCACTCGTGTGAATGAGGATCCAGCCCCCATCAGAAAAGAAGTGAACATTATGCGAATAAACAAATAGTGAAATGCTTATCCTGCATTTCAAGTTCTGAATGTCTTGTTTAACACATTTAAAGTTGTTTTATTTGCATCCTTGCAATCAAGAAATGACCAGAAGCATAAATTCACCTATGATTAAAGTATCACATGATTTACTTGTTCAGTGCAAGACAGGGAGCAGGCAGTAACTAATCAGTTTTGTACAGAGTGGCTGTCTTATAAGAAATGTGATGAAATGATTGAAATTTAGCTACACAGTTTTTCAAACATTCTCTTCTGCTGAGAGGCAGAGTTTCTCCTGCAGGTTAAAAAAAAGTGGTACTTTATGTCCTTTTTATTTCCAAAGAGCGCAGGATCAAGTCAGTAACACTGTTCATATTTTCTAGGGATGGCGCTCATCAGTTTTTCTTGAATTAAAAGATGAACCTCTGCTGAACTACTTCCGAAGAGGTAACTGAGCAGCTTCGGACTACCTCAGTCTACTCTGACATGGTAAGACAGCATTGCTTGTTGAAGTCAAATGAATCAGAGACATCTGAACTGACATTTGCAATCTTTCTTTGATGTCCATCAGGGTGGAAAGAAAAGAAGATTGGATTGAGGAATCAGAGCTCAGCTGCAGTAGACCCCCAACCAAGATGTGTACTTGTACACAAAGCTGCCTTAATGTGGAAGTGTGACAGTAGTTCATGTATGAAGCAATATTATTTTCAGGAATGATGGGGATCTCTCCGTGAAATGATAGATTTTCTCCTAAAACATGACTTCTTCACAGCTTCCATAATCACTCTCCACCATACTCAACCCATCATAGCCGCGGTGGTTTTGCCCCGTGGGTCGTGTTTGAGGCTGGGCGGGGTTTGGGCCCGGTGGCGGGCTGGACTGTTCAGCATAGGATGGCATAGCCACACTTAAGCGCATGCTGAGTCTTTTATAGCCTGAAGAGACATTGTCGAGGCTCCGCGTGTGCTGGGTGGGATAGTAGCTGATGGCAGTGTACTCGTTCGGGCACTGAGAGCTGGGAAGAGGAAGACCGTCTGGACCCAAAAAGTCATCCAAGTTCTGATTGCTGTAACACGGAGGCAGCGGTGCCCGACGATCACAGCGATCCAGTGGGAATGGGAAGCCCCCAAAACGGGAATTTCTCCGAGAGTCCACAGTAGAGGTGGAGTAGGTGTCCTCCACAATATCAAACTGGGGGAACTCCCGGACTGTTGGCCGTCCGTAATAGTCCGGGTCTGCTGGGTAGACTGGAGACAGGAGAAGGAAAACATCACAATTTGTTTTGAAACAATCAAATACTCTTTGCAATACTTTGTCTTTGGCCTGGAATAAGAATGTGATACTTGAAGCAAAATAAATGTTGCCTTTGCTCTCTGTACAAACAAAATTAACAAAAGACGTAGAAATACGTTATGGTAAATTGCAAATTACTGTTGACCGTGTTTGAAGCACTACATAAATTAAAAGCTGATACACTCTGAATTTTCACTTACTATCATTAATAGATTAGTATTATAAAACGCCTTGTATCAGTGCGTGTGGTCCACATAGGTCTGACAAAATCGAGGCTGTGAAAATGCGCATGTTAAATTGTTCGACCACAGTTCCAATGATTGGGTTTGACAGGCAGAACGAGGAGAGGGAATATATCTAAAGAAGACTCAGCATGAAGTCCCCACATTTTACCTAAAGGCAGGCTTGGCAAAAAATCCTTCTAAGAAAAGCACCTGGAGAATCCTTCTCATCTTCTTTCAATATTATTACAATTCAGCTGGAAACCTCAGCATAGACACCTTCAGCTTTTTATATGAATTTGTGTCTTTTTTGATGTGGATAAGCCACACAGAAGTCACTGCAGGCCAAGTCCATCAACAGGAACAACATATTTTGGGATAAAGAAAAGTTTCAAAGCGTTCCTTCAAAATATACTGCCAACAGCAGAAGTTTGAAATTGTTTCTTTTAAACAAGAGAGAGCTGTGCTTGAATCCTATTTTAGTTATTTCCATTAAATAACCTCTTATAACATATGTTGATATTTTCCTCAAATTGAAATGGGTTTAGATTTCCAAGCAAGTTTTTTTTGTTATATTGTTAATATGTAGAAATCTTATGTTTTCAATAACTGTTGCTGCAGTTTTTTCTTGAAAAATAGCAATCCTGACTGACCAGCTCAAGGATCCAGACTGAGCTATGGGACCAACATCAGACCTTTACAGGTCTGATGTTGTTTTTGAAGGATTGCAGCTTGAATTTTGAATTCAAAGATAATTCAATTCTATTTTGTGTAAGAACTAAAAGTAACAAATATCTTGGTTTTTAGAGAATTATTTAATCTCTTCTTCATTAAATAAATTAAACCATTTTTGTTTATATGATTACCATAAAGCACTTAGCAAAAGAAAAATTGGCAATCTTATATGTTAATTAGCTCTAATACTATACTGATCACATCGACTAGATCCACCATTTTTATTCCCTGACTGAATTTGTTCAAATCCAGATAACTAAAGTTAACATGTGATTTGTTGCCCTACCATCCAAGCCTGCTGATCTGTATAAATGTTTAAAACAAACCACTACACACCTTCGTAGTCCATGTCCCAGTGGCCCTTCCTGATGGAGTCATTGTCAGAGCTTGATGGCGGCCTGACAGGAAGGTTGGGGGCCACGCTGCACACAACCGGCCTCTGCGCCTTTGGGGATCCACTTCCTGCTGAACCAATTTGGCTGCGGGGCCTCAGGGATCTGAATGGTGTGTGGTGGTCCAGGTTGTTGGTGGCGTTGACCAGGGAGCTCATCTCGGTGGAGTTGACATCTTGGCATTCTGCCTTCAGGCTCTTAGCCAGACTGGGCTGGAAGTACCTGTTGGGATCAACAAAGGTGGTTTTAGTGAAGTTTAACACTGTTAGCAAGTATTTCTGTGTTGATGATTAAACATGCATTTGTTTGATGCTGGTCAAGTATTCACTAGATGAACTTTTTGTGACTTAGTTTCTCTTTGCTTGGAAAAATAGGATCATTCCTCTCCTAAAAGTTCATGGATATAAAAGTCTACCAGTCTACCTGGTTATTTAGCAATAACCTTTTGTAGATTATGTTGCAAATGAAGTTGTCAATAATGTCTATTGGACAATGTCAAGTTTGCAGTTTTCTCCATAATTATGTATCCCATAACATAAACTTCCTGGAAACAACCATAAGTAAAATTTTTGTTTATTTTCAGAAAAACTGAATTTTGGATTTTGCTATAAGTCCTAATAATCAAAAGTGACAAAAAGAAAACCCCACAAAAAACTGGGATATATCAGAGTGCAATGAATCAGCTTAACTTTCAGTTTAACTTTGAATTACTGAAACAGCTTTCTGATGAAATTTATATTAAATTAATTAAGCATGTGCAATAGGAAATAAAACAACACCTTTTTAAGGAAAAGAGAAATATAATCCTCACCCATTGGAGTCCTGGACACAAACAGGTTTTCTCTTCTTCTTCTGAACATAACATTTCCTGACGCAAACAAAGACTCCAACCAGGAAGACGATTCCCAGCACAACGACACAGATCTGTATGATTTCCAAGTAGCCAATTTCTTGAGACACCTGGCACAGGATGAGAGAGGAGGAGTCAGACTTACAGTGGAGGAGGAATTACAATAATTGGTATTATTGTACCAATTACTGTATTTGGTACAATTATTATGTAAAGTTTCCATAAAACTGACCACTGGCAGCGGGGCACAGTAGATCAAACCATCGGTGACTTTACAGTCATAAGCTCCAGGACAGGAATTAGGCTGGCAGACCTCAATCTCGTTGTGGCATCTAAAAAATGAAGAGAACGTAGATTCACTAAAAAACGGAGAGAGGGATACAAGCTTGTACGAGTCTGGAGCATGTTTACTGTACTTGTTGTCCTACATAGTGGAATAAAAAGGCTTCTGAACTTTTTTAGGGTCAGTTGTATTCAATTTAAGCATTTAAATTTACCACAGTTTAGAAGACTGCATCAACACTGAAAGACATGTTGATTTATGCAGCACCTAAATACACAAATCCTTAAATACCCCTCACAGTTTGACTCTCCATAACATTCAGTTAGAGACATTTGGACAAACTCAAGTTTACTTTCTTGTTTTATATGGTATTTATAGCAGAAACTTGAATCACGTCAACATTAAGAATTTGTTTTTTCTTTTAGAATATGAACATAATAATATATCTAACCCTTTTCTATTTTTTTATATTATTATGAAGTATAGTTAAAAACATAGGAGGCACGTTAATGGACCAAAAATTCCTTTAACTTGTTAGTTTGCTAATAAGAAATAGCCCAAAGGCTGTTTTTAAATAAGGAATTATTAATTTAGAATTAAACACAAATCCCTTGATAACAACACTCTTGTATTTTGCAAGCTTTCTGGACGAAAACCAAGTCTTTTCTCTTTAAACTGTTCAAATGTTTTAATTAAATCCAACACCCAGGGGCCAGTGAGACTCTGAACAAGAATGCTAAAGCAAAGAGTGGCACAAAGCCTTTACACCTTGGCCAGGGAGTAAAGGTTATACTTGGCTAATGACACTAAAAGCTTTACTGCAGCCCTTCATCTTCCTGGTCCAGGCAAGAAATACACCCCCAGGACTGTCAGCGCTCTGACTGCTGAGTGGACCGTCTTACTACAAAACCTATCATTTTACTTTGCATAAAACAGCCTGGTGCTTGGTTTAACACACACATTTCCCAAATGCAAAATTTACTTGATGTGATACACTAAAATCTTGTTAAGCAACTCTTTAATTTGATTAAATAAAAATAAAACATTTATTCAGTTTATCTGCAGAGAATTTGGTTTGTAAATAGGGTTCTTGACACAGTTGATTTTTGTCCTTTCTGACCTTACATGAATGGACATCTGTTGTCTGTAATTTATCTTCATGTGTTGTTGTGCATTTAACTGAGTGACTTTTATTATGACAGGTACCAGTGTGATAAAAACATCTTCACAATCACAAAAAAACCCTCCCAATTCCTGCAATTACAACCCACAGTCATTTTTCACTCGTTCAGTCGAAACGCTACCTGCAACGTGGATTGCTCTAAATAACCGTGAGGAGCAAAGCAATTCCACAGATGGACTTAATGAAAGAAAGAATATGCAAATGCCTCAGTAATTCTGTTTGACGTCCGCTGGTGATGTGAAAGGAATGCAAGTTTCTAGTGCTGAGTGGATGTTGTTTGTGTGCAGTGTGTTTGCTCATCAAAATTTGGAAGTCCAATTGAATACACATATAAATTCAGGGCTGTGTGCGTCGTTTCTCGAAAGACAAACTTTGAAGCTGTTCTTGATAATTTGGTTTGTGGGCTTTTTTCTATTTCATTATTTTTTGTGGCCTTGCTGGACCCATGCGATTACGTCTGAGTATGTAATTACAATTTTTGGTGTGAATGCTCTCTTATTGCAGCTCCTCTTGTTTATTTGTTGAGTTGCAACTACTCGTAATATGTTTTACAATGGATAGATTGTAGAAAGGTCTTCTTGGTGTGCTTTAATGTTAATCTCCTCCCAAGAGGTTGCAAACATAATCATGTCTTAATGATAATTAGTGGGGAATGACTGATTGGCTTTTACTCAAAAAAATCTTCCAGCCTTTATGTAAAATCTAAAACAGTACAAGAAAGCAATGTTTTCAAATAGAGAAATAAAAAAAAATGTGACAAGTGTGTCTACCTTGCTTCGATGTTGTCCAGAGAGCAGTTACATATGTAACCTGGAGCCTTTGGTATGCATACCCTGCCGTTGGTACATGGCTGCGAAATGCACGGGTTGATGGCCAGCTCGCAGCGGTCGCCGTGGAAAATTCCTGCACACGTGCAGTGGGGCTCTGCAGAATAAATAAAATGCACTTAGACAACTGAGACAAGAGCGACTGATCAAAGCCGCATCGAGCGTCCCCAACAGGCAGGAATTAATCACAGCAAAGGTCAACGTGATCCAGCCTGATAACGCAGTAGTGTGTTTGATATTTACAAGGGAAAACACAGTCGTCAAAGTAAGTCATTGGCCGTTAACATGAAGAGTTCTAAATGTTCTCAATTACAAATACTAATAGTAATAAAAATATTACCAAGTATTTTTATATACAGAAAAAATCAACAAAAAAATAGAGGAAAACTGTAAAGAAAATCTTCAATGCTTTGAAACTTGTATAAGTTAGGTAAACCAAAAGAAACCTTAAACACAGAATCATAAACTGAAGGGACAACTAAATACAACATAAAATTTTATGAAAAACCAGTGTCACAATAGAAACTTCAGGAACCCAAAATACTGACTGAAGTAAAAATGGTAGTGAAACTTAAATAGCTTGGCTGGATTTTATCACTCAAAAGTCAAACCAATGAGTCAAATCTCTCTGTGTGGAGAGATTTGATGCATTTTAAACTGATGAAAAACTGATTTAAAATGTGATATAGAAAAACCTTTTTGTGGTGGTGTGACAGTCCTCCATGCTAAAACTATTATGTCTTATTAGTGTATATCAATGTTATATCATTGTCTGATCATTAATTTTTGTAATATCAATATTGCAAAAGACTGCATGGAATTCAATAATTGTTGACTATTCATGACACTATTACGTTAGCAGGTGGGAGAGAAGGGATGAAAATGCATATTTATTGCACCTGTAGTCATCAATGTAATATTTAACAATGCTGAAATGATTTCCTAACATTATTATCATCTATTCATCTAATCTTTGCATGAGCAGTGAGGCACTACATGGACAGGTCACCAGACTATCTGGAGACCTTACAGTGAGGCAACCGTATGATCCCCATTACCTGCCATTATATCATTTTGAAGTATTCAGCAGCCACTTGGTAACTTGTGTTGTTTTCTTAACCATGAACTAAAAAAGGCCTGAAGTAGAAAAAATAATCTGATCTGTATTTTATTTTATTCCCAGCTGTTTTACGCAAAGTAAGCTGCAGTAAAACAAAACAAACCTTGAAGTCTGTGTTGTGCTTAACATCTGTCTGATGGCATTGCCCTTACCTTGAAGCATCTTTAGGGAAATATACACAGCTTTAGATAGTGGTTGTTTCTTACTGCAGCTCTGCTTTTGTAACTGAAACATGACTAAAAGATGAGTTGACACGATGATGTATAAAATCCTGAGGAAACAGTAACCTTTCATCCAGTGTCCACAGAGGCCATTTGCATATTGTAAATGAAAACAATAAAACATAATGTAGTTATGAGCTTTTAAAAGTAACCTAAGCAAAGAAATATCATTGTGGGCATAAGATTATTGGTAACAACTGTACAGGGTTTATGTTCATGTAATTTTTCTAAAGCAAAGAAACCTGCATCAATAGCAACCTTATGTTCTGTTTCATATCTAAGCTGTATAAGAAAGATTAGATGTGATGCTACAATTTCACAGTGAAGCTCATCAGAATAATTTTAAAAGATCCTTTTATGTTAAATTCACTTGTGCTTCTCAGCTGCTGTTTGGGTAAAGAATAAATCAAGCAGATAGAAACAGGCTGTCAGAAATGCAACCTTTCAGAGACTGAATTTATTAGTACGATCTACCTAATTCGTAATAACATGTCACAAAAAGGTATGTTGTATTGCACACAACGTGCAATACATTGATGTAGTCTTTTACACTGATAGGACAATATTTCTGACTGTGTGAAGATCCATGCTCTCTCCAGCCTGTTGACACTGCACAGCTGCTAAACTACAGAATCACATCTGCAGATATGCTGGAAAACCCAAGATTAAACATTCATCTTAAAATGAACCTGAAATCTTTTGGAAAGAAACAACTTAACTGCTCTAAACACAGCCGTCTATCATGACGAATGTCTTCCAAAAGGACTAAAAAGTTCACACAATTGCTTGTCTGCAGAACTTTTTGTACTCTATTACTTATTTTGACAACACAGACCTAAGGGAAGATGTGGCGGTTTAACAATTTACATGAATGCAGCCAAGTCAATTGCTCACTGTTGACTTGTAGGTTATAGGGCTATGCATTACATTCTCCTTTGTAGTACAATTTCTTTTTTTTGGATGTGACACAACCCTTTTACATTACTTTTCCAAGACACATCTAATAGGCTTCATAAATAAAAAACATTAAAAGATAAAAAAAAGTTTGAAGCATAAAACATTTATGCAGGAATAATGAAAGGCTTTCTGTATAAATCTGTGTTTTGTAGTTATTTTGTTTCCTGCTCATTTGTTGATGTTCCTGGAACAACATAGAGAGTTGCAAGACAAACTTCTTCTGTTGCTACTTTCAATGTTAATAGTAGTCAAACCAAAGTTAAGCTGAGTAAATTCATAAAGCACTTTTCAAATAATGATTTAATTTATCAAGAAAACAAATCACATAAAAATCTCTAAAAGACCTCTCTTATCTCAGTTAAGACTAGTTTTTGCAATTCCTTGGAAAAGGGATATTAAGACTACTAAATCTCCTAAAAATATCCCAATAATTTTCAAGATATTTTAGAAAAATGTCCTGTGAACTTACAAGACAAACGTGAAACAACTTGGAAGGTGTGTGTCCTGCTAAGCTAACACAGCAATGAAGTTTCATTGAAATAAATTATAGAATCATTAATGTATAAAAAAATATCTAAATGAAAATGATAGAGAATGTATGACAGGGGTGTCAAAGTCAAATGGACGGAGGGCCAAATAAAAAATTTAGCTACAAGCCGAGGGCCGGACTGATCGAATGTTCATTGAAATTTTTTTAAATGACGCATATAGTCTAGTGAACCTAATTGAACCTACTGAAAACCTAACAAATATATTCCAATATGATCAGATAAATAAAGCAATATTTTCTTATGGCTCTGTCAGTAATCTTTAATTTTCAACAGACACAACTGAAATATTTTTAAAATATAATTGGATTGAAATACAATAAAATAAAGTGCAAAACTCTATTAATCAAAAACAACGCTTTCATCAAGGAGAAGTAATATGCAGTGAAAACAAATATTAAACTTTAACTTTTAAACTTGAACTGAGTAAAACCTCTAAATATAAACTCTAAACCTTGTTTGAAACCCCCGGTTCTCAGTGTCCACCTTACTTTTTGCCATTTTTGATGGGTATCTGAAAGTTAATTTTACAGCTATGCTGACGACTGCTGTGATAATAACCCTTCTAGACCGGACGTGTCGCCGGCGACACATCTAAATTTGCAGTACCGTAATTCCGCCACACGTAGCGCTAAGTGGAAAAATTCCAACGGTTTCTGAAAGGGGAGACGTTGCACTTTCCAGCAAGTATCGGGTTAATACGGTAACTTCGCAGCTGCAGCTGCAGAGAGTGTAATTAATCCGGGGGGCACTCGTTTAATAGACGGTATATTTCGGCAATAACTTGGTGGATATTGAAAGTTCCGGTTGTTATGGATACATGGGTAAGTACATCATCTCACAGAACATTTAAAGAACTATTTACAGTTCAAATAAGGAAGATATTTTTTTTCAGACGGGGTGCCGGCTTGCTGCGGTCTGCGGGCCGGTTCTAATAATAAATCAAGATCATCCCAGGGGCCGTAAAAAATCTTCTCGCGGGCCGGATGTGGCCCGCGGGCCTTGACTCTGACATATGTGATGTATGACTATTAGTTTGTGGAATTAAAGTCAATCACACTCATGTTATGCAGCAGGACAATAATCCAAAACATGCAGGCAAGTCCACATCCAAGAATTGTTTACCTAGCTCCATCCAGAAATAAATAAATAAATAAATAAATAAATAAATAAATAAATAAATAAATAAATAAATAAATAAATAAATAAATAAATAAATAAATAAATAAATAAATACAAGTATTAGAGAGGCCTCATTAAGCTCTGGCCTTCTATCCACCTTCTATCCAATTAAGATGCTGTGAAATGACTAAAAAGTGTTTTTTTTCTACTTCTGCCTTCTGATCTGAAACATTTAAATCAAAAAGCAAATTATTTTAATAGCACACAGGATCAGCCTGTCATATAACTGTTTAGCATCCCTAACTTGTTTAAGAAAAACCATTTAATGTCTGTTGGATTGTGTTCCACAGTAATTGACTTCACATTGTGCAGAAGGTCTAAAAAACACAATATGCAGTAAAATGGCCTGGAAATTATTCAAAATTAGGGAACTCTTTGATCAATAACTTAATAAGATAAGGCTATTTCACACTCTTTGTTTGCAGCCTTATTGGAGCACAGGACTTGTACCTGTCCTTGTAGTGACATCTTTATTTAATTTAATCTTATTAAACTAACTTACCAACTACATTTTAGGCTCCTATTCTTCCAACCTAGAAAACAAATTAGACCAGAGGATACTTACTTATACTTATCTACCAACCCTGAAGAGGAGTATCTAGTTTATTTACTTTGGATCAACATTATTAGCTTTCTCTTCTTTTGCTCTTTCTTTTGGTTTGTTATTTTGTCTGTATTTCCTTTTAAGTCCTCAAAAGCATTTTGTATTTCCTTGTTGCTGAAAATGTGCTATATAAATAAAATTACCTTTTACCTTTATTACAGGTCTAACTATGTTCCAGTTTCTGATGCTTGATAACAGTTTCTAATAGATATTTTTAATGAGTAGATAGAGTCATAGTGTTCCTGAACCATATGGGTCATAGAGTAAAACATCCCTTTTACCATCTGCTGCTTTGATGTATAATAATCCAGCTGGTCTAAAGACGGGAAACTCTATCATTATGTGCTCGTTCTGTACATTTGTTAGATATTTCTCTACTTTGTCTCTCTGTGATCTTTAAAACACATAAAACTACAACTATTTTAAAGTCAACTACATCTTATTAAAAACTCATATGCTCATCCTTTCCCTCTAATGGACTGAATGTACTGAATTTAAAGGAGGATGCTTAAAGCTCACGATATCAATCATATATATTTGACCTAATTTACATAACTACTTCATGCTGATCAAACATCATTCAGCAATTTGCTTTTGAACCTACTTGGAATGAAACATGGCTCACTACAATCATGACAACAAACTGAAACATCTAAGAAACTCGTTTAAGTGTCTTTAGTTGGAAAAATTTTAGTGTCACACTTTTTGCAATTATCAAAATGTTGTGCATGTTATGCATTCATCTATGCTGCTACCAGTAAAAAGCTATATTTGGTTAAAAAAAACAAAAAAAAAACAACAACAACAAAAAAAGAGCAACAACAAAACAACTTTTTAGCTTGTGTGTGAGATATTTACCATCCAAGTGATTTTAAGGAAAGCCAGGCTCATTTACTCACCTCCAGCAGCATTCTCCTGGCAGACGCCTCCATTCTTACATGGTTCGTTGTCACAGCCTCCTGCGTTGTTGCAGCACTGATACACCCCATACACCCTCCTGCTTCCTGACCCTGTCAATTCTGCTTCATCACCCACTACAATTGGCTCCTTGTTGAGCTCCAGGCCCTCCAGACAGCCAGTGAAATGATGTGGGTCCAGGCTCAAATCTTGAGCAGAGTCTTGAGGTAGAGGAGCAAACAGTAAAGTGCCATGGGAGTGCATCATTCGGCACGGCTCTGCCAGGCTGATGGAAGCTGGGTGCTGCTGGTCTAGAGTCAGCTTCAGGGAGCTGGAGTTGACCTCCAGCAGGACGCTGTGCCAGCGGCCGTCAGACACCAGATGGGATCTGACCAGCAGTGTGCTGGGGGATTGGTTTCCACATCTGTATCTGAAGTGGAGTTCCCCTTTGGTCAGCTAGGGAAGTAAAACAAACAAACAAACAAAAAAACAAATAGGATAATTGAAATTCAGGCTTCAGAAGTTCATAAAATTGAATAAAGAATAATAAAAAAAATGCAAATCAGAGTTTTAGGCACATTATGATTATGAAGAACAGTTAATTTTCTGTCATTTAAGGATGTAATATGTCTTAAATCAGAGAATGTCTCAAAGAAGTTAATTGCTGCCTCATAATTGGCAAATGTATTGCGGTATGTTTTTTATGGTGTAAAGCACTTTGAAACTACTTGTTGCTCAAATGTGTTATACAAATACACTTAACGTAATGCATTACAGATTGTCTGAATTCATTACAAAACCCTCTGTAATTTGTAAATTTCCAGCTTCGTGTACTAAATGTTCAGTGTGTCAACCTCCAGGACTGTTCTCATATGCAATGCCTTAAAAAATAATTTGCTCCCATACAGAGTTTATTGCTTGGGTTCTTCGTCTCACTTACATGATTCACATAATTGAAACAAATGTAAAGATTAGAGAAAAATAGCTTGAGTAAATATAAAATTACAGTTTTGAACAGTGATTTTATTTATTAAGAGAAAAAAAAAAGATCCAGGTCAACCCGGCTACTTGTAAAAAAAATAATCATGTCCTAAATCTAACTTTGGTGGCAAAAGCTCCATCACACACCCTCAACACATTGTCTGTCCAATACAAGAAGACAAAAAGACAAAAAGATAAACAACCAGGACATTTTTACTGCCAGGAAACAATGCTACTAACAACAATGTCAAAAGGATCTACTTACTTAGAAATATATAACATTTGGAAATAAAATTAAAAAAAAGAAAACGCTTACACACGCTTTACCCAACTTTATAACACTTTCAAGTCTTCAAATGAAATTTGGGGAATCTCTTAAAAACATCTAAGCAGTGACTCCTGTTTCTGTCTTTTTTGAGTAGTCTTTTGTGTTACAAAAATAATCTTTTGCTGATGCACTACTCAATTCTCCTCTATTTGACACACTGCACCTAGAGTCAAATAAATATGCTCAGCATTTTATCTCCATAAACCGTAGCCTCTTAGTGTTTCTGCACGCTCAGCGCGCTCAAGAAATAACAAGCCAGCAGCTTTTTCCACCTCCTTTTATCTGTTCATGTTTTCTTTATACAACAGAATCCTTTTCCACATCTTCTGTATTAAATATACAAAAGTAGGTATTTGAAAAATGCTATCATACACGAGTGAAGACTGTGATGTATTATTGACATCGATGCAACTGACTCTCAAAACATTAATTATTCCAATATCTGCGTTTTTTGGAGATCTTTCTCATACCTTTATGCAGAGTGATGCTATTTTGCCTTCAGTGACTAAAATAAAGTTTGTTTCATATCTAAAACAGTAATAGATTTCCTGAGCTGAACCTGCAGAATCCCTCACATGGATTAATGAGGAGGAAAATGAGGATTGCTCTGTCTTTAGCTGACCAAAGGAAGATGCTCTGACTGAGGAACAGCTTAAACATGTGTGAGTTCCCTTTTAATCTGTTGCACAAGCTTAGTACAACTTATTCATGACGAATGATTAAACAGAGAGAGGTCAGTTTGATGCATCAGGGATCTTACTATATCAGAAGAGCCCATCTAACATGTGTAGCCTATAAAGCCAAACTCTACTGGGACTAAAGTTCTCCAGCTCTCCATTTTTTTATTCTGTGACTTCATAAATCACAGTCACAAATGCTGCAAGGCTCCTACAATCCGCTTTAATGCTGCAGGGCAAAATTTACTAGGCCGGCACAACAGAAACGCTTATGTTTTCAGAATGATGGTTATGTGCACAAGCAGAGGTACCACAGAGTACTAAAATATTTTGGCACTTCTATATTTGTCCAGTTTTTGCTTTTTTGTTATATTTAAATTAGGCGTGCTTAACATATCAGCATTAAGGTCAGTATTGATCTGATAACTAAAACTGGGCCGATATCAACAACCAATATTTATTTCCATCTTGTTTCTGTGGGTGGAGGGGGGAGGGTTGGTCATATTTGTTTGTTCATGTGACGGTGATGCAGTGCAGGATTGTGGCGTGTTTACCAGAAGCAGAAAAGCATTGTCAGTGCAGTGGTTATTTTTTCACAATGTCCAAAATATATTTAATATTGTAAATATCTCTTATCATCATAACAGCAGGACTAACACCAACTGCTGGTGTCGGTAAACATTTTTATGAACCTGCATCCCTAAATGAAGTTTCTCATTAATAAACACTGTTATTATTGTACAAAAATAGCTTGAAGGATTATAAAACTATAAAAATTAGTCATTTAAATTGATGACACCTTAGTCATCAACAACAACTGTCTTTTAGAATTAGTGATATCTCACAATGAGTCTTTTCCGTCACTGTGGAGAACATTTTGCACATTCTGTCTTTTTTATTTATTTCGGAGTCATGGAGCATGCATGACCTGTTTAAAGTCATACAACAGCAACCCAGTCAGAATAAAACCCAGACTTAAAATCCAGGATTGTCCAAAAGCTTCATGTTGTTCCGCTGAACTATCCAGAGTATTTCATATCTTGCTCAGCAGCAAGACCACAAACTGATGGCTGGACCTTCTCTTTTCAGATTTTTTGGTAGAGATCAGAATTATTGTTAATAATAATGCAAGTTGCCCAGGTTGTCCCAGACCATCACACTACCACCAGCATGTTTGATTACAATCAAAATGTTCTTTCATGGAAATTCAGTTAGTTTTACATCAGATTTAACAGAACACAAAGGTTCCAGTTATCCTTGTCAGTCCCCTCATTAAGAAGGAGCACATTAAGATGTTTAATTGGTAAATTTAATATAAACTTGTGCACATTTTTTGGTTAGTCAGTGTGGTTTTGATACTGAAGTCACTTCTTGAAATGTCACAAGTGCTTGAGCTGGAAACTCTTCCTGCTCACTCGTCAACATAAAAGCCTGAAATAAAACAAGTCGGCTTGTACAACTGCAGCGAGTGAGTGTTGGTCCACTGATTCCACATCAGCACATATCCACTGCCTTGTTCACTGTCGAATGTGCTAACTGCTCTGCTGTCAGGTCTAAAGTGACAAGTCACCTTCACTTGTTCTTCACAGTTTACTGCTGCTGCTGCTTTAGATTGAAGCTTTAGATTGAAGTAGCAGCAGTGTTCCTTTCAGAGGTGCCAAATTACTTTAGAGTAAACTGTGGGATTAAATAAAAATAATTCAGCAACAGTGAAATTTAAGCTTTAAAGTTAACTTAAATCCACACAATGTAGCTCAAGTCCAAAGTAATTAGAGAAGTCAAGCATGAGTTCTTCACCTTGGTTAAAAACTCTGCTTTCTAATGACTTCCAGGAATCAGAATAAAACATATCCAGCCAGAGAGCCTCAAGAACCTGAGAGATATCTTGCCAATAAAAAAATTACAAAAGAAAATATCCTACAGAACTTCAGGGACTTTTAAAAAGTCTTTTATCCATTTAAAGAAATATATCTCTCAAAGGCCACAACTACTCATTATTCTCCTTCACTGTGCCCGTTTAGTTTTGTACAGAAGACCTTGTACTAGAGCACAAAAATAATCATCCCTTCCTTTGACTGAAACATATTAATAAATCTTGATGACAGTAAAGCTTTTATTGGGACTCCCAAAACAGAGTTGGTTCTCTCAGTGGGAATTTAAAGGAAAAAGGGGCCAAATGGGAACAATGAGATACTACATCAGAATCGCTGAGATCATAAAGTAATATGAAGCTGGACAAAAGTGTAGCTTGGTACTTAAAAGATACTCTAAACAAGTTGTTTAGCAAATATAGAAATTTAAAGTGAAAAGCTTAATCTTTAGATATGAAATATACATCTCATACATGAAAGATGCATAAACATTTGTTTTGTACTGTTTGACATTAAAACAGACTAAACGTTTGCATATTCACATTGGTTGGGATTTTCAAAGCCTTGACCTCAATTGTGGGAAGAGCTGAAAAGGTTTGAGAACAAACCTGACTCCGTTACATCAGTTCTGCCAGGAGGAATTAACCAAAATTCAAACTCACTATTGTGAGAAGCTTTTGGAAGAAAACTCAAAACAGTTGACCCAAATCACAGAATTTAAAAAGTAATTCTACTAAATAAACAGGTCTTCTGAATCTGAAGAAAGTTGAAAAGCATGTCCAAGATGTTTTTTTCTTTAGCAACTAGAAATACTTTTGGAATTCCCAACTGGTGTAACAAAAGAAAGTTCAGTCTGAATTAACGTGAGAAAGCGGGTTAGAGAAAAAAGGTTTATTGTTTTTTCAGATATTGGATGTGAATATGTAATTACAACTGTAAGTGTAATGATCTTCATGTTTAACTGGAAGAGGAGCAGAAAAGAACAGCTTTGTTTTATAGTCTTGAGGCACAGAAATGTCTCAACCTGGTTTCTTTTATATTAAAAGAAAGCATTTTTTCTTAACAGTAAATGGTTCAACAAAAAAATTACTTTGAATCAGGTTGATACGGCTGGGTGTGATGAAAGACTTGAATAAACTCACAAAAGGATAAACAGGTTACATATAAAATATGTTAGAAGATAGCGTAAAACTGTGGACTCATATAATAAGAAAACATGAAATTAGGCCAGTATATGAGAATCTGCAGTCAAGTATTTGGGATTCTGGCCTCGAAATATTTTGAAATCAAGTAATCCCCCTTACTGTTTGTGCTCCCTATGGAAAACTCCCTTTGATTAAATTAGCAGCTCCTCGATTTTATCTTTCTGCCCGTAAATTAGTGTCAAACAACAACATTACACTAACAGCATCCGAAAATTAGGAAGAGATTTAATCTCTCTGCGGTGGCAAAGCTGGAAGAGCAGAATAAATTAAACCCCCTGCTCAGGGGAGAGCACAACAAATACATTTCAAATGAATGCAAATAATGAGCCTCTACCTCCTTTCACTGTAATTATATTACTTCTTCTTATTTTTTCTTATTCTGCTTTTGCAACATTTTTAAACTGTAGGAATAATACACATTGACATGTTACTTATAATTCCATGATTGACCTTTTTAACAGTTTAACATGAATGTTGGTGCTTAGAAAAATTAACAGAGGTTGTTGGGACCCAAGCAAGTACTTTATCCTGATCTTTAAATACTGATGAAATGATGATAAGATTCTAGATTCAATTACTTCATAATAACACGAAAAAATTCCCAAAATTATGAAAAGTAAGTCCTATTTTTTGACGTTCAGTTATAAAACACGTGAGGGTAAATACCTGTAAAGTCCCCCAGTCGTTTGCACCCCTAGAGGACATGATGATGCCTTGCTCCTGGAAAGTCTTAAACCTCAGTGAGAGTCTGAAATCCTGGCTGTCCTCATCCATCCTGTGGAGATACTTCAGGTAGGATGTACTGCTAAACTTCAGAGCTGACTCTGAAACAGAAAAAGGTGAATCCAGTGAGGAAAAACACAGCACAGTACAGATGAGGACAAACATAACCGTTGAAGATAAATTATTTGTGATTCACGAGCTGTACTTTTACAAAGTTTATCTACATTTGTGCACATTTTTCTAATTTTTGTGCCTCAATTTTTTAACTTTAAAACCAGTGGAATAACTGGTGGTTTTGGCTTGTAAAGATTTGAACAAATGTCAAATTAGCATCTTCAAATCTGAGCCTCTAATGACCACATGTCCCACAATATCATAATTGATCAAGGAAACATAATAAAAAATTTCTCCATTCAAAATAAGAAATATTTTATTGCTGCTAGCATAAATATCAGGAGAGGACAGTACCAGTCCCGATTTTAAGCTCACAAAATATAGGTGATCATGTGACCAAATTTTCAACACGTTTTACTTGTAGTGCTGAGCATTGAGTCAGCTGAGATCCCCAACACACCTTTTCTGGTCCTGCTTCATTAATGAAAACATATCATTAGAGGGTGTGGATTACTCAATGTGTGATTTACGAGCAGCCAGAAGCAGCTTAAACTGGGAATATCACAAACTTGCTATTTAAACGAGGCAACAGAAAGCTTTGACTGGTGAACAGACCCTCACGCTCAGAAGTTACTGGTGAGCAAACAGGCTGCTGCTGCTTTCAGTTGCTTGTTCACATCCGAACTGCTGCATTAATCATTCTCATAATTCATTATTTGAAAAGCTAGTGGCATTTCAGCCAAAAACAATAAAAAGAATCCCCACCAGATATGTAGACAGGAAAGTATTGAGTTTATAACATAATCAATTTTTTCTCATTTGAATCTGTTTGGACGGTGACATTGTAATATCAGACTTGTTAATTCTTAACCCTGATTCATTGATAGCTACAGAGCACTTTGCTGAGAGACTGCTGAATAATAATGGGTACAGAGATATTACTGCTTCCTCATCAAAGGTAAACTAATTTAGCAGATTCAATTTTCTCTGTCTAACGGGGACTAATCAGTTTTCTAATATGTGATCCATTAGATGTAATGATAAAATTAGGAAGGTAGAGAATGAAGATCATGCATTTTCTGCATAAGCCCCTAAAAGCACAAGTCTCATATTGCAAAAACCCCATGTTTTTTCATCAACTAATATGATGTTCTAGTTTGCTGCTTCAGCAAATGTTGTTTTAGAAAACTTATTTCATCTGAAAACACAACAGTCGGTATCAGTCGATACCAATCCCATACAGAAAAACAGTGCTGAATCGACTTATTTGTTTAAACACAGACATAAATGTAGTGAATTACAAAATTATTAGAGAAGAGTACACCAGCACAGCACACTTAAATACACCAATAGATTCACAAGCTTGGTTAAACATCTAAAAAAAACAACACAACTTCAATTTGTTCAGCCAGTGCAAGGCGTATAACAACCAATGTAAAATAAATGAGAAAGAAACTGAAACTGACAAAAACAACAGCTTGACTTCTATAGTCAAATATATAAAACTTAAACTGCAACAAACCTTTTAAGTGTTTCGGAAAGTGCAATGATGAATTCCAAATATAACGTAAAATAAATAATAAAGCATAATGTCGCTCAGACCACAAAGCATTGGACCGGACCAAATAGCTCGGTATTTTTTCAATATTAAGACTGATACAGATATTAATATCAGATTGGTGCATCTCCATTGCTAAATATCAATATAATAAATGACAATAATGACAGATGTATTTTTTAATTACTTTTGCTAAATTCTAAATCTTACAAACACTAGAGGCCTGTATTTGACAGGGTTAGGCACTATAACCAACCACAACAGATTGTTGAAATCTAAATACTTCAGATCCTTCTAGAAGCTCTTTTAGCCGCCAATTGTCATATTAAATATACCTTATAGCCTAATATGTATAATGGAAACAATAGCTTTTCTACTGACTTCAAACAGAAAACATATAATCTATTTCAGTGCCAGGCGGTGAGTAAATATTGTCTTTTTATACAGTGCAGATCAACATCAAGTTTCAACTATACTGTATTTAGGGAAAGGATCATGTAGGGCAGCCATTGCTGAGGTTTTGCAGCAGCCATCAAATTGAAAGAAGTGGTTAGCATCCAAGCTCCACATCTAGAAGGCTTCTTGTGAGCCACACTCACACTTTATTGGTGTGTGAGTGTGTGTATAATAGAAGCACAGCGCAGGCTGTTAGATTCTGTGTCAACAGAGCACTTTACTCTGGCAGGAAAGTGTTGGCAGGGTGCAGAGGAGAGATTTCTGCCAGCATTTCATCAAAATAAACCAGCACTGACACAGCAGCCTTTTGTGTGTGTGTGCGTGGAGGTGGGCGTGTGTTTGTGTGTGGATGTGAGGACAATATCTTGGCTCAGTTTTCTGATAATGAAACAATCTCTCTCTCTCTCTCCATTACCTCTGACTTAGTCTAATATTTGTTTCCCATTGTTTTATCACCAAATAAAATACATTTGTCCTCCTGTTATCAGCAAACGAAGCTGTCAAACCTTTAAACTTGCTACAGCTCAGTGTGACAGCCACCACTGCAAAGAGGCTGGCGGGGAATCTATCTGACACAGCAGTACAGTGAGTATAATCCCAATACAGACCTAATCAGGTCAAACAAGGGACCACTTAAATTAAACATCTTTTGGAGGGATGGAGATGGATCAAACTGTCTGTAAAATATGTTCAGCAAGATAAGTCCTGCAAAATATGTTTTTCGGTTTACTAAGCCTAAAATCAACAGGCTATTAATGTTAAGTTGTTGTTTTTTTATCACTTTTTAAGCTTATGTTAACATAGCACTGAGTGACATAGCTTTCAAATAAAATCTCAGATTTTTTCATACCAGAGACTGAGGAACTCTCAGTTTTATTTTATTTTCCTGCAGTTCCAGTTAATGATCATATAATTACTTGCTTTTTTAATCGTTTAAACATGTAGCTTAATGAAAGCAAAATAATGAAAGTATATTTTTTCTCTGTTCCAATTTCTCCATCAGATTTGGATGAGTCCAAAGCTAAAAACTCTGTGCTACATGAGATTGCTCGAGGTCATGTAGAGCTCATTATGTTATGTGTGTTGCCACTGTTTTGTACTGGAGCAACTATAAAAGTCAATGTGAACTTTGGGGCTGCACACCCAGATATTCAGAGCGACAGACGCCAAGCTTTGTGTTAGCAAACTTCAGCGTTTCCCTTCCAGAACCACAACTTTCTCTGAGGTTCACACGATCTCACATCAGCACCGTCTCTGATGGCTGTCTCTCTGAAGCTCAGACACTGAGACAGAGTGACGTACCGTTACAGGAGCAGACGCTCTCCCAGGTGTGCTGCGGTGTGATGTAACCAGCTCTGGCTGTGGTGAAATGGCTCAGCTTCGCTCCTGACAGCAGCACGGCGTTCCTGCAGCCTCTCGCCAGACAGCTGGCTTCCACACATCCGTCATGGCTCACCTTGGGAATTCTGAGACCCAGGGAGTCTTCCATCTCTGCTAAAATACCTAAATCAAAGTGTTCACATTCAGACTGTACGCACTGCCATGATCACAGGTCTTAGGCTATGTTCACTCAGCAGGCAACTGCGACCCAAATCTGCCTTTATTTTGCCCTTTCGCAGCAGTCGAATGGGCCAATTCCAATCTTTTTAGCCCCAAAAAACACTTCCATATGTGCTACTAATTCAGATGTGTATCCAATTGTTTACAAAATGTCAGCAGTCTGAATGGTCGCGTTGCAGTTTATCTGGCTTTTATGTCATCAGTGTGAGAGATGCATCATAATCCTGCACCTGACGTGATAAGTTGCCGTAGTATAAAAGCAATGGCTGAAGTTTATGATTAAAAAATTATGAAAAAAGTCTGTCACAATCCCACCACTCCTGACTCTGACTACACATCCAGACAGACTTCTCTACAGAAATTGCAGCCGATACTACACAAAGCCATTGCTATTAGTTGTGCTTTCATTTTATTAGCTGACTTTTTCTTGTTGCAATCTTGTGACAATACTATCGACTCCTATTGATGAATAAACCTTAAAATTGATCCATAAACGGTTCCCTCCATTGTTATTTCTGTAAACAGTGATGTCAAAATTCTGCCCATTCTGTGCATGCTGGTCACTTTAAGGATGTAAGCCATGCACAAGTCTCCTTGCAGCCAGGCTTAATTAGTAGTATGAATTAAGACTTGCTGTGTGAACATAGCCTCATAAAGAAGTAATTCTGCTGACAGCTCACCTTCGAGTTTGCTCCCTGACAGCGACTGAATGAGTCCTCCCTCAGGCCTGCGGACCAGCAGCACCTCCAGGGCCTTGGTGTCAGGCAGCTGCTGCAGGCTGGCCAGAGAGAGCTCTTGCTTGGGAAGGCTAAGAGACTGTGCCATTTTGCGCTGGAGGCCTCTCCAGTGATCTCCAAGGAACTCCTCAGGTGACATCCCGACTAGCTGCAGCGTCAGGCCAGAGTCCAGCACTCTCTGACTGGCTGCCCACATGTGAACTTTGACCTCTGTCCAGACAGTGAACTTCCCGTCGCTCACGCTGATGTTCAATGCATACAAGCCCACCTCCAGGTTTTCATCCGCCCAGATTTTACCATCAGTCAGGTCCACGGAGAACCTTTGGCCCTCTGGCTTTTGTGAAACCATCCTGTAGGTCAAGATGTCCTGCAGGTCCTGATCCGACGCGTGGAGTTTGCCGATCACCCGATTTGCAAATAGTCCTCCGGTGGTAGTAATGAAGACCTCGAGGGGGACAACGGTGGGAGGATACTTGCTCTGCTCAGTAACGTTGATGTTGATCACACAGATAGAAGACAGCGGAGGGTGACCACTGTCTGTTACCTGAGTAAAAAAAATGCAATGGTTTCACCCTTTCCTTCACACAATTGCAGTTTTTTTTTTAAGTATGGCACTTTTAACAGATATCACTTTCCTGCTAAATTTATTTTCTTTAATAATGTTTTTTTCCTCAAACTAATAGATTACTAAAAACTAAACTCTTGCATGAAAATGGCTAAAGTCTAAAGTGTCTCAATAAAAATAATCAATAAATTATATTACAGGAACTAATTCCATTTTAGTAATTCAAATAGAGTTAAATGCAATTAAAAACTCATATGTTTCACATGTTCAAAATTAAATTTCTTAGCAAATATGAGTACTAAACAAGGCCTACTCAATCATAGGGAAATCTCCTGACTTGACAGCTGTCCAGCAGACACTCTGATACCTTTCACAAACTAGAAAGCCACAAAAGATTAAGTCTAAAGAAGCTGACTGTTCTCAAGCTGTTTTAGCTAAGCAAATATAATTTCTGCACGTGGAAGGGGGGGGGAGTGAAAGTGTCAGAAAAGAGATGAAGAAACAGCAAAGGGGATAACCACAGCCTTAAGAGGATTGTAAAGCAAAGCTCTTTCAAGATTTTCGAGGAAATTCACAAGGCATGAGCTGCAGCTGGAGTCTGTGCTACATAGGTCACCACACATAAATATATCCAGGAGATGGGCTACATCTGTTGCTCACATGGGAACATGATTACATTATGTCGCTCCTGAATTAAAGGCATTTACTTTAGGCTTAGGGTAAAATGGACAGGACTGTTGCTTAGTGGTCCAAAGTTCTTTTTTAAGATGAAATGAGTAACTGGAAATCAAGGCCCCAGAGTCAGGATGAAGAGCTGAGAGGCACAGAATCAAAGATGCTTAAGGGTTCAGTGTGAATTTTCAGTCAGTGATGATTTGGGGAATCAAGTCAATTCCTGGTATTGGCTTTCATATTCAGTCCAAAGTCAGCCCAGCTTCCTAGAACGCTTCATTCCTCCTTTTCCTGACATCGTTGGCAGAAATGCTGATTTCATTTTCCAGGAGGATTTGGTTCCTGCCCACACTCACAACATTACCACACCTTGTTTGAAGACCCTGATAATACTGGAGTTGAAATGCCAGCCAAATGGTCTTATCTTAACCCTACAGAGAAACTGCAGAGTGTTTCTAAAAGGCACTCGAGGCTCTCATCTGTTTCTTGATCAAACACAACACTGCATTGGTAGCTCCCCAACGCAGAGAAGCAGAAGACTGCTATTCAAGCAACCTGGACTTCTTCAGCAGAACCAAAGGATGATCACCTTAATGTCACACTGTATTGGTGCTGTAATTTATGCAAAAGAAGCAAAAGAAGTTGATGAAAAGATTGCCAGAATTAACAGAAACAAACATTTAAAATTTGCCACATTTTCATCTTTCTAATCAAGTTAGTTTATTTGATTTAGTGAACACAAATTAGGTAATTGATTACAGATGGAAGATGTCTGTTTTTCCAGCAACAATGTGTAACTTTTCGGAAAAATCAGTTTTTTAGATATTTGTTAAAACTGTCACTTTGTTGTGACTGTATAAGACAGATAATTTGTGAAAAAATTATTTACCCAGTACTTCCAATACAGGATACTAGATACCTCCTCAGAAATGCACAGCTTGGTCAGACAACCAATCAGAAACAGGAGGAGGGTCTTAGCATTCTCAATCATTCTTGTCCATGCGCCGCTCACACTTTCCTCCTTGTTCTCTGCTGTGCTACAGCTTGTTCCCGACAACAAAGCCTGTTAGCATGGCCACCGATTACAGGCAGAAGAGATTTTCTGCAACAATGAGGTGCTTCTCCACCATTAGGAAAATCACAGTAGGTTGATTAACAGCGCTAAGATCTTCTTCCTGGCTCTGATTGGTCGGTTTTGACCGGGAGTGATGCATTTTTGCAGATCAGTATAGTTTTATTCAGATTATCTGTCTCAAAAAATACTGTCATGGCAAAGTGACAGTTTCAACAAATAAGTCAAAAACAGATTTTTCAAATAAGTTATGTTATAGCTTTAAGGTTTCCCGGAGCAAACTTTACATTTCCTGACAGCAGCTGAGGCTACAAGGTAAACTCAGCAGATTTAAACAGAAGGATCACAATTTCTTCTTTTTTTTGGAGTTTTACTGACAATGTGAAAACAGAAATTTCAATGTCAGAAGTGACATGAAGACTTTGACAGAAATTGCAGTGTATTTGTTTCCAGTCCACTGGGTAAAGAGGGAGAAAGCAGCTTAGAGGAAAGAGAGGCAACAGACAGAAGTAGAGGAGTAAAAACAATGTGTAGAGGCCCTTCTTACCTGAATCTTCAGCTGATGGTAGGGTTTGTTCTTCTTCCTGAGAGGTGCAGAGAGAGACAACAGACCGCCCTGGTCGACATGGAAACGGCGGTCACTGTTGCCACTGAGGATGTGGAAAGAGAAAGGCGGGCCGTTCTTTGGAGTGTCTTTATCCGTCACAACAAGCTGAAGGATGCTACTGCCGATGGACTCTCCCTCCTAAAAGAAATTTATTTACTTTTTATTCCAGATTTTCATTTATCTTTAAATAGTGTGTATTGAAAATCAACAGTGCATTTATAGCAATTTATGAAAAACTTGACCAAAACAAAAACGTTTATGGGTTTCATTTTAGTAACACATTTGCCTTTCAATTGAATTTAACATTCTGTACTTAACAAAAGATGCCAAGCTTTACTGAAAGAGATCAAAACATGTTTGCTGTGATGAATTACATATTCAGTTGGAGCTTCTTTTCATTGAGTCCTAATACTATTAGAAACCAGTGGTCCCTTACAAAACAAAGCTATCAGTCTCAGAACAGCACTCTGATGGATGGCAGGAAAGGTACACAAAATGTGAAATTATTGGGCTAACACATGCACCAACCCATGTGCAGTGTTAGCAATTTAAATTAAAGCACAAGTCACATTATGAATCAGGTTTGTTAAAAGGAAGCTGCAGCAGACTGTGACGAAAACGGTCGAATGTGTTGTAAATGTTGAAAGCTGGTCTTGTGCCTCAGGCTTTGCTGAACACAAGAGTTACCATATTGACACAAAAGCCTAATTAACTTAAGATAAATCAAAGTTTTGAGCAGTTGGGATTCAGTGAGCCTAACCTCTGTCTGAATATTTATGGTTTTATGAAAGCGTGAAAATAAAATGTGTTACTTGGAGTAACACATTTTATGACCTTTAAGACCACACCTGCTACTATTTGCTTATAGACCAAACAGATCCACATAAAATGCAGAAAGCTTTTGTGTTCCTATTTAGGATTAAAGAAACACAGCAGGTGAATTTCATTCAAAGACCACAGGTAAGCCTTTTATATCATGTTTACATCCACACAAATCTTGGGTTCCCAGGACAGAGACATCCAAACATCATTGTTTCTCTAATGTATTTGATCCTAAACTTCTCTTTAGGTGTATCACCAGGTGGAGCAGATTAAAAATGTCACCTGGTCCAGTCTGTGGTTTAATACTAGGTTCCCCTAGAGATGAGTGCCAGGGTCCCTGCTCTGCAACTCCACTATCATTTGACAAAGTGAATCTTGAAATAAAGAAAATTTTAAAGGTAAATGTGAAGATGCACTTTATTGATCTGACAAATAGGAAGATGTGTCATAGTTTGAAAAAGTTAGAGGTGAATCAGACTGAAGTCTTCATATCATATCTAAATTGTTTTACAAAAAAGGCATGTGCTTACCATTCTGGTACAAGCTGCTACAAAATAATAGTTCACAATCAATAATAATGAAGTAAAACATGAAAGAACAAAAAACTTTAAGGTATTTATGAGAATTAAAATTGTTCTTCTTCCCGACTCTTTTTTCACTCAAGATGAGAGAAAGTCAAACAGCTTTTATTTTGGCCTACATTTAAATACTTTCACTTCAGGACATTCCATTAAGGACCTGAAGTAAAAAAAATAAATATTCATCCAAAACCCCGGGGCTTCACTAAAGTTAAAGATAGACTGTAATTGAACACAATTTTTGTCTGCAAGAGTTACTCTCTACGAAATTATTCAGAATGAGGAATGCACGCTAACACAGAGAAATTGGTTCATGCAAAAAGACATAAAATTCCATTGAGTTTTGACTCCAGAATTTGCCCAACTCAGCTGAATCTGGAAATGAGCAGAACAATTTAATCCTGGTACATTTAAATGTCTTCAGATTGTTTTCACTGCTCAGTGGAGACAATCTTTGTCAGCGATGTAGAATTTATCTTGATTTATATCTCCTGTGGCTTCCTCTGTGGTGGTTCTGGGAACCAAAATGAATCACTTGTCAAACTACTGGTTTTAGTAAAGATTTCAAACTCAACTCAAGCCTATAGTGGCAGCTTCACTTCCCCACAACAGATGTGCCTCTCGTAAAATCAGACGTCTGAAGATGACTAATAGTCAAACAAAGACTGTAATTAACTGCCAAAAAGGAAATTCAGGCCACTGTCGACCTGCAGCACCTGTCTGTAAAAATTAACAACTCCTCAGACCGTCTGCAGCCACATCCATCTGCTCACTGCAATCAGAGCGCTTTCATCAGGCAGAGCTGGCGTTAGCACATGGGAGCATTTCAAAGACTTTGGATTCATCCACAGACGACGTTTGGCAAAGTTTGGTCTCACGACCAAGCTTTCTCGTGGCCGGATGGTGTGAAGAGAGCTGGCAAACATGCAGCAGTCAAAGTGATGAAGAATTGGCAGATAAAATGCTGTCCATGAGCAACAACCACAGTTAGCCAGGAGCAGATTTATAAACAAACATACACAGCCACGTGGAAAACTAAAACACTGCGAAATACATGCGTTCCCCGGAGCTAAGGCGTAGGTAAATTGCCCGTTAAAAGTTTTTTTCCACATCAGTAGACTTGGCTGTGTAATAAAAGATTTGAAGCAAACGGTTGAACGCAGTGACAAACACGATAGCTGATCCCTCTGATGTTTGAATTCAAAGTTCAGATACAAATCTGTGTACTCTTGTTTTGAATCAAGTAAATAAAAGAGATAAACAAAATAAGTCATTTCTAATTTCTCTTTGTCACTGGCTATGGTATGTCTCTGTAAGAATGTCAGGGAATGTTTGGGAATATCGTCTGCCTCTTTTTCTACATGTAAACAAAGTGAACACAGCATGAACACAGCACTTGCAAGAGGCACTGCATTTTTTGCTCATCCTCATATTCCCATTGTGCCTATTTTTACACAGAATCGTCAAATATCACCCATGCATGTAAATGTTGCTCTTCAGGACACTGGTGTTTATATTTTTTTTGTAGGAGGCGGCGGCTTATTCCTGTGTGTTCTTGCTGGAATTCTTTGTCTCCTGATGTATCGGTTCATGACAGTTTGTCGAAGCTGTGCTTTGTGTGTGCAGCAGGGTGTGCAGCCATTTTTTGTTTTTTTAAGCATCAGACATGAAAGATCGCTCGGCACAAAACAGTGGCTACAACAAATCAAAACACAGTGGCAAAACCTGTTCAAACGTGCATATGGTTCCTGAAAGGGTCAAATCAATAAAAAGTACATAAATAACAAGCTGTTTAAAAAAATGACTTCTTTCTCTTTTCTTTACAGGCCTGCAAAAGGCACATCTAAAACACTAAAAAGGCATGACAGAAATCAAGGTCATTGGTGACTTAATGAGTTAAGATGATTTGCACTTCTCAAAAAAAAATCCTTTTCTAGGGGAGCACTGAATGCAAAGTGTAGGCCGAACTTGTTCTTTTATGCCTGCAGCAAAGTGGATGCATCATCTGGACAAAATGTACGGCAGCCAACATGTGGTGGCCCACGCCAAAAACAACACAAAAAAATTGGAAACTGTTTTTAAAAGCATGAGGATTACTATGACATGGATCATGAAATATCTGCAAAGACATATCTTTCAGGATTCAGCAATTAGCTGGATGAACATCAAATACGCCATGTTCCACTAAAAATGTCTGCATGCTTTCTGTGAATAAGCTTAACAAAACTCGTCGTACCTGCAGCACTAGATTGTGGTTGACCTGAGAGAAGACAGGTGGGTTGTCGTTGACGTCCAAGATAGTGATGGTGACGAGGACTGCCGATGACAGAGGGGGCCTGCCCTCATCTGCTGCCTGCACCGTCAGAGAGTAATGAGGGATCTGCAAAGGAGAAATCAGGGTTTAACAAAACACTTTTTGTTTTATTGTCATTAGATGTTTTTCTTTTTTGTTGTATTTCACACACGCTGACCTCTTCTCTGTCCAGTGCTGTGCGGACAGAAATTTCACCGCTGCGAGGGTGGATGGAGAACTGCTGCTGCAGATCTCCACTAACGATTGAGTACCGAAGCAGATTATTGATTGGACCATCCAGGTCTGAAGCTGTTACCTGATAGGAATGAAAGAATAGATAATAAACACCACAGTCAAAGCAGATATAGTTTTTTTTTATATTTTTTATATCATTTTAAAAATATAGAAAAACAAATGAGTTCAAGAAAACTTCATCCAATAAATGATTAATGTGTAATAATTCTGAGCCAAAGGTGATCTAAACAAATTGAGACCAAAGAAAGAATATAACTCTCTTAGCATTTGTATGAATATATTTTCTTATCATGGCAGGCACAAGCTTTTCTCCATGTCTTAGAAAAATAAAAGCAAGAACACTAATCCATCACTTGTGTCATATTTTCTACAGCAGGTCACACCCAAAGCAAAACATTTAAGATTTTGATAATCTGATTTTTTCTCTCACAACTAAAAACATTTACAGGAACAATCAGTATAGGATGCACATGATGGATTCTGTCTACAGCTTTATATACATTCTGATTGCTTTGTTACAAACCATTAAACTGCTATCGACTTTAATTCTTGTTGAATATGTTTTATTAGGATTTTTATCAAGCTTAGACATTAATACAAAGCATTATCTACCAACTTTTTGTCCAACGTGGCTTGTTTCAGTCCTTTATATGTTCTTTAATAACCCATACTTTAATGGGAGTTGCTTTTGTTAGAGTTTATTTTAAATAAATTAGATGCAAGTTTTCCTTTAATGTAATTTCTGTTCTAGATCCTATTCATACCCAAAAATATCTTGAGAAAATGTTTGGTCATAAAACGGACCCAGAAGATGAAGACTCAGTTTCATCCTTCAGTTTCTCTCTGAATTTAGCTCACTTAAAAAAAAATAATAATAATCCAATTTCCTGTATTTAGTTAAAAAACTGAAAAAGCTGGCCATCAGAGAAAAATGTGGACCTGTTAGATGAAAGTGTTGCAACCACTGAGTCACTGTGTTATTGCCATATATCTGCTGCTGCCCTGATGAGACGTCATGTGACTTAATCTGGTTTGTGCACCTTTCTCACCTGAATGTCTGATCAATATATAAGTTTGAACTGTTGTCAGTACTCTCTGCTCGACTCATTCATCACCTCCTGTCATGTTGTGTATTTCTGTGAGATCACATCTGCTTGTACTGCAATTAAATATTACCTGATAAAATGTTTTATTTGGTTCACAATTATCTGTTTTGTGTTTGTACATGTCATAAATTATCAGGTCTTTGCTTCTTTAACTTTTCATTGTGCAACCTGCTTTTCTACAGTCTTGACTCAAAAATTCTTTCAGATTTCTCATGAGGGTTTTGTACATGAATTTATTTTGTCTTTCACCTTCTGCTTCTTTTTTTAATTTTAAGAAGGTTTTCATGTGTGTTTAAGAAATTACAATATATATATTTTTTAATTACATTATCCATTACTAAATTATAAATATGTACATCTAACAAACTTTGACTGAAAACAATGATTTCAGTGCTTATAAAAATCTTCATGAAGTTTACTGTGTGCCTTAAGAAAACATGTAAGTACAAGATTTTGACTATAAATGATAAAAAAGACATTAGAAATTTAAATAATAATGGTTTTAAAATGTCTTCAATTTGAGATAGTATGAAGAAAGTTTGTTAAAATTAGTGATAACACACATATCATATATACTTTAAAGCCCACATTTTTGTATTATGTTTTCTTTTGGTTTTATGTAATATTTTAATCTTAGATTAAAATAATCACACTTTACTGAAACGTCGGTCAGTGTGTACCTATCTATATATAGCATTCCTAAGGGTGAACTGAGTTTCGGAAATAAACTTATTATTATCCTATTATCAAAGGAGTTTGTTATATTAAAAGGCACTTTAAACTATGACACATTCACTTAGAGCTGCATTGTAATTTAATGACTGCAGAATTGCAGTATTTATAGAATACTAGTATTTAGTATTTAGATGTTTGCATTTGTCTTTATGCATAAAGACAAATTACGTTTCTCTAGTTTAATTACATTGCAATATATTGGATTTATTCCTTACTTTCATAACCAGACTTCCGGGTGTCAGATCCTCCAGCACCTCAGCGCTGTAATCGCCCTGTCTGAACACTGGTGGGTTATCGTTCATGTCCGTCACATTGATGATAACCATAGTGATGTCACTGAGGGAAGACTTTCCACGACTTCCCTCCACGGACAGGTAGTACTCCCTGGCCACCTCGAAGTCCAGCGCGGCCATGAGGGTGAGAAGGCCTGTAAGATGACGAAATAAAGGCTAAATCTGATAGCAGTCACTTTGAACAGAAGTGCAAAAATCTGATGTCTGCTTGATTGACTGACAGAGAGCTGTCTTGCATCCTTGATGACAACAGTTCACACTTGACTATCATAATAAAAAGAAGTGCTTAAGGGTTTCTCACATATGTTCTGTTTTCCCCTTAATGTGATTCAATGAAACTTTTAAAGTCCAGGCTCAAAAAGTGAACAACTGGGAGGACAAAGTAAAGAGTATAAAACTTTCAATCTTTAGTCTACCTCTACTTTAGACAATTTCTACTTAAGACATTTATATTTTTTTTAGCGTGTTGAGTGAGTTCTCCTATTTATATATTAAAACTTTAAACAGCTTAAGACCTCTGTGATGCCTTTTCTACAATTGATGGGAATAAATTCAGGATCAAGATAGAAATAATATATATATATTTTTAAAGACTAATTGGACTTGAGGTTTACTTGCTATGCATTGCACAATACTCACATGAGAACTGCTGCACAAAGTTATGAAGATATCAATTTATTTTACGCCTTAACATATCTCAGCGACCGTCCTTTTATCTGTTTCCCCAGCATTTCTTTTGTGTTGCACATCTGAACTGTCATCACAACCTCATATAAGCTATGCTCTGCCTGACTACACACGAGACTGAAATGCAGAGTCAATATTATATGGAGCGACAGGCATTTTATGATCTTTAAATGGGTGTTCTTGTCGTGAGCGGAATGTGGTTTGGACGGTGATATTTTCCATAAGTCAAACATATCCTGTGGTATCATGCAGTATAACTGACCTCAGTAAAGCTGCTAGTTTAACCTTTAAGAAGACATAAATCTCTCCACAAATGCCTGCTGTCTGTGTGCAAGCTGTCATCTTCATGTGAAGCCCAACATCAGTTTATGGAAACAGCTAAAGGAGTTAAGATGTGACTACTGTGTTTGGTTTGTTTAAGAGTCAGACAGTTTGAAGTCTTTTTGCATCTGACCTCCTGAATATTTGCTCAATATAAATTATTTGTCTGAGACAAAAAGAGAAAATAAGTTTTTTGTTGCTAAAAGAACAAGTCCAAACCAAACAATCCTTACATTATCAATGAGAAGTCTACGTCTATGTGCTGACTGCTGTCTTAGTTCTTTAGTTTCTAATAGTGACTAATGGTTCATTGGTCACTATTGATAGCTCACAGAAAGAGGATAGATAGTTTTATGGCAATATCCTTGATCAAATCTACTTAATTGACACAGCAAAGTTCAATTAAAATGTTTCTATGGTTATTATACTTTTAAAAGACATAATTTAAAATACTTTATACAATAATTTTAACAAAAGACAATAAAAATTTTAAACATTGGCAGCTAAATTAGTAATAAAAATGTATTTTCAGAGACCAAACCTGAAATGATATTTTACATTTCTGAACTGGCAACTGATTTAATGAGACTGTAATTTGAAGGATAAAGTCTTGGCACAAAACAAACTCCTTATTAGTTTTCGAATTTAGTATTTCTTTGAGTCAACGAATAACATTATCTCCTATTAAAACATCTTTATCCCTTTCAACCAACATGTTGTTATTGGCTATGATAGAAAACATGAAACATCCTTGGCAAATATATCCACCTCTCGTCATCAGAAAATAACCAAAACATGTTTGCCTTTCTTGGAGCAGTATCAATAAAGACCCTTAATCCAAACCATACCGAAAAAAATAGAATTACAGCCTGCAGCTCTAACTCCAGAACATCCTGATCCACTCATTAACTACAGTCCAAAGCACAGACGTAAACAAAAACACACAACTCTAGTTAACTTTTAGTGAGCTCCAACAAGCTCACAGTGGTTTCAGTGTTTGGAGATGGGACACAACAGTGGAGATTTCTACCTTTTTCTGTTTTTGTTACACTGAGTAAGTGTGAATCAACAGAACGTCTCATTGTGGGCATATTATCCCACACAGAGCCGGAGCGTACCTGCTGCAGCTCGTCATATCTAGCAGAGTGTGGGTGAAACATACTCCCAGTTTTGGGCTGCCAGCCAGTCTGCCAAAAGACACCTTATTAAGAGAGAACAAAAATAGGCTCCAACAACACGAAACAACCATCTACCACTCTGCTAAAATCGAACACCTCCATGTTTCAGAAAGTAAATTATTTGTGCCCCGAACAAAGAACGTAGGTCTCCTTTTATTGATTTTTCTGAGATAAAGAGGTTTTCTACACCTAGTTTTAGTCAAAATGATCCAAGGCATGTTATTTATTCATTCTTCATTGTTTCGATTTACAATCTAACTGTGAAAATGCAGGCTGAGATCCTGTTTTCCCTTTTGCATCAATAAAACACATTCTTTCTCTTTTTTGCTGAATTCTCACTGAGAGGTCTCTGCTTGTTTATAATTTGTACCATCTCAGGGTTCCTCCACTTCTTATTTTTAAACTAAAAATGATTGGAAGAACTGTAAATCAGCTGTGTAAGAGATCAACAGCAGTGACATCAAATTTACGACTACTACTTTGAAATCACTTAACTCGGTGAGACAGTAAAAGTCTCAAAACCAAGATAGAAGAATCAAACCCAGTCCCTTATCATTTACACATGGCACAAAAGACCTTCTGTAGAATAAATTCTGCATGGAGAACAAACACCCAGGTGCTCAGCTAAACAATAAATCAATACTCTTCCTTCACACTGTTCTACTTTATAGTAGAGAATATATTAACTTGTGACTGACCTTCTTTTTCACATATCACTCACAAGATTGTGCCTAAAATAAGAACCATCTTGAGCAAGAGACCAACAGCAGTAAAATTACAAAAACAAAACAGCTCCTTGGTGCTAAACTGTAAAACAAACCCATAAAATAAATGTAATAATAACTGCCCTAGGTAAAATCATCAGGTTTGTTGTAAAGAAATTGAGTGCATAGTATTTTATCTCTGTCCTCATACCAATGACACTGCGTCTGGTAAGAAGCTTTTTCCCATACTCTCAGTTGTAGCTGGCATGAAATTCAAGCGCCTGCTGGATAATGGCCACTTAAAACTTTTATAGTTAGGATGGTAAATGTTGTTCATCATGAGCCCTGGATCCACATCGTTGAATCAAGATGTCTCAAAAGTCAGCCTACCTAGAGCTTTTCTGTCTTGTGACTTACAATTCCTGAACCAGATGGTGATATCGTTAGAAACTACTGAGTAGCAGAAATGAAGAAGGTTTACAGTACCACTGTGGAGATATTATACCTTTTCAGTCTTTTAAGACTTAGACACACTATTCCTGTGTACCCTTCTTTAGGAGGTTTGTATACTCCTGGTAAGATCCTAAAAGATATGGAGTCCAGGGCCGCGAGAACTTGCTACTCTCTCCATCAGTATCCTATGTAACTCAGGTGGTAAGTAGTTTATCCTGCTTCTTTCGTCTGAAGTCCACTGTCTGGTTTTATATTCAGATTAAGTGTTTTCTTTACAGCACAGAGTTTTGATGTCGGTGGTGTTACGGCTGAATTGGAATCAAGAGTATTCAGAATAGAAGTTGACTTAAAGCACATCCTTGGGAGGCTCCCATGCTAGTAATTGTAAAACCAACATGTTTTACAAATACCAACATGTAATTGTAAAACTGTATATGCAGTTTTTTTTATATTTTCCTTCTGCTGAGGATCCAGCAGCCATTAGGTGGCACTAATCTCCAGTTCCTTGAGCTTTTTTTTTGTTATTAAATGCTGAGCTGTGATCTATCAACCAGCAAACAGGAGTAATTACCCTACTATGACGTAATTTAAAATAAGTCTTTATTTTAAAAACTTCCCACAGAGTGAAAGAAGGAGGTTTGTACTTTTGTTTATTGTTTGAAATGACAGCTTACTGGTACCCTGTGGAGAGGGAGCATAAAAGATTCAGTGAAAGGATGAAGTTTTTACATATCTCGTCCAAACCACCAGATAACACATCGATGTTAAACACTTTCTAAAGTGAGCTTTAGGGATCAGACTGGAAACCACAGTTTCACAGCATGTCTCTGGAGTTTTCATGGATCCCTCTCACTGCACCAGAGGTGTTTGTGCACGTACAGTAATTATGCTAATGTTTTCGATTGCCTGTTATAACCCTGCACTGTAGTAAGCCTTTGATATAAACATACAGCAGCAGCTTTTTCTTTCTGCTGCCAGGTTTCTATCAGTGTGGACTTGTTTCACAGTTTTGCTCCGAGCAGTCTAAGCTCATTCCACACAGCATGAACTGACTTCCCACAGAGTAACTGAGTGAGGATTGTTTGTCATTGACAGCTTCTATGCTTCTACTTCTCACACATTTATTGCGAACACTAACAGTAGTGCTTTGAGAAGCTACGTCAAAGGCTTTTAAAACCCGTAAGAAGCTGCAGGGTATTAATTTGTTATTAGCTACAAACAATAAAAACCAAGTCAGCTTACTTTGCTTTCACTGGAACACAGAGCTCAAAAGAGATTAGTACAAATCTGTCTTATATTTTTTAAATTTGCAAATAAAATCTTGTGCTGTCATAAACAGTTGAGGATTAAGTAGTTGAGGATTGTCAAGTTGTTACCTATTTCTGTGGTGATGGTGTGAAGGTGTCACAAGGAAAAAGATTAGTGATATTTTTTCATTTAAAATAACAATTGACCTACAGCTGCATATAGTGCTTTGCTCAAGTGTGTTCCCTATAAAATCTTCCATATTCTGATCGCAGTTTGAAGTCTTTTTGCGTCTGACCACCTGAATATTTGGTCAATATAAATTATTTGTCTGAGACAAAAGGAGAATAAAAAAAGGAGTGGTTTCAGTGTTCGGAGATGGGACACAACAGTGGAGATTTTTACCTTTTTCTGTTTTTGTTATACTGAGTAAGTGTGAATCAACAGAACGTCTCATTGTGGGCATATTATCCCACACAGAGCCGGAGCGTACCTGCTGCAGCTCGTCATATCTTCCATATTCTGTTCGCAAAAGTGTGGCAAACATTTGCATTTAGTCGAACCACTATTTACTGCAATTACACCTGAAAATCTTTTCTATTATTTTATTTCCAGATTTTTATGCAGAGAGTGAAACTGCTTTGCCAGAAGGTTTGCCTCAGTCCCAAGTCTGTTTGTAACACTTAACAGGTTTTCTTCCAGTATTGCACTGTATTTTGCTCCACCCTAGTCTCACAAGCATCCTCACAGCATGATGCTGCCACTGTCGTGTTTTATCATGAGGATAGGGTTAGGTGGTGATTTGCAGGGTTAATTTTCCACCACACACAGGATGCTGCATGTAGGCCCAAAAGTTTTGTTTTCTTGTCCCCTTTTCTTGTAGGCCACCTCCACTTGATGGGTTCTAGCAAAGTGCAAATTAAAATTCTCTTATCTTTGTTTCAACACTGACCCTCTTCCATACCGGCCAGATATGCAGCATCTGTCCCCTCAATAGATTTACGCCATGCATTCATTACTTATTGATGGAATGAACAGTGCTTTGTTCAACACATTGTTTTATAATCTAAGCCTGATTTAAACTGATTCACAACCTTTGTGGTGTGTTCTTTGGTCTACATGATGCTTTTTGTTCTATAATATTCTCTAACAAACCTCCAAAGTCTTCAGAAAACAGCTGCGTCTATACTGAGATTAAATTACTAATTAGTTCACTTTTGAAGGCAAATGGCTGCACTCAATTATGTGCAGTAGTACCAGAGGAAAGGGCTTGAATGCTAATACGTACCACACACCGTGATTTTTACCTGCTGATGTATGCCTTTTATTTTCCTGTTCTTCACAGTTCTCAGTGTTGGTCTATTACCAAATCATCCAATAGAATAACACATTCTAGCAGTTATATTAAAAAAAATAAAAACTTTGCTTTTTGCAAGATGGTGTAAAAACTGCACAGTGGAGACATTAAAAGTTCAAATTTAGGTCCATTCAGCGAACATAATATTTTCTTGTATTAATTTTGATTTTTGATTTCTCAGTGCAGTGAATAATATGTGGTACATTGTCCTCTTTTTAGTCATACAGTCCTTCAATTTGTTTAAAACCTATTCATGGATTTACTGAAAGTACTTTAATTTTTTCACTATTTGTTCATTGATCAAAGCCCAATCCAACTTTCAGACGTGAAATATTTGCTCTTCATGCTGAATTGAAACAATGAACTATTTACTTCTGGAAAACTGTAAACACAGAGAACTTTGTTGAGTTATTTCTCTCTTACTCTGCTTTTGAAGATAAACTCACCTATTTGTCAGATGATTTGTTTATCCTGATGATTCAGTGAAATATTAAGCTGCCATGAGGGTTAGAGCCAATCCATCTGGCTCCTATATCAGACAAGACAAACTGCTTGCTGTCTAATATTGAAATAACACCTCCTGATCCACAGCCAGTGTGAGATTTACTGACCACTGCTAAGCTGGCAAGCATCTCCAAGTTGGTCCTTTATAGCCAACTTGGAGATGCTTGCTTATTATGCAAAGGATCCATAGTTCATTCAAAAACCATATAAATTATCTAATGTATTCTTCACCAACCAGTGAGTGGATGATGCTTTTGAATGATGTTTTATCAATTCAACAGCAGATATTACAGTTGTTTTTAGGGTCTTTAACTGTTTTCACATCTCAAAATCCCTGGGAGATTCAGGGGAAATGCAGGCTGTCTGAGCTTCTGCTGCTGTTCCTGCAAGCCTTTCACAGCAGAGTCACTCCGTGGAAGTAACACTGAGTAATGTCTGGGAGGAGCGCAGAGGTTGCAGGAGATGATGGAAAAATGCTCCGTGGGATTCTCAGTTTTGTTTACAGCATGCTGGCAAATGAGTCCCATTGAAAAATATTTTAGTGTTTATTGTGTAACATATAACATTTTAATTAGAATGAATTATTGCTGAATTAATTAGAATTAATTTTTTCAACAAAACCACAGAGGTGGACAATATGGCCTATAAACAATTTCACAATATCTGCAGAAAAAAAAGGTGTTTGAACATCTGTGTGCTCTGTAATTGGATATATTCTAGTGACTTGGTGGGATCTCTGCTTTCTTAGACTAATTTGGAAACTTGGTAGACCAGCTCATGTTCTGAAATTCTTCTGATTGTGATTGTGGATTATGTGAAACATTGCAAATAAAATTTATTTTTATTTACTATGTCTTTATGTTTTTTCTCATTTTGATTGTTTTGATTTTGTGTGCAACTATAAAAGAGCTAAACAAAATACAAATTTTGATTTATGTCCCTTTTTTTAATAGCAACACGACTGTATGGTCACGACTGTAGAAATTGCACTATGTTTGGAATATTGTGAGTATGGGACAAAGAGAGCAAAAATTTGGGATTTGCAGGCATTTAAATTATTCATATTACTCATAATTATTGAACAAAGACAGAAATGTACTTCTTTCAAAATATTAACTTTTGTAACTCTTCTAAATTAAAATGCTAGATATCATATACTGAATATACCTTAAGTGGTTTAATTTGGCTCGGCAAAAATCAGTTTTATTTTTCTATCTGTTGTTTTGAAAGAGATTAATTAGTGAAGCCAACAAATGACAGCTTCATTCTTTCTGTGTTTCAAACTCCAATAATTACATAAAGCATCACATCAAAGGGTAAACATTTGCTGCAATGTTTACTGTGAACATAATTTACTCACGATGCTTTAAATTCAATATACAAAGTCAGAAATCTTAAACTATATTTCAAATTAGGTATCACAGAGGTAGTTCTACATTCTCAGGAGTCTCAACAAATTAATTTTCTTCTGTCAGACTTGCTTGTCCTTCCTATTTAAAACATGAGAAGGCTGTATGCAGGATGTTTTTCAGACAGCCTTGGAAAAAAAAAAAACAGACGTGTTTGAGTAAAATTTTTTATGTTTCTGACTTTTAATTATACATCATACTTCTACATTATTTACCTTATTCATAACTTCTCCCAAAGCATTTCACTCTGTTGACATCACAGGGGAATGTTGGCTTTTGCATATTAATGCAGGTGGAATACTTATTAATTTATTTGAGAAAAGTCCTAATTGCTATATTCCGTTGACAGTTTAGTAAAAAATGAAAATAAAAAGAAAAAAAAAAGAAACGATTGGGCCTCCAGCCACCTTGAAGGAAATCAAATCAAAATCTTTTAACTCTGGATCAAAAGTTTCAGCACCCTGTTTTGTCTTTGTTGTACTAATACAATGCAGATGAATTATTCACACAATGAACTGCTGGCACTACATTCATCATGGCCAGAGCATATTTCAGATATTTATACACCATGGAAGAAAGTTCTCACAGTACCAAACACGCTATTGTTCCACTCATAAAATACTCTTTGAGTTTTACAGACCGGAAAGTTTGTGATTCTTTTGCGTTTAATTACACATATTTTAAGCTTTTTTTCTATTGTTCTTTTTAGAGATATTTATATGCGAAAAGCTAAAATGTATTTTAAAATGAATTGATTTATTTTGTGAAATGTCAAATCTACGCATTTCTGTTGTTCCTTATCATATCTTCTACAGTTTAGCCGTTTTTTGAATCATATTTAATTTGAAAGTGTATAAAACTTTTGAATGCATACACAGAATAGTCCTCACAACCCAGTGAAGATACATTATTTTTTAAATTCACCTCAGAAAATTAATTCAGTTTTTAAATCTATGGACAAAAAAACAGTTCTGACCTGTTTGTGAGTCTAGGTGGAAGCGGCCATCCTCGTTTCCTGAGATGATGCGGTACACGATGGGATCTGGACCACCCCCGTCTCTGGTGAGCGCTGACACGCTCAACACCTCAGATCCGACCGCCAACGACTCTGAAAGCTGGGCGGTGTACTCCGAGCTCAGGAACACTGGTTGATAGTCGTCGAGGGAAACCACATCCACTGTAACCGTGGCAACAGAGTACAGGTGGCGAGGCAGGCCTCGGTCGGTGGCCTTGACCTTCAACTCAAATGTTGGTGGGGTGTCAGAGGTAAGAGGTCGCTCCAGCCGCAGGACTCCAGAGAACTCATCCAGAGAGAAGAAACCACGGTCTCCAGCCAGCATGGAGTACTTCACCTCAGAATTGATGCCTGAGAAACAGAAATTTTGAAGTACTTAAGCTCAAACATGAAGAATAAACATACAAGAGAAAATCAACCAAATTTAACCTCAGTGTCCAGAAATATTCATTAAAAAAGTTTTTATTTAAATATTTTTTAAAAACTTCTAAAAGTTTAATAAAAAGCTTATGTTTTAAAATGTATTTTAAATGGAAATGAAACAAAAGATCCATAACATTTTGGTTGATCTGATGAGAGTGCTAAATGATGTAAATTGTTGTCTGAGAATGTAAAAATGGTGGGAAAACATGGTGGAGGAGACAAACTTAAAGAAATTAACTACAATTGAAAGTATTATTGAAAATAAGCACAGAAATTGTTGAAAGTTGTATTTTAAGGAGTAAAATAACTCTAAACAATCGCTAACCCTCAGTTGTTTACTATTATTATTGAATTACATTTTAAAGACAACTTTCATCTTTATTCAGGAGTTGCTTGAAAGAAAAAGGGGCAGAGAGAGAGAGAGAGAGTAAAACAAGCAGTAAATGCCTGTAACTGGGATTTGAATTAGATTAAAATTTTGCAGCCTTTATAGATGGAGCATCTTTTCCATTTATGTTTTCACAGACATCACCATCAGTCAGTTGCAAGTTTTAGATAAATGATTTCCTGAACAAGCTCCAGCAATTCCTACCCCTCAACCAATTCAGAATGCAAGAAATTATCTGAGATTATGTGGCAAGATAAAATGCATTGCTATTTCACACAAAGCATGTCACTCACTCATCTGCAGCAAACCAGATAATTGATAATAACTCAACAGATGGGGGCACCAAATCCCCTTTTCAGGTCATGAAAAAAGCAACAGAAAACCTGTTTGTTCAGCGACTACTCATAAGGCCTCTGAAAAAACTCTGACAACAGCATCATTCTTGTGAATTAACTTAATTTTCAAGTCCTTATTTTCATCAAGGCATTTCACATAAACATTCAAGCACACAAACTTAAGTCACACAAGGAAGTTTAGGTATTCTGCCAAAGATTAACTGGACTAAAGTTTGAAAGATGATGGTTAAGCAGTTTGTCTTTCTGTTGCCATGACAGAAAACACACTTCAGGGTATTCCATTCAAGAACTAAGATTTGTTCTCAAAACCGTCTCGATCTTTCAAAGCCAGCAGCTGGATTTGAAAAGTTTGCTGATGCTCGTTCATTAAGAAAATAAATCAAATCACTGAAGAAGCAAACTGATGCAACAGTAGACAAAGTAAAGCTTCAAACAGGTCGGTTTTTATGTCTCATCAGTGAGAAAGCTGTGAGAGCAGGTGAAGACAAGCTGCTGCACATCTGAAGGAGTGGCTGAGCTGCCAAAGTATGCCTTGCAAAAAAAAGTCTCTACCAGCTGGTTATGGACAGACTTTTTGATCACTTTCTTCACATTTGCGCCAGTGCGTCAAAGTTTGACCGTAAACCTTTCAACACAAACAGACAAACACATCTGTGCAGACTGGGCTCTGCTACAAGTTTTTAAAGAAGAAGACTTTTTCCAGAAACTTTCTTTTACTGTTGATTTAAAACAAGCTAGTAGGTATTTGAGGTCCTTTGTGTGATCATCAGCAGCTATTTCCATGACCCTTAGATAATCTCCTTATCTACTCATTGTCTGTTAAGGCAGCTTACAGAAGCAAAATATCCTGTGAATATCGTCTTCTGGATAAGAGTGGTGATTGCAGTTTTAACTGATTGTACAAGACAGTAACAATCTGCCACATATAGATGCATGATTATGTCCCTACTTTGCACTTTGTAACAAACACAATCAGTTTACAATGATGTGAAGAGACCGAACCCTAGATATTTATTCTTCAGAAGACAGTTGTTCTTTACATAACCATATTTAGTATTTAGAGTTTAGTATAGAGTATTTCACTTTATAGTCAATTCTTCTACGTTTTTTTACAATAACTATTTTTACTGTTTACTATAAAATATAAAGTAGTGTGTGGAGCTTTCCATTTGAACGTGGCTCAAGGTGAAATAACAGTCAGAGGTTTTTCTACAGCTAACTGATAATATATCAACAGTGACATTCGGTGCAGTAGCAGCAGATGCCAATTACCTTGAAAGCAGCTGCAAGTGCAACTAAACACTGCTTTTTGCTTAACTCAAGGTTCTTGTTCCAGTTGCAAATCTCAAGTGATGTTTTAAACTTGCTTGTATGTTGAATTTAGCACTCCAAACAAGATTAAGTGATTGACTTAAAATAAACTATCTACATACATCTCCAAGCCCCTCAAAAAAACACTGGGTTTATCTGGGTTTGATTGGGTTTATCTGTAAACAACCCATAAAACAATGTTATGCATCAATATGTTTGGTTGTTACACCAGGATTAAAGAGGTGGCTACGCTCAGCAAGTTATGATTTTACACAGACTTGACAGACAGTTGGTACTGAAAACACGATGAAGTGCCAGCTGACAGCAGGAAAGAAGAACACTGTTAAAAACAAACAAGGGTGTAAAAAATTTGATTAAGTGATAAATTAACTGAATTTATACAACTCAAAGCTCTTTATACTAAAGCCCCAGTCATCCATTTAAACTCAATAATATGCACACATTCATGCACCAATACACAAATCAACAGGCAACTTGGGGTTAAGTGCCTTCCCTGGGGCACGTCGACATGTGGCAGAAGGACGCTTGAAACAAACTTACAATTTTCAGACTTTCAGCTCATGAGGTTAAATGTTAAGAGAGTTAAATCTCTATGCATACAGCATACATAATGTATCAAGGGGGAGTTTCGGAAGAATTAACTCTGTTGCAAATGGATTAGCATGTCATTATGTTTGGGATTAGCAAAAACATGCTTATACACATACATGTTCTAGACTTACAAAGCCAGGCTTTCGATACCAGGCCAAATGTTTTACCTCAGCATGTTGGGACCTGAGGCACACAATACATTGTTCTCACAGATCTGAAAACCTCCCATTTCTAAACGTCAGCAGTTGCTCACCTGTGTCCGGGTCCTTGGCGTATATGACAGCGATCGGCGTGCGAACTGTAGTGTTGTCGAACACAGTGACCTCGTAGTGACTGGAGGAGAAGAGGGGCGGGTTGTCATTCATGTCCTGGATCATCAGCAGGATGTCGGCCTGACAGGATCGACCACCACCATCAGTCGCCTTCGTCACCAGGTTGAACTCCGAATGCGTCTCACGGTCCAAAACGGCCAGAGTGAACAGCTCACCTGAGGGCAGGTGGATTCAAAATAGTTAACCACCAAACAACATCACAATTTTATATGTATATGAAAAAACATTTTATTCTTATGGAAACTGAAATATGTTTATCTACAGTGGAATTGGCATTTATCATTCCAAGAGTTTCTCACAATTTAGGTAATAGTATGGTGGAAAATGTTTAGGAACACATCTTAAAAAGTACATTTGTGACCTCCAATACATGTTCTTATTATTTTAAAGTGAAAGGGATGATTGTTCTCAGAAGGACATGACAAAATGAAAACTGTCTGGTTTATCTGTAAAATCAGGAGTATAAATTTTAGGTGAGGATAAATGTTATGGCAGAATGAAAGTAATTGATGTCAGTGATCACTTGGACAATAACAATTGCTTTGACTGCTATTAGCTCAGATTGTTGATGTTATCACCAATCCAGGCACAGTGAGTCCCTATTTTCACCCCAAATAGACGCCATCTTACCTGTTCTCGGATCCAGATGGAACTTATCTGCATCTGGACCGTGCAGTGTGTACGAAATCGCGCCATTTGCTCCCACATCTGGGTCTGAAGCTGAAACTTTGAGAACAAACAACCTAGGCGGCGAGTTCTCCATCACCCCCTCTGTGTATACCAGCTAGAGACAGAGGATGAGAAAAATAATCAGGTGGCGCTGAGATGATGACATGCTGCCACAGTGTTTATAAGCTTCAATCATTTCAGATGTTTTTAGCAGGCAGCTGAAAAATCTTATTTTCAATAAGTTAGACTCATTTGTCAGATTAAAAGTGACAACCGTTAAGCAGGTATTGAACAGACTTTTAGTGCTCTTAACACAAGTGGTGACGGAGGCCTATTTGACGAATAGCTTGGAATAAGACTATATATGGATCTCCAGTACTTTCTAAAGAACGCTGTAGCAGTTATATAAATATTTTTTCTCTTACTTTCCTGTATAAGAAGGGGAAATGTACCTCTCCTTGTATGAGATGACATTCAATGTAAAACAAGACTTTTTAAACATAGACTAAAGTTCAACTTTTAAATTGTGCTAGACATCTTTTATGAACATTTAGTGCAATAGTGCAAGTACTGCTGTAAAAACAGCCCTCCTCCTTTTTAATCCCCGTGAAAGGAGATCCTAATAAATCTGGGACTGCCTAACCATTCAGTAGGTCCTTGCAGTGAAGCAAATTTACTGAGAGGATCAACAAAGTATCTGAGAAGGGACAGCTTTTTGTCAGTGCTGCTGTGAAATGACTCACCTGTTCACAAATTGGACTGTTGTCGTTGGTGTCCAAAACATGAACATCAACAGTAACCGGAGCCTCAAACTTCCCATCAGTGGCCGTCACCCGCAATGTGTATCGGCCTTTGGTCTCTCGGTCCAGGTTCTCCTTCACAATCAGACCCCACTGACCTTCGTCCTCCTGGACGATGGCAAACTGGCCCAATGGGTCTCCATCTGAAAGAGAGAAAAAAGAAGCTGCGTCATGTTTTTGAATTGAACTCAATGAATTCGATTGTCATTGCAGCTGAAAATATTTTGTGATTCTCCAATTGTTTCATATCTGCTACTGTACTGCTAATATTTGAGAAAGATTTTTTTTTTCTACATTACACTTGAAATCTTAGATTCTGTAACTGATTTTGTCTGTTTCCTCATAATGACACACACACACACCTTGTTGGACAGGCGATGTGTGCTGGCAAGGGCTGAATTTAAGGTTTCTTACAAAAACAAAAGGTTTAACCTCAAGAAAGAAACTGTCTCAAGCTGCCATTCAGGTATTGCAATTAAATTATTTAGCTGTACCACAAGTTTTCTTTGGCAGAGATAAGAGGATTCTGTTCCACAAACACCAACATTAATTACCCCCAAGCTAAAATTTATGCTGATTTTAATTTATAATGTTGACATTAGAATGGAAATACCACAAATTAAGTGGACATTCTCCCAGTTTGTATGGGAACATGCATTTAATTTCCTTTTTTTTGTTACATTTTTATGTAAAAGTTCTGATTTTACAGCAAAATGTAGAAAGTTTATTTGCTGTTGAGGCCTTAACAACAATAAAAAGTCAAATCAAAGCTTGAATTTAGAAAAATATGTATATACAGTCACTAGCAGATTTTCAGTTTTACATCTTTGTAAATGTTTTTGTGTAAATTTATAAGCAGTGATATATTCTTAGAGTTTCCCCTTGATTTTTCAAATCATCACCTTCAAAAATAAAATGTTGGTAAAATATTTGCCACCATAAAACAAGCCATGTTACATATTACTTACTGAAATGAAGAATGAGTAGACGTAAAGAGGCATTTTGCAAACATTTTTTTTTTTTGTTAAGATTTTTCTTATCTACCGTTGTTGTTTGTGGCTGGGAAATTAATAATTTTGAGAGGAATTGCTTCCAAATGTAAAGAAAACAAAAAATATTCATGAACTGTGGAAATAAACAGATGCCAGGTAGATTTTTCTTTAAATGTAAATAACCTAATTGTTCCTATGACATGATGATTACAACATAAAAAGTAAAGTTACATAAAATCATAAAAGAAAAAAAGATTTGATTTAGTAAAATATCTTCATTATTCATCAAAATACTGGACAAAATAAACTAAAATGAATATAAAAAGCTATGAATATCAAATGGCAACTTGAAAAGCACACAGTGATAACCCTAAGGTGTAACATGAAAGATGGAAGCAAAGAAACCTAATTCTAACTTGTTAGCTGTTAAAAGAATGAGAATATGAGTACACAATTCACTGTTTTTGTTTAACAAAGAAAAAAACCTCATTTTAGTACTGATAGTACTATTCTCTTAAGACAAAACAAAGAAAAAAGATTTGCCCTGCGAACCAGAAATCAACAGTGACAATAATGAATTCTTATTGATTTAGAATAAGACAAACCTTAAATAAATTAACACAGTGTGTGGGTGGTTTTATTTATTTTTTTATGACAACTGAGAGTTTGCCTGAGCCGAACCTTTCGAATGTAAATAATTCCAGCACAAACACTCATCTCTGTGTTAGAGCTCCTTCAGAGACGTTTAACTGTCTTGGATTTGCATTAATTCAAGGCTCTGTTCGTGTTGTTAGCTGCAGGGCATCCAGTTGGTATTCCTGTGTTGTCACACTGCTGCACTTTGGGATTAATTGGAGGTGGAATAATGTGACTCAGTTGAGGGTGATTAACACAGATTTTCATTTTGCCTTATTAATGTCTTTATAAATCCCACAGTGCAGCAAATCTTCAGAGCAAAAAAGTGATTTCACTGATGAAAACATTTATGCTTGCTTGAACAGATAACCACATTCCACAGTGCAGTGGCATGCAAAAACCTATTGGCCAAGCAAACTGTGAGTCAGATATACAAACCTGTGATATAACATGTCACCAAGCGGTTCTCTAGGGACACGTCAGTGTCTATGGTCGTCATTGAAACAATTGGCTCAAACGGGGTGGCATTCTCCACCACTGAACCATGGTATACATCTTCCGTGAATTTCGGCGCGTTGTCGTTCTCGTCTGTCACCATCACTTCCACGAGGACGCTGGACGATAGCTTGACATCTCCTCCATGATCTGTGGCAACCACATTGAACTTGTAGATTCTGAGAGTCTCACAGTCTGTCTCCCGTAGAGTGGTGATCCAGCCACTTTCTCCTTCAATAGCAAACACCTCATTGATGTCAATCTCGGTGTCATCAGGCAGCGTCTCCAAGCTGTAGGTAACTATGCCATTGGTGTCTGTGTCTGGATCATTGGCTGTCACCTAGAGGTCAAAGACCCATTAGCATATTTTGTGCAGAAATTGCATGGATGGTAAAACACTTATGTGGAGGTTAAAGTAAATGCTAAGACCTCTAGGTGCCAGATGCTGGCACAATAAACAAAACAACAACAACAATAGCTTTCAAAGATAGCTACATTGACTGGCTATCTAAACATTTCTAAAGAAAAGGTATATCTATGTTCAGTTTACGTATAAGCAGTAGACGTGCAAATGTCTCAGTGTACTAGACACCATTTTACACTTCTCAGTTCAGCAAGAACTTAGGCATTTCCAGGAACTTCAGAGGATCCTGGTCTATTAAATGCATTCAAAACATTGGAAGAAGTAAACCTATAAAAGAAAGCCTGGTTTGTCTCACCTGAATAACAGTGGTTCCAGCAGGCATATTTTCTGCCAGGAAGGCTCTATATGGGCTTGCATCAAACATGGGCTGGTTATCGTTCACATCCTGAACCTGGATGCTGACAGAGACCAGCGATGCAACGTCTGTCCCGTTATGGTTTCCTTGAGCAATCACATCTATCTGGTACCACTTTGTCTTTTCGTGGTCTATGGTCTTCTGTAGTAGCAGAGTGCCACTTTCCTGGTCCAAGCTGAAAACTTTGTCTTTATTGCTTTCCACAGTATTCCCATTGACCAGACTGTAAATGAGAGGCATGTCAGAGTCGGCCCTCACTGATCCAATCTCCGACCCGATGGGAAAATCCTCTGCAGCAGAGAAGGTGTAGAGTGGTTCTGAGAATTTTGGCAGGGGAACCTCTGGAGGAACTACCTTTAGCTGAACAGGGACAGTGGAGTTATAAAAAGGGAGGCTGCCGTCACGAGCTTTCACTTTAAAGTTAAAGATCTTGTTCTCCATTCCAACCAGACTCTCCTTAACACTGACCACTCCTGTGAAAGGGTTGATTTCGATGATGTCTTCTACAACTTCCTCAGCTTCATCCACAGTGTAGGTCACATCTGCATTTTTACCATCATCAGCATCATAAGCCATAATCTGAATGACAGGAGAGCCTTTATTTACAGTCGATTGAATTGAAACTTGGTATTCTGATGCTTTGAATTGAGGCACATTGTCATTCTCATCTGTGAGAATAATTTTGACTGTGCAAAAGGCCACCTTTCCACCACCATCCTTTGCCATCACTTTTATTGCTATCACTTTCTGGGTGGGGTTTTCTCTGTCAAGCGGTTGAGTTGTCACAATCTGACCGTCTTCGAGAATAGCAAATTTCTCATCAGCAAGTTTGTTGATAATGGTGTAGTCCACACTTCCATATGGCCCATCATCGGGATCAATAGCTGCCAGTCGGATAACACGAGTTCCTGCTTCTGCATTTTCAGCCAGCTCTGCCTCATAGATGCTCTTTTTGAAGTAAGGCCTGTGCCTGTTGCTGTTAATCATGTCAATACTAACTGGGGCAGTTTTCTGAAACACTCCATCAGATACGGCAACGGTCAAGTTGTAGTAAGGATCTAGATTCCTCTTGCAAACGTTGGAAAAAGAGATGATCCCTGAGGATTCATTGATGTTGAAGTATCGATCTTTGTTACCTGAAATTATTTTGTACTTGAGATTATTGAGGTCTTCAGAGTCAGGATCTGAAGCTTGAATTTTAATGACAATGTGGCCACATTTGGCCATTTCATCTAAAGTAGCTTCATACTGAGAACTGACAAAATCAGGAGGATTGTCATTGACATCAGTGACATTTACAAAAACCATCACCTCGCTACTGAGAGGCACAGTCCCATTGTCAATGGCTTTGATTTTCAAACTAAACTGTTCAATGTCTTCATGATCCAGAACCTGTTTTGTGGTAATCAATCCAGTTTTAGGATTGATCTCAAAGAAATCAGTTTCATTTCCCTCAGTTTTAACGATCCAGTAGGTCAAATCTTTATTTCTGCCAGAGTCTTTGTCCGTCGCATTGAGTTGAATCACAGAGGTGCTGACAGGAAGCCCTTCGGCAATGTTCACACTATAAGTCAGCTGTGGGAAAAGTGGTGGATTATCATTCACATCCTCCACTACAATTTCAATAGACGCCTCTGAGAATGCTCCAGTAACAGAGTCAGTAGCTCGAACTGTCAAGAAATGCATTGTCTGGCTCTCATAGTCCAGAGGATTGGTTATGGTCAGAACTCCAGTCTTAAAATCAATGTGAAAATGCTTTGAAGCATTTTCCTCCTCAAGATTGTAGATGAGCCGATATCCGTCAGGGTTTCTGGCCTGAACATGCAGAATGGTGGTGAATGGAGGAACATTTTCAGGAACTCTCAGTGGATAAAGAAGAGTCTGAAAAACTGGATTGGTTCTGTTCCTTACTTGAATAGTGAGCTGAGCAGTGGTGCTATGACTTGGCAGACCATCATCTGAAGCCACAACAGTCAATATGTATTTATTCAGGGCTTCAAAATCAAGAGGTCTTTGAAGGGATACATCACCCACATCTGGATCTATCCTGAAGAGGTCAAAATCCTCCTCTAGAAAATACATGATCGATCCATTTTCTCCCAGATCTTTATCAATGGCAGTTGCTTGGTACAAAACATCTCCTGGCTCGGAGTCTTCAGAAATCATCATTGAAAAAGGCAAATTTAGAAACTGTGGAGAATTGTCATTAACATCATCTATAAAAATTTTGACTTGAGCTGTTGCTGTTCTGGGTGGGGTTCTGGTGTCTTCAACTTTTACCACTACGTCATAAATGTCTTGTTCCTCTCTGTCAAAAGGAATGCCGGTGGTTTCAAGAACCCCTGACATTTGGGAAATAGTAAACCTTCCCATGGGGTTGATGACAGAGTATAAAAGAGGCTCATTCAGGTAGCATCCTGAGACTTTTAGTGCTGCCAAGGTTTTCACTGTATTTAGGTTTTCTGCAATGCTTGCTGAGTAAATTTTATGCTGAAATTGTAGATCACTTGGCATCAGCTCAGTTACATTTATGTTGACAGTGGCTGAATCTTTAAAGAGGCCATCTGAAGCTCTGACAGTCAGCTGGTAAAATGACCTGAACTCGGAAACGTTGCTCACAGTAATGACTCCTGTATTGGGATCAATTGAGAAGGCATTGTGAAGATTTCCCTCAGAGATGCTGTATGAGACTGCTGAATCTCCATCATGGGCCGTGACACGTACAACTTCAGTGTCTCTGACGACTGGGACAATGATAAATGACTCATACACAGAGGCGGTGAATTGTGGCGCGCAGTCATTAAGGTCCAGGACACGTACAGTGACCTTGGCAGGCTCTGCTGCGTACAGTGATGGTTCCCCTGAGTCTTTCACCTGTACTGTGAAGTGATATTCAGCTTTGACTTCAAAGTCAAGTGGTGAAATCAAAGAGATGGTACCCATACTTGGGTCAATCTTGAAAACTTTCAGCACTTCAGGTTCAAGGATCAGATAAGTCAGCAGAGAATTTGAATCTCGATCGGCATCAAATGCCTGCACGACCAGTGGTGCACTTCTTTTCCCCATCACTATGCTGTTTATAGGAGCTGATTCACTGATTTGACCCAAGTACTCCTTCTGCTGAAATACCGGAGCATTATCATTCTCATCCATCACATAGATATGGACGAGTGTCTTGGACATGGCTCCAGCTGTTGTGGAAGCTGTAACTTTGAGCTTGTAGGACTCCCAGGTTTCAAAATCAAGATATCCTTTGGTGGAAATCAAGCCAGTGTAGGGGTTGATATAAAATGTGTCATTTAAGTTTCCACTCTCTATACCATAATGCACTGCAGATGGGGAGGAGGCTGAGATGGTGACCACTGGAGTGCTGGGAGCTCTTAGTTCACTGACCTCTGTTAAATATTCATCCGTAGGGAAGATGGGTGGTGTTTGATCAGAAACGTGGATGTGGATGTGGACAGAGCAGAGGTCAGAACGTTGAGGGAAACCCTGATCATTGGCTTTTACTGTTAGGTGGAATAGGTCCTGAGGCTGAAGGTCCAGGGGTTTGGAAACACTGATGGAGCCCAGCTCAGGATCAATGGAGAAGATGTTGTCAATATTACCTGCAGGGAGGAAAGATATACTATGTTATACATAAAAAAAAAAAAAAACCTTCCTAATTTTAGATTTTGATAATTAAGTCATTTTTATATAAAAATAAGTACAGAAAAAAAACTATTTACTGTATTTTTCAAGGTGTTTAGTGATAACAGTATTGTCTCATTGATTCTTCTGTTGTCTTTTAAACCTTAAAAACTTTTCTGAGAGCAGTGACATTTATCTCACACCGGTGGTAATTTTTAACTTCACAAGCGTGAATCTGAGATAAGACAATTACAAAGATGGATGTTGTTTGCTGTATGAAACACTAAAACAACAATGTGTTCGATTGCAGCAGCTGACATTGAAGCATCTTTCTCTGTCTCAGACATTCCCAGGATCTTTGATTACTCGTGAACCACCATAATCCCAAACAACCCAGTGTGAAAGATTTAAAGACTGCAGATGCAACAGAGACAGCTCCCAGGAGTGAGTTTGTATAGCTAAATGAATGTGAAGCAGCGTTCAGGTGAAAAGAAGCAAGCACAGATAAAATATAAAAATAAGCCTGGGCAACTCACCAGAGTGCAGCGAGTAGCTGATGTCTGCATTGCTCCCCATGTCCTTGTCTAGGGCCTTGACTCGGACAACCTCAGAGCCCGCAGGGGCCAGATTAGAGATGCTAGCTTCATAACGGGGGCTGAGGAAAGCTGGAGAGTGGTCATTACAGTCCTCCACATGAATCACCACCTTTGCAAAATTCTTCTTCATTGGAATCTCCTGGTCACGCACCTGAAGAAGAGAGTTAATATTGCAGCGTGTGAAGCGGTAAAAGACCCCAATATTTCCAAACCAAACACTGTAGCAAGGTTTTATAAAAAATAAATGAATAAAATTAGAAGGTTGTCATTCATTATAGCAGAAATCAATTCTTTGTTTTGCTATTTTTTAAATATTTTTATTAAGCTACACATTTTTTAAAACAAAACCTTTAGCTTTTAAATATCTCTGTTTTTTAATACCTGATATATTTTATCAAACATAAGTGTTATTTTAACAATGAATGGCTGTTGTTTTGCAACAAATACAGAAAATTAAATTATAAAACCAAAATATTAACATAATCATAAATTTTGCCAACTAAATCCCACCAGTCTATCATCAGTGCAAAATTCGAAACGTCTTATTTTTAAAACTTCTTGTCATTACAGAATAAATGGTTACCATAATAATGAGTGTATGAATAGAGATCTTCTCGAAGTCCAGCTTCTCCGTCAACACCAGAATGCCATTCTTTGGATCCAGATGAAAGATCGTGGTGCTGTTCGGATGAAGGCTGCTGTGGATGGAGAACAGCAGGTAGTTGGTGTTGTCATCGTCCTTAGCGCTGATCTGCAGGATGTCCTTCCACAGGGACGTGTCTTCAGGAACCCTCACCTTAAGGACAAGAAAAGATGATCACTGAGCACAGTGTTTTGATTCTTGATGGTTCTTATAAAGGAGTAAGGTAAAAATGGAGTAGAGCTGAAGAGGAATATCAAGCTAAAATAGTCAGCTCATCTGCAGACAGAGAAATAACAGTGTTGTAAAGTTGTCAGAAAACAGAAAATAGCTTTTTAAAACCTTTACTTGCTGTCTCAAAGACATACCCAGGTTTTTCATATTTGTTCATCTTAAATTCAAGAACCAAATGCTTTATAAAGTCTCAGATTTCCAAATTTTATTAAGCAATTGATAAAAGAGCACAAAAAGAGAACCTTTCTTCTTTTTCACATAATGAAATATCAACCAAAAACTTCTTCAGTTTTTATACAGATATTGGGTGAAAAGCTGCTGTACTGAATCTGCCTCTTTTTTATTTTATATTATTAAATGGTATTTTTTAATCTGGCGAAAAGCCTCTTTAAACAGTGATCTCTTTCCGGATCTATCCACAAAGATCCTGTACTTAAGGACACAACTGAGAATTTCAGATTTCTGTAAGGAAATCCGCCAAGGCAGGTCATTGCCTTTCTGGATGAAATGTAGACAGGAATTTCAGCTTAAAAAAAATACTATTTACATAGTAAATTTTTAAAGAATAACACATCATCAATTTTGGTTTGCTTTAACGTTTGCTTTTACTTATATTCTTTAGAAGACATTTCAACATCAATGGTTGTCTAAACTTGTATTTTATTAAATTTCTTCTGACAAGTCTCTACTGGTGCTTTACATCTGCTTGCATCTCAACATCTCCATTATTAGCACTCATGCATGACCTTTGGAGGATCATTCTCTGTATGATTAAGTATCAACTCTCACCTCATACAACGGTTTCAGGAAGACGGGGCGGTGTTCATTCATGTCCAACACACGGATATTGGCCTGCAGATTGGACACAGGATTGAAAAATGAAAGAAGAAAAAAAAACATGAAAGACCCATCACCTGCAGCACCTGATCAGTTGCTAAAGATTTATTAAATTAAGGTATCTAGACATATTCAACCTTTGTTTGTTTGCACCACCATAACTTTAAAAATAGAGGAAAAAACAACCTTGTAATGTAAAAATTGTGTCAAAATGTCTCACTTGATCAAACAGAAATATCAGTTCAACTGTCTTTTCTGTTTACAGATGTAAGAGGAGAAAGGAAAAGTTTTTGGTATGGCTTAAAACAGGCAGAGCAGACAATAAAGAAAATTTCAGTTTTCATATAATACCATGCTTCAGATGTCTTTGATCCGGGCACATCAAAGTAAAAGTTAAAGATTTTTTATGGCTGCGGCTGAGAATAATAAGAACCTTCAAAGTTTTTAATTTATGTTTTGGAAATGTGTTTCTGTTTTATGTGTTAACATTGCTTCTTGTGGTTTGCTTTAATTTTAATTTTTTTATATATATATATATTTTCTAACCTGTGTGGTGGCACTACGGTGGCCATCTGTGACTTGTACTGTCAGGTTGTAGTTGGAGCGGCGACCAGCATTGAGTTTTCTGGCGATTGAGATTGTTCCTATGTTCCTTTGGATGTCAAAGTCTTTGTCTTCATCACCACCTAGGAAAAAAAGAAAAAACAACAAAACTTAAAGGCAGACCATACATCCGTTTATCTGTTGGTATAAGAATGGCCATGGTTTCGTAGTGAAACACTGCTGTTCTGATGCAGGTGTTAATTTGGTCTCAGCCATGATTTAGACATTGTCAAGCACAACAACAGACATATAAATGACACTGGAAGAGATATGAGATGTTTTGCACATTTACACCGTGTTCCAAATTATTATGCAAATTGGATTGAAGAGTCATAAAGATAAAATTTTTAGTTGTGCTATTAAATCTATAGATGGTATTGTGTGTCTGGGCTATAATTAATTTCATTGAGCTGGGTTGATTAGTTTGTCTGGTAAGCTCAATTAAAGAAAATCTACTCAAAAAGGATGTTCCACATTATTAAGCAGGCCACAGGTTTCAAGCAATATGGGAAAGAGAAAGGATTTCTCTGCTGAGGAAAATCATCAGATAGTGTAGTGCCGTATGAAAACATTAGATATTTAACAAAGACCGAAGCATTATCATCGTACTGTGAAGAGATTTGTGGCTGATTCAGAACAAAATGAGGAAGGTTTCTGTCAGATAAATTAATCGGATTAAGAGAGCAGCTGTTAAAATTCCCTTACAAAGCAACAAACAGTTATTTGAAGCTGCTGGTGCCTCTGGATCCTCAAGGTGGAGGATCCTCCAGAGGCTTGCGGTGCATGAACCTACTATTGGGCCACCGCTAACCAGCGCTCACAAGCAGAAACGGTGGCAGTGGGCCCAGCCGTACATGAAGATTAATTTTCAAACAGACTTGTTTACTGATGACTGCTGTGCAACCCTGGATGGTCCAGATGGACGCAGCAGTGGATTGGTGACCTCACCCCTTTTGAGGGTTTCCTCAAGCAGAAGATCAGAGGGTGGAATGAAGTTCATATAAAAACAGCAGCTCTGGGAAGGTATTCTGACATCCTGCAAAGAAATTCAAGCAGAAACTATCCACAAACTCACAAGTTCAATGGATGCAAGAATTGTGCAGGTGATGTCAAAGAAGGGGTCCTATGTTAACATGTAACTCGGTCTGTTAAGATGTTTTTGATTGAACTAGCTTTTAATTTTAGTACATGTGACCACTTAATGCTGCACATTCAAAGAATGACCGTTTGCAGTTCTTTATAATCCATAAAAAATTTTGAAAAACTGCTATGCATAATCATTTGGAACAGTGCATTTAGAGTTTTTTAATTTTTGAAAAAAATCCTGTTCTCATGGGGAGCTTTGTTCAGTAAAATTTGATTTATAATGTAATAGTTCATGACTTGAAAATTATACTGACCATCATTTGCATTGACCATTTAAGAAAATCTGAGAAAATATCACTTGTATAATAATTTGGAACATGATGTAGATGCCAAATCAAGAGCAGACATGATTAAAGGCAACTTCAAGACATAATATCTGACAGAATAAAGTATATTTTATCGTCCTTTTGGATTTGACAAATTGCAGGCTCCTCTGCAAGAACCGTAATTAATATCTCTGTCCTTAATTTTTAAACCACTATAACTCCTCCAACTTGAGTCTGAGTGAGTACAAATATTTAGGAATGATGCTACTGGGTTTATTTCATCTTGCAACACTGACTCATGTCAGTCGGTGGTAGTTAATAACTATAGCCCATATATTACTGACAATCTTATCCAGGTTCAGCTCCCTCTACCCCCCAGAAGAAACCTGCTTAATGAGAAAGTCTTAGCAGATGGTTTATCTCAAATACATATGATTGAAGAAACAGAGCTGATTAACACTTTTCTACCTTTTTCCTTGCATCTTGAGGTGAAAAAACAACAGAAAAAAACAACATATACCTCACATGACTTATTACTGGTCTGCTGTTCACTTGTAAAAGTTGAGTTTCATAAATTCCAGTGACTGATATTCAGAAAGGTAAAATAGTTAAAGATGCTGTGCTGTTATTTCAGGTTATGTAACTGAGTAAAGTTTTAATATCACACAAGTTAATATGATTTAAACATCATCTCTGAATTTTAAAACTGAATTTACTCAACTTTCGGCTGAAACTGAGGACAGATATTATCAAGAGTTCCTAGAATTAACAGTGAAACAGCTCTGCATTAAAGCAGAGGAATAGCTGAACTGGCTCAGACATGAGAAATAATCCAGATAGTCTAGTTTATGAACAGATTAAATCTTATCAGATGCCTAAGCAGTCTCAAACGGTTGATATGCTTTACCTTATCTTTGCTGAAGCATGTGTGAGTAAAAGCATGCTAAATGAGTGATTTGTTTGAACAAGGAAACAGTTTGTCTTGTCTTTGCAGTTTCTGCAAGCCATCAAAACCTAATTATATAATAAACACTTAAATACGTGTTCAGACATATGACAAGTAGTTCTACTTTGGTAAAAAGGGATTTGAATGCAGCTGTTTTTAGTCTCAGCTTAACAATGTTGCTGCATAATGTATTATTTTGAGATTAATAAATATTAATTTGATAAAAATTAAAAAAGCAACCTTCAAGGTTTATTCAGCAAGTTTTACAAAGTTCTAGTCGTCAACCATTCATTTGATTCAGGTATGTGCTGCAGGGGCTGTCGTGATGTGAGTTTGAGGTTGTACCAATATTGTATTAAAAAACGTTTAATGAAAAAATTTGAATATATATATATATATATATATATATATATATATATATATATATATATATATATATATATATATATATATATAAGAGGGCAACACAGAGACACAGGACCATCAATAATACACATACTCACAACTAAAGACAATTTAGAGAGACCAATTATTCTAACAGTCATGATTTTGGACTGTGGGAGGAAGCCAGAGTATCCAGAGGCCCTCTCAAAATATTAATACTCTTCAACTTGCTACCATCTAACTGAACACCCACAGTCTAGTGGTAGTGTATAGCTAAAAGTTTCTTTTGAAATCAATGGCAAAAATAAGTCTCTATAGGTCAATTTGTGCTTTTAAAGCATTAAAGTGCTGCTCAAATTGTAGCACCCTGTGGAAATGAAATAAATTCTTGTCTGTTAATTTTGGTTGAACTGACCAAGGTAAATCAATGCTTTGGAAACCTAATTCAAAACTTTGGCGTTGACAAAAATTATGCAACGCGGTGTAAAGAAAAGTTTGATCCTCTCTTGTTTCCACCACTTTAATCCCCATCATGTATATAAATGTGTTATTTATGTCATTTGCACCACAGTTTTCACAGTTTACTTTTAATCCCGGATGTGTCCTGATTTATCTGCGAGTGGGCTTGTTTTCTTTGTCACAAATCTCTTAATAATCTAACACACTGTGATTTTAATCTCCAGTTTTTCTGACTCACTCCCACCATCTGCTTTCATCTCTCATTCTCTTATTTTTCTCCATCACTTCTCTACCACTCTTCTTTTTAATGCTCCTTATCTCTCTTTTTATCCTGCACCCCCCTTGATTTGTCTTGCTTCACGTCTTTCTCTCTCTCAGCATGTTGTGTGCACATACATGAGAGAAGTAAACCCAACGGCTGCTCAGCCAGATGGTGTTTATTATCAACGGTTGTAATTTATATCAAGTGGGTATAACGACAACAATTATTTCAGATTTCGTTTTTATCTTTTATCTTCTTATTTTCTCAACTTTTATTATGCACACTTGGTCAAAGTATTGTTTGAAGCAGATGCAAAAATAATTGGACCACAACGAGGAGTATTTCTCAGTTACAACTCAATGATCGTACTGAAATGTCTAGAACCGGAAACCAGACTGACTTTTTGGTATGTGGTAGTGGTTTAAATTTGGAAGCCATTCAAGACTGGACAGACTTTCGCACATCATGACCTGTAGTCTCAGCAGACAGAGAAGAAAATGTTCTGTAGGGACAATTTTTCACTTTGCTGATCATCTCTAGCCAAAAATGATGTCACTGCCACGGTTGGGGATCCTTTGCTCCTAGAACCAGCCAGGCAAAAAGCATCTTTCATTCCTGTTATTCTGTGGGCTTCAAGGATGATCCACTGGGAGGGAAAATGTGCAAAGCAGGGTTTTATCCATCTACCCTTCCATACATCCTCTAAATGTTTATCTGGGTCAAAGCCCCCGGAGCAACAAGGCAAGCTGAGCAGCTTCAAGCCCATCAGTCATTTTCTAGACAATTCTTGGCTTTACCCCAGCAGATTGGAATAAAGATAGAAGATAATGAAGACCATACCTATCTTATACCAGGACAAAAAGTTAATTTACATATTAATAGAAAACAAAATGTGTGTTCTAAATGTTTCTTGCTTTCTGACCAGAAGACAAAAGCTCTTTCTTTTGATGTTATTAAAATGTCTCTTAACAGAAAAAGTGGATTAGAGAAGCCTGTCTTACTTTCTGAGTGAGGATAAATCCTTGAAAATAATTTTAAAAGCCTGTCAGATTTTAAATATTTTTTTTTATATCAAACTCTTCCCTTCAAATGATTTATACACCCAAACATCATTCATATTTTGAATTGTCACAGCCTTGAAAACTTTATTGTACTTTCTTGGGTTTTAATGCAACTCAAAGTTACATATAAGTGTGAAATGGAATGGAAAAAAATACATAATTTCAAAAATGAAGTCTGGAGTGCATTTGTGTTAGCCTATAACCTACCAGCTAAGTCATTCCAAGTCACTACAAAGGTTTACATGCAATAATGCAAAGGACAGTGAGGACAGCAGAAAAGCTGTTTGCCCATACATGAGATTCCATAAAAATATCCAGATCCAATATATCCTAAACATTGTCTGTTGTTTCTGCTGATCTCTGGAACCTGGCAGTAAAACATTTGAAGCAGAATAACCTCATCACTGAATAAAGTGCTGAGCTTGTTTTCATCCACTGTTTAATTTATGCTCATAGTGTACAACATGCTCTTAAAGTTCATTGACATTAAGACGATTAAACCCTTTTATGAAAGTTTAGTTCTTGATTTGTGCTTGTGTAGGCTCAATGTTAAAATTGCATCTATTACTTTTTACACACTTTAAAAAAAAACATTATAGATCATAAATTAGCTACAAGATGCTCTTTTTAGTTAAGCACTTCTAAAAGGAGTCAGAACAACTCCACAGAACAGCTGAGTTTGCATTAGATGTTTCCTGGAGGGTAAGCTGAGGAGGATGAGCCAAAATAACCAGAAGACAAACAACCTTTTCAACTGCATCTTCCTCCAGTAATTCCTCCATGACAGAATGTCGGGAACTTTAATTTCTAAACCTATCATCCATATGCATCAGGGTCTGCTCTAGGTTTACTGACCTGCCTGAACCATTCGGCACAAAATAGATCCGAACTCAGGGAATCACATCGGCCCTCCTGCTGATAAAACTTTTTTTTTTTCTCATTGGATGAGAGAATAAGCCTGGAGTCCTGGTGAGTGTCAGAAGCAAATCGATCTTTTTTTTATTTTTTATTAATAGTCTTCTCAAGTCATAAAGGACTAAAGCTGCTTCAAAGGTGAGGTCATCAACGTCTCTTCTCTGTTTCTGACAGAACATAGGTAGATGTATAGATTAAGTAAATTTATAGCAGACACAGTTCTTAGGCAAATTTTAATAAATTAGGTTCAGTAAAAAAAGGAATATGCAGGTGACAGTAGTAGCTCTGATTCACATTGAATTTAAAAACAGGTTTTTGTTCAGAGTTTCTGACTTATTGCTCTTTAAACTGATCAAAACCCATCTCACACAGTCTTCAAGGTTGTTGGTCTTTATTCCGAGAGCATTTCAAGAAGAGTGAATTTTTCCCCCCTGTCCTTGTTCATTTTTCATTCTCTATAAAACCTTCAAAAGGTGAAACAACGTGTGCAGCACAATTAGAAACAAATTAAAAGAAATGTCTTGGGCGTGCCGTGGTGGCATAGAGGAGAGCACAACCCATGTTTGGAGGCCTTGTACCTCGACGCGGATGTCACGGGTTTGACTCCTGGACCTGATAATATTTGCTGCATGTCTTTCCCCCTCTCCTTCCCTCTTTCCTGTCAGCCTACTTTCATATAAGGGACACCAGAGCCCACAAAAAAACCCCTGGAGGGGTAAAAAAAAAATTGTTTTCTTTCTATCATTTCAAACGTCTAACAACCCCAATAAAACCAACATCTGCAGAAGATGTCAGGGTCAGGAGTGAAAACGTGATAAATTATTTTTAGCTTGAGTCCGGCTTTAAACACCTGATCCCAGACTTCATCTCCAATTTATTTCTCTGGATGTTTCTTCAATAACTGAACAGAAATGTGGCTGAAAAACACTTTAAAACAAAATGATTTTTACTTTTTGGTTGTGACCTCCACCCTTAGAGCGTCTGTCAACATTACATTAATCCTTCTGTTTTTGCAGGTCGTGACCCTCATATTGACCACAGCAAACCCAGCAGGTACCCCAGTCCAGTGAACCTGACAGAGGCCCATATCCGTCCACAAACAGTCATATCACCATCCATGCTTGCAATCCCACTCTGTGTCACAGACCTATTATTTTTACACATTCACAAGTGCTGTCAGAGTTATTTTGACAGCTAAGGAAGCCTTCATTTGTCCTTGTGAGTTATCATGCTGCCAAAAAACAGCGATAGGAATCAATGTTCTGCTGTTGGAGAGGAGGAAGGCAAAATAGGGCAATATATCCGGGATCATATCAGCCTGGGAGACGAATCCTGTGACACAACATCCCTCGTATGCCAACGCAGAGATGAAGGTCAGAGATACATGAATACCGACCAATCAGAACGCAGTGAAATAAAACAGAAACATGTCAGCCTGTCCCACCATGTTGTGATAGTGGCACAAAAGTAAATTGAAGAGGGGGACGGAGAAGGTAGCCTGATTAAAGTGATGGGTGACAGGCCAAAAATGATAATTCCAGAGGTAGTAAGGAGATACAGCACAAATATCCTGCAACACAACAAACACTTCAGCTCCGACTTTTAAAACCAAACAGTCAAAGCAGTTGCAGACCCTGACCAGCGAAATACAAAAAGGTTTTTTTTTTATCTTTTAGCATTTCATTACTACCCTCATGTTATAAAATCAACAAATTCACACACAAATAAATTCCACCTTCCATTTGGAGTATTTTTATTTCAATGTATGTAGACATTAAGAGCAGAAAAATAGAGTTAATCTCCATCTATTCAGGGGAATTCAGAAAGCTTAGACTTTTGTTGGAATTTTATGGTTAATTCAGCAGGAAAACTTAGACCAATTGTTAACTCCACAAAACTGCCAAAGTACTTAAGTATATATGCTAATAGCAGCATGTGCCAAATTATATCTTTTTTATGTGTGTTAAAATTGCTTTACTTATGTTAATATTGGTAACATAATACTGATTATCAGTATCACTCAGGATGATTAGGATGCCTTCTCTTTGTGACATAATAAATGTCAGCTGCAAATGTCAGCAGCTCGGAGGCAGCAGAGTGTCCTCTGTGGGATGCACTGAGTCTTTGTTGTGATCTGCTGAGTTCTGGCATCAGTCGAGCTTTGCACAGAAAACCGAACAGGAGGAGCTTTCGGCCTTTTCTAGTCACACGCTGCCCTGCTTGGCAGGATAAATGAAAACGTCTTCCTGTGAGGCTCAAAGAGAGCAGCTCTCACAAACACTTCCGGAGATATCCGGAGGGCTCATTTCCACTTTAGCTGGGAAGGTTTTCACACCTTTCATTTTCTGAGAAGATGTGTATGACAGTAATGTTCAGGGCAGAGTGGAGTAAGAGGCAAAGGAAGGCGAGAAGAAGGAGGGCAGATCGCAAATCTTTCCCCTATAGTGACTTGGCAGTTGATGAGACAAGGATTACTGCTGATTTTCTCTCACAGAGATAAACTACCTGGTGATACAGCTGGACACAAGGACCCATTGTTTCTCCTCTTTACCTATACATCGCTCTGTTCCACCATCATAAGCCAATTTTCAAGAAAATTCAATTAAAGTGCTCAATGCATGAACCGTCCTATGAAAAGAATAAACAAAATGCCAACCCTATCAAAGCCTTTTGAAGGCAATATTCTGTCATTTTCACCTATTTATGGTCCAGCGTTTGTTCCTAAATGTCTTTTCAAAGAATGTTCTCAGCTTGGAGCCAGGACATACCAGCAACAGAGTGCAATTAGACACACTGTTTGGATGAAGTGCTTTAACTGCGGGAAAGAAAAAATCCTGACGCTTTATAAATCTGCTTTTTAAAAGCTTTTTACAGTGAAAGGGCCATGTTTTTAACAGCAGAGAAATAGCTAAAGTCACTCTGACCTGATTCTGTCAGACAGCACACAGAGGCAGCAGGATGTTAAGCCAGCAAGCAAAAACCACAAATAAAATAGAAACAAAAGAATGTTATTACGATAATAGATGTACCTGCAGGCCAGTACTGTAAACCGGAATATGGCTTTTAAAAACAAACTCATGCACTGACACTATTATGAAGAGCTGGGCTAGTTGTTGGCTAATGATGAGCATCAGAGTCTTTTCACTGGACTAAAAATAATCAAGCCTAAACCTTACAAGAAGAAAAGTTATAGAAACTAATAAGCCAGAAGATTAACTTCCTTTGAGGCATAGAACAGCAGGAAGAGGAGAGAAGACATAAATTACAAATTGTATACTTGCAGTGTAAAAACCTTGGCTATCTTTACATATAAAATGCATAATTCCAGTTAGTATAATCTCAAAACACATGCATTATAGTAATCTATATTAATATCACAGAAATATTAAAAAGTTTTTAAAAGCTTTAGTTTGTATACCTATTAAAGACATGCAAAAATCTTGTTATTGCACTAGCATAATCTTGCACCAAATAATAAAAAAATCCAACCTTACTTTGAGCACATTTATTCTGTGGGAAAAAAAAAACTAATTATTATCACCACTGCTGTTAATACTTTCTAAAACCTACTATCCCATTCACAAAGCACCTAGTATATATATATATATATATTTTTTTTTTTTTTTGCAATGGTTCCATAGTATTCTTCTGTCCACAGCTCTAGAAATCCCACAAGTTTTAAACTTCAAATTAAATACAAAAAATAAATACAAGTACCACAATAACTCCTGGAAGCAGTGAAGTAAAAGTTGATTTTCTTCCTTTCACTCTTAGGTACCAACATTACTTAGCATTGCAGCCCTTTGCTGACCTTTAGAAAATATCCTACATCACATTATAAGGCTGTTCATAAAGATGGATGATGATTGTGAGCTGTTTGTGTTCTGCAGCCCAAACCACAGATCTAACAGTCAGCACTCTGGTGGAAGTTGCAATACGCTGAATGCCAAATATAAATTCCCTCCAGTCGCAGGAGTTTAATGTCACACAGAGCCAGAGTCGGAGAGACTCGATGTGATCTATGAGGAGCCATTACTCGGTGATCAGTGCATGCTTGTTTCTGGAGCTTCATGCAGTTTGTTTTCTATTCTTTCTTGTCAAATTTAGCAGCCTGTAGAAATAAATACTAATAGTATTTTAAAACCTTGTTTTCTTTTAGTGATCATTAGCCTCATATCTGAGATGCTTACTCTTCATCAGAACTCGAAGTTCATTCTGCTTTTCTCATCAGTCCTGCTGCTTTGATCAGTACTCTGCTGAGAATCTAAGTCTGTCCACTCACCTACAATGTTGTACCGCAGGAAGTCGAGATGTGAGTCTATTGCGATGATGCCCACCATGTGAGTGACAGGTTCTGTTTCTATGACAGCGAAGTTGAAGTGAGGCTCTTCGAACGTGATTGGTTTGCTGGATGGTGATGGACGGCGGACCCACTCAATATCGAGTCGAGTTGTGGATGAGCGAGGGGGGACACCCTGATCGGTGGCTTTGATCTAGAAAGGTACAGAAAAAGTTTTTTCACACTACAAATTGACTTAGTCTCATTCTGTGTGGACAAGAAAAAGATTTTAAAAAATGAATATTTGGATGATGAATAGGATTGTTTTTTTATTAACTGAAACTGAGAACTCGGAGGAGTTCTGAGAAACAATCCTGTCCTTGTGGAGACATCTGGAGATAATTAATTTAATGCCAATGTTTCTACTTACAATCTAACCTAAATCGTTTACCACCATTAAACACCTGTTGTCAGCACATGCTGATATCTGATAATCCCATATAAACAAATTATGCTGTTATTGAAAATGTAGTTGTTGTAATGTTAAATTACAGCAGCCAGTTATCGCTACAAAATTTGCATCGATAATTAGAAATAAAGCAATTCTCTGTATTTTTGTTACTGTAAGTATCTAAGGAAAGTGTAAATCATGGGTCTCTATTACATTACCATACTTATGTAAACCTTAAAAAATTCTCACTGGTACTGAACATCTAGTGGACGTATTGCAAGATAACAGTAGATTTGCTGCTGTTTCACATAAAACACTTAAAACTCTAAAAACGTAAAATTCAGAAGTTTTTTGTTGGTTATGTAAAGTGAAAAGACAACAACTTTCTGTTGTTTTACGCTCAGCATCTATGTAAACACTGATGCTGACTTGATGACAAGAAGCTTTTAAGGTTTTTATACCTGTGTAATTATGCCTTTTCTTACTCAATTTCCTAAAACTTCTGTATTCAGTGTCAGAATAATCAACTAAAAAACTTGTTCTAATTGTGAAAGTTTGCATCTCATAGCATCTTTTGCTCACAGACTTTAACCTTTGTTGGATAAATTGTTGCTACAGTGTTTGAATGCATAAAAAGTTAAGAAATACACAGACCTTTGTTGATAGTGTTAACAGGTAACAGTTTGAAAATGACCCTGGATCTCATATTGAAGTGGAAGGAAATAATGCTTAACCAAAATGCATAAAATCAGATTTATAAATTATGTGACTTCTGCAATAAAAGACATTTAGTGGTTTCAAAGTGAATGGGGTTAAATTGCTCTCTAATATCAGGTTGGAGACCTTCACATTTTAATTTACAAAGCGATTGACAGTCATGTATCATTGTGTGTCCACTTCCCAAATAAGCACTACTTTCTGTTGGCCTGCGACATCAAGTCCCAGTAGAATACAACCATGTTGTGGTTGAAACATAAAATTTGAAAAAGTGTATTTTTTTTAAGGCAGTGTACTCTGAAAGTCACACTCACACACTATGAAATTCCTAACAATGCAAACAACATGGGACACCTACTGTGAGAATGCTGTAGTTCCCTGGCCAGAAATCCCCCTGTGATGTCACCACTCCAGTCAGCGGGTTGATGTGAAATCGCTCATCGGCGCCATCCTGAAGCTTGTAGGTGATGTCAGCATTAGAGCCCTCGTCGTCATCTCGTGCGACCATCCTGCAGATTTCCTGTTTGCCATCACGTTTGCGCTGTTCCAGCACTTTGACTTGGAAAAGTTTGTCTGTGAACTTCGGCCGGTTGTCATTGGTGTCCAAGACCTGGACGACAACCGTGGCAGTAGACTGCAAAGGTGGAGATCCGTTGTCTGATACAATTACCTGAAAGAGAAGAAAAGCTAGGTTTAATGTTTTGATATTTGTTCAAATTTAAAACCTAAATTGTTAAATTAGATAGAACTTTTCATGTTTTTGGTTCTTTGGTTATTTAGAATTTTTTATATGCTCTGATTTATTTCTTTTCATATTTGCAATGTGCAGTATTACTATGCTAATTTGTAATTAGATTTAACAAAAAGATGAGAATATTTACCAAACATTTGGATATTAAATTGTTACCTGGTAAATACTGGTACCAATATAGATTAATTTAATCATCATCTTATTTGTGTAGCACTAAGCCTCAATGAATATTCTTTGCTTAACTCATTAATCTGCTGCATAAAAGTAATCAAGTTACAAAAAAAGTAGAATGTCTAATTTCAGAGCCAAAACATTGATATGGAGGATTAATCAGTCACTTAGCCGTTTTCCAACTCAAAAGCTCAAGATCAATATTAAAAGTAAAGATATTTCCAATCGAGAAAAGTCAGCTTGAACATCTGGTGTTCCTGTGAGTAGAAATGGTCTACTCTGATTGATTTCAGAGTGTGCTGCTGAATATTAAGTGAGTTTAAAAGGACACCTCGATGAATTCAAACAATGATCTGTTGCTGCTATCACACCTCCCTGCAGGTGTGATTAAAACATTCCAACTGGGTGCCATGTTTTCTGCACACAAGCCTGCTGCTTTTCTGTGGAAAAGCATCAGCTTGCCTTTAACAGTCTGCAGAAAATAGTGTGTCATGGATTTATTGATACTGTGGTACCTCAATGCATTACAGAGTAGCAGGATTTTAGTGTAGGTTTGAAGATACTGAAAATGTTCATGGGAGTCTGACCTCGATGCTGTGTTCGGGTTTTTCTTCGCGGTCCAGAGCAGAGTGTGTGCTGATAACACCTGCAAATACAGACACAATTAGGGTGGTTAGTGTAAGTCCAGAAGAGTGAGAGTGGAAATTACACCTAAACAAACAAAGACAGGTGAAAATTATATGTGCACATTTGTGTCTGGACTGGGGCAGAAAAACAGAGCCGATCACACCTGAGTAAACACAGTTTATTTTATGGTTACTGTGTTTTCTTATGCAAAACATTCATGTTTGTTTGCCTTAAAGTTTGTTTAAGCGCGAAATAAAAATCTGTTTAGGTTTAAAGGTCATGTTTGTATTTTAGAGAAGAGAAAAATAAAGGCAAGCACCATTTTCGGACACAAAAGGAAACATTTGAGTAACACTAATAAAACCAGAGATCCACTTCCACACATAGATGATTAAACAACATCTGTACCTACAATGTCTGGAAACTTCTCACTATTTAATATTGCAAAACAAAAAAACATTTTTTTTAAATTTATGTATTTACATTTTCCAAAAAATCCTTGTTTAAAATGCAGAGAACTAATACATGTCAGGACATTTCCATTTTAGAGTGAGTCCAAAAGCATTTTGTATCAGTTTATAGGTGCCTCCCTCTAATTAATAGATGTTCCAAGTGGCTATTATATGAATATTATAAACAGCAAAAGAAATGTTTCCTTGACAAGAAAAGCCTTTTTAATTTGAATATGTCAAATAAGGTTCCCCATCAATAGGGGAACTTTATTTTTTCCCCCCTATTGGAGACAAAAAATAAATTGACAGAGCACTTTCAAAGCAGGAAATGTGGATGAACTAAGCACAAACAACAGAAAAAAAGGGTATTTCTTTTCGCCAACCAAAATCAGTTTCTCCTGTAACAAACTTCTTGTGCCCTGGGATTGTGAAACAATCAGAAACTTGGTTCCCCAATATGATGCAAAAAGACAAACCACGGCCAGCCAGTACAAATAACTTGGGCAAGGATTCAGCAGCGGATATTGTGAGCATATGGGCATAAAGAAAAAGTATTATTTTATTAAAATTGTTTTTTTACTGTGTGTCAAATGTGTGATGTCCAAAGATGTTATTAAATCAGTAGCTACTCTCTCTAAGCAATTTTCACTCCATATGTGTATGAGCTGAAAGTGACTTTGTTCAAACATCTTGTTGTGAGAATACTAATTGTAGACAGGCCTGTGTTTCTGTAAAATTGCCACTGTGGAGAAATACAGACCGACGAGGCTCACGGAGCGGCTTAAAATTTATGGAGTGCCAGTTTGTTACGTTTCCAAGCTAATGCACTGATGCGCTTGTGTTTTGGGTTTGATCATTTATTTTTCCATATTTCTCAATTTTGAATGTGGAAATCATAAAACTAGCTTCAGCTTGAAGATCTAAACAATTACAAAAGAAACGTTAAGATGAAAATATGCATCCTTTAAATAAAATAATTGTTTCTCTCTCAATTTCATATGCATTGTTGAGGTTGACTTGTGATATGCAAGAGTTATGTAGCTAAATTTTTACATGGGACATCAGTTAGATTTTTTCCCCAAACTGTGCATCTTAAATGTTGTAGTCTTAATGAACTGCTGGCACCTTAGCTTACGTTTCTATGTGTATGGTAGTCTGTAAACTCCGCAGATCTCTACAGACCACTATAGAACATTTCAAGTAAACTCGGCATCTAGATTAAGTGAGTTTAGCTCAAACTCACTGAATATCCATCAACTGCTTGTACATGAAATTTAACAATTTAAGAAGTTAATGACTCTCAAGCCTTTAAAATATGTAAAGATATTTAAAACAAATACAGTTATGTAAAATGTTGTCTTCATAATGAAACATTTTTTGATTCAAGATTGATTCAGACAAAAAAAGCATCTTTGGAAAATGTTATTTCTTGAATATGTTAGTAAAAATGTCTCTTTCTTAAAGAAGGACATGAACCAAACAAGTGGTTTCATTTTCACAATTTCTCTGCAAATGAGGTGTTTAGTAAATCAACTGATAAGAGACGGCAAGCAGACGAAAAATGTGAAACCATTGCAGGGACGCTGCCCAGATGGCTTTGGCAGGAAACACAGAGGGAACTTTAATCCATCAACAAAATTTATCTGAACTGCTTCAGAAATTGTCTTCCCTATTACATTTTCTAGGGAAGATGAGGTTAGAGGAGTCAGTCTCACAATTTCCGCTACTTACTCCCGGACTGATAATCCAACAGAAGGAGACAGAGGCAGGGTTTGAACTTTGCTCCCACTCTCAGAGCAATTTTTAGGAGAACAATAGCGATCACTGTAGGAATGTTTACCACTTCTGTTCTCTCTCTAAACAAGTATGACATGCACAATAAGTTATGGATAATTAAAGCTGTTTAATCTCAGATTTTAGTTTTATGTTATCTGTTTATTTTTTTTTTCTTTCTTATCTTTATTTTTCATCACAATAATTTACATACCAGGAATTTAACCTGTCTTTTTCCACATTTTTAAACACTGAACTAAACTAATTGTACAAAAATGTCAATATTTATACAAAAGCATAAAGACAGAATTCTAAATATCCTATTTAGACAGTTCATAACCAAGAAAATTTTTATTTGGGTGTTAATTTCACTCTAAATTAACACCCAAATTTCACTTTAAATTTCACTTTATTCAAACCTTGAAATATTGATATATAAACTTGTAACCTTGCTGTGAACATCTCTCTAAAACATCTCCAAGACCTGGCAGGGGTGTTCCTGGGTCTTTATTTTGCTGTTTGTTCACTAATACTCTCTAACAAATCTCAGCTGCCTATTAAGAGCAGTTGTAAAGAATTCTTAAAAAATATGACGATTGGAATGACATGCATTGTTCAAATGTTAGAGAAGTATTCAAACTGAATACACAGGGAAAACAACCTTGACGTCTTTGCAGCACTCGGCTGTTTGAATTGCAAATGCAGACAGACAAAATGTCAGGATCAACAGCTGCCCTTAGAGAGTGTTTGGTCAGACAGCGCCAAATGAGGTGCAGGCATTGTTATGTGAAGGGATGTTTAAGGGGTCAAAAGTGGAGTGAAAGGCCCTGTAGAGAGTCATTCGGCCCTTTTACGACAGTGAGACAAGCCCAGCTGAGAGGACAACAACAAGACAGGTGGGCCACATGAGAAAGTGTGTTTCTCTCAGTAGGAAAGACATGGGAATTGGGGGTAAAGCTTCATCTCTCCCACATTGCCTGTTTTCACTCAGTGGCACTGAAGGCCTGTCAGGACCACGTGAAGATAAACAGCGCTGTCTGACATGTCAGCGCCCAGTTTGTTTGTTTCCTCATCTTTCTTTGTCAGTTCACAACTCATCTGCAGCTCCAAAATTGCCGCTTCTCTTCCTTTTAATACCTGTATCGTTTCGGTGATTTAAGACTGCAGAGCAGGTGTCTAAATCCACTCCTCTTAGTTTGAAAAGGGAAACTCTATGTTAAGCTGAGAATGCAGAAATCCCTCAATTACAAATGTATGCAAATCCAGTCATGCGGGTAAACAAGTGCCTGAAAAGAGATGAAGCAGGAATCATTGCTGCCTGCAGGAAAGAGCGATTTAAAAAGAACAATGCTGAGCTGCTATCCCTGAGCAATAAAACATTCACAGCTTGACTGTTATCTGATCTGAAGCAAAACACCCTATTTTTAATGCAGAATTTGTACATTCACTGCAGTAATTTCCAACACACAGACTGTTTGAAGATTAATTCACAAACACAATGTGAACTTTACGCAGTTTTTGCCATGTTTAAATCTCAGAGCTATACATGCAATATATCACCTGGAAAATTGTTCTCAATTTTCAAACATGGCCAGTGATAAAATGCCCAATTAGTGACCATGAGGAAATATTGCCAAACAAGGTGATCAGAAGCATCTGACACTAACTGTTTAATGCAAAAGCATAAGCAGTTGGTGTGAATAAAATCTTCAGTTCAGTAGAAGCACTGAGGAGCTGTTCCCCATAAAGTACAAAACTATCCGGACAATCTAATTCAGAAAGACCCAGAACAGTAAAAACGTTAAACTTTAGTAGATCAAATAGCAACTTATAAAAGTTCTGAATGTTCTCATAGTATAATCTGAGAAGCACACTGCCGTTCTGTGAAGTATTCGTGGGAGTTTCAAAAGCAAGGACATACTGTAATAAGAGTCTAACTTGTAATAAGAGTCTTTGTTTGTATCTTGGCCTTCATCTGAGCTGACTGTCTCTTCAGCCACATTTCTACAGATATTTCTGGATGTCATCCAGAACACAAAGACACTACATTGTTTCTCCATTTTATATTACCTGAAAATTTTCACCAGATATCGCTGCACATAAAAAAATCTAAGAAAATAACGTTAAGACATTTTTTAAAAAGACACTCCTCACACTGGATTGAGGCCTCCACAATAACATTAGACATATGGCAAAATGTTATTGGTCTCTGGAGAGTCTTGAGGACGTCTTCTGGTGCATGTTAAAGGTGGAGTGGGCTCCCCATTAAACATGATATCCTGTGAGAGTTTCAAGAGGTTCAAGAGTACGGCTCGTGGCAACTGGCGGAGCACATTTGTTCTGCGAGAACTAATCAGCCCAGGCTGGTTTGGTCGTGTCACAGGTGTCATCTCATGTCTACACCAGACAAGATGAACTATTGTAATATTCTTAAACTGAACCACAGAACAACTTTAACAGTCTTCCCAGATTTCAAAAGGACTTTGATTTTACACTATCTAATTGAGCAGATATTTTTTATTGCTGAAACGCCTGGGACTTATTTCATCCCCATGACAGTAAAGAGGCCATTAAAACTTGCTAAGTTCATCCCACAAGGTTTTGTACATTTTATCATAAACTTTAATATTGGATTTATTAGAAATGTTGTTATTGTCATCTTAAGCAGACAACGGTATAATTCTTTGACAAGATGGTATGTGAAATGTATTAATAATTTATTAATAATAATAATAATAATAATAATAATAATAATAATAATAATAATAATAATAATAATAATAATAATAATAATAATAGAAGTAATAATTTAATTCCAATCAGAAAAACTAATCCGGAAATATCAGTTATTAAAATTAAGTCACATCTAAGCTGCTTTATTCTTTCAATATGCAAATTATTAAAACTTTTCAAATTTAATTTTCAATTTACTTTCAAGTTTAATATTTAAAATGTTTTTTAACAGGCTCTTTCTTTATTATTTACTGTTTTTATGTATTAAATATCTGAGTGATTTTCTACCCATTTTTTTCTGTATCATTCTGTCAGTTAGTTCATAGTGTGACTATCAATTAACTATACCAACTTTTGTTATTATAAAGCTGTCAAAAACTATGTTTTCAAAGAAATTCTGGATTTCAATTGCATGTTTACTCCACATTGCTAGTATTGTAGTCAAGACCACCTAACCCAAGACCAAGACCAGAATGTATCAAGACCGAGACAAGACCAAGACTTTAGGGTCCGAGACCAAGTTGAGATCAAGAATGAGACAGGTCTAGACGAAGTCAAGACCCAGACCAGCGCCCTGCGCTACATGACACAATAAGATTTGAAATACGATCAAAAATACTTCTTACATTGATCTGAAAGATTCACATTCCCATAAAAACACCTAGTCATTAAATACTTAGGGCTAAAATAAATTTAAGCAATATCATTATTTCAGAAGAATCGCAGATATAGTCTGTATAGAGCCTACCTTTCTTTGAGCTTCTGAATCAGATTTCTTATAATTAATGCAGCGAGACACTATTACTGGACAATATGCCTCTCAATTTAGTCATAATTTCACAGTTGTGTTTAAATAAATAAAAAATCAAAAGTGGTCTCGAGACCAAGACCGGTGTCGACTACTACAACACTACATATTGCACCCACTAAGCCATGCTTAAAGAGTGGTGTGGAGTTGTTTATGGGAATAATAATAATAATAATAAAAAGAAATTCTGTGCCATTTCCTGTAACTGAAAGCATCCATATTCAGCTGGTGAAGAGTCACCATGATACAGTGGCCAGGACAGGAAGCATATCTACCTGAAAGTATTCGATTTTTCAAGTATCAATAAACAATGAGCATTTTGACTGCCTTTCCTTTGAAAAATGTGTATAAACATGGATCACAGGTTATTTTGAGATGTTTATGGTGTTTCACAGTATTGGTTAATATGTCTTGTCTTGTTGTTAACACTCATTTTGAGGGAAGACTTGAGTTTCTCACATTTTGACTTTGGAGTTTTTGGATGTTGTAGCAATAACATTATCTCACCAGAAATCAGTGCTGAAAACCAAAAAAGGAGCTATTCAATTGTTTCATTTAAAATACAAACTATTAAATTAAAATATAAGCTGATTTTCGTTTGCGTAGTTAAAATGAGCAGACATTTAAAAAGTGGCTTACGTTTTTAAAAACTTAAAAATTTTATTTAATAGCAAAAATTATTTAAAAAAGATATTTAAAAATAATCTAATCTCAACTTGAGCAAGGAATGTATGCTTTCCCCAATGATGTCCTTATGAAAGTGTGATGAATTAAAAGAGATATTTTTGTTTGTCGAAACTTAACAAAATTCTCAATGTGTACCTATTTTATTTGTTAATCTATATTTGCTTTGTGGTGAAAAATAAGCCAGAGTAGCATAGTAGAGGTTTTGATTGTACACCCTAAAGACTATGTAGCCATCCTGAGAAAATAATATTTGTTTTTCTTAGAAAACTCCACCAGAAAAGGAAATTTATTATTTTTAGTATTCAGTAGCTTATTACACATTTGTTGACAAAGTTATGTGGCAACAGAAATAAGAATATGAACTGAAATACCACTAAGTTGCAGTGTATATTTAAAGTACACCAATGTGTTGCCGGAAAATTGACCTAAACGGTTTTTGGACCATGAAGCTACAGTTGGTAATGTGCTATGGGTCTTTTCATGAGGTTACTGACAAGAAAGCACAGGATGAGAGATTCACCTTTATGTGGGCTTATGTATCAAATGTCAGATACAAAAATGCATCAAAATTCACACCTTATCAGTGAATGAATCATAAACTTTTTTAAAAGTTATATAGCGTTTCAAAATGTTAATGAAATAGGTACATTCCATACTTGTCTGGCCTTGCCAGTGCACAACTGCTTTATCAAATAATGAAACCTACACCTATACCAAAGCAGTTTTCTTATGAAGCAGCAGCTTTGATTATTAAAACTTAATGTGTGATAATTGTTTCATTTTTCTTTCAAAGCACAACTCATTCCTGCCTGACACTAAACGTAATTCTTGGCTGAAACCAACAGACAATGCTGCTGCATAAAATATGCTTCTTAATCAAAAGCATTAGATGTGAGTCATTTTTATCCTGTCAGAACATGAGAGGTTTCTGCACAACTCACCCCACGCATTAGTAATAGGTGGTTTATCTGTGAAAATAAGACAAGGTGGATCTTGTTCCAAAGATCCTGTTTCAACAGAACATTTATTTCACTCATAGTGACAGTACCTGCCTAAATTCATGTAGTTTATTCACATTTGTGGATGTAATAATAAGGTGTTAATAACTTTCATTTTTAGTTATTTTCCATGTCAGAAAACCTAGATTTCATGGCAACTGAGCAGATGAATGTAGATTTTTTATGCCAAACCAAACACAATAGTGTCAATCTGGGAACATTTTGCTTTCATCATATCTGTTGCTTTTAAAGTAAGTTTCAGCAGGTGGTCCACTTGATTTAGTCACTCTTCTGACAACTTTTGGAGTAGTTTTACAAAATGATGCTGCCACCACCATGTTTTACCATAGGGATGGTCAGTATTTGTAGGATTGGAGTTGTGTCATAATCTCTCCAATTTAAAGATAACAGATTGCACAGAGCCCTCCCTGTGACACGTTTAAAGCTCATTTTACTGTCCTTTACTGTCTTCTTAACTTTCTGAACTGACCTCTCTGCTGTGTTCCTTGGTGTCCATTATGCTCTCTAATCACCAATGTTTTCCAACATTGGTGATTCTTTCTGTCCTTTACGGAACAGCTGTATTTCCACTTAATTTAAATTTCACACAGTTGACTCTGTCTGCTAATTAGGTGACATCTGAAGGCAGGTACTGCTAGTGCGATCAGTATAAGACGAGCAAAACAGAAGTGCATATCATAAGTTTTAGATTTGAAAAAAATAAAATAGTTTTTATTTTGCAGATAAATTAATTGTGACATGACAAAATTCCTAAATGTTCAAAGAGTATGTATTTTTTAAAGGCATTGACAAGGGTAAAATTAAACGTATTATTAATGCCTTGGGTTTGTTTTTACTCTACAAAAACATTGCATTTTAACAAAGGTGTTTACACTTTAGACAGCATTTTATAAGACTTCTTCTCAGAAGTTAGAGTGAAAGTTTTAGTTTAGTAGCTTTTCCACAGAGATTTTGGGTCAGATCCAATTAAATGATCTCAGACCAGACTTGACGTTAGAAAATCCTCAGGATACAGAATTACACAGAAACACAATGAACGCTTTCAACCAAAAACACTCTATTCTGTTCTCACATCTACAAGTAAGTGAATATCAAATACAGCTGCGCTCAGACAAAAAAAGGCCTTTCCTGGTATGACACAGCGGGGCTGTTTCGACACCTACAGCTCGGCCTGTCTCCTTCTCAACACAACTGGCCTTCTCTTTCTGTAATCCCTCAGTATATTAGCCTTAGGGTGTGGACAAACAGCACAGCAGATAATAGGAGGAGGACAGGACTTGTAGTAGCTTGTAATGTCAGTGCTCATGGTGCTCTCCTTCGCCTGAACATCAAAGACCTCACCAGGTAATTGGGTTGTAACTGTCAAGAGTTTGTACAGATACTAAGGGTTTACTGCTACTTTTTTTAAAGGATTCACTTCTCCATCAAAGTCATGAAGCAGTAAGTTTAGAAGAAACTGGTATTTTATTTGCTTCCCAGTTTTAATTTCAGCTTTGGTCTCTGTGACACGCCTACCTGCACTGCTCAGACTTGTACAAACAGAAACTTTTCAACAGACCTTCTTGTAAATAATAAAACTCTTGCCAGTCTTTACAGCTCTTTGTAAAGACTAACCCCTGAATCAAAATGTGAAACTTGCCTTGGGGATGTGCTGAAACTGTGAGAGATGTCTTTTGAGCATAAAGCAAATGTTAGTAAAGGTATAAATTATTCATAAAACAGGAGGCCTATAATTTTGCTTAAACTGCATATGCAATATATTGATAGAAATTGAAACATGATCCATTTACACCCTTCATACTACAGTGGAAATAAACCTGCATATAGTGAGTTAACCTAAAAAAACCTTTTAGATAAATAACTTTTCTTTATAATGTAAAAATAAACCATACCTATTTACCCATCTATCTATTTATGATTACCTATATCTAAGAGACCCAACAATAAAAATTAAAGTTTGAGCCAACTTAACCAAACCAACAGCATTTTGATTTACAATGTAATACAAAATGGCAGCATGCAAATATTTTTATTAATGGAAATAATGATTTCCTTGAAACTCATTTTCTTCTTTTTCAGGAAAACATGAGTCCAAGAATATATTCAGAGCTGAAAATAAATGCATAATACAAGAACAGAAAGAAAGAACAAAATCTTTTAAATCTAGGGCATACTTCAGGATACATCAGAACAATAAAAAGACTTCAGCTAGACTAAAACAAACTACAGATTACAACATTATCAACATTATTTATTAAGAAAAGCAACACCACACTGGAAATTTATGTGAGAAACGTCTCCCTAGCTGTTGTCATAGAAGTAGCAGCCAGATGATGCAAATTAAATGCTATTGATTTACAGATCATCATCAGTGGGACCACCTCAATTTGTTGCTTTGGACCAAGCAGGTGTGTGTTAACGCAATGCCTAACTGGAAAGGCCGCATTGTCTTCAATATGAGAAGACAATTTACTTTCCAAACAAAGTAAATTGATTCTGCAGTTCACTATTCAATATACCAGTTGTTGGTCTCCATAGGTTTGGATTTCCTAGCAAATTCAACCCACAGTCAGACGAATGACTACAATGCTCAAAGAAACAACAAAAAAAGCACAAGACCTCTTAGAATGGTCCAATTTTCTGGCAAGAAAACTTGAAATGAGGGTATAAGAACAACTTTTTTAAAATAGATAAAGGCAAAGCATATTTTCTCTAACAGCATGTCAACATGACTTAGGTTGGTGCATTGGAATGAATCACACCACATTAGGAATAATCTTCTTTGGACAGAAAAGACCAACTCAAAAGAGTATTTCAACACAAACACTTTTTTCAACCCGATATTCTATGTGATCAAGGGTTGATGATATGTATGGTCTTTTATTGTCTGTAAATGACTTGGACGTCAAGGAGCTAACCATAAGCTACCAACTATGAGTTAAACATAAAACTATCTATCCGACAATTAAAACTTGGCTTAAACTTGAGCAATGAACCCATACACAGCAGGCAAAGAATGCTTGTTTTTCTGCTTGAAAAAGAAAAAATTGGCCTGGTATTGGCCTGGTCAAGTCTAGACCTTAACATACCTGTGGAAAAGACCTGCTATCTAATAAGATCATAGAGAAAACAACCCCTAAGAAAACAGTGATTCTACAAGAAGCAGCATATATTTTCTTTGAATTGTTTTTACCTGTTTTTGGATCCACGTCAAAATATGTCTTGTGAGATTCCTGCATCTGATAGGAAAGCTTCCCCTCTGAGGATGTGTCCAGATCTGTGGCCAACACCTGAATAACTGAGGTCACTTTATCCACATTTTCCTGGACAGATGCAAAATACACCGGCCGGGAAAGCTCTGGAGCATTGTCGTTAACGTCCAGAACCTCCAGAAAGACATGAGTCCAGGAGATCAGAGGTTCAGTTCCCAGATCTGTGGCGTAGACAGAGAGCCAGTAATGCTGTACCGTCTCTCGGTCCAGCTCTTCTGCTGTACGAATCACACCTGAAGAGCACGAAAAGATTGAAAACATTATAATCCGTTTTACGATAAATATTCTTTATTTGTCTTTCTTCTGGGAGTAGGAGGGGAAGAGAACTTTTACCATTCTGAGCTAACTAATTTGGACAAAACTGTTAACATAATAATACTTAATTTAAACATCAGTCCATCAAAGGCCATATGAAGAACTGTCGGTTTAAACTGACTCCACACAGGGTGAGAACTCAAAAATAAACAATAAAACAACAAAAAAAGAGAACAGGTAATAATTCAGCACTGTTCCACCATGACAGAGAACTCCATTTACCCTGATTTCATCTGAACACTAAGTGCAGCAGCAGGCTAATGGAATGCAGGGCCGATATGCTGCGGGCTCTCCAGGTATCTTCCACATGTGAACACACTGATGGAAAAATACCTGAGGAAGCACTGCCCTGTACGACAAGTTTATCAAAAACTCAGAAACAACATCAGGAAATGGATTGATGTAAAGATCCACTATGTTTATAAGCTTGCTAGATTGTAATGGCAATAATATGCAAATGAGATTCGGTGTATGTGATTATACCTGACTTTGACCTTCAACTTAGTTGGTAGCAAATGCTGATAAATGTGTTTATATATCTCCGCTATATCAACTGTCACTAAAACATTCTCTCTGCAAGCTCTATTAAAATGCTCTTTAGAGATTTCAATCATATCACTTGAACCTTGTCAGAACAAGCAGCAACCTGGAGCTCAGCTTGCAGGTGGACTGGCTTAAATTTCACCTTTAAGTGATTTGTGTCTGTTGATTTTTGAATGTGTAAAAATGACATATGACATGATAATGAATGGACAAGTCATGTTAACGCAATGTGAATCATTGCGTGTGGCAAGCTCTCTTCCTGAGAATTTTCAAACAATTGTTAAATTTAATTGAAATGAGTCTCTTTAACATTACTTCCGTAGCTGCCACATAAAGTACAAAATGTTTGAATATGAATATCTGTAAGTATTAGTTTTATGCCACAGAATCCATAAAAACTGCCACAAGTTGTTTAGTGCTATGGAAACCATACAACTGAGAGCGACCTGACTGCATGGATTTTACTTGATTGAGAGGATTAGTTTTCATCATCTTTTTTTAAAGTGAAAATAATAAACACAACATTTAGCATTTTCTGATGTCCCTTCTTGCTCTACAATGAAGAGGTTGTTGTGGCATCAAATTGCAGCACTTTTGTCACCAACTATTTTTATATGTAATGATTATAAACGGCAGAGAACAGGTTCGAGGTGAGGCAGGCAGTTCTCTTGCCTCATGGCAGGGGGCGCTCAAGATCCCAGACGTTCGTCTTGTTCACTCCTCAACTGCCGAGTAAGTGACAGCGAGCTAGGCTAAACGATTCGGGAAGCAAGTCAAGTGCAGCGATAGATTATAATAGAGATAGTGATTTTTGACTTTTCGACATGGATGACTACATTACAACTGTTGTAATGTAGTCATCCATGTCGAAATGTGTGTTTTGTGAGCTACAGTTTGTATGTGTAAGGATGCAGAAGTGAAACATAACCTGTAAACTGCTGTCAATCTATGCATCTATTTGCAAATCTGATTCTGATGACGTCAGTGCCTCACCAGCTATGAACCTCACCGCACGTCACTGCTCAAAATGTATTTAAAATGACAACATTTTATTAAAACAGTGGAAGAAAGCTCAATTTATTTACCTGTTTCTTCATCAATAGAGAAAACTCCAAGCCCAGAGCCATCACTGATTTGGTATCTGACTATAGCATCTCGACCCACATCTTTGTCTGAAGCTGAGACCATTACCACGGATGTCCCCACTGCTGCATCCTCCATCACTGCTGCTTCATACACGAACTCTGTGAACACTGGTTTGTGGAGGTTTTCATTGACATCCAGAACCTCAATTTCCACAAAACAGGATGATGACAAGGAGCGAGGGAGGCCGTGGTCAACGGCTTGGACTGTGAGATTGTAAGCTGGACGCCTCTCAAAGTCCAGCTCACGTTCCAGGGTCAAAGTTCCAGTAGAGGAGTCAAGATGAAAGATCCCACTCTCTGTGCTCATTAGTCTGTATGTTACAAGACCTCCACTACCTAGGTCTAGGTCTACAGTCTCCACCCAGACAAGCAGAGTTCCCACTGGAACATCTTCTGCAACCTTTATATGATAGACCTTTGGAACAAATTTAGGTGTGTTGTCATTTATATCCTCCAAAATCACCACCAGGTTAGTGGTAGAGAACAACTGAGGACCAAGTCTGGCTTGATCTGTGGCTCTGATCCAGAGGTCATGTCTGGGAGAGATCTCTCGATCCAGTGGACCCGTCACAATCACCTCTCCAGTCAGTTCATCAACTCCAAACGTGTCAGTCGGCGTCAGGAAGGAGTAAAGGACGTTTCCATTCAAATCTGAGTCAATGTCCACTGCTCTGGCTCTGAAGATAACAGAGTCTTTCTCAGCATTTTCAGGTACTCGAATCACATATCTGGGCTGATCAAAAACAGGAGGGTTGTCATTGACATCTACTACGTTTACAGCGAGGAATTTCCAGGCAGATGTTTGTGGCGTTCCCAAGTCATAAACTGTAATGTTCAGAATGTAGAACTCTTTGGTCTCTCTATCCAGGGGGCAAGCTAAACGAAGTTCTCCAGAAAACGTGTCAATAGCAAAGCACCCATCTTCATTCCCTGTTGATATTGCATATACAAGCATACTGTTATAGCCAGAGTCCATGTCTGTGGCCTTGAACTGGAGAATGGTTGAATTTAGTGTATAGTTCTCAGGAACATCAATAGAACTGGGAATGCTCTTAGCAATTTTGGGAGAATGTCTGTTAGTGATATGGATATCTGAGAAAGACTCTTCTTCTTGGTTGATTAAAACTGGCTTTATTGACTCTATTAGTTTATCAGTCATCTGTTTAAAAATGCCTGTTTCCAAGCAGCTCACTGTTGCATTCTCACCTTTGTTTGTGACAGTTACTCTTACAACTGAGACTTCAGAGTGGTGCTTTCCATCTGTAGCGACAACTCTCAGGGTAAAGGAGCCCTCCTGTGGGGGAATTTGCTTTTTAAGAAAGATTGAACCAGAAATTGAATCAATGCCAAAGATTTGGGCCTCGTTCCCTGATTCTATTATGTACTGGAGCTGCTGCAACTCATCTAAATCAATGGCTGAAATCTCAGCAAGTATGTGTCCCACTGTTAAATCAAGCGGTATTGTGATGTTGCAGCCGATTCTTTCAAACAGGGGGATGTTGTCATTCAGGTTGTTCAGGGTTATTGTCACCGGGCATTCGCTGACCTGACTGAAAGGGCTCCCACTGTCCGAAGCCCAGACTCTTAGGTGATACCGTCGTTTCATAAGTTCATAGTCTAGGGGTTCAGAGGTTGAGATAATGCCTGTAAATGAATCTATAGTGAAAGGTAAAGGTCCAGAACTTGCAATAGAGTAGGTAACAAAGCCATTTTGACCTTCATCAATATCTGAAGCAGCAACTTTTAGAACACTGCTGCCAACAGGCATGTTTTCATCCACTGTAGCCTGATATGATGTTTGTCTGAACTGCGGATTGTTATCATTCTCATCAGCAATCTTGACCACAATATGAGTCTCTGCTTCACCATGATTGGCCACCACATCAAATTCATATCGATTTTTCCTCTCATAGTCAAATTTCTCTGCAGTTATGATAATCCCAGTTTTGGGATGGATTTTAAAATTCAGGCTGTCTGGATTGTTTTTGATGCTGAATGTAACATTTTGATAAAATGAAGTGACATAAACTTTAATCACATGAGTTTTAGGAGGGGAAAATTCGCTTAAAGTGACAATATAGTTGTCCTCTAGAAATGTTAAAGGCCAATAAGGACCTGCTGGAATGTAAACTTTTGTAATTGGAGACAGAAAACTAGGAGAGCTCCTATCTTTAGCTTGAAGTGACAAATTCAACCCAAATGGACTTTGAGACCAAACAATCCTCTTTGTTGAAATCACTTGGAAGTCCATGCTTTGCACACCTGAAGGGATTATCTCAAAACATTGGTGAGGATCCCCATTTACGATATGAAGAGATTCCACAGGCTTGACTCCTGCTTCAACACGGATGCTGAAATCTACATCTCCATCTGCAGACACTTTGGGTTTTGGGGGAGGTGTGATGACTGGAAACTCTTTTGTCATCTTTTGTATGTTGACTGTAACACGAGCAGTGTTTCCAAATTTTTGAATGCCTGATATCTTCTTTGTTCTGTCCTCTGCTAATACTGTGAGGTCATATCTCTGCATCTGAGTGTGATTTAGCTTCTTGACAAGGGTGACCACGCCTGTAAATGGATCGACAGAAAATGGATGAGCTCTGCTTGTGAAGGAGTAAAAAAATTCAGCATTGGTTCCAATGTCAGCATCTGTTGCACTGACTTTGACCACACTCGACTTGAGTGGAGTGTCTTCCCTTATATTCACATTGTATGATGCGGGATAGAAAAGCGGCTTTAAGTCGTTAGTGTCGAGCACGTGAATAAACACCTTTGTCTTAGCCTGTAATTCAAAAGTACTTTCTATTGCTTCCACTGTGAGAGTGTAGCTGTCTCTGACCTCCCTGTTCAACAGTGCTGAGTTACTGCTACGAGTTTTGATCCTAAGGAAGCAGAAATCCCCCACTGATAGAGCCTCTGCTTGGAAAAAGTCGTCATCGTCACCTGCAACGATGTTGTATTTGATGTCCCACAATAGGTCTGTCAGCGGAATACCCATCTTCACAGGGATCTCAACATACATCCGTGGGGCAGAGTTTTCATTCATAGTGGCATTGTAAAGATGGTGTGTGAAGCTTAACAGAGAGGTGTCTTTTCCTTTTCCCATTACTCCATGACACTTTGTTACAAGGAGAAATGTCACTAAAGTGAAGAGTTTTGTTCTTGATATTGCCATCTTCAGTACCTCGTTGTCTGACCTCGGACCTGTGAGAAGGAAAAACAGGAGTATTAAAGGATGTATTAAACTTTAAATGAGGGACAAAAGAGGCTTTAAAGCTAAAACAATGGAGTCATTTGCTCATGTTTGTATCGACTTGTTCATCTGCACATAATACACTTGTAGTCATAACTAATACCCACATTATTATGTATACACGGTACACAGCCAACCAACAGCAGAGAGGACGCCTGTGGCATGTTTGACTCGTCCTAACATGCCCATACAGAAAAACTGTAAAACAAGTAAAACAGAGCAGTATTTCAGGGCCTTCAACCTGTTTCACACAGGTGGCTTCTGGATCCCTTCCTCGTAATTATTCCTTTGGAATAATAACTAGAAAAACAAATTACGTGATTCTCTCTAAGCTTCTTCTTTGGCAGAGGGATTTATTGTTCGATGGCTTGGTGCCTTGCAGATGACAGCAGAGGGTTACGCATGGATCTTAATTTAAATGGCTGTACCAGTAACAGCTGACATGAGCCACCAAACTGTTGCATTCATATCACATTCGACGCAAGACTCTGAAATGTTAGACAAAGATTCTTTTAGAGTTTTAAAATTGCATTGCAATTAACTACTGTTAAGGTTGATAAAGAATCTACTTTTTTGATTAGGTATTTTTGCGACAAGAGAACTTTTTTTGTCAACAAATTAAAAGAAAGTATACACATGTAGGACCAGAGAGGAACTGAAAAACTAACTTAGTAGTTTCACAAAAAAATACAAAAAACATCAAAACATCATAACTGCAGAACACCACATGAGCAGGAAAAGGGTAAGCTGTCAAAACATTAATTCTGTAAATTTACAAGGTTTTCTTATATTATTTGCACACAATCAGTTAAAATACAGAACAGATCAAAGACTTGCTGACATCAGAGGAATGATACACAACTCCATGCATTGTATTCATGGTTAAAGAAAAAGCTACCTGACACTACTCTGATATCACTGGAGCATCCAATTATATGAATAAATGTGACGGAAGCAAACAAAGAATGTTTACAAAAGTCTGTGTCATATTTTAAACCCGCAATCCGTGTGGGATCTGAAAACACTGCTCTGGTACACAATAAGCTGAGCATGCAGGTGTTTGACTGGCGCTGGTGGTTTCAGCAATGGATTCCAGGTATGTGGGATTTTATCTTGAATTGTTTGGTGACAGCTATTCAGACTATAACCGCCAGGGTGCTGGATTTCAACTTCTATATAGAGAATCTTGTAAGCTTAGGGAAAATAGGGCATTTCAGATCTAGAGCACAGAAAGTTTTTCCAGATATTTTGTCTTCCCGTTACCACCACTAAGTGTCTTACTCGTAATTTATGTTTGCTTTTACATATGACATTGTGCTCCATTTCAATGATAAGGATTGATGGCATAAATATTCTATGTCATTAAATATACAGTATTGAGAATATAGGTAATATATTTTGATGTGTATAGTGATGCAAAGCATATTAATTAAGGAAAAATTTACTCTATTTGGTAATAAAAAGCACCATGTTTGACAGTAAACTAAACCTGATTTAAAACACATCTTGTAAAACCAGAAACTATTATAAAATACTAAAGGTAGTTTTAATAGTCATCTTGAAATTTGCATTATTTAATGTGTATTGATAGACCTTCACAGAACAGTGATGATAGATGATATATTCCTATATCAGGCAACTTTAGATTTAAACTGGCCTGATGACAATGCAGACCATTGAATGCTCTTTAGCAACACAATATCACACAGCAGAAATACAAATATTTGTTCAGCTAAAGGTAAATCCTTTAATGAACAACCAGAGAAGGGTGATTTAAGAAGGAGATGAGGATGGATTACTGTCAGACTACAAACACCTTTCTGTGCAAGTATAATGTACCTAATATCAAACATGTAATGAATCCAACAAATCAGCCCTGATTGCTTTGTCATTCCTGACTAATAGATGTTTGCTCTCATAAAGTGCAAAGGGATAAGGTGTGTGGAAGCCGCCTAGGCTGTTCAGAATCTTTCAAACCACATTGCTTGACAAAAACAAAACTATTGATTTTCTGTTCTCCTAGTTTTGAACTTGTCAGCGACTTTCACATCTTTTCATGTTTATTCCTAAAACCTTTCATCAAAAGATACAGCTCTGCAGGGCAGAGGCTTCAGGATGTTACTGTTGGTTTAGCTGACAAACAAACTAACACCTCCCTCCTTCTGTGTGCTCCAGCAGGCGACCTGCAGCCACATGTTTGGCTCCAGCTTGCTGGGTCACATTTCGACATCACCCCACATGCCTTGCAGCATAGATGGGGAACTGTTTTTGCAGCTTTTCTTCACCCCATCAACGATCTCTGTCTGTCAGAGAGAGCATGATCAGCTTGTACGTTCTGCTGTGTTGAAACCTACAACAAACTCACACACTGTTAAACACAATGCAGGCCAGTTCTCTGAAGTTTAAAAGCACTTGTTCTGCCAAATATTTTTGACATAGTGGATTACCATCAGTAGGTTCAATATTTTTAATCTTATCTTTCATATCATGTATAGAAAAATATTCACTTTAGATACACGTACGCTGGTAGATCTTGCAATCGACCTCTATTTCTTTGCAGCTTTTGAAAATAAGGTATATTACGTAATTCTCAATTTTTCGGGAAAACATGATTTCACTGCAAGTGCAGCTTTCATAATGTACTGGATGTCATAAGAAGCATCAACAGTTTTGCAGATAATAATAACGTCTCTGATGTGAAATAAAAACACTCAAACACTTACAGAAGTATGTATTACGATATAAAATGCTAGAGGCAGATTAATTTTCTGCTTCTAATTTCTGAGGTAGTCGTGTGAAAAAGACATTAAGACATTAATCGTGGGGTTAGCATTTTATCTGTAATTCATGTGCGTCTTTTGGGGGGAAGGATGGATATTTATATAATACAAGTACGCAGAAGATGTATACTGTAGCATGTGGCCCTACATTAGTACACAGTTTTATTTTCTATTTTTTTGTTGACTTTTGTTGTCTCTTTAAGTTTTGATGCATTATTTTACTGGTTGTAATATTTTAAACTTTATATACTTTTAAGTCTTAATCCTGGAAGTTTAGCCAGGGACAGAGGTTGCAAATTTACTATTGCTAAAAATCTGTACACATTGCATCCACTTTTTTAAGTGGTAATTTTGAATTTATTTGTTCTTGTTAGATGAACAAAAGTAATGAAAAAAATTAAATAATTTGCAGGGCAGAGGCTTCAGGACACATGGTATACAATCATCCCCGGCTATATTACATTGCTTTAAGCATTCATTGATTTGTTTTTGACTAAGCCATGTCTTATTTTGGGCAATTTTTTGATCTGAATAAATGAGGAGAATCCTGTTACTTAGTCAAATTAATCAATGCACTTTTTTATTTCAAAAGTTGGCTTTTGTTTGCCTTGAGTGAATATTAGAATTCAAATTTATCTTGATGCATATGAAATGTTTAATGGCTAAGCCTCATCACCTGCATTAGAGTTCATTAAAGTGCAGACTTAATCTTATCAGGTTCTTGTTAGAAACCACTGGAACATTCCATCACTGTATGGCCACCAGGGCAGATGTTAGCCATTCAGATTATAGTTTGCTCCTGTCATGTCAGTCAAGATGAACTACTTATGAATGCTGAATTGTCATTCCCTCTAAAACTAAAAGCATTTGACTATTTAGTACATAAACACAGACTTTTCATGTTGATGATATTAATCATTTCACTGACATGAATACGTGCTTTTAAGGAGAGAAGTATCCTCAAAAGCACATTCCAAGAACATCTAGTCCCTCCAGCAAGTTTGAGTCGCCCCTTGTTCTCCAGTTTGGACTTGGAAAGAAATCCTCCAAAGTGACACATGCAGGAGTGCAAAAGACAACCTGATGAGATATATTAAGCACCAAATCTGACTGATGATTGATGAGAAAGTGCAACAATTCTTCCCCGAGCTCCTAGGTAGAGATTCATGGAGGAGGAATGGTAGAATAAATAATTGATGCCACTCTACTAGTAATCTATTACAGAAGAATAGTTGTTCAGTCTGAAGTGAATACTTCCATTTCATTTTCATTAAATGTGTAAGCATTTTACATTTGATAGCTATACACGTTTAGTGCTTGGCTAAAGCACATTTATTGGTTTACTTTTTGAGAACATCAAGACTTATGATATTTGCCAGATGTATAGATGAGTTACAAAAAAGACACCTGCTCAGTTTAAAAACAAATTTTTTGTAGAAATAGCTTATTGGTTTTAATCTGACATTTGAATGTCAACAAAATATACCTGGACTGAATTTTTGTCTCTTGTGTGGTTTACTTTTATTCTGACTATGATTACTGTTCTGAACCATTTAAGCATTTTATTATGGTAAAGATTAATTGTTCTTGGATAGTAGACAGATGAGAAGCTTGATCTCTTTATTCAACAATTTTTTGTACTATGGTCTAAGACTTAACGCTTCATGCAGCAATCTAAATTTAATTTCAGTACTAAATAAAAAAACTTGTATGGGATTTTAGAGTAGAATATATTCAGAAAACAGGTTCTCAATGCAAGCTTGTTCTCTCCAGCACAGAGCTATAGTGCATTCATTGAAAAGGTATCCATTTCCTGTATGATGACTATGACTTTATTGAGATGAATCAAGCATCTGCATGCCTGCAAGTCTGCCACTGAAAACCCAGAACTTTATGAAAAAACTATAAAACAGGGGTAAAGGAATTCATACTTTACAGCTATCATTATCTCTGTCTGTGTTCTAAAGAAAACTATAATATGTGTTGAAATAGTTGATGAATAAAAAACATCATGGTCTCCCTTTAGTCCCTGAAAAACTATGCACTATTATGCCTTTTGCTGCTGCCTGTGCAATGGTAAAAGCTTGTTCTTGTTTTTCTTGTAAAATAATAAAATGGAGCAAAATGATTACACCCCTGTCATTTAGAAGAAAGAAGAGACGACAACTTGGCTCTAACTCAATAGATCAGCAATCACATCAAAAAGCTGTTTTGGATCAGGGTGTTTTAAAAGATTAAAAAAGGGAAGAAAAAACAAGTCTGGTGTGTATTTCTATAAAATCAAATTGAGATTCATCTGTATAAATTATTTCAGTAAAACTTATCTCTATTTCTCAACTAAAACTACAATATATACAGTAACTCTGTTGTTAGTTTTTTTTATACAACACTATAGTTTGTATAGAAATGTGGTATTAGAAACTCCACTGATTTCGTGCTAACTTTTTGTAGAAAAGTACAGGATACATGCGCACACTAAGATACAAGGTCGACTGAATAAGATTTTATCATAGCAGTTTCTTTTTCCTGATTTGCATGTTAGGTGTCTTCCAAATTTGCATGGCAGTTATCAAACAAGGATGAGTTACAGTTTCACTGCTGGTTGAAGATCAGCAGTGAAGGGACAGAGCAAACATGAAAAAGAAGGTGTTTTGGTCAGATGAGTGTCTACAAAATCATCTGGAACGCTCCATCCCTACTATCAAACTTAGTAGAAGCTCAATGTGAGCATATGCTACATTTTCATATTTTTATTTGTAAAAAGATGAACTGCTTAGAGTAGATTTTTTTAAGTGCTAGGAGCTACTTTCTGTTTTCCTCTTTAGAAAATGACAGATTTGTTTTTATTTGTTATCCCTTATTGTTTTTAGTGTAGTCATGAATGCGTCCTCTTCTGTATTTGCATGATTGTCAAGTTCAGTTTCCTTTGTATCTATTACAAAAACAACACCTTTAGGCTTTACACTGGTACAATCCATGACAGTAATGAGTTTATGATGGAATATTAGGCCATGAGGGATGAGGAGCATTCACTTGGTGTCAGTCTATTAACTGTTCACTTTTTTATAAAGCAACGTTTCCTTTTGAATACAAAAGATGGGCAGCGCTTTTTATCTCTGCTGGGAATCACAGAGAAAGATTACACCAAACTGTCATTCTAGACAATTAGGTGTTGCAGTGAGGATTAATGGCAGGTGGTTCCAATCAAATTAGAAATTGTTCAAAAAAAAATTATGCAGATCATCAACACTACAGGCCATGCTCAAGTTCCCTTGTGTCTAAAAATGTGACAAAAGGGAAGAATGGTTAAGCTACAGCAAACATTAATGATACAAGGAAGAATTTCTAACAAAATGTTAAAACTGTTGTTCATTAAATATGTTGCTGATTTATGATCAAAAATCTAAAAATGTTCCAGCGTTGTAAAAAAATAACAAATATTTCTTCCGCTGTTATAATTTCTCTGAATTTCTACATGTGGGTTTAGATGCAAATGATCAGGAGCTGGTTAAACTCACTGCTTTCTTTGCAATAGCTTGGATAATTCCCAGCTGTGTGGGAGAGCCAGATTTAAATCTAACTACAGGTACCTATATTATGCAACATACTGTGCCATAAAAAAGTATTGTTCTTGTTCTAAATTAAATTTTTCCTTTTGCTTAAATGGTTGCCAAAAAATTTAAACGTTGGACAAAGATAACCATAGTAAATCTATGAAGAACCTTCCAAATAATGAGTTTATAAAAGATATATCGAAAGAAGCCTGACCCTCTGGAAATATAATCGCTCCCCTTGGTAAATCATGAATCAGCTGAATGGCCCCATTTTTCTTTTGACAGCTATGTTCAACTTCATTAGCCAGGCCCAGGGCTTACTACTGGTAAACCTGGACAATCAAGAACTCAGATGAACAGAATCTCTTTGGTGAAAATTTTATACTTAAAAAACGTCCAAAGAAGCTCAAGAACAAGTCAAAAACAATGTGATTGACATATATTTCACTGAAAAATAAAACAAAGCTATTTCAGACCGCTTATATAGCTCATTTTATGTGAAAACATACAAGGTAATAGAACAAGGTAATAACATTTACCAACAGACAGTCACAATATATAATTGCATACATGCATGCCATGACATGCATGTATGTATGTCTTGGTATGCAAGGCCTGCAAGACAGGTATTCCATTCCATCCAATGACAAATGCAAATGAGAGCTTACCCTGATTTGGACAAAGAACATGTAATTACATTACCATTTATTATGGATAGTAATAATTTTGTAGATGGATACCAAATAAACATATTTCTGTATAATGAGGAACAAGCGATTTAATGCTTTGAGCACAAGTAAAAGATTTTTAAAATTGATTCTGGTTTCTACATGTTGCAAGTCCAAAATTTTATGTATTATGTATTATTTTCAGTGCCTGAAAGGTTTAAGGTTTTAACAACTGTAATGCTGAATTTAAAACGCAGGTGAAGAGGCCGTCACAATAATCTAGCCCACTTGTGACAAATGCATGTTTTATTCTTTATGCATGCTTATAAATACCTTTTAGCTTTATTTATCTAACAAAAGGCACATTTAGTAATAAAACTTATATGGATTTGGAAATTTTGATTATTACACCCAAGTGTCTTGCATCAACTGGAATGCAGAATAACATCTAAAACATAATAGGCTTCAATTTTCTCTCATGAAATCACTGTTCAGTATTAAACAATTAGCAAGAAACAATATAAAATTTGATAATATCAGGGACAAAACCACTGCTGGCACATTCCTTTGTTTCTCACATTTGCCAACAGTCACAATTATGGTAGTTCTGTGATAGTTTGAAGACTCTTTTCTGCTTCAGGGCCAAGAAGATTCACCTTCATTGATGGAACCATGAATTCTACACTAGAAATGGTTAGTCAGCAGATCACAACCTCAGTTTTGAACACATTAGGGTTATGTAAAATGAGAGTGATGTGGAGCTTCATTGTCTATGACCTTAAAAGGCCAATCATAATTAAAAACCTTGCAATGTTGCCAAATCAGAAAGATTCTCTCGAAGAAGAGTGGGCCAGAGTTCCTCCACAAGGAATATAAAAACTGATGGCTAGTTATTGCCAACAGTTGAAAGTTGTTGGCACCAAGAGTTGCATAACCAGTTATGAGGTTTAGGGGGAAATTACTTTATGACAGAAGGCCAAGAAGTGAAATGATCAACTGAAAACAGTTTTTTTATTTACTCCGACTGGCAAGGTCTGATAATCAAAAAATCTTCTAAAATCTTTTGCAAATGAGCTAAAAGTAATTCAACAGTAATTATGATCCTAAACTGGTTGATTCAAGGAAATATTGAGATTATCCAGATTTTGTCCAGCATTCATGTTTTACTTCAGGAAGTTAACGTTTCAGCATATCATTTTAGCTTTTTCAATTGTTTGGGTTAATGCTGATGAGTGCACATCAAACACTGTTCACAGCCATCATAGTGTGACTGAACTGGTTCAGCTGACTGTGTGGTTCTCTGCTATAATTATTGTAATTTTTGTTTTCCTAACAACTGTGTGGATACTCCTGGTTGTACAATAATTTGCTCATCAAGCATAAGATAACTGAAGGTACTGATGATTCTGTAAAAACAAACATACAGCATGCCGGATTATATAAGTACATAAAGAGGTCTTCCTTCTTTCTAACAACAAATGAGACTGTGTGTGATATTTGGGGGTTAGGTCTGGACAAGGTTTTCTGTCTTGTTTTTTGAGAGAAATGCCTGCAAGCACTCTGTTCTCACTTTATTACTTTTTCCTGCATGATTCTTATTAGTTCATGGCTCTGACCTCTGACCTCTGACTTCTGAATGAGTGACTCCAGTTGGCAGTAAGATTTATTCTCCTGTTGACTTCATCAATAATATGACATTGCAACCACTTTGAAAGTAAAATCTTAATGGTCAATTTTCCATCTCTGTTTTCCTTCGATTAAAAATTTGGGTAATGTTTTAAAGAAGTAAAAGATGTTTTCTGTCACCACAACCATAAAAACTTCACCATATTGCATAACCTCAAAAAGCACCACATTTGTTTTTTCTTTTTTTTTTTTTTTTTTACTTTCTCAGTCAATGCCATTGTTGAAGTTCACTGAGATCAGACATCTTGGATTAAGTTAGGGCGAGGTTGTGATGCTAACCCATGTCTGGAATTAGAGAGGGGTGTGCCATTCGCTTTACCTCTCTCACACCCACAGTAAGTAAGGCTTTATATTAAGCTTTGAGGTTGTACTGTAATAAGCCTCTGCTTTTCTGGTTCAAAAGCAGTTAACAAACACCAGGTGCTTAAGGCATCCAATCAACTCCTGAGCATCGTTACAGCTCAATTTAATGTATTTGGTTTTCATATAAATGCTTTTTTTCTTTTTAGGTTTGGATGATTCTTATTTTGTACTTTAGTGCCTTTGATTTTCTTCTGCTCTGATAAACTCTGCATAAAGGAGCTGCAGAATGTTACTGTCGACACAATATCTTATGAACTGTGAAATTGAAAATTTCAGAAAAATAGTTCAGGTAGGAAAAGCCTGTCAGGTGCTTCATCATGGTATCAGGATGGCTCAATAAAGTTTTGCAGGTCATACATCAAATCTGAGTCAAACAACCTGTGCAGAAACAAATATGACAGGTTTTAGCATTAACTCGCCTCTCTTTTATATGAAGCCTTAAGCATATTCTATCAATACAAACTCCAAAGATCAAATGTATTGAGGACTAGCATGCCTATATTAAGCTCTTGGGTATACACAGTTTTATGAAAGCCAAGGCAAATGATTCTGATGATTCTGATTTCTCAGAATTAGGATAAGGAATGACTCTCTTTTAGCAATAAGTTAACAAACAGTTACATTGTCCCTGATAAACCACATAGTTTATATAAAGTTATGGCTATTAAGTTTATAAAAGTAGAGGACTCTTGCGGAGCCCCCATGTTTTTAGGCACTTGACAAGTGAGAATATTATGATGATGGAAAATAATAAAAATAGTGATGAAATGAGTCAGTAGAAGTCTATCTAATGATTACATTATGTTTTCTTAACACTGTGTCGTCCTACACACAGTGAAGAGCTGTTGGTCCACTGGAAGCAACAGGGTAAATATGTCAAAAACAACTTAAGATTTGAATCTCGTCCTGAACCAATTACCTTGATCCCAAAGTGGTGTCAGAGAAGGATCAGTTTCAGATTGTAAGAGTGAACACCAAAATGGCTGGGCTGCAGGTTTATGACGTTTCTATCATGCCCAAACTAGACTAGCATAAACAGTGGGTATCCTTTACGACAACACAATTTTATCTCTGTGTGAAACGGACTGCTGACTACAGGGATAGGTCATGTCAAGAGAAGGGCTAGGGGTTGAGTGGAAAGGTCGAGGATGTTCCTTTGAGTTAAATGGACCCCACACAAAAATAAGCACCCATGCCCAGTCTTACAACGAAGGCCATAATTACAGAAAGGGTCAAGAAATGCCTCTGTAGGATTCCCATTTAGCTTCCCTGTCATTCATTCAGATAATTTTGACAACAGGAGTTGAGCTGGTGTGGACAGGGTAGACAGGTCTAGTTTTAAACTACTGAGGTTTTCACTTGGCTGATTAAATATCTCCAATTTAGACAGAAACACAGGTCAAAGGTCCAGCAGGTTCATCTGATGGTACATCGTTCATTTTACTGCTGGCAGCTTTGCTCATTCTTCATCCACATCTGGACTTTTTCTCAAAAATTCCTGACAATCACATTATCAGCCATCAACCAGTTTTTGTTTTCCCTTAAAATCACCTGAGTGGCTTGCAGAAAATGATCTGAGCAAGTTAGTTGTAATATTTCAACAATTATAAAATAAATTATGTAAAATTCCATAAGTGAAACTATAATCATGGGCAACTTATATAAACTAAATTAAAACTGTGACTTATTCTTCAAAAGCAACATCTGGAATTTTCTACAAATTATGTTTTAACAAAAAGAGCAATTTGTATCAGGAACATCATTTGTCGTTATTAAAGTACTGAGTTGATCATATTTCGAAGGTCATCTGATTGTCCGCTCATCACACACGCACCTCTGTTAATGTGTGTATACAATGCAAGCAGACCTTGCAGGAAAGTGACAGAAGCCAGAGAACACACTTTCACCTCAAAATCCAACCAACTTCTGAATTGAAAAAAGGTTAATCTTCGCTTGTCGCTGCAAAAGATTTGTGCACATGCTCCAATCTGATTCAGCAATTCAGTTTCTTACAAAGTGAACCAGGTGAAAGTTGAAAAATGAAAACCTACCCTAAAGAGGAAGACGTTTTAGATGAATGGAAATGCGTGCGCTGACTTGCGTAAAACATGCCAGACCTCTCTACTGTTCTCATTCAAATGTCAGGTTTAAAGTCTATAATGTTTGTGGAGTCACCTAAACATGCCAAATAATTCACTGTGATCTTAAAAAAAAGCATCTTCAAGAGAAACCCACATGCTCGGTTGAGTAACATTTAAAAAGTTTTGCTTCAGTTGTAGAGCACCTCCTAGAGAATGGTGTTTAGAGTTTCATTACAACTAAATAGCGGTGGCTTTCTTCATAATAAACAGTGTGAATTGGAGTGTAGCAGTAAACTTACTTGAGGTTCAGTTAGGTGACTCTTCCAGGAATACTTTCTCCCTTGCAAACGCTTCAGGAACTTAAAGAAAACTTTGAAGGCATTGTGACAACCAGCATACTCCCACAGAGCTTTCTGTACAGTCCATTGAGAAAAAGAAATACACTCATGTGAAGTTGTTTAAGTTGGTGTTAGCTCCTTCAAAGTTGGAGAGCTACTGAGACATCTCAAAACCTCCCTCAGGATCTCCATCCACTCCACCCACTTTTCACTGTCCCTCCTCTCACACCCTTACACACACATGCACACGCACACACACACGCTCCCTCCATGTGCCCAGATTGTGGGCCTCCCACTTTTCTTGCCTGTGGGCTCAGGCCTTTGGGCCAAAGCCAAATTTTTCTTGCCTTTGTGGATGTGTACATACTAGCGCCTATGCATGTGTGTGTGTTTATGAGTCTTTAAGCATTTCTCACCTTGTAATTCCAATTTGAATGTGTCTGTGTAATAGTTTCTTTAAAATAGGCCCACTGTATTGCATTATTGCATAATATAAAAGCACACAGATCTTGCATGTGCCTTTACAAGATTTTTTGTGTGGTTTTGGGAACTGTTGGTCTGACGGGATGCCTTCATCCTTTCATTCCCTCTGTCCAACCACGACATATGCAGCACTTTGTGCTAAGACCACGGAAGTATTAAAATGTTATATTCCACTGAAATTAAATAACATAAAAAAAATTCTTCTTTCCTCTTGTTCTCATTATGTGTTTGTGCCTAACTTTGTTAAGATAACAGGGATAGGGAAGCGTGTGCATCTGTTTTTATGTGGCTTACTCACACATTAGCCTTTAGCTTGAAGTAACGAGTGCTGCCATATTGCAGTGTGAACGGATCACTTTCTAAGTTGTGCAGTATGATGGTTGGGATTGCAAGAGGTGTCATTTAATTCAGCAAGAATGAACTGTGTGATCTGGTGAACGGATCCTTTAAATATACTAATTCTAGACATTCAGTACACTCAAATTATCTGCCGTTCTCATCACTAGTTTGCAAACAACTTGGTACATTACTGCCACCTTAAGTTTAAAAATGTGGTATTGGGAGGTGAAAAGAGAAAAAAACAACGATTATAACAATGTACATACCAGTTCCTATTGAGAAATAGGATTGCAGCCTGTACACACATAAAATTATACCAAGACATCACTACATAGTCAAAACAATAGTCTATTTTGTAGCAATTAACTATTTGAATACTCTGTACCTTTTACATAGCAGACTTAATTGTAAATAATTTAATTGAGAACTAAATTAGGCAAAATGGTTAAGTACTGGCCTGGAAACAACTAAATTAATTTACTAAAGTATTTTCCTTTAGGCCTACAAGCGCAAAAATATTGAAAAACCCACCTTCTGTTGTTGAGTCACTACTTTGTCAGGCAAAAGAGACTCTTTGTATTAGAAGAAGCGGTACTGAAAATTGTGCTTCTTGTTCACAAAAGTAAACTTTTAATGGAGGCCACACACAGTCACCTTTTCTGAACTGATGATTGTGGGTATAACTATGATTAAAATCTAATAAAGAAGGGGGTTATTCACTGGTTGTCTGTGTTTGCAACAAACTCATCAGGCTTTTGTGTTGCTGTTGTGTAAACCCTGCAGGTAAGCATTTCACACAGCTCTCTAAGTCCTGCCTCAGGGCCATTAATGGTTAGGAATGAGGGGGGAGAACAATGGATTTTGTGGGAGGTGTATCTTATGTGATTATCATGTCAGGCTCAAGAAGCATTAAGTAATTTTGTTCAGATGAAGACCCAAAAACCTTAATATCCACTAACAATGACCTAACAATGACCACTGATTATGTTCTCTAGGTCACCAAAATAAATTAGGGCTTATGAACAAGAAAAAATATAGTAGATCTTTTGTGATTCCCAGAAAAAAACAATTCTTGCGACTAATGGACTAATTATGTGTATAATACTCATTGCATCAATGGACTAAAAATTTAATGTGTGGTTTATATATAAAACAGTTTGAAAGGATGACGTGACCTCAAAAAAGTTGGTATGATTTTCAGTTTTCAGCACTAAAGAACTGTCCAATTTTCTGACATCTAAAAAACTGTTTCGGGTCATTTCAGAAAAGAAAAAAATAAAACAAATTAGATCAAATGTAGTAATCAATTCTAGATAATAGTGAAAAACAGAGTAAGACTTCTTTTCACAGTGTTATTCTGTAAGATGCAAAAAGACAGTAGATTTTGTGTTAATTAATCAAAGGCAGAAAAGAGAAATCTGAAAATCATTTTATATTCAAGTGATGGGTTTTATTACATTAAGCTCTCCATGTAGAAGTTTTCCACATAAAACAACTAAAAATATAATCAGCTGACTAAGTTCATCCCAGTTTCAAAAGTCTTGTCCTTCAACTTTCCTGGATTAAGAAAGAGATAGACAGTGTAGTTTTTTGTGATTTGAAGCAAATATTGATGTTCAAATAAGATTTTAACAATGCTCGATACCCTGGAAAAGAAAATATAATACAATCTCCAGGAACAAAGAAGTTCACGACCAAAAAAATGCAAAAAAAAAAAAAAATTACCTTCAAGTTTAACTGTAAGAGAATGAAGGTGAGAAAGGAGATAGTGTTCCATCATCAGCAACCATTTATGTTATGAAGCACCTAAAATTGTATTTTAGGTATTATTAACAGAATTTTAACCTAAACTTTTAGCAAGTACAGTGGAGCTAAAACTGAAGTAAATCAGTGTATTTTTCTGGACTTCTTTGTATCTGTTTAGCATACCTTAAATTGCATCGATGTTATTTGTTAAGATAGAGAAAAACAATTATATCAATGTATACTTGTGTTCATTCATTGGTTCAAGCAATTTAGAGTAAATTTCTCCTTGAGTGAAATGGAGTAGTCAAAACTCAATTAATAACACTTGTTAACAGGGATGATGATTATTTCTTTGTTTTGTCTGTGTGAAATAAAACTGGAATCAATACTCAGCTTATATCAAGAAACCAACTGACTAATGTGACGCATAATTATTTTCAGTGGGGACATATATAAAGTAAGCATAAAATAGGGTTTGAGGAACCTTGAGGAAGTCAATATGACTGAGTTTTCATTTTCATATTCATGGCCCATCTCACCCCAGTGGCTTTGAATAATGTTTTATTCTCACATTTCACAGAGAGTAGGCTTCAGAGCAAGTTTACCCCTTTAATGCAGAAATTAGAATGTTTTGCCAGCACAGGATGTGGATGAAAGTGGCTCTCCCATCTCAAACCTCATCAGTGGGCAAGAGTCACTAAAACAAAAGCTCAACTATTTTACGTAGCAGAGGAGAAAAAAGAACCCTAAAAAAGTAAAAATGCTGAATAAATGTCTTTACATTCCTCACAAGGTCAATTGATTCAACACTCCCCAATGAAAATACTTATGAACTATTTAGTGACAATTAACATTTAACTTTATTGCTAAATTCTAGGGTTACTTTTAAACCTCTGTAATCAAACAAAAATGGTTAGAAATAATGAGACACAGGTCTATAAAATAGGATCTAAATATAGACCTAAATAAAAAAATAAAGTAACTTAGTTGCCAATGTTTTTCTTTATGGAAACAAATTGAAAAGCACAGATCTGGAGAGCAACTAAAGAAGAGCTAAAATCTCAGGGGAGACTGAGAATGAAAAACAGTTTGTGAATTACAAGTTGATGAAGAAACAATGGCAATGAGAGATGTTTGAAAATTGTTGGGTGAGTGGAGATAAACAAAAACAAAATGGAAAATGGGAGACAGAGGAGAGCAGGTGTTGATATGAAATCAAGCTGTGTCATGAAGATTGAAAATGTGGGTTACAAAGAGGTGGACAGTGAGGTAGAGGGGATGATAAAGGAGAAGAGAGGAAGACAGATGATCAGGGGAAAACAAGGGAGGAGGCATGATCTAGAAATAAACACCAACAGAAGGTGGGCATGAAGCCACCGGCAGCAGGTGAACCTGAGCCGAGATCAGGAGAGCCTGGAGGAAATGAAGGCTCAAATCCACCTTATACAACCTGCTGCTGCTATACCATGCTGCTGACTCCATACTGCTCAACATTTGCATCTACAGTGGGGGTCGCTCAGCTGATTATTATGTTCTTCTGACTGACTTACAGTTGGATAAAATGTCTCCAATGTCCCTTAACACCAAGTAAATGTCTGATTTATGGCTCATAGCTACAACTTCACAATGACAAACCATTGACTGAACAGAATCAAAGTCTATGATACATATAAAAATATATTTTGACATGTTTGAAGGGAATCATGCTTTTCTTTTCTTTTTTTTTGTATGTTTGCTGTGGAATGCATTATTTTCCTTTGCTTAATATAGAAGTAAACAGTAATTCGAATTTGTTAACAATACGATTGAATTCAGACAACTTTGAAATGTCGACAAACCAGCTATTGTTCCGCAATGACAGCTATATTGTCATTGGGGACCTGAGCTACACAATACATAAAAACTCTCGACGTTTTAATGCCACCCAACCACAATGCTGCTACCAAAGTTATTAAATTGGTGACAGTTTGTTTGTAATTGAAATGCAGCGCTTAGGTTTTGTTATATTACATTACATGTTAAGAACTACAATGTTGTTTAGCCACAATATTGGACAAATATATAGACAAACAAAATTATTAAAAACAAAATGTTTATTATTAACACAATTGTTAAAAATAAACATTAAATAGCCCCAGAATTTCAGGTTAAGTCCTTTCAACACTTTGTCAAAATGGCACCAGTCCCCAATTTATGTTTTGGGGTCTCTAAGTCTGAAATTTCATCTTCAAGATTTAGTTTTTATACACTGCATTTTATTTTATTTCATTTGTTCAACTGTAAAGAGATCTTGTAAAAATGACTTTTTTCCAGTTTGCTGTCTTAAAAAGCTGAAGAGGAATATTTGTATACACTTAATTTGGAAATATTGATCATATTTTGGTTAAATGTTTGTGATTACATTACATCTTCCAAAAAGATATTTACAGTAGATGAATGCATGCATATTTTATAAGATGTTTGGTCTAACAACAAAATAATAGAGAGGTGTATCACTCTGCAACTAAAATTAATTTCTGACAGGAAAGACTCAGAAACACATTGGGAAAGCCAATCAAATATTTGTTATTTTCTTGTATAAATATGGATTCTGGTGGCAGCAGGTCATAATTTAGAATTCAGATAAACAATGTGACTAGATTCAAAAGCCACTGTTTTTACTCAGGTGTTCGCAGAGACCTCTACACAGCTGCATGCAATGTTCATAGTTTGGAGTTCCAAAGTAATTTGAATAATTACAACTTTTGCTCCATAATTTAAAATCCTAAATGATAAAGCAATGAGCTCCTGAAATAATTAAATGGAATAACTTTTTTATTGACTAATTTGTTTTCATTGTCTCATAATTCAACTCACGTACATTTTTAAAGCATATTCGTAAAATAATTCACGTTGCTCAAAGTGCAACAAAATCTCCATATAAGTATAGAAAAGCACCAGACCTGAAACTTCTTTTAAATAAATAAAAAGTTTTTAAAAATGTTTCACAGGAAACCAATAATAAGAAGTTGAAATTAGTGTAATAGGATATTTTCCCCTGTATTAATAAAAAGCCTCCTATAGGATTTTTCTCTCTGACTTCAACTTCAAATACTTGTGAAGCAGGAATTATACTTCCATAATTCCTGCTTTAAAATGTTATTTGCTGTGTTGGATGTGAGTATTCTACTGTGTCAGATAATAAGAACCATCAGCAATCATAGCTGGTAAGCAAGTGCTTTGCAGGTCAAAGTTCATGTTAGCGAAGACCAACTTAAGTGTAGATGAGTAATTACCAAAGCACCACAACATCCAGATAAAACTAAAAGCAAACAGAACAAACCCATCTATTGTTGCTCTGTGGTACCATTCTGGATCTTGAATCTAATTTAGATCCTTTTGATAACTAATATTCATTATATGCAGTTCCATATGAAAACCACACAAATACCTGCATTTATCTTTCTGTCCATTACAATTTGACTTTAGGCACACTATCTAAAATCCTTAAGTTGGCCAGTTTTCTGTTTGCAGTGCATGATCTTCAAAGACAAAATGTTCATTTATTGCTCATCAACATATCCAACTCACTGCCAGCAACCTCTGTAATAAGAAAATCAATGGTTTTATTTTTCTATTTCGTCTGTCAGTAGTTCATTATGCTTGGGGCGCTATGGTGTCAGATTATGCTAAACTACATGTGCAGAGCTGTGAGGATAAAAAAAAAATTGTGTGTGCTATTACCAAAGGAGTGCTGCAAACTCTCGTGAGCAGAAGCAAAACGTCTCTACCTTGATTTACAGAGACCACCAATCAGAGTGTGTAAAAGTCAAAGTTACTTGCAGGGTGGATAAAATCATGTTCAGAGATGCAGAGGCAGGTTTTCTACTTGCTAATATGTCAGAGCTGTCAGAGGTCTTCAGTGTGAATGAAGGTAACACAGAGCCATGAATGTTTTCTCTGTGTTTGGGTCAAATTTTGAACAAGAGACATAAGTGTAAGGAGCTCTAGCAAATCAAACAAGTTGAAAATTACAGAATCTTCCTGAAAACAGACAGATTCAAATGTCAAGTAGCATGATCTCATGGGCAAAGAAGTTTGAAAATGAACATAATTTTAGAGGGAATAAGTTTTCTGCTGTGATACAATAAACAACCTATTGATTGATGATTTTTTTTGCAAACATGTTTTTCTAGTGGTGACAAAAAGTTACAAATCTAGAAATCTGTTTATAATATTTTTTTGTATTGGCCATAAAATTACCAAATGTAGTAATTGGTCATTTTTGCTAGTGTCAAAAAAAATTTTAATTGGTTATATTTTTTGCAATTTGCAATTTAGACTTAGCTAATATTTGGTTTAAGTTTCAAAAGAGGACCATAGAACAATAAAAAAGACCTCAAGTGCTTTTATTAGATAATTTAGGAAAATACCTTGAATTAATATTGAGGTTTTGTCTTGACTAGTTGACCGGGGGAAGCAAGTTTTCATTTAAGCTGATCTCTGTGTAAACGTTCGAGTTCTTCAGTTTAGCCGTGTCCTCTTGTTCCACTCTGTCACATTCCCATTGATGTGTAGTGAAAGGATGACTGTCGCCACAAGTCATCCCCACAAGACTGCAGGCAAATTAATGGACAGAGGGTGCAGAGTTTAGAATAGACCCCAGCTGACCTTTTTTTTTAAAAGCATGTCAGAGTGTCTGTCAACAAGTTCACCTCTTTCCACACTTACCTGTCACAAGCAGCAAGGAATTCAGGAATTTAGGGTCTGGACAAGGTTAGGGGCTAAGGAGGAACAAAATAGAGGTTTAATTAAATGTTTTTGTCAGAACAAAAGAGGCAAGTGATTTATTCCATGGCCATTAACTGGTGCCTTTTCTTAACTTGAGACATTTCTCAATGAATTCAATTTTTTTAACCACTTTGACAAGCTGTCAGGTTTTTCCCATTTAAGCTTCAGTGGATGTTGATGGAATCAGGCACATAATGTTTTTGATCCTGTGGTAGTTCAACCGTAAACTCCCATGAGATCTAGATAGATAAACATAAAAAAAAAAAATACCTCCAGACAACAGCGTGACATTCATGGTAATGTGGTGTCATTTTTGTGTTTTCAGAACTTCTTTTACCGTGCAAACAATCAGTGATAAAAGCAATGATAAATCTGATGTGCCTCATGGTGGTAAATCTAAAATATACTGTGTGCTTATTTTTAAAAAAACTGAGCCAAAGCAGGCAAGCAATACATAGGGATGTTTTTTTCTAAACCAAAACTTCTGTCTTTGAGTCCTCTGTAGTATTTTTGTCTAACACTTCCACTTCCACACTCTCACTCTATAAAAGTTGTAAAATTATAAGACCTTGTAGGAGTGCCTTTGATTTGTAGTTGCCCCCACCTCACCTGACGCCACCCAGACAGCCTGATAAGATTCATACAAGCAGCAGCAAGACCCTGTTCATCCAGTAAGAGCAGATGGTATTCTGGGAAACAAGACCAAGTTCTGGTCACTGTTAAGAGGTCCCTAATTTGGGGACAATAGCATTGGTTCGAGACTGTAGAGTTCAACTTGATAAATACATTTTCCATTTTGGGCTAACTTCAAAAACTTACCTAATTCCTGCAGAAACATCATTTGACTTTAAAGCATCTCCATAATATTGCTAAAGCTAAATTTTTGTACACTTTTGACTACTTCTGCCTCATCAAGTGAAAAAAAAGAAAATCTGGGGAAAGGGGTGGTACGAGACTAGAAAAGTTGCAATAAACCTTACTTAATTTCACATGTGCTGCAAAAGAAAAAATGATAACCTTAGAGCAGAGCTATTGATTGATGGTACTCCCTAACTCTGCCTTTATCTTGGCCTGAGCTATCGCTGTGTTTATGCTGCATAGGTTTCGGCTGCTGGAGGACAACTGATCACTTTTTCTAACTTTACTACTTTCTCCTTTGGCTACTATTATTTGCTGTTATTTTAACTATTTAAGTTTTCCTTTTGTGTTTTTTTCTCTTCATATGAGTTACATCTTTTCTGGCATTCTGTATCTAAGTCCCAAAAGCTATTGTTTCTCTGTTTAAAGCTTTTGTAACAAAAATAATCATTTGGTTTCACATTGATGAACAATGGTGCAATATGCCTTTAATATTGAATTTTCTCTCCAGTAATAAAACATATTTATTCTTGTTTATTTTGTATGATTTTTTTCTTCTTTTTGCTGTTGTTGTTTTTGAAGTGTGTTTAAGGAGAAAGCATTTAGTTTCTCTGAGGCTATTAATCATGTCATTGTGGGATACCTCAAAGATCACATCTGAATGATAACAATGTCAACCAGAACCACAAATATGTACACATACCATCAACTGTGGGTTTGGATATACAGGTTCTTGCACAAGACAGTATGACATGAATACATACTAAAGGTAACCTGATCTAGTTTTTTGCTTGACATTTGTATGAGCTGTCCTGAAAGATCACAATCTTTCTGCCTCTGGCTCTGAGGGCTAGGCAGCAACACAGGATAAAATTGAAGCAGGATTAAAAACAATGTTTGTAAAAAATGGCAATTAGATGCAATTTCCAAATAATTCACATTAAACTATTGCAAACTAAGAAGCAATCAAAGATCAAATGTATTTGCTAAAGTGCTGGATTTTCATGAGTCAATTAAAAATAGGAATGCTGTGAATGTGGAACTCCTTGTAAATCTCCTCAGTTCCTCTTTGGTGAAAGGAGTACATCCATAGCCAAATGAATGAAAGTAATGTCTACATCAAACAAAACTACTACATTGAATTATGTCTAGGGCAAATGAAATAACACTACAGTAAACCCTCGTTTTTCCGGGGGTTAGGTTAAAAAATAAACCCATGTTAGGCAAAATCCGTGAAGTAGTTACCTTTATTATTTTATTATACAGCATAATTAAATACTCTACATTGAAACCAAAGAACAAAACCTGTTTCCAGGCCTAAGCATTTTTTTAACAAATAGAACACTTTCTTACAAATAACTACAGTAAAATAATCATTTTAGTCATCAATACGAAGTGCATTAGGACAAATTGTGACAAATTGCGACTTGTGTATTTCACTGTTCCTCTGACTGTGACGATGCGGCCTGACTCCGCTCTCTAGTGTCGTTTTCTTCTGAAGCCTGTGGTGCAGGTGTGTTTTTTTGAGAGAAGAACATAGTAATAGGTACCGGTAGTTGTTGTCGCTCTTGTTTCTTCTGGGCAAAAATATTTGCCAAAATTTGCCAAGTTGTATTACGTATATTAAAATACTGTAAAGTTATTGGCACACGGGTAGAGAAGAAGTGCGGAGACTGGTTAGCCAATCAGGACGCAGAACACAATGCATTGTGGAAAAAATAAATAAATAAACTGCACAAAAAACTCTGCGAAACAGCGAGGCCATGAAAGGTGAACCGCGTTATAGCGAGGGTTCAGTGTACAACAAATTTAAAAAACATAAAAACATCAATGTTATGTTAAAAAACAGCAGTTACCTTTTCCAACTCACAGTCAGGATTTTTTTTTAATGTTTTTTTTAAGACAACACTGCTTTTTATTTTCTGACAAACCTTTACAAATCAAGTTTGACATTTATAGCCTTCAGAGACCTTGTATTTCTTCACTATCGTCCTTCCTGCTGTCTGTGCAGAACCAAACAAAGGCTCTATTTTAGGTGTTATCTTGTCCTGGCTATGGCCTTGTGCTCCTCCACCAGAAAAAAAAGAAAACAACTCTTTTTTTTCTTTTCTGCCTATCGCCAGCCTGTGCCTGAGCAACCTGAGTATGAGATTTTACATTTCACACAATTGTGGATAAAGAAAGTGCATAAAAACATCCTGTCTGATACATTAGAATGTAAAATCCCCTCTCTCCTGAAGCACTACTGATTCTTGAAAGTATAAGCATCATTGGTGAGGCTGAAGAGTTGATTTAACAAGTTGGACTGTGTGGACACCAGGCTTACGTTAATGGTATGATGAAGGGTGGCATGATGCATTAGGAGTTGGCCAGTATGAGATTCTCATTCTCTAAAATTGTAAAAATAACCCTAAGATTTCATATTACAGTATTAATCAAACATTTTAAATGAAAATTATAACATGAATAAAACACGGAATAAAAAATTATTTGTATACTGCAGCTAAACCTTTTTAGCAGACTGAATATTGCAGTTATAAAATGTTATGTTGATTGTTTTTTTTTGTTTTGCTTTTTTTTTGCATTTGTATAAGTAGACCTAAGTAAAAGTTAGGAAACAAAAACTTTAAGATTTAGTAGAAATGTTAACTCCATAAATGCATATTTTTGTTCTGGGCTTTGTTCTGCTCCATGTAGCAACACTATTCATTTTCCCTTCTGCTGATTGGCTGTACTCACAAGAGCGGTGGTAAGGAAGAATGTGGATGTTATCTTCTGCAGTAGTCCCAAGACTGACAAGACATCAGTGCATATTATGGTGTTTGAAATATTAAATTAGGCAGTAATAATTCAAATATTGAATTAACATTAATGGCTGCCTCATTCACTTGAGCATTTCTCTTTTTGCAGTGGGGGAGAGTAGTTTACAGCACAAGCAATTTTCGTTAAGCTTCATACCATTGAAACGGCACATTACATATGTCACGTCCAAATGTTAGCGATTTGGTAAAGTTTAAAATGTCAACATTGTCCACACATCTGGCAAGAAAGTATCTCTCCATCGGGCAAGGGTACAGACCTTCTGTGTGAAGCAAATAAAAAAAAGAAAAAAGAATAGGTTTTCACCAGCCTACACACAGACAGTTGCACAATGCAACTGCCTAGCCTCATGCAAACCCAAAATATAAACATTAATAAAGTCTGTCAACTGCTGGTAATGTTATTTCAGGCATCTACAAGGGATCCTCTGTGTCTAGTGACCTTCATTCACCATTTTGACTGTTAAAGATATTTACCTCATTCTTATGCACTGTTTTTGTCTATAACAATACATTTCTGCTTGGAGTTCAGTTGCTGAGAGGTAAAGCCATTCGTGTTCCACCTGGCAATCAGACAGAATGGGACCCATAAATATTGTTTAGATACACCTGCAGGACCTCTCCAGGAGAAAACAGACATCTGTCTTAGAGTGGAACGTAAATTGTAGTTGACTGACAACATTAGTCTTTTCTGAAGCCCTGAAAATGCTTTTTTAACTGCTGCTCTGACGTGTAGCTATATAGAAAGAGAGATAGACAGATGGTTGAATGGACAGTGTGTCATGTGTGTCAGTGAAGCAGAACTGCTGAGAATTTGCTCCTTGTTTCCTGGAACCTACTGTGTTCACACACATGGGCACTTCAACCATAAGGTGTACACTGACACAGACATTTATACTCACACACACATACACATAGGAGTTTTGGGCAGTCCTGTACCTCCTGCTTCAGCACCATCTGCCCACTGGATTTATGGGCATACCAACCCAAGGCCCCACTCTCAGACACTGTTTTAAGAAAATCTTTTATGGATATTCATAAACAAACACTAAATCTGTTTCACATCAGAATGCATCCTAATTCTTAAACCAAAACTGTAGGTTGCAAGTGTTTGGTTTTGTCAACTCATAATTGATTTTAAGCTTAAATGTGACATTAGCAGATAGTCTGACTGCTTCTAGACGTAGTCCAAGAGCTAAAAATAACATCCAGCTGTTCCCCCCCCCCCCCCCCCTTATTAGCAATAAATAAATGTGCCAAAACTGTAATGAAAATGTTTTGTTCAAGAAAGCATAATGTGTTTTCTTTAAGAAAAAGTAGTAAAAAAAAAAAAGCTCTTTTAAAGAAAGCATATTTACTGAAGTGACATGATCTAATGGTAAAAAGTGTAAAAAAATCTGACTTTAAATTTTAGTAGTTTCATAGTAAGCCCACATTCTTTTATCAATATCTTTTTGAATTGATTTGATGCAACATTCTAATCTAAGAAATTCAATATCATGTCATTAGCATTTGGGTGGAGTGTATTGTGCAAAATTTATTTCTTAAGCTTTATATCATGTTATAATGTCATTCTCTCATCAAAAACATAGAGGTTTGCTTTGAGTCATTCACTCACGATTGAGGAGTACTTGAGTCCTCTGTGGCAGCCATTCGTAGTTAATGCCTTCTCAAACAATGTGCCAACTATTTACCCAAACTCTACCTTGGTGCTTCAGTCTCAGCAACAGTAGCTCGCAAAATTCAGTGGAAATAATTTGCACTATTGAAGGCATTTTCAACAGAACCTCTGCAGCACACTGACAAGCATTTGTTCAGGGTTGTTATGTTCTAACCATAGATGAGGAGTGGACAAAAAAGTGACATTTTTGGTCATCTCTTCCTTTACTATGACAGCGCAGGCACTGTTTTACAATAGAGGAAGCCACAAACCATCAGTCCAGCTTCAACTCAGCCACAGAGCCAATACCTGAGCCATGACATGGATCATTATTCATGTATTACTGTATAAATTATAGACCAGTCTTTCTCTACCAATGGCAGTTTCTCACAGAGTAGAATAGGATGCCCTCTCTTTTATTTATTTATTTGTACTAAAGTTATAAACTGAAGCAGTCAAGACCATCAGTATGATGGAAAATAACTGCAACTATTTGTGTTATGTGAGAGTTGTGCCTATATTGGGTCAGAAAGCAACAATTGAAATGAATCTGACAGCTCTAAAAGCTTGTCTTGGACCAATCCTGCTGCCTGGCATGGGCTCAATGTCCTTTATCTCACAGTGCTTGCTGTGGAAGACATTGACATTTTCTTCAAGTGAAGCAAACCATTTTTAAAGGTCAAAGAGAGTATGAATGTTACAAAAGGGCCTGTAAGAGTGATCGTTACATTCATTAAGATTTGCTTTGATCAAGGCTTTCAAATCCTGCAAAAGTAGGATAAAGCTACATAGATCACTGGAGGGTTTATTCCAGGGCCAACACAGTACAGAGGTGGGTAATAAAAGACCCATATCTGGATTTGTTGTTTCACTTTGACATAGTATTTAAGACACCTGCCCTTGAGGGAATATTTACACTGGTGAGTATATATCTAAATATCTGCTAATATAGATGGAGTAATTTTGGTACATCAGCTGTGCCTGAGAAAGATCATCCAGTATTCCATGTTTTCTCTACTTGTAGATAATAGCTCTCATTGTGGCTGAAAAAACCTATGAAGAGGTTTTGATAAAATTTTCCTACTGACAAATGTCGATCATTTTATTTCTAGCTGATTGCTGAATTTTCTTCACTGGCCATGGTTTGTTAATTTTTGGGATGTTTTAGTCTACTTCATGTTTTCTTACAAGTTCTAAGTGATTTTCTTTTTTTTTTTGTTTGTTTGTTTGTTTTGTTGTTGTTTTTTTTTACAGGTCTGTTTACCAGGAATCTCATGACAGCTCTGGTTCATGATGCATACATTTCTGTTCTTGGAGGGTCAGATTTGCTTGTTGTTTGGTTCTGTTTTTTTGGGGGGGGTTTTCTCACATCAATTACGGTAGCTCTCTATGACATGAGGAATATTATGCTTTGAAGATTTCCCTTATTTTCATTTTAAATTTAAGGCTTTGGCTGTTACACCTACCACCACTCCTTAGATGTCAAGGCATATTTTCTCTTTTCATTCTCTTAAATTGTTAAATACCTTCTTTGAACTGCCAGCTGTGTGATTTGTATTAATGACAACACACTTACAGCCCAATAAATGAATCTGTGACGCATGGCTGCATCAAACAACATTTTTTTGAGTAGATAGAGGAAGGTTTTACAGATAGCCTATACTGATTTATCAGATGTCTAACACTGTTATAAGTGATATGAATCTCTGTGTACGTAAGAATGTATCCTCTTCCTAGTGTCCATATTATGATAAATATTCACATGAGTTGCAGAAATTGCTTTTTTATTGTGTAGATGCAACTTTTCCTCATGCATATACCACCTTGATCTGTCCAGTGGTATTTTCTGTATCTTAGATGAGCTTTGACATAGGCTGCCTCTGGGTATGTGTGTAACTTAAGCCCATTAATTCCAGGAAAAATTCTTTCTCTGTGAATGATGTGGAAGACAATATGAAGATTTAGGTTTTCAGAAATAGATCAAAGAGAAGTCTCAAAAACTTGCATTTCAATCCAAATTTCTTTAGGTGTCCCATTGTTGAACTCCAAATTTATCCAAGTTGCAAGCAGGCATCTTACTCACTTTAGCAGCACCAAAGTGAGTTAATGTCATGTTTTTCATGCATACCAAAAAAGGTTGCAGCAAGAATTTGATGTGGCAGAAATTTAGAGAGGCTAGATAAGAACCTGTTGGCGTCAAGGAAGTTAAAACAATTTGATGACTCAGAAAATGAAAATAGGGGTGAGAATATTTCAAAGATGCTGGAGCCTCTGGGCGCTGTGGAGCCAATTAATCAGACTTGTTTCTTCACTGACTCCTGGTACAACACTTGAGCAGCAGGTTTTAACCTCGGACTGGTGTGGCAGTCCCAGGTTTTGAGAGGCTTGGCCAAGCAGTTTGCTCCTACTGTTAAGGATCTTCTCAGCCTCCCTGGGAAAGTTTACAACGGGGTGTTGAAAAGGAGGCGTTCACTGACTGCCAAACCACATGTTCAGAAAACACTGAGTGGCTCTTGTCCTTGCTGTTGAAACAATGGAGCAGATTAGCTACTAGATTGTTGCAAAGTGGTTGAAAGTCTACTTTGTAAGCAATTTCTACATTTGCTTTGTAAATGGAGTGTTAGTGTTAAGGAACACAGAATCTGAATTGATTCAATGGGAAATTTTGGTCTAATGATATAATACTTAAATGATTTGAGAAACAGAATTTTGTGTTTTCATTAGCTCTAAAACATATAAATAAAATTAAATCAAAATAAACATATTATGAACCACACTGTGTGTAAAAAGGCTGAATATGAGTTATAAATTAGCTTTGAAACATTATTCTTGTTTATTAAAATAAACAAATGTTCCTCGCTGACTCACAGGAACTCTCCGGAGGACGAAACATTGTCAATAGCTTTTCTTTCCCACTATGTCACCAAAAAGAAAAACTTCTCCCCCAATGCAAATGTGTAAATATAATTGTGCCCCTAGAGTGTATAAAAACAAACATGCAAACACATGAGCAGCGTGCAACTGAACACTGAGCAGACATAATGTAGTTGGAGAATGATCAAGGGACTTTTCACTTGTGCAATGTTGGTGAAGCGTGTCCGGCCATCCTGAAAACACACTTGTAAAAGAAGGACAAGAACTCTGCCAACATCTCACGCACCCTCAAGCACACGAGCATTTCACTGTGCTGCATATTCTCAAGCCTCTCTTGACAGTTAAATGGCAGCTCTGTCTTTTCGGTCAGGATAATGGCTCATATTTTTTAAATCCCTGTTAGATCAACTGTTTGCCAGAGTGTGAGGAAGCACAAAACGATTTCTTCATGTTAATTAGCCTTTTATCAGACTCCTGAACTCCCTGTTCCATAAAGCTCAACAGAGTCAAGTTCACTGCAGATGAACAGGTATTAATCACCTTTATTTCACATAAACACAAAGCCATTATAAAGTGGCAGGTGATGCTTTTTTCTTAAGTTCATCTACAAAAAAATAAAAAATAAACACAAAACTTCTAAATTATGCATTTACCCTACAGATTTCACATGTCAACCAACAGTGGAAAGACTTAATGGTTCTGAATGACAGTTTTCATACACACAATCAGAGGTGCTTAATAATTGAGAAACATAATCATTTTCTGAAACTCTTTTATCTTGAAAATAAGCAGCATCTCTACATCCAATCATCAGGGAGTCATGGGCCAATCACTAATAAGGCCTAAGTTAATAAATGCAAAAACAACTCTGTGTTGCCACAGTACAGCAAGACTGCTTCCATGGTAATTACATTTAATTAGTAAACATTAATTAAGTTATGATTCGAATGTGTAAGCAACAAAAGTGAAAAGAAGCTTCTCTTAGAAAGAGAAGTTGGCACCCAAAGTTTACACTGTCTAAAACAAAGGAGATTACAAAAACAAAACAATCTTACACTCTACTGAGGTTCCATGGCAAAGGTAAAAATTTATGAAAGCACATTTAAAAAAACCAAAAACATGTCTCGCCTGAAGCCAAGCCTTTTTAATTAACATTTTATGGCCACTTCTCTTATGTTTGCCAAGTTGCTTCTTAATGGCCTGCAAATCCTCTGGTACAATGTTATTGGGACAAATGAAACCAATACTGGAGACATCTTTCAAAAAAACTAATCACAACACAACTGAACAAACCCTCACAGCAGCTGTTTGCTAAAGTGGTAGACACAATGTAGTCATTAACAAACTCTTTCATTATCACCACAATGATGACAAAGCAGCAAATCTCAATATGAATGGCAAAAAAGGTGGTGTCAGTATGAGACTAGGCATCCTTCCGCATCATAAAACAATACTAATGACTGAGGTCCAAAGATCTGTTGTTTAAATGCACTTTAACACAATAATTTATGTATGTTGCTATGGTAGTAATTGATGTTTATCAGATGATGCACTGCATAGCAGCTTACTTATTCTGTCTTTGGGAATGTTGTAAAGAACTTCCTTTACGGTATTGTAATGAATGATTGAAGGTAAAAAGGCTCCTGCTTCAAGTTTTTGCAGCTAAAAGGGGTTTCACAGGTTACTACCTCATTTCACAGAACACTTCAAATTAGGATAAACACATTTTCTTGCTGTCTCTTTTACCTTTTTGAAAAGGTAAGTGCAGTAGCGGTGGTTGAAGTCAACCCGCATCTTTTAATTCCCTGATTTGTCAAGGAGTTAGTCACAGTCTCCTGCATGAGTTGGCTTGAGTAAAAGCAGACTAGAGAGTGAGGCAGAGAAGATGTATGATTTGTGCAACAGTCCATCCACAGGATCTAAGGGCATAAACAAGAATCAGATTCATGTCCCATGAAAATGTTAGGAATATGGGAATTTATGTTTTAAATGCTTGATCAGTCAGAAACAAAATTATTATACTGAGTTCACCCAATACTAGGACTTTGAAAATAATTGTATAGGGAGAATTCAGATACAAACTGTGTGGGTTCGTGTTGTCTCCAACTGTGATGTAAGAACGACCAGCGCCAGGTGTTACGGTGCTGCAGGGGGCAGAGTACAACCCATGGACAGAGGTGTCAGTCCTGGATCCAGCTTCCATTTCCATCAGCTTTGACCACCTATTATTGAGCTCTGAACGGTATCAAGCTGTTTTTTTATATCATTAAATGCTAAATGTACGTTTAGCCTTTAATTGTGGGTAATAGATCATTAACCACTTCTTAGAAAGCTAAGAACAAAGATGATTCAACAAAAGCTCCTTTTTCTTACACAAGTTCTCAGAAATGGGTAAATGAGGCAGAACATGTTCAAAATGAAAGAACAACAACAACCAAAAGGGACTGTGTCATATATTGACTATACACTATTGATTCTGTGTGTGGAGCTTTTTCTCCCCTATCAAATGTGCAGTAAATAGAGGAGAAACGTTAAACTTAAAGTCCTGTTTGTGTGTCAACAAAATGCTATGAAGAAATGTATTACAATAAGAGTGAAAAATAAAGAGGTGAAATATTTCATCTGGTGAAATCAGTTTTTTACATCACCACAAAGATGTCAACTGGCTTGGACCTTGATAAGTTTTAACAATGTGGGGCACATATTGTATCAATATATCATATTGTTGTTTCTTCTGTCAAATATGAAGTAACACATGACTTAGCCACTTTCTCCGTTGTTTAGTGCCCCCTGCCGTCATGCTGTGAAGCACAGGCCACAGGGGAGGAAGCCCCTAAACTTTCCTAGTTACCTCCTTGTGTTTCATCAAGTTCAGTCGCTACACAACTAAGACTTGATGTCTTTCTAAACATGATACTAATACATCTGACAGAGGAAAAAAAGGTCAGGAATGGCAGGTCAACTGGATATGAACATCTTAATTTATTTTAGCTTCCAGAAAAAAGTCTTCATGGGTCATTAAAACTTTTGCATGTAAATCTTGTAAATGTGTGTGTGTGGGTGTGTGGTAGTGTGGTGCATTGCAAATAAGCCAGAGATGATTTTTAGCAAAGTAAAAAAAGTAGAAACAAACTGGAAGTGGATTAACAAAAATCTTGCTTAAGTGCTTATGCAACTAATTTCTGGTTTATTTTTGATTGGTGGTTTTGTCATCACAGATGAAACAAAATTAAATTATTCAGTTAAATACAATAAAATAAAATAAATAGCATTTTTCCGACTTTGGTTGGAAAAATGCGTGGGTGTGCGTATGTGGTAGTGTGGTAAGAAATATACTGTGACATTATGTATAGATTTTTTTAAACTAAAAAAAAAAAAAAACCCATTCTGATTTTTATCATTCCCTGCTGCTTTATTTGTGTCAAAGATCCAGCAATTGAGAAACCTTATCTGAGGACCAGCATGAGATAAATGTATCTTTTTGTACTATTTGCTAACCTCTGACACTGAGCAAAGCAGTTTCTACTTTGATATTACAGCTTGTCAGCATGATTTACAATTCCATTTGAGGGTGGAATTTCACATTAAAGCAGCTGCGCTTTTTCTATATAGCAAGAAACAGTCCCTAATTACAGCCCTTCTGAACAAGAATAATCAGCTTTTCCTAGAGAAAATTAGCCTCATTGTTCTTTGTTGGTGCCCTGCAGAGAACAGCTTAGATGTTGACAAGTTGGTTCGGATCCCCTGAGCTTGGAGACAATATCTACAGTAAGTATTTTGGTAACACTGCTTTATTAGGTTTGGCAGGTTTGTCCAAACCTGTTCAGTTATGAGAGCTGTCTATTTGACATTGTGAAAGAAAATGATTCAAAATGCGTACCTTGATCTTCTGAGTCTGTATTTGCATGTTTCTTCTGGTCTGTGTCACTACTAAGCTCTTGTTTTTCTGTTTTTGTTGGAAGGCTCTTTAATCTTTCTGCTTCACTCAGATTTTCTTCCTCCTTATTGAAACTGATCTTCTCTACAGCAGAGATGAAGTTCCTTAAAGGGGAACTAATGAAATCTCCAGTTTGTCTCAGTTTATTATTTATATTGTTTGAAGGCTAGTTAAAATGAAGAAAACACATAGTATAACAGAATAAAAGGTTAAAAGCTATTGTTATTGGTGATCTGACAAAAGGTCACAATACAATTACATGGGAAGCAGACATCGGAAATTTGTCATGTAATTCCTGCACTATAGATTTAAAAACTAATCATTGTCAAACAATTGTTCCTGAGGTAGTTTTTCTGTCACACCTGATAATTCACAGCACAAATGCTGACAATTTCATTATTATTATTATGGTTTATTGTGGTTCCATCATTATGTGTGCTAGAGAGAAAGTTTAATAATCAGTTTAATAATCACAAATCCCTCCTGAAATAACTGATGCTGTGTGAGTTACGATAAATTACTATCAATCTTTTGACAATGCTTGACATGAGCATCATTTCTGGTTTTACGGGAGATCAAGAGTGTAATTACCTTGTTATTACAACAACAAAAAAATAGGTAAGTGGATAAAAGAACATTGCTGAAGTTACATTCATTTAATAAAGTAAGTCTTAAATAGCTGATATTGTTATATGCAATTGTATTGATAGATTTGTTGATAATTGGCACTGACTGTTTACATACTGAAGCTGGAGATCTTATCAGCAAGCACTATCTGTACAAATAAAAAAATAATAATTTAAAGAGGCTATGAAAGTCTTTGTGAGGAGGTAACAAATCAATAAATTCCCGCTCATTGCATTCTGTTGCTTATAAAATTTATTGTTTCTGCCTCAGAGGCTGACCTGTTTGTAAGGAATGATGGGAAATAATAAAATGAGGAAGACTTTCTTGAACAGACTGACATTTTTGATAAAACTGCACCGCAGATAAGTGTAATGATGTTGTAATTACATTTATTAATTTATTTATAAGGCGCTTGTGTTTGAGTTTTTATTTATTTATTTTTTAAACATTCTAAGACATTTGCAAATATACTTGGTATATTAATTGAGCATGAAATGGACAACAACAAACTGGCATTTACAAGTTCTGGCCAGGAAAAACATTGAAGACATGTATAACAACAGACACACAAAATACAATATAGTGTCCAATTAACCTAGCATACATATTTATGAGGGAAGTCAAAGTACATGAAACTGCACATGCATGAGACTGGATCAATAGTTTCCCTTCCAGCTCCTCATATGCATCATAATAACATTTTATGGGAAGACTTTCAATTATCTTTGGTTGAAAACTTTACTACAAAAACCTGTCTTGAATAACAGAATCAGAAATTGGTAAAAGGTTTGAGTGAATCACCGTGTGAAATGCCATATCTTGCTAGAACACAGTCTCATGTCACTAATGCTGTATAAATTTCAAAAATGCATTTTTTTACTTTGACAATTATGTGGCATTTTTAGGTTTTGGTTTTGTGTTTTCCTTTTTTGATGAGCAGCAAGTGCTGACTGCCATCTCTGGGAACAAATACTGTACATATCCCCATTTTAATATTGACTGTTTACAGCTGTTATACATGTTTCCTCAGTTTTGGGTAAACCAAGACAACAAAAGTACCTATTTAATTTATCTTTAATAGACTGAGCACCATGTGAGTATCATCATAGGAAACTAAAGATTATCATCTGAGAATGTAAGAAATTGTTAATACCCACTTTACCTGTTTTTACTTGGCTTGCATTTTAAATGTTTTGCTTCCTATGAAGAATACAAGCAGGATGAAAAAATAAATTAAGTAGGTTTGAAAGACCTAGGGATGTTTTTCTCAAGAAAAAAAAAAATTGTTTCAGGAATATTTTTAACATCAGCATGATTATTGCAACGCCAATATAATGATCCCACCTGCAGAAAATTGTATGGGTTGCCTTTAAACTCACTTTCTTAATCTCCCTTACTTCAATAATATTCAAGTTCCACTACATAACACAGCTTATCCAGGTCCAATGCTAATACAAACAGATCCACACTGGAAGCTGTACAGTTAAACTACCCTTCCTTGAGGTTGTTTTTCTGCTGAAAGTGCCCCCAGTGGCAATACTGCAAGAAAAACTTTCCCCCATAATCTGTTTTTTGAAAGATCAAAGTAAACTTTATTCAATAATCACATTGCTTTGGGCAACCAGAAACACTAGCAAGCAGAGTGGTGTGAGGATTTTTAGCTGGAACTCTCTCCTAGCTGCAGGCTATAAAAGTTCAAGTAAAAACATAACAGATATCAATATAAAGAATAAATGCTATATTTTGAGCCAAGTCATCAACAGTCTATCATTATCTTTCTTTTGGCAAGTAACCTTAGGTTTAATATGATGTTTAGAAAATGTCATTGTATAAATATCAATGCAGAAACAGGATTTATTATGTTCTTTTAGATCTGTACACAGGAAGACCAGCTTCAATATCCTATCATCAGTCGATGTTTAACATTCATTACACTGAGCCAAGAAGTAGATCAAAGTGTACTTTCAGTAATGGAAACAAAGAAAATCATACCTAATATTGCCTATAAAATCCTAATGAAAGACATGGAAGTTTGTGGTTTTAAAGTGTGCTCATACTTGAGAATATTAGGTACGATTTTCTTGGTTTCCATTACTGAAAGCACACTTCGGATACCAGCTTAAATCGTCTTTGAGACTTAAATCTGTAAATTTTCACATTTGTGTTTCTCAACAACTTTGCATCACAGTTCTTTCAGAGTCCATGTGGTCCAGGTAATAATGGCGTTTTTGGGAATGGTTGTGATCCGAACTGGCCTGGTGAGAATTCAGGCCTTGGAAAGAGCAGCTGTAAGTGATTAGGAGACAACAGTCTGTGTTTCTGCACAGATTATGCTCTGAATCATTAAGTGCAGTTACGGTTTGAAACTCACAAAACAACCAACAAATTGAAGCCTGTTAAAAAAGAAAATAAAAAGTCTCAATTTCAAACAGTTGCGTAAAACATGTCTGCAATGTTTTGCAATCCTATTTGCATAATGCAAAACCTTTTCTGTTTAAATTTGTGAAAAAAACCCTGTTTCCAGCATTTGATGTTTTCTCACCTCCATGCTGATATTTACGGTAGTCATCCAGCAGCAATAATAAATTCTCTGATTAAACATGTAACATCTGCAAAACAAGACCTAATTTTATGCCTGAATAATGTTTGTTGTCAGATTGTAGCATCTGCTCATCAACTCTGATTTTGTGTGATATTTTTCAAATTCCCTCTAGTTTGTCTTTGAAAAATGTTTTGCACTATGTGATATTTGATGCAATACCTTTTTCAAATTTATTTATTTAGTTCCTAAAGAAAAATCATAAAAGCTTCTTCTATTTATCAAAAAATATTCTACAATATGAATGTTTTTAATATTTTAATATCATAAAACAAATGGAGAATTACACCATTGGTGTGTAATTTTTTTTTTTTTACTTATCTTCCAAATCTGGGCGAAGTTGTTAAATATTTTAAAACCAGTGAAAGTGTTTCCTGCATTTTTACAGCTATAAATAACAGAAATGCTTCAAATATAGAAGGTTATGTTGCTCATCTGATTATTTCTAAAGGTCACAAACTAATTTCCATGCAAAAAAATCCATTTGTACCATCAGCATGGCAGCAAGCTAAAACTTGTCAAACCATATGCTTTTCCATATGGAAATGCTTCAGTCTTTGCCAGGACTGAATGAGTGGGTGCATATTGTCAATGTCACACAGAGAGAGCAAAACAATTTCAATGCCACATTGTTACCTTGTCCTGAACTGTTCCGGTTTAAGTAAAAATGAAATCACAGTTTAAGCACATTACATGAGCATCTTTATCTCTGCAACCTGATATTTTATTCCTGAACCTTCCATCAATGTATTTAAAATTTTCATTCCTGCAGAACAGCAGGATATCAACCACCACTTCCAAGTGTGACCCAGCCAGTATGTCGTAATAATTGTTTTACACTGTGGATTAAAAATTCTGATGTAATGTTATAGTTTTTCAAAAAAATGCATGTTCAAAAAAAGCAATTTAAATGCAAACTGACTTGAAGTCAAAACTAAATTGAGATAAAAGTAATAGAAAAAAATATTTTTCTTATCTGTGCACTATAAAACAGACCAAACCTTACCATTTACACTTTACCTACCACAAAAATACTGTGAACTAGAGTAGAATATCCAAGATATACTATCAATAAAAAATAAAAATAACTGTATGGGGTAAAGTAGATAGTTTAAATACCAACAAGGATCTCCTGCACTGTTCACATGTATGTCAAATCTTCCGTTAGGAGATTCTAAAATACATCATTTGGCCTTCAAAAATACTTTTAACAGTTATAGAGCAAGGCAGCAAGTCAGCCGCGAGGCAATCTGTCACCACCTGATGACTTCAGCCTGACAGGATAGTCAGGTGTTGATTGGTCAGTGGCATCTTTAACCTTTTATTGCATTTGTTGGGTCTTGTTTTTCCAACTTCACCTGTTAGTAGCATGTGTCATCCATCAGTCACATGCTGGACTACTGAGAGCTCCCAGTCAATCAGCTTTTGTTTAAATATGAGGCAGACACCGTGTGAAAAACAAGAGGCCAGAATCAAGGAGTGACGAGAAAGATAAGATGGTACAGCATGTTGGGAGAGGATGGAGAGTTGGGTGTGAAATTAAAGATGGAAAAGACCAAATATAGTATTTTATTAATTTATTTGTAGGTTTAACTATTTCTAATGTTTTCTCTTACAAAGTGCCTCGTCTTTCCTCAAAGCTCATCTGCCGTTTTCTGTGCAGCTTCTGGCTTACAAAGCACCCCTCCCCCAGGACTTGATATGATCAGATGTACTGGTTTTACTAAATAACTCTCTCACACACTCACACCTCCTCTTCCATCTCTTCCACTGGTTCTCATAAATAAGAGTGATGGAGGAAAAGTTGTTCCGTAGAATTATGGCGACAGATTTAATGCAAAGCATGACCCCACCTTCACTCCTCAGCAGCATCTGTCAGTGCAACTTAATGCAGTGCAGGGGCAAACTTGTTTCCTTTCAGCTTGTTTATCACCTGCAGTCATGGGTACTGCCCATGGACCTTAATCAAAGCATTAAGGCAATTTTAAATGAATGATTTATAGATAGACGTGTTACTTTTTTAATGGAAAAACAAAGGAAGTGGAGATGGTTGAGTGAGCCCCAGGTTATTTGAATGTTGCTCCAACATTGATCTTGTCTAATTTTATTGGAGCCTAATCCATATTAGACACTTGTCTAACCCTTTTGACCACAAGAAGCTGGTTTAAAAAGATGCAAGAGGACTTTATCTGTGATTATGAGAATATATTTAAAACTGGAAACCGAATTAAAGCAAAAAGGAATGCCTGTTTTAAGAGTGGAGGTAGCGGGTGCTGTGCATGTAATACCTGTCTCATTCCAAATACGTCTGAATATGTGTAATGATCAGCATTGTATATTTCTTATTCACACAGATGGGAAACAGATGAGGGTTTGTAGAACAAGCCGTGTCTCACCTCACAGAGTTTGCTTCCCCATAAATAAAGCGAAACATTCATTTCCTTTCCTTATTTCACACCTATATTATATGCCATCACTTTCCAAAGAAGATGACATATTTTATTTAGTTTTTAAGTATTCTAATCTCACAGTAAGTCATAGCTGAAAATAAACCACAAACCAATGAGCACATCCTCCTAGAGGTTTTGAGCTGTCCATCCTTTTACAGTCTTTTTGCTAATGGAATAAATGTCAGGCTTGCTTAGCCTGACATGTCTTGAAGCATTCAAGCTTCAAACACTGTGACTTATTTTCACTTATAAATAGTTAGACTGTTTTTGGAAACTTTTGGAAACATGAAACAAACTTCCTTTCTGTCTACATGCCTGAACTTAGTTGAATACACCTGAGTTTAACATACAAATATGTTTTCTTCAGGGGACAAAGAGGCCAAGACCACACATTCCCCCTTTCTGATACAGTCTGTCCTCAAGGCACATTCACTTCTAGTACACCAAAACATGTCTACACACACCACCTGAAACCTTCTCAAATGTTGCAAGAGTTAGATTCATAACCTGGCACCCTAAAATCATTATTAGTTTGTTGGCTTGGAGTGTGATGTGGCTCCAGTTAACAGCAGTAAATGAAATGTGTGTCTCCATTTCTGCTTGCATCTGTTTGACTTCACATTGTTTGACTCTAGTACGAGGACCTGCTCTGACTCACCCTGATCAAAAGGCTGAGTACCTCTTCAGGACGTCATTATGTTCTGCAGAGGCCTGTTAAATAACCCTCTAATGTGATTCTGGAATGTTGAAATTGGGACACATTTCATCATTAAAAGACATCAGCATCTATGGACCAGAGCTTAACACTGTACTGTAGTTCATGAGAGAAGTGCCAGTACATTACAACAATACATAACATCTGCATTTTAGATAAATTATAAAGTTTGTTCTCAACTGACAACAGCAAGAACTAGTTTGGATGTCCACAGGCCGAGAGGCACCTTAAAGCCAAGTTATTATATAATTTTTATATCATTCAATTTCTGTTTCCTCCTTCTTTCTATTGTAGGCAGTTAGTGTCCATCTACACAAATTGCTACATAATATGCATGACAAGAAATGATGAACCTCATATCAAAGTCATGTGACTTGTCGCTTCCTGCATTTTTTGAGGTAGTAAAGTCAACTTACACTGATCATGCATACCAATATGACCATCCACTCAGTGGTATGTTGGTTCCCTCTATGCTCCCAAAACCAGTCTGACCCATTGAGGCACTGACTTTACTAGATCCTGGGATTTGTGCTGTGGCATCTGGAAGCAAGCTTTTAGCAGTAGATTCTTTAAGTCCTGAATGCTGTGGGAGGGGTCAGCCACAGATTGGTGTTTGTGCAGCAGAACGCATTGATGATTGATTGGATTGAATTTTAGGGAGTTTACAGGCCAAGTCAACACATGAGATTACTTCTCCTCCATCAAACCATTGACAAACAATTATTTGTTTTGGATGCTTTATAGTTATTATAGTGGCCACACGTAAAGATTTGAGTGAGTTTGACAAGTGCCAAGTTGTTTACAACTACATTCTCATTGGAGGATATAGTTTTTAAGAAAGTCTTAACATGGTTAACAACTTGGCACTTGTCAAACTCACTCAAATCTTTACACATGCCCTTTTAAGAAGATGAATTTTAAGTGCAAAATGTTCAGGTGCCACGATGAAGGGATATTTGTTTTCAGACCAAAATGTGGAGTAGGGAATAAATGATCAGTCAGCTGATCATTTAGAAGTATTTGTGTTGCTGTTTTTGGTTTCCATTGTTACCCATATATGAGCATTCTCAATCTCAACTTTACCTATCAGCATCATTACTGTTACATTGACACCATGTTCATCTGTTCATATGCACCAACTTTACTGCCAATTTGTGGATCTACTTGTAATGTTTGAAGGTCTGTTATATTATTGCTATAAATGAGGCAAACAAACAAATTTTGAAATGCAGTTATTGGAAATTATTGACTTTGGCTATGAACCCATTCTAGCTTTGAGTAGATGCATGAAACAAATCACTGTGTGAATTGGAAATGGAAACAACCAAGAGTCAGCAGCACACAGCTTCCATTATCATAGCTAGAAACAGCTGATTAAGCCCCAAATATGGGTGTAGTCATGTAGTCCAACTTTACCTTCTTTCAATATTTTACTGTAATTTACTCTTCTATGTTTTATCATGTAAAGGACTTTGAATTGCCTTGTTGCTAAAATGTTAGATACAAAAAAACTTGCCAAGCCTTAGCAGTGGTTGGTACACGTCTGTCTCTGGACTCGGGTCTACAGCAGTTGCCATCAAGTCTTATTTTATTGCTACTAGAATAAGCTGCAACTACGTCCAGTGCAATACCAAGTTACTCAAGCATTCATATATTTATCAGGTCAAAATGGGACACTATGGAGTCAATAGTTTTATAAAATTCCCATAAAGGTTTAGAAATAATTTGATGTCCTATAGCTTTTTGAATATAAACTGGTTTTCAAAGAAACGTTCAATAGTCCTTTAGAAAATCTTTTCTGACAAGACACTGAGCTCTGCTCTCTTCTGCCTTTAAAGTTTCATCAAATCGAAGTTTTCAAATTATCAGCAATCGCTTGGTTCAGTCAGGGCTTTGTTCTTTAAGTGGATTCTCACTGAATTATCAACAAAGAAAGGATTTCTGCTCTATCAGCCAAGGACAAAGATGAATGTCCTACAAATAGAAATGAGCTCACAGCAAGTAGCACCAGTTAAAGTAATGTGTTTATTCCATCGGTCTGCATCTCTGGAGGATTTTATACAACTTAATTCAACTGGGAAATAACTGGAAGAAAGAAAAAGTCTCTGTGGTAAGAAAAAAAAAATTGCACCTAAAATTGGATTGACTAGATCAACTCGAGGTTCTTAAAAACAGCTATATACAGATAGACTAACCTTAAACATTAACTAGAAATAATGACACAAGCTACAGAACCTCAAGTGAAAGATTTAAAGTGTCTGTTTCTATTGCATGTCATTAAAAAAAGTTAATCTGTTTTTCACACTGTGACTCATTCCAAACAAATTATTGATATTTATAAAATGTACTCTTGGAAGGAATAACCCTGAACTCCAGCTATGGATGTAGCATGTGTCTCCTCTGCGCTGGGACTAAAATGTCACTGTGGCTCAGGTGGAAAGGTTTAATGCCATCGACCCGAGGCTATAGCTTGCTCTGTCAGTCAGGCTTCCAGTCAATCATGGCTTCCAGGTATGAAAGTGGCCATGGACTACTTAAACTGCTGCCTCCATCTCCTTCTTTCTCCTATGAACAGCAGAATATATTCAGCTGATGAATTGGAAGCTGCATTATTAGTCTATGAGTGCTGGGAGGCTGCACTGTGGTGCTGGGCTACATTGCGAAAATTCAATAAAGTGCCTCAGTACACCTTTAGAGTTGTGAACACAGTATGGGAGAATGCAGATGGAGAGATCTCCAAACGACCTGTGAGCTCCAGAGGTCAGGAGAGGATGCATGAGAAGAAAGAGTATTGAGTTGAAAAACTACATTTAAAATTAATGCAATGCCTTTCTTTACTGCTCTAACATGTTAAATAAATGATTCCTAAATGCTTTGAGTTGTTGTCCAATTAATTTATGATGTAGGATATAAAAAGTCAAGCACTATGAGCAGGAAAAGAGAGTGCAATTGTTAAAAAATAAATTACCTTTGCTCTACAATATTATTAAAGTTACTGACAGAAAGAGTGGTGTGATTTTTTCAGACTGAGAAATTATAAAATTTTAACAACATCTCCATCTAGTGGTTAAAAGAAAAATAACTCAATATGTTAAGAAATTGAAGGAAATTTAAAGTAAATGTGCATTTTGAAGTTTACATTTAAAGTTATTATAATTTTAAATTTCAGTGTAATTGATCATGATTCGCAAGCATAAATAAATTAAACATTTTTATCACAAATCAGTTTTGCAAAGGCTCCAAAAAGACTCGCATCAAAGAGCTCCAGCAGGGAGGGAAAACAGCGCAATGGGAATGACCTAATATTGGCTTTCAATTATTGGATGAAAATTGTAGTTGAAATTGCTTTTTAACGTGGTGGAATTTGACTCTTATTGTACTGAAAGTGATGCTACTAAAACTTATTGATTTAAAAAATGAATTTAAATTCAACTTGTTTATATGAATATGGCTCTGACGTGACTTTAAAGAAAATATGGCTCTATGCAAACAAACAGAATTCAATCATAAGACCGGCTGGTTTCCTTTAAGTACAACGTTCTGAATATTAATTACTTTGGATGTTAAAATGATTAGAAAATATTTGGTTATTCAAAATACTCATAACACAAAAGAATATTGTTTTTTTTCCAGTTTTATTCATTATTTCTGATGAGTGGAGCCGTTTCAAGTTTCATCACAAACTAAGCTGACATGGCAAGAAAAGTATTCAGAGTCAAAATAAAAGATGCAGACATCATGAGCTTCAACATTCATGAGCGCAACAATTAGTCATCAATTTAAGCTCTGTTATAGTTAGCTGCGATTTCATGACTAACACTGTATTAATGAATTCAACATCGCTGACTGGGGACAATTACATAATGTAGAAAATAGGAAAAACAATTAACAATTTGGTTCGATATGAGGCCTCACAAAAAATTTATTTCATAACAGTTTTAAATCCAACAGTATTTTTATTACAAAACAATCTAAAACTCTAAATTAACGCCTTTGCACTTACAAAGGTTTTACAAAATTTAGAATCCAATCCACATACTGATGTTATTTCAAGATAAAATAAAAATAAATCAGAAAATCATAGCCAACACACAGCCATACACATTAAATTAACTAAGAAGCTTCTAAGCACACACCCTCTTTTTAATTTTATATCTGTTAGTATAGGCAAACTGCAGATCATGAGATGATTGTGTGATTATTATAAATTTCTCTTTTTCATGTTTGAACATTGTGATCAAACACTTTCAAAAAAAGATGCTTAATTAACCATCTTTATCTTTTCTTCATAGATTAAACGGAAATTCTTTTCAAATACGTTTTTTTAATATTTCTAGCTTAATTTATTTTCCAGCCACTGAGTAAAACATAATTAGAAATAGGTAGATGCTGCTTTACCTATTTCTTTCTGACAATTTGAAACAAAGAAAAATTAGAACTACCTGCAGACTTTAAACAGTATCCATCCTTTGACACTTTAAGCAACAGTGCAAAAAAAAAAAAAAAAAAAAAAAAAAAAACAAGCATCAAAACCCCAGACAGCTACTAAAGTTTGTTCTAACACAGATCCACATGAAACAAAACATAAACTCAAAACTTCTAAGAAAAAGCTTCAGAGTTTCTGGTTTTCAGAAAGAGTAACACAAAAACGCTTAAAACAAATAAAACTTGTTCTTCTCACCTTAATCAGGGTCACAGGTCAAACACTTCTTATATTTTTATTTTACTAGATTAATTTCTTTTTATATTTTGAAAGAATAGTTTCTGCCTGGTAGAGCTTTTCTTTGTAAAAAGAAGTAAAAAAACAGTTGGAAGACAAAAATAAATACCTAAATCATGATGTCATTATTAACTTTTGCAGAACAGATGGCTTAAAAAAGAAACAGCCTGATCTTTTACAGACTGAATTCCATGTTTGTTTCAACTTTAACCCTGCAATAAACAAACAAGTACAGAAAAAAATCAGCAATTAGGGTCACTGAAGATGTCACCGCTCGTCCTCCACCTTCATGCCATGATTCACTCGTAATGCAGTGCTTTAAAAGTTATAAACATTTATACAATCTTCGTTAAAAAGTTCACATTGAATGCGCTCGTTCTGTCATCAGGGAACAGTCCATTCCACAACAAAGCTCCACCTCTGTGACGAGTTTCCGCTCTCTGCTCAGTAGAACCTCTTGTTTCTCTCCTGTCTCTTCTGGAAAACCACAGCTCCTACCACCGCACACACCACAATTCCCAGCAGAGCGCACAGCAGGAGCAGGAACACCTTCCAACCTGTGAGGGGCGTGCCCCGGAAGTTTCCAGTAGGATCATCAATGTTGTCTGTGGAAAAACAGGAGAAATAATCAATTTCAATGCACTTTGTGATGTCTTACCATTAGTATAAACTTCCACTACTTCCATGTTATCACTGGTTTTGCTTTTATTCTCATCCTTTACTTATCGTTATGACTTTCATTTCAGAAATCTCAAATGATTGCTTTTAATCTTTGCATTATCAGATTAATCCCGTTTTAGTTTTAATTTGTCCTCTGGATGGTTTTTATGCAACTATCACCAACTTATCCACAAATTTGAGGTGAAATTAAGAAATATGAAAGCAGTTCTCCATAAATAAACCAATACTGCAGGTGTCACAAAACAAACATTTCTGATACAATATCAATGCTAGAAAAACTACTCCCATTTAATTCACAATGTAATAACTCAAGTGTTACTTTACTGTATTGTTAGACAGAAAAGAATGGATAAAAACCTTGATGGAAACATGTACCTTGGATTCACTTCAATGAATAATTTGAAAACAGATGCAAGTACTGATTTCTATTTTGCTAAAAATTATGTTTGTTTTGCTTGTTTCTCTGAAATCCTGATCTACCTTTGGGGGACTTGAAAAGGCTGACGCTGGGCTCGATTTTAGTCCAGTCTAAGTTCTCCTCTTCAGGGGTGTGGTCCACCATCAGCTGGTAGAGTTTCATAGAGATGACATCATGATTATCTGGAACAAATGAGCATGAACTGTTAACTATACCTTCAAGATTTAAATATGCAATTTCAATAAAATGTCTCCAAACTAAAACCATGAAAGTACCACAGAATTGCTTTAAAAGGTCAATTAAATCACACTTATTTTCATCTTTGTTATCGAACGTCCCAGTTCTGACCGTACCTGAGAGATCTCCAGTTGCTGCTGATGCACCGAAGAAATATCCAGTAGGAAGACGAACACCTCCGATGTCAATACACTCTTTCCACTCATTCTTGTCGTCCACGTCAACCATCACCTGCAGACATACAGAGACAACATTAAATCATTTAGGTACGTACATAAAAAAAGACATGGTTCAGGGATTCCACTCATGATGCAATAAGTAAAGATTTTACACTTTGAAACCCAAATAGCTCAAAGTGAAAAGCTGCTGTGGAGATTTATTTATGTAAGAAAAGTGAGGATCAACTTGGGCATAAACTGGCATTAGCATGGGAGCCTTACATAAGTACAAGGCTGCTTTCATGTGTTTGTAGAAATCAGTGTAAGAGAACTATTCTGGAAAAACCCAGAATCTATTCCCTTATTGAAACCATTTCTTGACTTAAAGAAATAAAAAGGAAAACTATACAGAAATGACCTGGTGAAAATAATGTTGTAATTCTCTATTATTAGTTTTGAACATGGTGTTTTGTAGCTATGGGACCTGAGAATCTTTAGGTTTTAGATGTGCCTCTGGTTTTGCATGTTTGTATCAAATATTTAATATATTAGAACTTGGCTGTGTGCCGAGAAGGCATCCAGTCATTTGATTCAGAAAACCAACAGGAAAAAAAGGAACCATAAGTTTACACTGCTTACCGTCAGTCTTCCTCTGGAATAGCGGATAGCGAGGTACGTGTCAAAGTCTCTGTTTCTAATGTCAGCTGAGCAGCCTCCCAGCTCTGATGAGCGGCCATCTTTACCGTGATCATAACTCACTGTGCCGTTGTTTACCATGGCCGAGATGTAAGGGAATGAGCGCTGGTGATTGGACAAATCATTGGATAAAAAAAAAGTACAATATTAAAGAGTGCTACAGTCAAATTAATAATGAAAATGAGACGCAAATATATGCAAAATAAATTGTGCAAATGGAACAACTTAAGAGTTCAAGCACTCCCTTTACTTAAATGCAGCACTGAAAACTGATTTCAGCATGCAAAACTAAGGTAATGGTTTCAGATCTAATTTTGTACCAGCCATAACAAAAAACAGCTGCAGTTTTTTTTACTAAATTATCTTGTTACAGAGGACCTTTTTTTTTAGATTTTGTTACAGTTTAACAGAACTATAATAGATAATTTTCTTTAAGTAACATACATAATGAACTTCTCGTGAGTTTTAGATGCTGACATGCTCCACATTCTGACACCATGCTGCTTTACAGAAAATAAAGCAAACTCAGCACTGAAACGAGACTAAGAGCATGCCGACAGGAACCACTCACATCCGTCGAATCATCATTAGAGTAAGTATCTATAAAAACAGCCAGCCCGTGGAAGTGAGCATTGTTGGAAAACACAGGCCCTGCAAAGAAACAAGCGGATCAATCCACAGGAGCCACACTCTGCACACTTACATCCATTCCATGGAGGTCATTGCGGAAGGTATCCAAAAAAATAGCCAGGCCATGAAACTGATCTTGGTTTCCAAACACAGTGCCTAGGATGGAGGCAGAGATGATGCAAGACATGAGCAGACAACGACACACACTGTGTGACCAGCGAATATGAGAAAAAACTGAGACAATGGAAACAAACATCAGGATACTGTATGATGGAGTCACAATGGCAGCGAGGATCATTCAATAGGATGGAAAAGGATTGGATTTAGATTTTTACATCTAAGCTAATTATATACGTCTATAATCAAGTCTATATTTTATCACAATTTCAATTCTTTAATGTTCCTTTTCTACCGTCAAAATCTCAATGACCTTTTAACCAACGTAAACCACTTATTTTAGCAAAAACACTTCAAGCTATCCTTGTCTCCTATCCAATGACTGAAGGCAGGCACCAGACCCCCTGCAGGGATAAACAGGTATGGACTGATGGATGGATGAATTGTCCCCGTTTTGCTGTGCCTGATAATCCATCCTGCTTTTAAAATTTTAAAAAGCTATTTCTGGAATGTGGTTTTTCTAAATTTTCTATGCTAAAGCAAGTTTATTGATGCAGCACATTTCAGCAACCAGACAGCTCAAAGTGCTTCAAATGACAAAACAAAAAAAACAAAAAAAAACAAAACAAGAGAAAGGCATAAGTTATTGATGAAACTATGTAGTTAATGCATCGTATACATAATTTTTTTATGACAAAAGTATTACTTCTAAAGTAAAAGTACTACTACCAGACTGTCCTCTTCAAAATTATATTAGAGAAAAGTTTGATTTCTAAAATTTTTGAAATCCAAAAATATGTTTAAACTTTATAGAACAAAAGCACAATAGTTTTGTATTACTAAATCCAAACATCATTGCAACAAAGACAAAGACCAAATAAAAAAGCTCAGCCATGAGTTTTTTTCCACAAAAGACCTCGGCAAAAACGGGGAACGGGGAATGAGATTAAAAATGTACCTGGATGCAGTCTGTCCTTCGTGTACCAGATAGCGATGCCGTCGCCATGGAGATTCTTCTTCCCTGATCCGTGAACTTTAAACTGCACATGCATCTCCCAGTCCTTCAGGTAACAAGGCTGCAAGGAATTTGCATAAACACTGAAGTGAGAAAAAAGACTCAGATCTGATTGTTCAATGACAATAAAACTGCTTTCAACAAATTCATTTAAAATATTATTGACAGGCCTTTAAAGATTCATTTCAGAGAGCATATATTATAAATTTTCCTCACCACAGTATTCCATATGGATCCCTGTTTGCTGCGCTCATCTGGAGTAAGCCGGACATATGAGCTCGTCACCAGTGTGCTTCCCCAGAAATCCCACTGATTGCCAACACCTTCAGAAGAAACATGTGAAAACCAGAAAGAAATCAGAAACCCCTGAAGGTTTTTGAGCCAAAAACCAGAGCTTTTACATTAACAATTGTGTTTTTTTAACCTGCAAGACTATCATGGCATATAAGCTGAACACAAGTTGCTTCCACAGCAGGGTAATTTGAAGTTTTGATAAGATTTCTGGATTGTAAAAACCTAAAAATACCCATTTTTTGTTAATGGAGAAGATCAACTTCTACATTATTGGCTTGAATTTATCTCATGATATATGATTGTTGTATTCGTTCAGGTGAGTTTCTAAAATGAAAATATTTGTCTTAATGATTATTAATGCCCAGAAGAGTTTATGAAAAGAAAAAGATGAACTAAAGAACAATGTTCATGATCTCCTATCACTCTCAATGTACTCATACCATTGCTTAAATATTATACAGCTGTAAATCCACAAAGGTACAATAATTGCATGCCATCAAATAAGGCTCAAGTCCAGTTGTTTTAATTTTATTAGTAGTAATTTAAGTTCTGAAAATATAAGGTACCAATGCACATAAAAAAGAAATCACAAAAACTCACTCAAATAAAATTAACTGTTGTTACTTTTGTTTTCATTCAACTTGCATAAAGCCTTGGTAAGGCTATATAGAAAAATAACACTTAAGCAATAATATATTTTCCTCAATAGAAATACAATTTGTTAAAAGACAGTTGTGAAATTAAATATACAAACACAGGCCATAATATATTAGGATTTGTGTGTTATTCTATAACAGCAATTAGTTGTGTCCATAAAGCAAACACTCTGTGTTTGAACTGCGTTTCGATGACTGTTTACATAGCCTGACAGATATGCAGGCTAGATCCGTGTAGTATCGGGCTTTCACCAGGTACCTACAGGAAACAACACCAGGTAGTTATAAAGCTGCTCTTCAAGCTCAGCAACCTCATTCTTTAGGCTCTGGTTTCAGGAATAAACCAAAAAATCTGCCATATTCAGGAGCAAGCAAATAGATCTTCACTTAGTGTGAAAATAAATTTCTCCTAAACCTGCTCAGCATGTAAAGCAACAACAAAATTAAAGTAATAAAATACAAATATATGAAAAACACAACAAAAATGCTGTATAACATTTATTTTTTTAAAAAAAACTGAATTAGAGCAATAAAATATAAAACTTAGTTACACCAGCTGTTTTCTTTTTGGCAGATCTAGCTAATATACAAAAAATTGGAGTATTAAAAAAAGATCTACAGATAGATTATCACGCATCCAGATTGTGAGAAACCTAAGTGCTTAAGCAGAAGGAAATTGAACTTATTTTGTTTGCTAAAAACATTTTACCTAAAGAAGCCTTTTGAATGGGAGTTTGAAACATACACACATGTATTTGCCTTCTTTTTAAGCACTTAGGGTCTACACATGTGTAAAAGACAAGTACCTAAGACAAAAAAATAAAAATAACATGTAAACTGCACTTATATGGAGTCTTTTGTGCTCTTATTTAAGCCTTTGCCTGATAACTTGACTTCAAAGTTCAAACTGCAGAGAATATTTGTTTGGGCCACAGAAAATACGAGTTCGTGTTGTGTTCAGCTATCTCGTGTTGTTGACGTTGCTACGTCTTTATCCACTACCTTATTATTTGACACATTCGATGTAAAATGTTAAAACTGCCAGAAAAATTTTTTTTGAGCAGGTGAGACTACTGGAAACCTTTTGAGACGCGGTGGAAGAAGGAAACAGTCCGACCATCCGCTTGGCTAGCTCCTCTTACCTTGGTAAGGCTTCGTCAGAGAGTGCTCCCTCTTCAGATGCTCCGCGTTTCCGTCCGTTATATCACAACCAACCAGGCAGCACTCCACCAGGAAGAAAATAAATATTGAGCTTAGAAATGTTTTAAATCCTCTCATTTTGTCAAAACACACTCAGGTGGAAGCTCTTACAACAACTTCGATATCCCAAACTCCTTTCGCTTTTCTCCTCCGACAAGAAACAAGAACACCTCCTCATTTATGAACCACACCTCAGCTCCAAGCGATCATGTTTTCAGTTGCTAATCCGCAAGTTAAAATAGACTTAGACATACATTTTATAATGACTAAAACTAATAATTTTTGTAATATGATTTTACTTAAATAATGCCAGAAAATAGTTAAGTTTCAGTTGTTTCTGTACGGAAACTTTAAATGTCACGGTGTGCATTTAAGAGCCAATCAGAAAGAAGCACATCGCAAATTAGGCCAATCGGAGAAAAGATGTTTTTCACCATTTTCCCACAAGATGGAGACATAGTGTAAAAAACAAAAACCAGGAGCCGCTCAAGAATAAATTCAGGTTTGCCAGGCGCTTTGGTACATTTCGCACATCAGCCTTTATATCTGCACAACAACGAGAGCATTTCTCAACCAGTTACAAACTATAAGACCTGATTGATGACTTACAAAGTCTGTCACTTGCTCAAAATGGATAATTATTAATCAATTCCAGAAAAGCAAACATGTCAATAATAGTGTCAGTTTCTGCAAAACAAAAGTCCTACCATCATGTTCGTGAACAAGACAGTCAAATGGCTTGAACATCTTTTTATTACGAAAATTCACTCCGTGTTTTCCATTGCAAAAAGTCTGATTTTGGTTACGCTATCTAAAAATGTTCAAGATAGTGTATTTGCACAGCCATTTGATATCTATACATAAATTACGCATTACTGTATTGATGGCTGGATGGATGCTGTTTGCTACTCTGATGGTCACAGCATTGTGCGAATGCAAAGTACAACAAATAAGTAAGAAAACCCCTTAGGGTAAAGCTGTGAACAGCCGTAAACAATATTACAGTACTGTAAATCATTCCGGTACATCCCAAAAGAAATGTTGCACAGTATAAGCACTTAGAGCTGAATGTTTCACACCTTATCAGTGAAAAAAGTGAGATTTATCTGAGAGGAACGGTTCAGTTTGGGAAAGATGTAGCCATCGGTTTATTTTAAGAAAGAATGCTAAAGAAAAATACAGAATTAGCTTGACAGATTTTGTCAAGCTGTTCAACATTTTTGGCTCAATCAACAAAATGAGGACTTAAAATTTTGTAAGGCAAGACCTTTCAGTTTTTGCAAGTAGATGTTGATTTTGATGGGCATGAGCAAAGAACAATGCTCAAAAGCAGTAGACAATTGTATGGAAACAATTGATGGATGTGCAAAAGCATTTGGAATTTTTTTTAGAATGAACAAGAAACTGCCTCTGTAATGTGCACAAAAGTTGTGGAGGTTAAAGTAACAGTTGTGAGAACATATTGTTCAAATATTCAACCAAAAATAAACAAAACACATAAAAAAGTAGAAAGGTGTTAAGTAAGAAAATGTATAAAAATTCAACAAAGCTATTTAACTTGACTGCAGACTTTTTTGACATGAAACATCAGATTAAGACATTGTTAAAATGTCAGTTTTATGTATTTACATAACATTTTAAAATTTTTATATTACACATGATACAGTGACATGCTTAAAAATTACCACCTCTAATTTCTCTAATAATTTTTTGCCAAGTTTTCAATGACATTGGTTAAATTATTTTGTTTGCTCTAGTGTTCATACTTTATCTTTTCTAAATGAGAGGTGTTTTATTTTTATTAGTTTTACTGTGTGGCTGGCATCATAGTTTTGGTTCCTGGTTTGGTTCTAGACAGACAGATAGCAAACACATAATGAAAAGAATCACCAGCTAAAGCAAATTAAATAATACATTATTTTTCTATTTAATCAAAATTGTGCTTCCCAAATACAATCAAAAATACCATAACTCACTGATTATCACAATTACAATCTCAGGTAAGAAAACAAACATGTCATACTTTGATCACGACAAATAAACAAACATGCGCACACACAGAAGGAGAGTCCAGGAGTGCCTCATAAGGTGTACCCACAGGGAAAAGGCAAAACAACATATAAATCCTGATGACGCAAACAGTAGAAAGTTGGTTGAGACTAAGGTCAATTGATAGAGCAGGCCGACCTTAAATTTTCTCTATCTGGCTCTGCCTCTGACTGAACCATAAATGTCACTGGAGTTCCACCGTCAGCTCTGAGTCACCAGGCTGAAGGAAAATTGAGCATTTAACAGCACAGAATCCTGATTTTATTGGACAGAACCCTTTAGGAAATCAGACATATGATGACAAGTTCACCAACAGGTTTTTTTTAAATGATACAGCTTAACTCTGGTGTAAAAACACTCCTTCCCCATCAGTATCTTGGTGCTATGCAACATGAGTCAAAAAGTAGCAAAGGAGCATTAAGAGTCTGCATCAGTTTGGACACAGATTGCAGAATATACTATTCTGTAAAAGATACATTTTTATGGCACACTGTAAAACTGGGCAGAGAATTTTACATCTAAAACAGTTTGCAGCTCAAAATGTTCAGCAGATTTTGCAGCAGCTCTGCTTGTAAAGTTTTGTTGAACTAGTTCCTCACACATACACCTGCTCATTAATATGAACAGCAAGAAACACTGAATAAAAACACAGTGCCTTCAAAAGTATTCCACTTTTTCTGCATTTTGTCTTATTACCACCAAAACGTTTTGATAGTATTTTGTGTGATAGACCAACATCCCTTTAATTCAATCTCATTATTGATCCAGCTGTTCTGTGAGACCTAAGAATTTTGTTAGAGACCATCAGTAAACAAACTGCATCACTAAAGATTACAGAGAACAGATGTCAGGTTATGAATTTTAATTGGTGAACAGTTTAAAGCTGAGTTAGGTTGCAAAATAATATGCCAAGTATTGCTCATTTCACACAGCGCAGTCAAAAGAATTCACTGAGAAAAATAAAAGAAAAAGCGAGGTTGTCTTGTAAACCTATCAAGACATAGCAGTGACTAGTTTTTGTTATAAAATATATTATTAAAAAACTCTGGGGGGGTTTGAATACTTTTTAAATCATGGTATGTTCTAGTATATTGCAACTGATTCAGTTCGCCTCCTGTTGCAGGCTCTGTCGTCCAGGTCTTTATCAATCAAAATGTGTGCTTTTAGAATTGTTCTTAAGCCAATCGCTTCTCACACGCTTTGTGTGAAGCATGTAAATGATTAGTGAGGCTGTGTTTCTGTTTATTTTGTTTAATCATTACTACCAATTTTCTAATATGGCAGTAGTAACTTTTCTAATTCAATTTTGCTTTATTTTTTACCACAGTCGTTCACAACAAAATATTATCTCAGTTACCTTAATTGAAAAGGTTTCTTTTTTATATCAATAATAAGGATTTAAATCAATTGATTTAGTCTCTTACATCCCAAACTAATTTAACTACATCTCACTCCAGTTTATTTGTTTAAATTTAATCTGTTCCAGTATAGTCCATTTATGACTAATTCCAAGTCAGATTCAGAAATTGCCCAAGCTGTAAACAAGTGTTATTGAAGATGGTCAGATTCAGAAATGTTAACTATTAAAAATGCTCTATTAAGCAGTATTGAGGAGAAACCTCATAGCTTTAATGTTTTTAAATCCATCTGTAAAAACTGTTTGAAAGACAACTTTGGGAATCTGGGGAGTTTAACTCCCACGATCCAGCCCAGAATAAAATGCAAAGAGCACTCTGAATTTACTGTCAAGACAAATAGAGGACAGGTTTTGAATCACAGAAAAGAAAAGAAAAGAAAGGAATGGATGGATGGATGGATGGATGGATGGATGGATGGATGGATGGATGGATGGATGGATGGATGGATGGACGGACGGACCCCCACTCTTGCGCTTGGACATTTCCAAGTCAGCTATGGGATGTAATCATTTCTCCAGTGGGTATGTGCTATACCTTGAGGGCTCTCAGTGGCACATATTGAAAGCACTTTCTCCTGGGAGTCATCTAACAGGAATCCCTACCAGATGCTGGAACCTTCTCAACTGGTTGTCATACAAATGGGACAATCCTACAACTGCTTGAACAAAATCCATTCATATTTGTTATCCTGTTTGTTCAGCAGTGGAAAATGGCTCATTACCATGTGAAGATTAGAACATAAATCAAACAGTAGCATGGCAGATAGTTTGCTTTGGCTTGTTTTTCTTTTATTGATTCTGACTTATCTTTGTTGCAACATGGCAGGAGCCTGGAGATGTCTGTAAATTCATATGGTATCTGACACTGCTTGTCCAAGTTTCAGACAGAAAACTAATTGCAATGGTTTTACAGCAGCAATGGCTGTTTCACTTGTAGACACTTTTGTTGCAGTGTCTGTATTCATAAAGCTTTGTAACAGCCAGCATAGATTCAAACTATTTTTGGGTACATCTCTGAAAATAAATTATCATTCATTCCAGAGAGTCGTTTCATTTTTTCTTAATTTTAGATGGTATTGTCCTCAAAACTGCTATATCATTGACGAGTCGCAGCATTTTCTTTGCATGCATGCAGATTTGTTGTCATTTCAGAGAGTCTGGAAACTCTTATCATATATCTGTCAAGCTCTACAATTCTCTAATCATTTCCCACTGAGTCTGGGAACCTTTGGTCTAGCCCTGACAGTGCCATATGCAGGCCTGTGACCACTTTTGTCCACTCTGTATTTCCCATGAAATGACCCTGACTTGTTGTTGGGTTTTGAGTCTGATTTGAACCCTGGTACATCTGTGTAAACAGACTGGTACATTTTGATGTGGATCATAGGAAACCAGATGGTTTTGTGGCTCAGTGAGCTTGCATGTCCAACATGCCCTTGTGCTTATATTCAGTCTGGTAGAGGACATACTGGTGAGATACTGTCTCTAAACATCTGGTACATGTATGGGAACAAATCGGCCTATCAGCAAGGTTCATTTTAATCACTGCCAGAATAATATGGCAGATGTATCACACCGATATCCTGGATCTAGTCCTGAATATTGAAACCCAATTATCAAAAAGTGATAAAACATGCTTAACAAGGAAAACTCTGATAAAGAAACAACTTTATTTGTTTTTGCAGTAGCATAATTTTACGCTTAATCTCATGTTAAGAAATATTTATTTTCATAGGCAATCTTGTGAACAATTATTTCCAGTCTTGCACTGAATAATTTGTACAAGCCGTTTTGCCAGTATGACAGAACTTAGTCAATTTATATAACGCCTGACAGTTTTGGAGCTTTCTCAGTCATGCACCAGAAATGGCACAGAGTGGATGTTTCATTAGATGTCGGATTAAGCATTTTAGTGTTGATTTAGTCTGTTGAATGATCCAAACGACACAGTATACAATTTACTTTAATTTTAAATGTCACAGTGTTTTAAAATTTTGATTAAAGAAATATCACATGCACATGTCACAAAGGTTAAAAACCCTCAATTAATACTGATGATCAGTGCATAGTCTATCTGTCTATCTGATCAAATAAAATCCTCTCATTAAGCTTCACTTTTAGTGCAATGTCCAATGTCACTAAATTACATCTGCATCACACATATAATTTCTCCCCATTAATGTGTAATTTATGCGATGGAGTGTCCATGAGAGTTTTTGATTCTCTCAGCCCTGAAGGCTCACAGAGCCATGGAAAATCTTTTCAGGCCAAATCAATACTCTGACCTGTTAGGGATAAATATTGATTGGGCCCCAGAGAATTAAAGATTAGTGTTAATTTGATGGGACTGCAGGGATTGGTTATTCTATGGCTCGCTCACTCTGTTTATGTCTGAGTGAACTGGCAATCATGCAACACAATTGAATCGATAAAGAACGATGAAAAAGCAAAGATATATTTATATTTCTTATATAAATTAAACAGTGAGTTGGCAGGCCTTTTTTGAGCTGTTGATGTCAGTCTCTGTGGCCTCTTCATGATTTAGTTTAATTTTAACGCTGTCAGTCATGTCTAAGTCAGCAGACAACCCCATTAATGTGCAGTCAACATCTTTTTTTAGAACACTTCTCTTTGCAAGAGGAAAGAAAATTGGGGAAATTGTGATTGCAGTCCATTTAAAACTCATTAAGACACCCACTGCTACCTCCAGTCACTGCACTGGTCAGCAAAACACAGGGAAACATTTCTGAGATTCTTTTAAAAATGAAAGACTGCTGAGATACAGAAAGATAATCATATATAGAAAATTATTTGCTTATGAGCGTACTTTTAGTTTATGTGGGAGTTCTAAGGACGAAGCAAATGTACTTACATGTTATTTTAAAATAGATTTGAAAATAAAATGTCTGCTCTGATACAACAATATGTCTTGAGATTGCTTTTTTACTTTTTCTGGCTACTGAGAGAAAGTAATGTACAACACAGAATAATAAATAGTTGCTTAAAAATGAAATCTGAGTTGTAGTACTCTGACTTTGACGACTTTACTTCAGCTTTGTGGCAGTTTGGAAATATAAGCCCAGGAGATCCTGTTCAGTGTCTCAAATGTGCTAAAACAAAAAGTTCATAGAAAGAAATATGCATTTTATAGGTTGTGTTGCATATTTGGTGCTGCCATGAGTAGGAGGTTCATTTCAGTTCAGTTCAATTTAGCTTGGGAGTCTAGTGACAGGAATCCATAACCTGCCCAGGACCAGAGATAAAATGCTACATGTTGGCTAAATTTGAAACTGTTGACTCATACTGGAGTTAAAACTCCAGCCCTTAGTATTTTAACCTGACTTGAATATCAACACAAAAAGCATTGAAATATATATGTCTAAATTTCATTAATATTTTTAGGATTTTCAGAATATTGAGCAAAAGTATTGAGTAAGTCTTTATTCCTTTAAAATTTTTTCAATTTTCAAAAAGGTAAAAAAAAAAAAAAAAAAAAAAAAAAAATCACTGTTTAAGATCACTTTAAAGGACAAATAATTCTGAAAAACACAAAAAAAAGGAAGTGTGGGATAAAACTTGTATAAGCTCAACTTTTTAGGATCTTGTTCTAGAAGCCCAAGCTTATTTTTTACGATCACATCCTTCATTACTTAATGTTTGCATTTAATCCATGTATGCAGTCTTTATACAACTGGATTTAATATTCAATATTCAAATGATATTAACTGCTCCTCCAAAACTCACATGATATTTGTTTTCTGAAAGGAAAGGCAGAGTCCACAGACTGATTACGGAGTAAATTCGATGGAAGCAAAAGCTGTTAAATTAGACTGATGGTCTAATTTCACCCATGGTGAGCCCGCTGGGGATGTACAGCCTCTGGAGTCAGTCTGATCTGAGTGTAGATATTAAAGTCAAATTTAATTAAAGAAACAAGACCAGGATGGATGTGTCTGGGAGCTGTACATGCAGACAAATTGTTTCAGGCTAAAGGATGATTGATTGGCTGTAGAAACTCAAAAGGGGAAGTTTGGGTAGTATGAGTCACATATTTCAAAAAGTGATTTTGCATTTCTTATCCACTGTACCATTGATTAAAAACAGCCCTGTTTCCCTTCAAAAGCTCATTCATTGTGTTTTCTGCTACGTTTCTGGTCCCTCCTCAATGTGGATGGAGTTCATCTGTATATTGTCGATAATGACTATTATGTGAACTGAATGAAGCGAATCCAAGCCACAAAAAGCTTTAGACATGTGAGCACGCTGAGCCCAAAGCCAGCCTTCGTCCTCTCATGCCAGGCCCCTGCTGCAGCAAGATAGGGCTCAGTTTTAGCTGTTAGCGTTTGATAGATGGCTGCACACATGTAAACTGGAACGCTAAGGAACAAAAGGTCATGCAGCAAGTGTGGCCATAAACAACGGTTAAATAAAGCTCATTGTCAATTATTCCAATTGCGTAGGCTGTGGTGATAGAAGTGTACATTGTGTGTCTGCTGTGTCACCTTTTTAACACACTCCCTCAACAGACATGATGAGCTTGATGACCAAACACTGCAACCTCAGTACAAGCATTCTTTATTTACTAGATTTTCTATGATTATTCACTGTAGAAAGAGTGCATTCTCTTTAATTTCTTGGGTTGTAAAGATCAGAACATAATACAATTGGCATAGTGTTACCAGTTATACTGTAAATCTAATATAAAGCAAACATTGCATTATTTTTTTGAAACCCCATTTCCACATAAAAGCTGATATGGGACTATGTCTGGATTACAGTCTTCTTTTTCAATTATTAATATGATCTATGGAATCGATTTAGCCCAAAATGTTTTTTTAAAATGTCTGATACTTTAAGAAGGACCATGGACAAATACTTTTTGATGTGACTGATATGACGATGGTAAGGAGTTAATGACTCCAGAAAAGGGAAGGTTTCTCCTTCACAAACACGTGATCTTGGTGTGAACATCAGGCTTCATACTTTGAGAACCAGAATTGTTTGCAGGTTTTTCCTCTTTGTGAAATGGGTCTCATGCCCTTTATTCTTCATTACTAACCTGCAGCTTTGTTAGCTGGTAAAGAATGACGCATGTCCAGAGGACATGATAAACCTTCTTATCTTTCTAGCCCTCCCTGTCTGCCCATCTCATTGAAGGTCTGTGCAATTTAAGCACACCATGCAGATCCAATTTAAAGTCCAACATCTGTAGTCATAGTGACAGAGTCCTCACTGAGCAAAGACCCCATATACACTATCCTTTTCAATAAAGAAAAAAATAAGAATTTTATTTATAACTATGCAAGACAGGGAGTTGAGAGGTAGCTGTTCAGACTTGGAGCTTAAATGTTTGTTTCCCCTTTGTTCCGTGTCATCTTTTTATTCTACGTAATGATGTTTACACAATGTTGAATATTTACACCACATCTACTTATATTTACTTCCATATGTTTTTTTAAACAACAGTTGGAAATAATTTCAAACTGTTTGTTTTAACAGGACAATTAGCACTCTATATTCAAATTGCTTCTACAGTTTCTAGATCTCAGTCCAGCTTAGAATGTAATGGTGATGTTATTGTTTTGCAGTTAGATGTGATTCTAGTTTTATAATCATTTTCTGTTACGTTCTCTTTTTGGTTAGATCAGTCTTCTTATATCACCAGGAGACAACGATATTATCCTGAAAGCAAAGAGAAGGAGGAGATAAAACAGAAATGTGCCAAAAAGGAGATAACATGAAAAGAGCTGCATATTGAAGTGATTGATTGCACCATCTTTGCAGGCGATTACCCCATCTTCTCACTGGACATGATAAATACTCACATATCTTTTTGTCAGTTTTTGTGGAGGATCAGATAAAAATTTAAGATAAGTCGATTAGTGAGGATTTACTCAACTAAAGACGTGCTTATGGTGCACTGAATTTACATCATATAGATGTTAAGTAAAACTAAAGAAAAGATGAGCCAATTTAAAATGCAATGAGTCACCAGAGAATCATATGCCGCAAGAAGGTTCTAGCAGCACCATTTCTTTCTTTTTGACTAATTGTTCATTTGTCCTTGCTTGTTTACCTGTACTGGCATATACTCTCCCAACTCAATCTTTCTCCTTGTCATTAGAGAAAACTGTAGCTATGCTTAGACACAAATGGCATGCCTTAATCTTACCATGGTGCACAATTCCCCACTGAAACACAGTCAGGACTTACATCAGATTGCTTCTTCTTGGATAATGATTATTGAATGTCAAAACTTTTGCCCCAGAAGACCCAGACTGTGATGGATTTTTCTATTTTTGTCAAACACGCGTCAGGATTCTAGCAAGGTGTCTATCATTTATTCAAATTTCTAATTACTCCTCATGCACAGACGCCCTCTACCCCTCTCCTTCTCTTTTAGAGTAGGACAAACCTCAGCAGGGAGAAGGAGAGGTAATGAGGTGTAACAGCATTCGTTTTGTGCAAGGAAAAAAAAACAGCAGGAAACCTCAAACTCTTCATTATGTTGTAGGAGTCAGAGAAGTAGCAGGCAAAGACAAACAAAGTTCAGGTGATGAGGATGATGAGGCCCAGAAGATTTGTGGAGCTTGTTTTTATCGGCCTGCACCTGAAGCAGTGGTCTATTTTCCAACAACATAGTTTCCCTATGAGCCAAGAAGGGGGAAAAAATAGAAACTTCACCTTGTGGAGGAATTTTTACAAACTTCGGAGCTCAAATAACTCAGATTATTGACCCACAACATAATGCGTGATACCTGCTACATATAATGTGTTTTACTAATATTCTGTGATTAGTTTTCACTAAACATGGTGTTGCACATTAGCTATGACCAGATATTTCAACTTTGCTCTACAATAGAAATTGTTCCAGAAGTCTTGTTTTTAATTCAGACACAACTTTGTAAACCAAAGTTGAATTATAAATGTGTTAATAAATTGGTCTTAACTGATGTGAGATAACATCTTATCACTTGTTTTATTTATTGTATTTTATTGCATCATTTTTTATTGCAAATTTTTAAATAAAATTTCCTTAAATAATTAAAATAATTTAAGGAAATTTTATTTATGTGTTTGTGTCCAGTATGTATGCATGTGTTGATTTTAATTTTATTTACATATTTAAATGAATGCATGTCTCCCTTGTCTGGAAGATAAATAGGTCTATAAGATCCCCTTATGTCTCATGTATTTGTTATGACAGGTAAGGTCATATTTGTTCATTTGTGAATAATGCCTGCCTTTAGAATGATGGACATAAGATAGTTTGGGGCTTAATGCTGCACACATTGGTGAGTAGAGGCAATTGCTTTTATATGTTAATTAGTGATTCCTTTCCATCATGACTCTTTATTACCACACCTGTATGCTCCATTCCAACAAAACTACTTTTCTGGAAGTGGTATGAAGGGTTAAATAGGGCTGGGGCTGTCAGGGTCTGAGGCCTGGCAAGTATGGTAGGACTGCATCATGGGACACACCTGAGGTAATTGCATTTTTCATGTGTTTAGATAATTTAAACAGTGTATTTTAACAGTTAAGGTTATTATTGAAGCTCCTTTGTTGGTTATTTTCTGCAGCGGAATACCAAGAACTCATCTTCAAAGACTTTTAAGCATGATAAGCAAATTTCCCCCTTTACATTTTTTGCCTTACCCTTTTGTTTAAGCAACATAGAAGATGCTGTGAGGATAATGGCTTGACTAACATACTATGTTGATATTTGGTTGCCATTTTCAGATTCATTGTAAATTTAAGAGAAAAAGAAAAACACAACGTATAATTTAAGAAAAGCTTATTCTATTTCTGAAGTTAACCAAAAAAGTTTTGGAGGTTGTAAAATCAATATTCACATGTACAATAAGGGGCTGACAAGGCAGAAAAAGTTTCAAAATAATGTGCTTTTGGTTAAAAAAAAAATTCTGTCCAGTTGCAACTAGTTTGCCTTAGATTATGATTAAACATAATTTAAAGTCCTTCAATGCAGGGAAATAGCTTTTCACTAAAGCTATGAATAGGATGCTTATTTCATCACTCTGTCCATCAGTCTCCAGATGGAGAATAGGGAGATAGAAGCAAAGGTAATATGCAATATTAATAAAAACTGCTGCTTTGGCACATCTCTAAACTTTTTAATAACTAAAAATATTAATCTGACATCACGTCCAGCCCACAGACACTGTCTGGCTCAAGCAGGTGGGCTGTTTGTACTTTCTGAGCTCCTCTCAAACGCTCATGCATGATTTTAAGTTAGCATGTTGATTAGATTAGCACTTTCTGAAACTCATGTCACTAAAATTATACATGTTTCTGCTTTTTTGTCATTTGTTTTGCCTATCTTTGGTGTACGTATTCTACCCCATGTTTTTTGCATCAAACTCCCACCTCTGCTGCCTTTTTTACTCTTCCCAACTTCCTCACTTAGTTGCTTTAACAAGATATGAGTTGTAATTTTAAACTGTTGACTAACTATGAAAAGTTATCTCTGAAAGTATTGACCAAATTTAATGTTGCATTCACTAGTATTTTTCTCAGAGAAAATGAGGTTTTTTTTAATTAACACAGCTGTGACATGTCTAGTTATATGTGAACACTCAAAATGTGTGACCTTACTCTAAAACAGGGATTGAATTTTGAGTTTACAATTGATGTTTCCTACCAAACTGATCAAATTTAATGAAATTTATATATGTTCTGCTGTTCATCAGTGTTTATGTGAATATGACTTTCTGAAAGAGACTCAATAGATAATGTAAATTGGATGCTTAGTGGACACTTGTCTGACAGGCAGAGATAGCATTGCTTAATTAACCCGATATTAAAGGAATCAACAAGCATTGAATTCCGATTATGCAAAATTTGTTGAAAAAAAAGCCCAAAGTTACCCTTAATTATGTTTTAATCTCTAGATTCTTTAGCTAATTAGATTGTTTGGTTGATTTGGTCTGGGACTTGGAGTCTGTGCTGACGGCATTTTATACCATAAAGCTGTGTTTTATCCGGGGATCTTTGATAACATTAATTACGGATTTTTTTGTGCATTATGTTGAGAATAGTGAAGGCGGTATCTGGGACCTTGACTATGTTGTTTTGTTTAATACAAAACTGCTGTGAAAATATATGTGGTCAGCAGTTGTCATGCTAGAGGTAGGTTGTTTTTCTTAATCTGTGCAACACAGAACACCAAGGATTTGACTTTTCGCCCATACAAACTGTTTCTCTCCTAATTACCTTCAAAATATCCTTGACACAATTGGGGTCAAGGGTCAGTTGGGGTGGTCATAAATATCTCTCATGCATGATGCAAGTCTGCATGAAAAAAAAGAGTCAGACAACAGATAAAAAGAAATAGAAATAAATCAGACCGTTTAGGATTGTCCTTTTCAAGGTAAACTGTTATGGTCTTAAATGTAAAGTACTCAGGGCTCGAAAGAAATCTTAAATAAGGTGTCTTTTTGGGGGGTGGGGTTAAGTTTTTATTTTCTATAACCTGTGTTTGCTCTACCAACATATTTCTGGGTTTTAAATTTTATGTCTGGAAACTCTTCACACGGATCTGTAATGTGTGTGAAAATTGTTTCTCCAGTATACCTTTCACATTCAAACAAAATTGGCTATTTAGTTTTATGCTGGAAGTCTGTCTCAGGAGGTTCACCTTACAGGCAGTCCATCTGAAATTCTGTGCCTTTTTTTCCCTGTACTTTAAAAAGAAAGTGTCTGTGCAAAGTCCAAGGATTGTCTCCACCAAGTATTTTGTGGCATCTTATTTTAGAGATGCCCAGTCCTCTTTTTATGTTTTAAGGGGCATTTATAGATGCACCTTTCTCTCCATTTGTGCAGTTTTTACCAAACGCACTGAATGACAATAACTTTTAACTAATGCAGAGCCAATGCAGGACATCTCAATGGATTCCCTACCAAAAGCTAGTGGGACATTGCCTCTGGCATTGAAGCGAAAGCAAGTTGAATGTTGAGTAGGTGTACGTTTTTTGTTTTTTTTTAGGAATAGAAGCAAATGCATTGAAAGAAAGGGAAGTACTCAAATCTGGTACTTCCTTTGACATTACCAAATATACAGCCATATGTAAACTATATAAACTAGTTTAAGAAATCTAAAGCACAGTATAGCAGAGATTAAAGAGATTACAATGAACATAATTTTCATCAACTACCATCTGAATTGATAGAAGAATGAAATAGGGCCACAATGAATTTTTATGCATTCATTCAAAAGGGTGTTTTGGACACCATAATGACATAAAATTTTATTTAATATGATTCTCAGTCTTTGTGTCACCAGAGTCACAGTGGAAGAGTTTCACATTGTGTCACATCGTGCCTTCAGGCTGGTTGGCTTGTCTCCGAACAACTGAAGTGATGTGTGTCATTTTGAGCTGGAGCTTTTAGAGGTGACTCGCTGGAGCCAAAAGCAGTGTTGATATGAAATAATCATCTGTCAGAGTTAATACTAAGGCCTGTCTGTTGTTTTCTGCCGTGCGTCCACAGACTGACAGTAATGCAGATTTAAGCGTTCATTCACAGACCTGTACAGTGATTTGAAAGGTAACAGTCATGTCACTTTCCTGAAGAGAGAACACAGGGTTTCAAATACTGATCATTGCTGCAAGTTGACAAAACACTGTGCTGTACATTTAATGAAAAGCTTGTGACATTATGCTGCCCATATAAAATAAGATGGATATTTAAGAAACATATTTAAGCTAAATGGTAAATGGGCTGAACCTATATAGCTCTTTTCCAGTCATTTTGACGACTAAGAGCTCTTTACACTAGAGTCACATTCACTTATTCGCACTCAAATGCATACACATTTATACTCCGATACGCAGGTAGGCAGATACCTCGGTAGGCAGCTTGAGGTTAAGTGCCTTGTCCAGGGCCACGTTGACATGTGAGAAGAAAGCTGAAATAAAAAATATATATATATATCTGATCACTATTCAACCCACAGTCACCCTCTCTAGTTAAAGCTTTGATGGTTTATAATAAATTTTGTCATTCTAATACATATTTTAATAAATGAAAATGTTTTACTTGCCCAAGGAAAATTATCAAACTTCTTTTAGAAAGTCACAGCAACAAAACTATTGATAAATAATATTCTATTCATTTTTTAATACTTGCTGAGAATATTCTGTAACATCAATCAAAAGTTTATTTGCATTGCACATTTCAGCAACAATACAATTGGAAATGCTTTACACTATAAAAACACAAAAATGTACAAAGTCACAAAAGACACCACACAGTCAGCAATTGAGAAAACATTACATTTTATAAAGTGCCATCATTACAACATCCACCTTGTATTTATTGCTCTCACAATAGATACAACCTGAGGGTGGAAAGTAACTATTGCTGCAATAAATTAGATATAATTGTTTTGGAATTGTTGCAGTCCTTGAGGCCAAAGCTTGTTTCTGTGCAAACACACCTTTCAGCTCCATTATGATTCTATGAAAGAATTTTTTCAGAAAAAAATAGCACCAGTAATATTGCTACTTTAATCTCAGACTGTCTTAATTATATATACACTTTTTTTTTTCATAAAAATTTCTCATAAGTGGAAGACAAGATATAATTGAATCAGACTTTACATTTCTGAGTCATCACCAAAACTCTGTTAACTGTCTGTTGAGGCCTGGGCTCAAACATATTTTATTAGTGTAATATACTGCCATACAGATGCTCCTATTTATTCCTATTTCCTGACATGTCGTCACTGCAGTTCACTCTTCATACATCATCTCTTACATAACTACCAAGTACACAAATCCACAAAAAATGCCACTGCTTATTCTACTGAAATAACACAAGCTGTGTGCCAAACCATACTTCCTCCCAATCTTAGCAATGGCATGAAAAAACAGTCCTCCTCAGCTCCTCTTTTTTTGGCAGGGAAGAGCACGAGTAAAGGTAATGTACCATTACAATTAGAGAACTAGAAAATGAACAAGTGAATAAAATAGTGTGGCTCAAAAAAGGAGAAAAGCGTTTTTGTTTCCCCTCCACGGGGTCTTTTGTGGGCTCTAGTGTCCCTTATATGACAGTAACCTGACAGGGAAAGGGGAGAGAGAGGGGGAAAGACATGCGGCAAATGTTGCCGGGTCCGGGATTCGAACCTGCGACAGCCGCGTCGAGGACTCAAGACCTCCGAACATGGGTCACGCTATCCCCTAGGGCACCACAGCACACCCATTTCAAAACATCTTAAACTGTAGGATGTAGGATGTGGGTCAGATTTAACCTCCTGACCCACATGCAGAATCAACAGAGTCCAAATAAGGAATTGGTTTTATTTTTAAAGAAATAAACAACTAACAGATCTTGATCCTTCAGGAGGATGGAAAGGGTCATGAGATCGGTGGCGTCTGGAATGAGTGGAATTAATGATGGCCAGAAATAATTGATCAGGGAAGAAGTAAAAGAGAGCTTACTTTAAAATGATTTAGAGTGAGGTGTGGAGGAAAAGATGGCCAGGGTCCTGTGTGGAGAATGGTTGATGGTGAAGCCTCAGATTAGTGTGAGGAGGGTGGAACCAGGGGTCTGATGAAGCAGGATGGAGGAATGATGAACGGCAGAGCAGGTAACTGGCAGTAGGAGAAACAGCGGATCTGATTCTTTGTGGAAATCCAATGAGAAAACCTAGAGGCACAAACACAAGGACTATAAAACTTCTGGCAAATGCACAGAAAATAGTAAACAGCTTGTTACAGGTAACTACAAGAGGAGGCCAGAGAGACTACCGGTAAATGTTAATAATCCAGCACTGAGCGAAAACTCTGCCGCTCTTTTATTCCCAGTGCTCTGATGAGGATGCATCACTCACATTCTCACACACACAGGAACCCTGACATCTTGTCTGCTTTTTCCCCATAGGAAATCACAGCTTAATGTCAGCCCAAGAAAAATAGCTTTACCACATTAAAAACCTGCAGAACATGTCAAGATAATACTGACATTTTATAGATGAGGAACATTTTATAGATGAGTATATCTGGATATGAATAAATGCCTGTTTAATTGCTGCTGACATCAGCGTTAGATGTCTAATCTTAACACCCAACACCAATTATCAGGCTCAGGTAGGGGTCTGCAAGAAAAACATTGTGCCACTTGTCCTACTTATGATTACCACATGGAGGCCAACGTCGATTGTTTTTCACAGTCGGTATTAATAGTAAATTATACGGGGATGATAATAGACTCCTCAGGGAATTTAAACAATCCTAATTTTAATTTGCAGAAACTACATAAAGAAAAGTTGACAAGTTGCAGAAAAGGGCCAATCAATCTCCAAACAAAAGGAGATGACAACAGTCTTTTTTGTTTCTAAGAACTAATCTAACATTTTGAGTTTTAATTAGTTTTGAGTACATCAAAATAAGTTTGTCACAAAGCTCAATTGTTGCTGGTTGAGCTATTATCTGTGGAAATCTTGATATTCCTCCATCAATCCATTTAGCAGACTGATTTTGCTAAAGAGATTTATATGGGCTTTGAGTATTTGTCTTTGAGTGTTGGCAATGGTTAAAGCCAAAGTCTCAGGACCATCATTGTTTGACCTACCAAGCTCAGATTAGCTCCACATTTAAAAACAAAATTAAGGTTTTGGAGTCTGCAGACTGAGGATGTTTGGATAATTGAACCTTCGGACAAATCTAAGTGTCATGACTGTAAGGGTAAGTTGCCTCTGATCTTTTTGATGATTTCACTGGTTTGCATGAAATAAATTCATGTGGAAACAGCACAAAAATAGGTTTTATTCTCATAGAACTTTGTAGGGTTAGTTATAGTTCATTGGGAGGGGGTTGAAAGGAGGGTTACCACAAAGCACTTGTTTTTAGGGCAGCCAAATGACTAACCATCCTTTATTACTGGAGACAATTATGTTATTTCTAGTAGTTTGCAAAACAAATGGAGTTGTCGGAGAGGATTTCTATGACTGACATGTGGGCTGGAATCCTCTTTAGAAAAACTTTGAAAATGTCACGCTAAGATCATCCAGACCACAGGGAGATAGAAAGAAAGACTTGGTGGGCTGTAGAATTTTGTGTCAATTTAGCTGAATTATGTGATTAGGAACCACAAACTGGATTAATCACAATCAGTCCAGGCATTGTTTCAATTTTCAGTCTGTGCAATTAGGGATTTTGGATTCTGAACATCAGAAAGAAGTATTGTAATTTTGCCATCCGTTTATAAAGTTAGAAATGGGGTAACCAGTGCTGGGAACTTGATTAAGCTTTGCAGCACTCACTGCTACTAACTATTTATATAGCATTCAAGTAAATGTGGAACTGTATGTGAAGTTTGCATGGGTAATAGTTTTTTATTGTACTGAAACTTATTCAGAGTTCTAAAATGAGCATGTGAACCCCAACAGCCCCACTCAGACATGTTTGCAATTGTGCCTCATGAGACATCTGACAGACCCAGATCTTGTTGCTCTGCAGAAGAAAACATCAAGATTAGCTCAGCAGGATGTACAGAGACACTTCTGATTTGCCTCCAAGAAAGAAGATAGACGTGGAAAATAAGGAGCACCGAATGCTAAGTAAGGCTTTTGAAACACTGGCAGTCATAACAGGAGCCATGACAATGAGCAGTACTAGATTTGGGCATGTGCAGGCATGCAGAAAAAGAATAAGGAGAGTACTTGAGGCTTAAGTGCACCTTCATGATTAAAAGGGTGTCATGTGCAGCAGCATATTTGAATTGGACCGTCTGAAATAGCCTGGTGGCTTTGCTTCATTAAACACAGTCAGTAATGTGGATAATTTGAAAATATCCACCTCACACTTAGCCTCTGAATCCCCAGCAATGGTTCGAGGTTTGTTAATCTCTCCATACTGGTTCAATGATTCATAAATCCTGCCAGTTTAAAGAAAAATGTAAGAACATACTAAAATTAGAAGACAACGTGCTAGGCTAAAAAGCCCTTGCCATTATCCAAAACCTGGCTTCCTTGCAAGCTAGCTACAAACAAAACGTGAAACATAAGCTGAAATTCAAAATTATGGAAATACTTGCAAAAATAAACAATGTTCAAAATGAAAATATATTTAGCTTTTATTCAAGTTTCATTTTTGCAGCATTACATTTTTTACATTCTTCATATATTTTTTTCTTTCAAAGCAGTAATTTATTTTCTTTTGTTACTAAATTGTTTTGTAAATGTGAGGATTTACTTTGTAAGCTTTGTTGTTTTTATGAGGAGGGCCACATTTACATTGTAATTGTGATTTTTGGTGTTTCAAAATTAATCCTAAAATTATCCTATAGTCACACAAAATTTTGTAATGTAAAAGTTGATGATATTTAGGATACAGATGTTACAAAACCCCAGTGGCACTTAATGACAACAGTCATGATCATTAGGTGTCATTAATGTTCATGATATACATCATATTTATAAAGGTTCATGACACCCTTATGTTACCCACTTGAAATAAATTTGTTTCCATTATTTTAGTCACTCTTTTCAATAGAAAGTCAATTACTTCTGCCAGTTTCACAGTATTAGTCACTGTGTGAACACACACTAAGACCAGTAGGCAAGCCGTGAAGAGACTATTTAAAAGCAGGGTTGGATTTCTGAGTCTACCTGGGCATCATGTCCAGAGCCCTAAGAGTTCAGGAACCAGTAATCTACTGGTTGGATTTGTTCATCCCCCTTCTGAATCCTATCCCTTTGTATCCACACAATTCCACAGCAGTTATCATTTTTTCAACATCTTTGCTTCTTCTGTCTTCTTTAAACCTCTTTCAAAATGTTTATAGAAACTCATTTGCATTACTCATTTTTCCTTTTTTAATGGGTTTGTTGCTTTGTAACCAAAACTTTCTGTACAGCCGACTCTGCCTTTTTTTTAACCATGCTTTCTGTGGGGGAGCCAATTTCTTTCTGTTGTACAGTAAGCTGCGAAAAGCCCTTAGATTGTGGCCAACAGTGTATCGCATTTCTTTTGACAAGGCAAATACATAAACAGGAATTAGTGTGAATCCTCACAGATTGAGCTCAAAGCTCTACTTATTTCCTCAGTGACAAATACATCTTCTATGTAAATAATTGACCTATTTGAACAACTTTGAGTGTGTGTTGCTGTTTAGCCCAGCAGTTCTCAGTGATTCCAGATCATTCGATAAAACCACAGTTAAATGCAGAAAATTGCAGAAGTTGATAGAGAACGTAAGTTATCTTGGTAGGGAAAGAAACAAGTCAGAGAAAAACAGAGAAGGCAGACTGAACTTTGTTTAACTTTTCAGTAAAGGTTGAAATTATTAGAACTGAAGAAAAACAACTCTTTTAAGGCACTTCAGAGAAAAGAGTTGGAGAAACAAAATACAGAATTTTAAATGTGTGATTTACAGTTGTATACGAGTCAAACATTTCAAAATTCTTTAAGGAGTTACACTTTTTTGCAAAGGAATAAATGTGCAGTTTGAACATTTACTGAAGCTTCTTTTTTATATCAGACCATTTTAAAAGTTAAACACATCCATTTGGGAACCAAACATCAACTATTTGTTTACATGACGCACCTGCAGAAGGGATTTGACTACCACAGCACCATGTGATTTGAAGCCTGTTGACAATGTCCACCACATCAGACTTGGTTCATTAAATCCAAATGATGTAATGAGTCAATAATTAGTGTGCCTGATTAGGCTTGGCCTTGTGCACCCAAGAAACTATGCTCAAAAGGATTCATATGGTTGAAAACATTTCAGAAATGACAGAGGCTGTTTCACCTTGAAATGTATGACCTGTGAGCCAGTTTCTTTCCGCAAAAAATGTCACATACTGAGGAGAATATTTGGACATGGCAGCAATCCAGTTTTGCTTCAAGACAGAGACTGTAGCAGATGTTTGCTGTCACGTTAGCTTAAATCTGACCCACCCTGGTCTCTCAGGTCACTAGACATATCAGATGCAACTTTTTACCCTTTATAAAATCTGTTTCTCTGTCAAATGATGCATGCTAAAATTTCACTGGAACACGTAAAAAACTGAGGGTAAAAGGTAACATAACGCTTAAAGGAGAAGCCACACAGCACATTGAACAGCTGAGAAACAGTTCAAAATGTTGCTTTCTTCTCAGGGTGTCAGAAATATTTAGCATGTGGTCAGAACAGACAGAAATATGCCAGGAAAAATCTCCATGCACTGATTTGGTTTAATATTACTGAGGCAGTTCACAATGTCAATTATCTGATGCAGTCATTAAAAATACCTTATTTACATAAGATTAGAGCACAACTGCTAAAAATATAGTGAAAGCTCTTTTCTTTAAAGGGATTTATTGTGTATATATTAGGGAATAGAAAACAAACACCACAGTTTTCAGATCTGTTTCTAGTGTGTTTTAGAATTTATACAAATTCTGAATTAATGAAAAGTTGAAAATAGTATGATAATCAAAAACATTTCAAAATTTATGAAACGTATAAACTCCAAAGTTCATTGTGCTTTAACACACAAAGTTCCTCTATGACACCTTAAAGCAGAGATCCTCAACTCTGCTCCTCAGAGGCCATGCTGGACATATATTTACTGTCCAGCAAGTTTTAGATGTATCCCTGCTCCATTACACCTGATTCAAATGAATCAGTTATTTTTTTAATATTTGAATGTGTCACCCCTGTGAACAAACACAAAAATGGTTGGCCTTTTTTAAATTCTTGTGAGATTTTTGTGAGGTATTTCCCTCATCTTTACCAGGGGAGCCAATACATTTGGAGAGCACTGTATACAAAGGTTGTTTTTTACCCCAAGAGGCTGACATTTAGGAGCATCGAGGTTTTTTACCCAGTAGAAGTGTAAATGTATTTTGTGAATTGTGTGTGTGCGAGACCCTGTCTGAGAAGGTTCACAAGTCACTTTAACTGAAAGGACAACAATCAAACAGACACTTGATGGTTCACAGCTCAGTGATTGACACCTGACCTCCAAGCTGCCCTGCTCAGAGAGACATTCAAGACCCTCAAACTCCCTTTGTCCTCTGAAATAATGTCTGGTTGGAAGCAGCATGTTGGCATGCAATGAATTTAGCACTGTGAGTCACTTCTGTTAAATGTCAGAGCTTAGAGATCTTCATTGAAGTGTGACTGCCTTTGCTTTCAGAGAGCCTTCACTCTCCTCATGCTCATGTGGTTGTCAGTGAATGTCACCATTTTCTGTGTAGTGTGTCATACCATAAACCAGGGGTGGGCACTCCTGGTCCTCGAGGGCTGATGTCCTGCAACTCTTAGATGTCTCCCTGGTCCAACACACCGGAATCCAATAGCTAAATCATCTCCTAAGTGCAGTCAGGTTCTCCAGAGTCCTGCTAATAACCTCATTATTTGACTCAGGTGTGTTGAAGCAGAGATACATCTAAAAGTTGCAGCCCTCGAGGACCAGGAGTGCCCACCCCTGCCATAAACAAATTGATTGCCTGCTTTTTTTAGATTATTTTTTTTCTCCAGGCTACTTCCAGAACCAAACTCACACTGTTGGTCAGTTACCTCTAAGATGCATTGCAATAAAAACTGAAAATGTCAGTCTCAACTTCAAAACTGAATCTTTCTGCATGTTTCTCCATCTGATAGCTCTTAGTCAGCACTGTGTTTGACTTGAGTCAGCCTTGAGCCTCGCCTCACAAGAATATGCTGATTAAGCACAACTCTGCAGCGGCTTAGAAGTTGGTGTATACTTGTATTTTAAATTTACTTCTACAACATCCCCACCCAATCAACATTGTAACCAGTGGCAGCTGATCTATAGGGGATGCTGGGACGCCGCCCTCTCAGATATGGAGAGGGAGAAAAAAGTATTAAAATGATCTATATAAATGAGTAAAAAAAATGTATTATACATACGAGTTTCCTTAATTATGTGTACCTAAATGTAATCTGAATGTATTGTCACGGTTTGTGGGTATTCTCATCTACAAGTTCAACTAGAACTACCAGAGAAGGGTCATTTGACATTTCTACCTTTGGAACCCAGAGAGGGGTCAAATGACCTGATGGATTCTAATTAGCATCCTAAAAGGAGGTGTGAACAGGCGCTTTTGTTCTGTAAATAAGGCCATTACTGGCGCACCAAAGGAAGAGGGAAAGCTTAACTCCCAACTAACTGTCTAGTTAGTTCTATTCAGTATATTGTATTTTATAATATAAAGATTATATATATTATATTTAGCTTAGTTTTATTTTAGCAAAAAACCACAATGAATTAATTTTAATATTTTAAATGGAGAATTAGAAATTTTACAGCCAGGTACAGCTGTGAGCAATGACCAGAAGTATTTGTGTCTAAGTCAAGAGGACTGAAATTCCAGCATGAGAAATATACAAAAGAACAACTGTTATTTGTTTAAATGCTTTTTATTTTTGCCATTAAAAACGATACAAAAAATACAAGAAATAAAACAATTCCACACATATTTACATTAGGCACAGTGGGGGGCTGTGTGTGTGAGTGGCATGTCCTTGTGTGACTGGCATTTCAGCACGCAGTCTGCACTGTCGGAACATACCTGGCACTGCCAGGGTATGACCCTAGTGCATTTGCCACATGTGTATTTGTAGCATTCAACGCATCTCACAGTTGTACAATTGTTCCTGCATCGATGGTTGACCTGACACTTCGCCCTTTTGCCTGAGCTGGGTGTGGAAGGTTGTTGCCGAAGCAGTTTCTCCTTGTGTGCCTTCTTCCCACTCACATGAGAGTTACCCAACTCTTTTGCAAGCTCAACCAGGAAGTCCACCCGTCTCTTCTGCACCCCAATGCATGCCTAATAAAGCACATGTGCATTCAGTGCTGCCATGTCAATCATGTTATAGAACACTGCAACTGGGCATCTCCGTGTTCCTGCACGCACGCTGTACTCCCGCACCATTTGGTCCATCACATCCACACCGCACTTTGTTTTGTTGTATTGTGTGACCGTGTTTGGCTTCCTTTTGGTGGTATCCTCAGTCTCAACCACGCTGTGCATGCTGCTGAGAACGTAAACAGCCTTCTTCCGTTTGGGCACATACACTGCCAGCGTGGCACCAGTGGTTGAAAACACCTGAGTGGTGAATTCAGTGCGATCCATCTGTCTAGCGGATTGAGGAATTTCCCGACATCTCTTGTTGACTTTGCCGAGGATAGTGGTTTTCCGGCTAAGCAGTCGTTGTGCAAGTGACAGTGATGTAAAGAAATTGTCCGTGGTTACAGTTCTGCCCTTGTCCATGAACGGTTCCATCAGCCTCATCACTACAGTCTCGGACAGTCTCTCCCTGCTGGGACGACTGGGGTCCTTTCCAAGATATGGGAAGACATTACAGATGTACTTTTATTTCAAGTGCATAAGCCACCCAAAACTTGATGCCAAACTTGTCCGGTTTTGTTGCAATGTATTGCAGAAAACATCAGCGAGTCTTTGATGGAAAAAGCTGTTCATCAATAGTGATGTGTCGACCAGGGTTGTAGGATGCGATGCAGTTAGTGACAAACGATCCCCAAACATCGGAGATTGCAACAAACTTATCGGTCTCCGCTCGCTGCGTGTAAACATGTCATGAAAGCGTAGGTGTCGCATGATGTCTTGGAAGCGTTTTTGGGCCATAGTTGCAATGATCCTTGGGTTTGCCAGGTTTGCTGACCAGCTGTCACATAGTGATGGAACCTTGGTCACCCCCCACAAGATAATGACTGAAATAAATGCCATTAGTTCCGGGAGATCCATGAACCAATCCAGCTGCTCCGTGTGACGTGCATGTTGAGTAGTCCATTCTTGAATGCTCTGAAGCATGTCAAGAGTGATAAAACAGAGGAAGCTCTGAAGGCGACTCAGATACTTTCTCTGGCCTTAGCGCTTGGCTCTCCATCTGTGGCGTACGGTTCTATTGGAGTGAAATGGAGATGTGTCCCCACTTGTTCTTCACGCCACACTGTGCCATTTTCATGGTCTCTGACAGCTCACTCCCAAACAAGCTCTCTTTTTTGGTAGAGGGAGAGTCTCCTCATCTGCAAGATAAACAATTTCAAATTAACCTTTTGATTGGTTCTAAATAAAAAATAGTCAGGAAAATAAAATAGGTAGGTTGAGAAATCTAACCTGAAGACAGCTCAGAGTCCGAATCCGGTTGAAAGTCTATGTCTTCTCCATCTGAATCACAATCTGCTCAGAATCAGTTCCAATGCCTTCTCAGTGGTGAACCTCTTCTGCATTTTGTTTCTTGTGAACTAAATAGGTGAAGCAGTCACCCATTTATCCTCCACGGCACAAAAGGCTGCATGCAAATTTGCATGTGCAAAGTCTCCCAGATCTCTTTTGCTTACACTTTTTGCATGATTTTTTTGAGGTGGATCAACAAAATTAATTTGGTTAGTTTATTTCTAAACTGTCATTTTAAACCCATCCATCCATCCATCCATTTTCTTACACCCTTCGTCCCTAATGGGGTCGGGAGGGTTGCTGGTTTCTCTCCAGCTGCGTTCCGGGCGAGAGGCGGGTTCACCCTGTACAGGTCGCCAGTCTGTCACAGGGCAACACAGAGACATACAGGACATACAACCATTCACACACACACTCACACCTAGGGAGAATTTAGAGACCAATAAACCTCACAGTCATGTTTTTGGACTGTGGGAGGAAGCCGGAGAACCCGGAGAGAACCCACCATGCACAGGGAGAACATGCAAACTGCATGCAGAAAGACCCCAGGCCGGGAATCGAACCCAGGACCTTCTTGCTGCAAGGCAACAGCTCTACCAACTGCACCACTGTGCAGCCCCATTTTAAATCCACTTAGCTTTATTTAAAAGAAAAACATTACTAATTTCTTTTAGAAAAACCTTTGCATATTTCTTGAAACAGATTGTATGTTTTGCAAACTATATGTACATTTGGCAAAATGACCTAATGCAGCACAACATCATGAATCAGCTGCAAAAGGTCACATCTCTCCAAAAACACTTCATGTATGCTTCAAAACTACCCAACACTCTCTGAAGAGCATTACCAACAGGAAAGTCTACTGTAGAGCTGCCTCCATCATAGATCGCACCCACCCCCAACATGGACTATTCACACTCCTACCTTCTGGCCTGACGGCTCTCCTCCCCCCCTCCTGATTCCTCAGGCAATGGCCATATTTACATTTGAAGAGGGGATGCTAATTTGAGCCATCAGAGTCGTCAGTTTGGACTCAGGGTCTTTTGACCCTCTTTCGGGACTTCTAGGAGGAGGTTGAAATCCCTGGTAGTTCTAGTGTTAAAACACCCTTCATATAACCATAGATTCACTGAAGCTCAGTCCATTATGATTAACATAGTTCTAATGTCATAAAAAAAGAAGACATTTTTTGACGCATCCTTTCTCATTATCTACATGTATTAAAGTTTTACAGAAACATTATGCAAATAGGAAAAAAAAATAATAATCTCAGAAAAACTAGATGAGCTTTGATGGAAATTGAGAAAACAAAGCCCCAGGCTGCTATTTACCCAGACTCTTTGGAATTATATGATGCCAAATTTACTTTGAAGAACAGCCAAGTCTTGTTCCAGTAAGATGCTCAGCACTGACATTAAACAGTATTAGCACTTCATATTAAAAACTCATTCCCACACTCCTCATTTCACATCAGCTCAGCATATGAAATGACACGACAGCCAACTGGACAGACGGACAGCTGATGCTCCCTTGAAAAGGGATGCGATGTCTTCTTTGACGACTTAAAACCATATTCATTATAATCAGTTAGAATTTATTGGCCATGTTGTTGCACATAAACAAGGAATTTGACATCAGTTTCACACTCTCACAGCATGCAGACATTAAATATATTTAGAAAGTTACATAGAATGATAGACAAATATGCACACATCTGTATGTAAGATGTAAGAACACAAAATATGTAGATGCTTTAAAAAGACAGGTTAGAATAGTGCAATATATTAATTTTTGTTTCAAAGTAGGGTGACTGTTTACTCTGGCTCTAAGGTGTTCATTGGTTTCAATTTGTCACCTTACTAAAATAATGGCTTATGTCATTTTTAGCAAAAGGTTCTGTGTTTTTTATATATATATATATATATATATATATATATATATATATATATATATATATATATATATATTATCTTTTGGTAATAAGAAGCCAACTTGAATCTTACTTTGGTCTGTTATAGATCTCATTGTTGTGCGATCTGACTCTGTTTTCCTTTCCTCTGAGTAGATATGTTAACACAACGGGTAAAATGTGGGAAAGAATATCCCTGACTTGGTGTACAGTCATTTTCAATAAATGAGAATATGCATAAAATTTAATTTAATGAGGCTAATTTGTCCTATTTAAAGCACCTTTTGAAAATATCAGTCTTTAAGCAGGTATTAAACATATGTTTTAATTAGGTCCACATTTGTTAGTCTAACATTCTAACCTTAAGTCTCTTGGTTTTTAAATGAAGAATCATCGTAATTAATAGGAATAATGACTTGAAAATCTGTGGGTAATTAATCTATAATTTGTGTTTCACCTAATGAATTGAGTTGCTGAAATAAATTGAATTTTCTATAATCAGCCATTTTAATTTCTTGACTGTTACTGTAGTTAGTCAGACAAATCTAGAAGCAAATATATTAGTCATTTGAAAAGACCAAACAAGATGAGTGAAAAACAGAAATAAAGGTTGTTTTCAAATAGTCTTTGGCAACCATGCAATTCCTGGAGTTTCTTTACACATCCAGTGAAAAAGGTTGATTCATGTTTTGTTATGAGGGAATCGATCAACACAGAGACACTGCCAGCTGCAGTATGAAGACTGCCTGCCTCCAATGAGCCGCTGGGATCCACACTGACAACAGAAAACATCTCGTTTATCCACAGCTTACCTCCCATCAGAAACATGTCAAACACATACTTTAATTACACAGACTCATTCACAAACTTGTGCTATATGTCTGAATGGGTATCAGATGTTTACAACCTTGTACAAACTAAGATACTAGTGGGAGATGTGAGAACATGCAGGCATCATTCAAATTACAATTTTGAAAAATGTAGCTCTATAGAATGTAACCTTGAATGACAAAAGACGAATGTTAAATTATCCATCTCTCATTAGAATCTTGTATATCATTTTTCTTTTCCACATCTGAAATTTAGTTCTGGCAATGGTTGAGAAGTAAAAACAAAACTGTTTTCTTCTGTCACTTTTAACCATCTGTGGTTTCTCTTCTGTAAAACCTCATACAATATGACGTTATAAATTGCCTCACAATTGCATAAAACATAATTTATGTTTCTAGATGTTATTTATATGGTTTTCTTTTGAGAAATATTGTTAATTTCGATCTTAAAATTTAGGACAATCATGTTTTATACCCATTACATTTAAAAATGTGAATTCAATGCATGAACACAGAAATGAGTCCAACAATGATGTTTAAAGTAATTCAAAAGTTAACAGAAGCACAAGTTGAATATAACTGAATGTGTATCAGATATTTAGAATTTATTTTATATATGTATATATATATATATATATATATATATATATATATATATTACTAACCCCAGGAATCAGCCAGGTTTATAGAGACGAGATGAGAAATAATAAAAATTCAAGCAGCTGAGCTTTTTTCTAAAAGACCTTTGGCTGCGTGACATTCAGAAATGTAGTCATCATGATGTGAACTGGGCCTCATATTGTTGGGCCAAGATGAGGCCCAACAGATTGACACTTCAAATCTGACAAGAGGGTAATTTTACATATATGTGTTTATATATGTACTTATTTATATGTGATTTGTTTTTATATGTACTTTTACAAACTGACATGCCCTGGCTGTTGTCTAACAAAGGTAAAGATCATTTTCCCCTCCCAAAAGACCTTCTTCCTTCACTTGAACCAAATTGTGACAAGGAGTGACAGTACTTTGAAATACCTTGGAGTTTTTCCACTTTTCTTTTGTCAAATATTTTCAAAACTGAAAACAAAAATAAACCTTATGAGATGAAGAATTCTGACTCCATTTTTTGTCAGTCTATAATCAACTCATTAATTTTGATTGATGTAAATACAACTTTGTTAAAAGTGCAGGAACATTTATATACAAATATGTGGCTCAGAAATGTGGGGAAAGAAGCTGTGCTACAGGCTGCGGTAGGCATCATGCTGAGTTTTGTAACAACGGTAACTGAGTAATCAGACATTACAATCATTGTGAAAAAATTGAAAAATTATCTATGTGACGATTAGGCTTCTTCTTTTTGCCACCTGCTGGGAACAGTTGGTGTTTTTGAAGACATTTAGCCTCAGAAATACACTTGCAAACTTTCAAAAATTCTTCAAAAGGTCTTTCTTTGGGAAAAGTCAAAGCAAGTTTAAGCATTGCAGCAAAGACGGGGGAAGGCCTCCGGTTGGAAGTGTCCTCTTACAGACACTCAATCAACTTTAACTCTGGCCTTTGTCAAACTCTGGTTCCCTGCTTTTGCTCGTTAGAGAAAATCATTGCTCCCGATGTGAAAATATTTGTGTAACTGGGCAAACTGAGGAAGAATAAATGGTTGGGAGTCTAAATGGTGAAATGGGAGACGCTCTAAGAAGGTGGTCAGAAGTGGATAAAATTATACTGAGGACCAAATTATAATTAGGAAAACCAAAGCAAATAACTGCTATGTAAATATGATTATGATGTCCTTCAGCTAAACTCTGATCTGAAATACTTTAAAATGCTAATGTTAGAGCAGGCCATTTTGTATTTCCTCCTTTTTTATTTAAATAACTTCTTTGGCGAACTTGATTTCTCAGTTTCTGTCCAATTAGAAGACATTTAGAAACCAGATTCTATAAATGTTTTCAAATTATTTTGTTTACATTTTGCTTCTGTGTATTTTAGGTGCTTTAGGTTTCCCAATGGTTGTCATACATGCAGAATTCAAGATTAAATTTAAATATATATGTTTAGATATATTTAAACATATATACAACTCCAGCAAGTCATAGGAACTGGATAATTTTTTTCAACCATATCATAGAGGAAACACAGATCTGGTTTTAAAACAGTTTAAAATCATGAATTCATGCAGACTCAAAGTTTTTAGGATAACATCCTGCATTATTCATCACACCTGGAGAACCAAATCCTTATTAGGTTCTCACAGTATGCCCATTTTTGGAGGGCTGCAAACTTCATAAAAGGTAACAGCACGACCACTTAAACAGTTTAAATTAAACATAGCGATCCAAAGAGTTGGTGCTTAGTCAGTTGCACTGACAACAAATCTCTGAGGGTCTCCCACCTGTTGTTCCCAAAGGCTTCACATTTCCAATTGTGGGTGAGTGTGTGGGGGAAACAGATCAGAAGGAGCCAGGGGGCTTTAATAGGAATACAAGTAATGGTATGATTGCTTTGGACAAAATTGGGAACAAATTACTGACAGGCAAATAAAAAGGAGAAGACAAATGAGAGCTTCTCTGGTTGAAGGAGTTCAGATAACGTGTGGGCCGGAGTAAAATTCATCTGCTGCTGTGTGAACAAAGTCCTTCTGTGTCCTTTTGTGAGATCACTTTCACGTCTGGAAAAACTATTTCACCTTCTGTAAATTCATTCAATTTAGTTTGAATTATTTATGTCATCTCTGTAAATGGTGTCAAGTAGCAAACACACATAAATAGGAACAAAATGAGCAAAATATGTTCTGGTTTGTTAAACAAGACAGGAAGAACGAACAAATGTAATCAAAAGATTAAATCAATGTTTAACTCTGGTTCTAATACAGAAGAATGAGAGGTAACAGGTCAAACTCACAAGGTGGAGTTAATAAAATAAATCATATAAATAAACTAAACATCAACCCATCAACATCAACTCTATTAGGTCAAAGAAAATGTAAAATTAAAAAAAGGCCCAGTAGACCTTTTTGCAAGACCAGCAGAGACACATCAGCCTCACATGTTTTCCTTCCTAAAATCATTACTGTCAAGTATACAGCTTGATTAAAACACTGTCATTGTTTATAACTATGCAAACAATGGAAAAGTATGATTATTTCAGTAAAACTGCAAAAAAAAAAAAAAACTGTTCCAAATATCCAAATATAACATTTCAGCCTGTACTTGCAACCCAATCTGACTGAGACTGGGCTGCTTTTACAAATAGTCAGCTAGTAACCATGCTAACTAAACTCCACAAAATATTGACTCAGAAGTTATGAATAAAAAAAAAAAATCAAGCCAAGCTTTTTCTGATTTTCATTGTAAGAACTAGATGAACTAAATCACAGCTACAAATGGCTAAAAAGAGTTTTCCAGGCATGTCCTAATGGATGGATGGGTGGATACTGCAAGTTTTATTACATGCCAATATTTAAAACCACAATACATGTGTTTGCATTGAGTGTGTGTTTGTGCTTTGCATGCCCAAATGTTTAATTTGTTTTAAACAGACAAGCTAAAATGAAAATTTCCAGTCGGCAATACATTTATTTCCTATTTCCATTTCATTTTAAAAATTGTTTTGCACACTGTTACAATATTCATGTTCAACATAGTTTTAGATTGACATTGATTGAAAATTTTAAATTAAATCAAGCTTCACAACTGCTTTGTATTAAATCTGATAAGACACAAAATTAGTGGAGCAAAAGCTGAGTCCCTCGTTTTATCCCCTTCACAGCCCTGAAATGTGTCCTCCTATATTGGAATATTTATTCGATCTAAATGTCCAACAGTTTTTGAATCGACTAATTGGAAATCGACTAATTCTCTCAGCAAAAAGCAGCAGCAGGGAGCCGCCAAGCCCTTTCAAATCACTTCTGTTTCTGCTCAGAGACTCAGATTAAAGAGCTAATTATGTTTGTGAACAGCAGTCCAGCCGTTCAATCCACATTGAAGCAAGCATGAGCACACAAACACACCTGCATGAGCACAGCACAGCCACTAATTCATCAGTACATGTGCTAATGAACTAACAGATGAGCACAGGGGCCTATTGTCACTTATGGGACTCCCTGTCCATGAACAGATTTTTGTTTTGAAGAAGGAGCCACATTTGCAACTTCGGTTTTGTGTTTAGGACTTTCTACAGAATTCTCTGCATTTCCAGCTGCAGTGGTAAACACACTATTTGAAAGTCATTGGTGTCTGAACTGTGCTTTGTTGCACAAAAGGCTCTGGATCAATAGTGTTGTTGCTGTCAGTCTAGTGAACGTGTTAGCAGGGATCTAACGGCAGGCACAGCCAATTCTACATACAGTGACTTCTAGCTGTTCTCAAACTCTGCCCTGGACAAAAATCTGGATAGCTTGTGTTTCTCTGCACAGTAATTTATGTTACTAACATGCATTGTCTAACCCATAAAACACTGACTATCAACATAGGCTGAACATTTCATATTTAAAATGCAAACTTTTCCCTCTTTGGTTTTGTAAATATGTTTGTCAGTAATTGCATCTAACTTTAAATACACACAGGTGCTTCTCGGTAATTACTGTGATAATGTTGCATGACATGGAGAATAGCATGTAGCACTGCAAAATGTTACAGAATTCTAGGTTGCTTAAATACCAGCCTTCCTCTCATCCACATTCTTGGTTCTTGCTTGTACACCCTGAAATCTGTCTGGAGTTCATGTCAGGCCAATTTGCTAGCCAGTCAAGCACAGTGATAGATGGTCATTAAACCAGGCACTGGAACCTGTGGCAGTTTGAGCAGATGCCAAATCCTTCTGGAAAATAAAATCAACATCTCCCTTAAGCTTGTCAGTGAAGTAAAGCTTGAAGTGCTTTACAATTTGCTCATAGACGGTGGTGCTGACTTTGGAGCCAAAGACATAGCTCCTCAAATCATCATTGACTGTGAAAACGGCACATTTGACCTCAGGAGCTTGGATTCTGTGTGTGGAAGTCTGAGCCACGCACAGATGTGCATTTTGATCCAATTACATCCACACACATCCTAACATATCATTATAATAAACAGACATAGACACTTGAAGTACATCACAGTGCTTAATGAATCTCTAAAAGTATGTATTTATTGCTTTTTAGGCGTACTTACTTTATTTTGCAGATCTCTTAACTTGGGGTTATTTTCTGTTCATAATTTTTTGATGAAACTTCAAAGTTAAAAAAGGCAAACAGTTTTTATCACTGTATCTTGTGAGCAAATGCAGTGAGTGACTGAAAGAATGAGGGATTTTTTTCAACCATAACAACATGCCACAAAAAGTCTGAAGAGTGTGTTTTTGTATTTCTCATATTGTAAGGCACAATTCTCCAACAACAAAAAAAGAACTCAGTGGGAAAAAAAATCCTTGTGAAGATAGATAGACAGACATACTCTATGTGTGTGTGTGTGTGCGTGTGCGTGTGTGTGTGTGTGTAGGCATGCGTGTGGGCGTGTGTGTGTTCGCCACACTTAATTACCTTTTCTATGTGCATCCAGCTGTACTCAGGTTGCTCAACTGGAACAATGGTGAACTGGTCAACTTGTCGAATATAAATTGGTTCAGACTATTACAGTCAATCTTCATACTTCCGGTCTGCCCTTATTTGGACTGGAGAAACAAGAAAATAGAGAACCCTCAGTCAAAGAATAGACGGTGGATGATTTAGCTCTTTCCTATGCAACTTTTCTACACAAGCTGGTTTTAATTGGGTTATTCCTCTCCTGATACACACCAATTTCTCCTGCAGGAAAACACACCAAATACATTTTTAATTATATGTGGTTATGCAATAGGAGAAAGAAGCAAAAACAAATAAAAATCATTTCAGATGTTGGGTTCAATTCAAAGTTGACCTTTAAGCTTTGTACCTGCTTGTCGCAGTCTTGTGATGCTGTTACATTCACACAAACTCTCCAGGAATGTTAGTACACTTTCAATTAAATGTTAATGCATTTTCATCTATAAAAGAAATTTCCAGTATTGCTTTTAAAATGCTATAAAAATACGAGGATCAGGGTCACAGCTCAGGGATGCATTCAAAAAATATTTCTCTCAAAATGAGGTTTGTGAGGACCTACCCAATACCAATATTACCTGACAAACAGGAGTAGAGACCTGTTGTCCTTTCTCACAGGCTCATTACTTCTTTCATTTGGTTACTTGTGTTTCTGCAAAGGCTACACCAAATTAATTGCATACAATGAGACCATCCTTCAAATATTTATGGAACCATTAAGGGGTTATGTAAAATAAAAATCTCAGGGTGAATGAAGCCTTCCTCGAGTGGTCAGTCAAACAAATAGAAAGAAATTATAAAAACAAGAAAACACCTAATGTATTCCAGAAACCTGGTAACCTATAAGTTTTAGGAAAGCTACAAGGAAGTACAAGGAAATTCAGCAGTAGTTCCCAGGAAGGTTTTAGAGAAATGACTTACTAAATTTGAGCTTGGTAAAAAGAAGCTCCTTGCTCATCGCTTTGCTCCAAACAGAGCAACTGGAAACCTTAGCTACTGAAAAAAGATTGCTTAGTTTTAAATGATTGGATTTTATTTTAACGATTTTCTATTCTTTGGCTGTGATGTATGTAATGCACCAGCTTGATGAAGCTTACCATATATTTTGTGAGCTGCAAACAACCTTTTTGGGAGTGTGGCCACAACATCTTTGCCAGCAATAAAATGCCATACATTCCTCTTGTGTGGTCAAATCAAATGCCTATAGATTTTTATCTGAAGACCAAAATAGTATTTAATCCAGTATATTTAACTTCATAACATTTGTTTCACATTCTTTAAATGTTTCAAATATGTGAAAAGCAATGTCTTCTACCCCCTGCTTACCACAGTGACCGCAGAAATGCTTGCGTGCCAGTTTACACCAGTTAGTCAATTGTACTAAAAGTAAATGCAAAAGCATTACCCAGCAATAGATTTCAGGTTTAATAAATTGCATTGCAAATGTAAATCATTACATTTGCATATTCTAGTCCCAATATTTTACACTTTCTGATCATCACATGTTCTGCGTACTCATGAAGGCAGACATCCTAAATTTATTGTGCCTGCACTAAATTTAACAAGCACTAAATTTTTTTGTTTTTATGTTGACTTTAGATCAGGTTTGCATGATGTCAAAAATTTTTGATATGCACAATCATTTACAAGGTCAGGCCCAAAGTGTTTGAAAGTGAAAAATGATTATTTTTACATAGTTTTCTGCTGTTGTAATTCTTGGCCAGGTCTCGCTTTAAAAAAATAAATTTTTGAAAAACAAACAAGTCTGCAATTACCAAAAGATTAAACTGAATTGGAAATGAAGCAGGCGTGGTCTAAATGGATTTCATAAAGCATTTTCCTAAGAAAGTTTACTTCTTGAAGTCATCAGTTTGCATAAATCAGATGTAATTTTTATGCACAAGACTTTCACGTGGCTGAAAGTCAACATTTAAATGGTGAGTCATGACCTCTCAAGTTTAATCTGTTCATTACTGACCGAGTTAACATGCTGCGGGTGAGAGGCTTGCAGCGAAACCTTGCTGCATGCTGTCGAATAACAGGAATGTTCTGAAAAAGCAGAAACAAGGAAAAGCTGTGGTGTTCACAGAAGCTACATGCATCAGTAAGTATAGTGACAAAATGTTTTAGAGTAACTTTAAATCTATTTCAATGAATGTTGGGAAGTATATGGTTTGCATGCCGTGTATTTTGTAACTCTCAAAAAACTGTTCATCGCGTGTGCATTGCTTATTTCTAGATGATGTCCAAAACCAAATTTTGAGCAAGTAAATCAAAAATGCTTCAAGTTTTCAAAATGTTTGAGATGGACAATGGAAGCTGGAGAGTTGTTTCAAAATGTCTTTGTTTTGAAATATATTCAAGGTGAATTTATATGTTCTACCCATCAGTTTAGCCAGTAATGTTGGGTTGAGACAGTGATGATCTTTTCAGTGAAAATCTCACAAAAAACAGCTTTTGATCAGAAATGAATTGCTTTCTGTGTTGTTTTCTTGAACACTGTATATGAAGTTTTAACATGGAAATCAGAGGTTAATTTCTCTCTGACATCAGGAGGTAAGCAGACAAATTAAGAATCATAGAAGATTTTCACCAGAATCAGATGAAGAGATTGCAGTCCAGACACTCACAAAAAAACCATGGCAACAATAAAGAACCTCTGTCTACAGCTAAAAGCAATGTAACAAAACTGTGTCTTATTACTGGTTATTATACACAAGTAGGAATAAAAAGAAAAATCAATGTGTATTAAAATGTCTCAATTTCTAGAAATTACAGAAAATTGTTTTACACCATCCGTTTTACCTACACAGGAAAGCATTTATTTTTTTTGCAAACATTCAGTACATCTTAGAACAAATATTCAAGAAAATGTAATTCTAACAGCTACAAAATGCATACTGGAAGGTGATAGTTATTCAGTTATTTTAAGATCAAACTAAAATGAAGTGAAACATCAAGACAACAAGTGTTGCACTGTGCCATTCTTGTTAGATATCAGCTTCAGCTTCCAACCACGATCACAAATCATGTTTATTTTACAAAAAAACAGAGTGACACTTCAAATAAGATGCAACATCATTGCAGGCTTTTTTGGGGAAAGTATTTTCACATAAAAAGCACACAAGCACAGAAGATATTTGCAGAAGCAATTAGGTTGCATTTTGGGGTGAAATGACTCAGAGCTGAGCAAAGACATCCCTGTGTACTTTGGTAGGACCACAAACCTTAATATATTTTTGTGAGAAACACTCACATGAAGTAGGGCTTAGTTGCAAAGTGAAATGATTATAAACTCATGCATTTGGAATTTCTCTACAAACCTAATCTCAAAAGTGTGGTATCCAAGTTTATTCAGCCCTGCTTTGGGAGTCATTTTTAGTAGTTTAGTAGAAGTAGTTTGTTTTGTTGAGATTTTACTACTATGGTTACGAATCTAGAGAAATTTTTTCCCGTTTTTTCCTAAAAAATTGTCTGACAGTGTAGATAATACCAGCAATTTTTAAGTGCTGTCACAGAGTGTCAGTGGGCTTTTTGCTGAGACATTCTAACATATGACTACAGTTTGCTCTAGACCATTCCTTTGTAGCCTGGCCGTATGTTCAGGGTTGTTGTCTTGCAACTTGAAAAGTGGACCTCTGCACAAATTGTTTAGAACCTTATAACAGTATTTAGCTCCATCCATCTACCATTAACACTGACCAGCTTCTTTCTCCCCCACTGAAGGAGAGCATGCAATGCTTCACCCCATTTTGAGTTTAAACAGGGGTAAGTGTCTCAATGTGATGTGAAGTGTTCATTTTCTGCCATGCACAGCATTTTGCACCTAGGCCACCTGACCAAAGTAGTTTTGTCCTCATGCTCCTTTCCATTCCTTCATAAAGGTCAGATTTGTAGAATGCACAATTGCTTTTCCCACCTGCAGTGTGAATCTTATGCAGCTGTTCCACAGTTGCCCCAGGCATCTCAGCCTTTTTTTCTGATTAATGCTCACTTTGCTTGGCCTCAGTTTATGTGGATGGACATGTCTTGGTAGGTTTGCAGCTTTAATAAACTCTTTTCATTTTCAGATGATGAACTGAGAAGTGATGTGAAATCCAAAGCTTCATTTTAAAAACTAACCCTGTTTCAATCATTGCACAAATTTATCACAATATTCTAGTATTACTTTCAAATTAAATTTGATAGAAATAATATACAAACACCATATTTCATTTTAAATCAGATATGTCAAACTTATTTAAACAGCAAATTTCAGGGGAGATTTTTACTCCATACTTTTTCTCTCAAGGCTCTGGATGTAATTTTGGGGTTTGTTTCTCGCTGAAAGCTCTTTGCTGTCTTTGGAAGACCTTTTCAGCTGTCTGATGTTCAAAATGTTTCATCACAGTTTTTTCCTTCGAACGGAAATTTACTGCCGTGGGCTTAAAATCCGGACCACCCTGATTTTAATCCATCCATTTACAAATTCCAGTGGTAAAATCTTAGAGTTTCATTTTTCTTTTTAAGTGAATCACAAAAGCAGATAGTTATACAAACCTACAGAAAACCCCTGAGAAAAGCTCATGAAGCCAACAGTGATTTAAAAAAAGCTCCAATGAGGAATGAAGATCCATCAAAATTGTAAAATAACTCAAACTAGACTGCGACAGACTGGCGACCTGTCCAGGGTGAACCCCGCCTCTCACCCGGAGCGTAGCTGGAGAGGAACCAGCAACCCTCCTGACCCCATTAGGGACAAGGGTGAACAGAAAATGGATGGATGGATGGAACTCAAACTAGAACCAAAGAAGAATTGTGTAATTCAATTAATATTTTTTTGTTTTGTTTTGTTTTATTTGATCCTTTTTTAGAAGTAAAAGTTTATATAAGAAAATATTCTAAGAAGGCATGTGCAGTTAAATTAATTTATCCTTTTTTGCCTGTTCACACATAATTTGTTGCTAACAAGCCAAGCAAATCAAATGTCAATATGGGAAGTGTTAAATTAGAGTTCCTGTTAGTTTGTTCATATGTTGATTATAATTAGCTCAAAGTGCTGTTTTTCCTCAGCATATGGTGAGATGTATTGTTAGTGAACTATGTTTTTTCTTGTGCCTGTGGAATTTCTTTTCTTTATTTCTGTGGATAATAAGTCTAATCAACCTGTAAGAATTAAAGGTGATAAAGTTACTTCACTCCAAACTAAATGTTTGTTCTGGGCTGGCTCAGTAAAAGTCAATTTCAGAAAAGGTTGCTGCAAGGTCACGAATCGGAAACTAATTTTCTGCAGAGCCAGGCTAAAAATGGCTGAATCTCTCAGGAAAGGGCAAAAACGTACACGTGTAAGTGTGTGTGTTTGGACAACAAGTTCTCCGCTATCAGATGCATACAGCTGCTCCAAATATATTGGAACTGCCTCGAGGTCTTTCATTGTTTTTCTTTCTTTGTTTTTTACCCATCCTTCCATTTGCTCATAATTGTTCTGACTATGTGATTTATATTCAGAGCCAATCTCCTGAGTTCAGCATTTCTAAGAATCACCTTTTTCTGCAATTACACTTCAGTATTTTGCTATATATATCTCTACCAGTGTTGAAAGTCCAGAGACTGAAATATTTCCCTCTTAGTCTGCTAAAGAGCTCAGTAAGACGAAATGGAGAATATCATTGAAAAGCAGATTTTCAGACTTGCCTCAGATTACAGCTGAATGCAGGCAATGCAATGCAAGGTCATTTGTATTGCACAATGATAGAAACAGAATTCAAAGTGAGGAAAAATTAAAAGAGCACAAATAACAGGAACTACAACCTATCCAATAAAAAAAATAGCACTATTGTTATCATTGTTGCTTTACAGCAAGAAGGTCCTGGGTTTAAATCCTAACATGGAGCCATTTTGCATACATTTTCAATGCTCTGCCGATATATGAATGGGTTGTCTCCTGGTACTCTGGTTTCCTGTCACAATCTAACCACTGCAATTAGGCTAAAATAAATTGTTCACACCCTTGGCAGATTTAGATCAGATTATCAGTAGCCGCTGAGATGATAAAATAGTTTATTACTGCAAAAGAAAAAGCCCCTCTACTACGTTCACATCCAATTTCAGCTCATAAAAGCTCTTTTAAGCGCTTTTTTAGACGTTCTACTTCAAATACTTTGTTTACAAGTATTCATTTGCCAGTCAATATTACCTTAATTTGACAGAGATGTTAAGTAACATGATGCAGTTAAAAATTTGGATGCACTTAACTTCTGTGCTGGTCCACCTATGAAATAAACATTTGGTGCACCAGTGTAAAAAGCTGTAGGGCCTGGAGAACCTGAGCTACAGAATCAAACTTATACCTGATGGTTTTTTTGAGATGGGAGATGAATAAAAAACATGAAACTAGAAAAATCATAATGGGAAGTCATTACATCACATCACAAAGTTCTTCTTCCATTTGTGAAGATCAGGAGAGATGAAAGTTTGGTTGAGTTTTCTCTGCACCTTCCAACATCTAATGCACTGTATATTTTGGTAGTTAGGACTCTATATGGAGCTTTTACAAACCAGGAGAGGTGGAGAGGTCAGAGGTTACAACTCAGTGAAGTCAGCACCAAAAATGCACATCTTTCATGTGAGCATCAGTGTGGAGAAGAGATCATATTTTCTGTGTAGCCCAAAATAAACTTTATTCATGTGAGTAAAACTTTCCACTGCACTGAAATAATAATGGCTATCAAGGAATGGCGACATAATCAACATAATTTGACAAAGGGTTTGGCTCCATTTTTCTTTTTATCCCATCCTTTTAATTATTTGATCAATCATGTTGTCTTGTTTTGTCCTTTAATGTCCTATAGAGCAGTTTGTATTAATGCATTGTCCATTGATGCTCCATTTATTTCTATCAAAAAAATGTGGTATAGATCTTTTGATCTGACTATATGCAGATATTGTTACTTAAAAAGCAACTTTTTCAATGATACAGGCACAGACCTGGTTACCTGTACAACAATTTAGAAGAGTAAATAAAATTATTATACTGCAATAGTCTCCCTGTCTAAAAATAAAATAATTCAGAGAAAAATGAAACAATTGAAAATGAAAGAATGGTTCATGTTTGCTCTTCCCACTCTCTTTACTGACTTGACACTTGATCCAATAACTTAATGTTTCATAGATTTGTCAAATCTGATCTGCCTCTTTTATTTTACTTGATTAATCATATAATGCTTTCTCCTTTATGTTTGTGCAAAATCACCTTTGTGCAATATCCTAGAAAATTAGATTTTGACATGTTGGATTCATTGTACCTCAGAAGTCCATCAACATCAGTGTGATTTGTTTGAGAGTTTAAACTCGGACTGACTCCATGATGCAGAGCTCTAATTTGTATTCATAGGCTCCACCCATAAGGAGACAAAACCCAAAAAACAACAACAAAAAAACAATTACTTCCAACTCAAGTAAATTCTTATCAAAGTATAGAAAATAAATAAAAGAGAAACTTAGTTTCTAAGCTGCCACAGAAAAATGCCATGGAAGAAGAAGCTGTTTGACACTGGAAACTACAAACCAAGATGAACATGAACACGAAGACTCTATGTGCACCGCGCCAGTTTGTGCTGAACCAAAAGGTAAGTTGTGTAGGGTGTGTGTGTAAGGATGTTTTGTGTAGGAATATGTCCCAGTTTGTGACTGCTCCTCCATCACCAACTGATTACTTAAACCAATAAATGTCTAATGACTTTATGAAAGATTAGTAAAAGGGAAGCTGATTCCTGAACCAATTTATTAAACCTTTGAAGATTGTGCCACTCATGTATGCTTGCTACTCAATCACATGTATAGAATAAACCTCTCATAACTATAATTTAATTTTGTTCTCTTTGATTTATTGCAACTAATATAGCAAATAAAATAAAAAAAAATCACTTTAGCATAAATATTTTCTAGGTTTATAACTCTTTTGACACAATTCTTTAATTACAATTTGATACTTTTTTAATTGCATTTATGTGACCCATAAAACAACTGCTGGGATTATCTACATCCCTCCCAACAAGAGTCTTTATTCACTGACAAAGGTGTCTTCAGTTTGCTTTTGTGAAGTCTCCACTTGACTGAATCATAAAACAAACGCCCACAGAAACAGTCACAGCTTGCTTTTATTGTTTTTTGAGAAACTTGTTAGTGACTAATTAAGCTCATTAGAATGAGATAAACAGAAATGATGTTCAGTGTTTGACCTATTGGATGAGGCACAAATGAAACAAACACAAATAATTATTTTTTGAGAAAAAAACTTGATATCTAGAAATGAAGTACTTATACACATTTAACAAAACACATTTTCATTGAAAACAGGAACAACTGGTACCAGTACTCAATCTTCAAAAAGAAGGTAATGGATGTACGGACAGATGGAACTCTTAACTTTATTGACGTAAACTAATTGTTCTTTTGAAATTTTTTGATTACCTTTGTACATTTCTCTTTAATTATGAACATTTGAATGTTTTATTTAATTGATGTATATAAATATTTAGCTCAATACTTTTAAACTGTGTTATTCCAGAGTGGAGATCAAATGTTTTAAATAAACAAGCTATTAAGCTTGAGGTTAGAATTAAGCTGCTACATTCAGATCTCAATGTGAACGTAGCATTTTATAGCTGAGAAAAAAATTTTACTTTGAAGAGATAAATATAAAAACAGAAAAACCTGAGAATAAGCATGCATTCAGACTGAACACTTGTAAGTAAATGCCCTGCTCTGAGTTCTGTCTTTTAGTTTACACTTCTTTTTCTCCCTTTTCCCTCTCACTCTTTACAAGAGTCTGAGATCAGGAGCTGGCATCACTTTGCATGAGCTTATTTTACTGGAAGCCAATAAAGTTCAGGTTGCACCCAAAGAGGTGAAGCAGAAGGACAAAAAACATGTTTCTGTCACAAAAATCAACCTAATGAAGAAGTGACTTTATATTTTATCGACTGATATTGACATACTTCAGCAGTGAATGCTCAAAATGTATTTGTTTTTCTTTCTAGCCTAATGAGACACATGCTTCAGCAGTGCAGACATCTCCAAGACATAGAGACAATGGTGATGTTGATAATCAGATTCCTTATGTGTTGCATTGTGGTGCATCAGGCTTCATAGAGAAATAAGTGGATGGTTATAGATTATTTAAATGCAATCAGCAGCCAAGTCTCTATTTAGATTTTATTATCTGCATGAGACAGATGATTCATATCATCCAGCTCAGACGCCAGTGCAGCCAAAATGCTTTTAGTCGCATGGCACAATTTCTTATGCAAATGCACTTTCTGTAATCTGACAGTAGCTGGTTGTGAGCTGTAGCTATGAGATGAATATCTAACTGCTGGTTTATCACCTCATTTTCCAAAATGTATATATATGTCCATCTGTTAGATTTCTACAAATATATTTTAAAAGCATGCAATTGCAACACACATGGAAGTTTATTCGGTTTTCTGAAAAGAGCAGGGTAGCTTTTTCTTTTTGTTTCATCTTCACACCTTCATCTCAGCTGCCAAGCTGATCTGGCTCTGAGAGGACAAAGATCAGGTTTTTCTTTACAAACATTGGTCATGCAGGTTTTGTTTTGTTTCTTTTGTGCATGTCTTACATTCCCTCTGAGAGGAGCCTTAACCATATTCCAGATGTGTATAGAAAAACACAAAACAAACCTTCTTTCCCACTTGACTGCACAAATTAAGAAAGATTTTCATTGCTTTTAAGCAATTTATTACAAAGTATGTTTGAATTATATATATATATATATATATATATATATATATATATATATATATATATATATATATATATATATATATATTTGAATGGATGTAATTCTGAAGTGCTCCTTGAGTAACGTGTTACTGTGTTACTGCACGGACTAGTAACACTTATTGATTTACTGCACAGAAGGGAGACAAAGACACTCATAAATGTCATCTTTACCATTTGCCTTTAAATTATTGCTTTTCCCTTCAACAAGTCTTGCAACATTAGAGGGCTATTACTACTTGCTTGGTTTTGTAATTACAAACTCAGATCTGCTGCACAAAACAAATCTCTCACTTTCTAATCAGGATTTCTATTAGTTATTTTGTATTTTTCTGCCTGACAGCTATTAGTTTTTATTTGAAGAAAGTAATATAAACTGCCACCAAATTGAATAAGTGTTGGCTAAATACTCATTTCTTGTACATAAAATTTATGTTTTAGTTTATTTAGTTTAGTTGAGAAATTAATTGAGTTTTTAAGAGTTTTAAATATTTCTCTAAAGTTTGGTTCAAGTAAATATCCACAATTTTAAATGTATATTCCCTAAGAAATATTGGTTTGCCTTAAAACCAACGTGACTTATATTACATTGCAAAATGCGTGTTTGTTACATTGAGAATAATATAAATGCATGCTGTGTACTCTATATGTCAAAAACTTAAGTTGTTGTTGTTCAAGTCAGTTTATTTTTCCAAATTGCTGTCGCATCAGTGCTTGAAAAAGAGTCACATTCTTCTTTTTATTTTTAGATGGATTTGGCGAAAATGAGATTGTGACTCAGAGTGAGAGGAGGAGGCTTCTGCTGCTTGTTAGTTGAGGTCATTTTTTGCTATCTGTCAGGGATAAATCGTAGGTGGGACAATGAATTGGCCTTGAGCTATCTCTCCTTCCATCATTCAGCAGACATCACTGATCAAATTTTTGACAAATCTTGACAGAGTATTATTTGTCATTGGGTTGAACTGTTACTCTTAAACTACTGTTTGGCCTAAAGGAGGAGATAATTTTGTCACATATAACATGACAAAATGTCTCATGTTGTTATTACATTTAGACTCTTGTACTAAATTTACATTCATGTGCAACCAATTAAATTAAGTTGTTCAACCATACATTGTAGATACAGTTTAGTTTTTATTTTATTAGTTTCCTGAAAAAAAAAATAAATAAACAAATAGTTGGATGTAGTTAAAAGACACACTGAGAGGATAGCATAGATCAGATCTGTTCAAACCATAAAATATGTTGGCTGGAGAAGTGAGTAGGAGATGAAGATTGGACAGATGCCAGGAAGAAACTGAGACTAATGAGCCAGAGACGGGTTAGGGTTCAACAGTTTATGATGAGGGAGTGAACTTTTCTTTCACCTTTACTTTTTCTTGACCTGTACAGATTTTGCTTTTATCTTATAATACCTCTGGATAGACACAAGGTCGTTCACTTAATTTTTAAGTAAGAAAGATGTTTTCTCATGACTTTTGTGACTCTTAACAACAGACCTTCAAAGGAAAGCTACAAGAATGTAATCAAGTAAAAATACTAAAACTAAGGATTCAAACCAGGATCTATATGAAGAAGTTTTTAAGTTGTTCCTCATCACTAAAATCTCCTCTTGCCCCGCATTGCTTAATCAGTATTCTCTTAGCCTGTTTGGCATAGGGCTAAATGTAAAGTACTCTTTTTTTTTCAAAGTCTAACACAATGTGCCACCTGATGTTCAGGTAAAGCGGAACTAAAACTGAAGGAGAAACCGCACTGACTTTGATCTGCAAAAGGTGTCAAAGTTCCTGCTGAGAATAAAACAGGGGAAATGTTAATAAGGTGCTTTTAAATGCATGTAAATATGCTAATGAGCAATGCTATCTTTCATTTAAGACCGGAGGGAAGTTTAGGGTGATTATAATTACATGTCTAATTAGACATCTTCTTATTAGAGAAACTTTATAACTTTTAATACTGCTTCTACTGTTTAGGAAATCTTCTAGCAAGAACCTGTGAAATGTATTTAACTGAATAATCAAATAATCAAACCATTAAGTGCGACACCAGCAACCATAGTTCAAGGTGTGAAAAGGTTTACTGGAAATTTTGTTGAACATACAAAACTTCTGTGGAAGCCAGCTCTTTTCCAAGGCTTTTTGGTTTCAATATTTGAATGAGAAATTAAATAAAATATGTAGGCTGCATAAGATTTATATTTCTTCTGTTAATATATGTACACTATGCTGTAAAAAAATGCTGTTCTCTATTTACTTTTTGTGACAATGTTTCATGTCAAAAAAAAGTTGTAAGATTTTAAATATTAGCAAATCTGTTTAAGTCCATGGCATGACTTTTCATAATCCAGTTTAAATCTGGACTTTGACTAGGCAACTTCACACGTTTTATGAGCTTTGAAGAACTTAAATAAAAATGTGTTGAGAAAACTGAATATGTTGTTTTATTACTTGTGGTCATAAATGAACCAAACATAAAAGGTCAACTATGTTACTTTGTAAAATACACAAGTTTCCCTTTTTGAACTGAATTCGGAAAATTAATCAAAAATTTTTATTGATTTATCTGCTTCATCTAAGTGTTGTTTTCTGGACACTGACTAAAAGCAGCCTGCTGGCCAAATGAGAACAAAATTACAAAAAGTTGCATTTTGTTGTAGTCCAACAAAAATCATACATTTCTTGTGCACTCAAGGTTTGTCTTTAAATGAAAGTTAAAGTTTGCCTCTTTACACGTGCACAGGTCATTTCAATCAGAAGCGCGTCAGCAGGGACAGCCTCGGCCAAATGGATCGTGTTAGTTAAATGTAGTGTGTCGGTGACGGAGACTGCGAGAACGAGTGAGCGCTTCCGTTACTTCAGGGCTGAAGAAAGGAGGAGGGACTTGACCGGAGCGGTTTAATGTCCACTGTGAGTTCACACAAAGCGAAACGGCGTCAACTCCTCCGCAGCAGACTGTCCGGACACAATCCGCGTTCCTTTAAAAACCTTCGACGTTCCCCCAACTCTCTGCAGGGGTTTCTGCACTCCTCTTTTTACAGTGTCCCTGTCTCCAGAGTCCCAACCAGCAGTGCGCTCTTTAGCTCGCCGGCTTTTTGCGCACGGACGCGTCTCCAAATTCCGCCACTGGTCTTTGCTGCGCTCCTTCCACTCAGCTGAGCAGTCCCGACCGTCAACTACAGCCAGAGGTTTCCTTCTTTTTTTGCTCTCTCCATTACTTATTTGTTGTTTTACTGAAGAGCAGCGGGGTTTTGGCTCATGGGTATTTAGTGTCGTGACATGCTTTCAGGACCCGGCGCCTTCACAGAGAAATGGTGAGTGAACTCCACTTCTTTCTGCCAGGCATTTCTGTGCCCGCTGCCAGTTTGTTTATATTCTGCGTAAGGGTGAACTCTTCAGATAAGCTGTCGCTCACACACTAAAGAACGCGTTGCCTCCACCTGTCATGTGCAACCACTTTTAGAGTGTCGGAATTCCCAAATGAGTGAACATATTAGGAATACAGATAATTAGATTTTTTTTTAAAAAAAAAATATATCTCTGTGTTTCAGCATGTCTAATTCAGGAGTTTATAATCCATAAATATTTTTCTTCATTCAGAATGATTTAGTGGATAATCCCCTATAACGTTGAATGGTGTTTGTTGCCAAGTTTCATTTCACTTTCACTGTAAAATGCACCAAAACAATTTAAATCTAAATGCACGTTTTCCATACATTTGACCCCTGCACACCCAGGCGGATTTGTAGCTACCCATTTAAATCGATCAGTGATCCATTGATAAGGAGAGCTGTGGATACATGCAGGGAGTGAACTGTCACATGCTTCTTGCCTGTTGAAGCAGGAGGCTGTGCGGGGACACCAAATCCTGTAAGTTGAACAGCTAGTATTTCCAATTCTGTTAAATTTTTGAATAATGGATTGTTTAATGTGTAGTTCATTTGGCTGGAATTGTATTACAAATTTGATCATCACAGGTTATAGTAGAACATTCTTCATTTATCAAATTTTGATTGTCATGCTGACTGGAAATGACCAGTGTTTGAATGAAAATAGATGATTTGGGCTGTGGAGGTCATTCAGTTTTAAATATTTTTTTTTCACATTAGAGGGAATTTTATGTTTCAGAAATTGAGTAGGAGGTTCTGTGATTTTATATTTTGAATTCATCACTGTTACAACAGTTTTGCCTTCTCTGTGCGCAAATGTTTTCACAATGACTTGGGCTAAGGCCTGTGATTGCGATCTATTATGCAATATTTATGGTCTAATCACTTTTTCCATCGATCAAAGGTTGAGGTACAATGTGTCGTTTCATTGGCTCAGATGTTGATTGGAGGATCACAGTTTTATAATTTACAGTTTACAGTCTGGAGCTTGCCCTCAACAACTCTTCTAGATGAGCTGGAAAGCAGCCAAACTGCAATTTTACACACAAATGACTCCAGGTGTTAGTACAGGCCAGGTTTTTATGTGATACTGTTGAGCAAAGGAAATTTGCCACTTTTTACTTTTCTTTTTGTGGAGAGAGATCTGCAATAACTGCATCTGATTGTGAAAGTCCCTTAGACACAGTTCAATAAAGAACCGCTGTGGTTCGGTTCTCAGATGTGACTGTGATTGTATTCACTATTGTAACTATTCTTTGCTGTGGCATTTGTGAATTACTAATGGCATACCGGAACCATGAGCCTCCTATATTTATTCCTCATCTATAACAGTTTTTGTTTTATATATAATGGCAATTAAATAAATCAAAAATAGACATCAAATATATTCTAGAAAATAGCAAAAAAGTAAAATTTTACCCAGATCTATTTTTGACAGCCTATAAAGATTAAGTGAAATATTGTGCTCTGGAAAATCTTTGAGGCATTTTGTCGTAATTTTTGTGTTTTATGCTTTGTGGTGAACTGTGAGCTGAGATATTGGTAAGATTTTATATTGCATCCACCTTTGAATTCCTGCTGGGTAATTCTAAGCAGTGATGGAAAGTACAGTGCTGTGTATAATGGCTGTCTGTTTCTGTGGGGATGGTGCCAAAGGGTCACATTCAGAAAACAAACAAATGCATCTCCAGTGGCAAAATCTTTGTTGGCTTGTTTTTGGTTAGGTAATGTTTGTGATTTGTGATTACTAGTAAACCTAAGCTTGTTGAAAATATAGAAGGAGTTATAGTTGGAATAAGACTGTCATTTTTTTTCATGAACCATTCTTTATGTATAAATTTTTTTTCTGTGATTGAAGGCTTTCTCAGGTTGTCCACAAGAGGGCATATAATTGTATATAAACTGCATTTCTAAGCAGGAACTTTGTGGAAATAATCTGTGCTTTGAATGAGCAAGCGTTTAGGCACCCACTGAATGTCTGGAACAGGAGATCCAAGGATTTCTCAAACATGCATGAATCAAAGCAACACACCAGGTCTGTTTTTGATGAGGGAACAACATTAAAATATAATATCAAGCTCAAAAAAGTCTTTGCCCCCTTCGGTCCTGTCAGAGGATGATTGCTGAACCTGAAATCTAGCAACTGACATGTTTTATTACAATGTGGACACCATTGGTTCTTCAGTGGTGGTTGAGGATATTCTTCAAGCTCAAAGTCTTCATTGACAAAGTCAACAATACTGCATTGCTTTCATGGCCCTAAACAGTAGTTACAACTCAGACTTACCCTACTTATCTACAACAAATGGTAAATTATATAACATGGTGGCAGGTTTTGCCAAGATTGTGTCTGTTAAAATGACAAGTGACATGTGGATTAAAATATTTCAGTTAATTATTTTGGCCCTATTCATGTAATGCATATTTATACATATAAGGTGGAATAAGGTGTTATTCCACCTTATTTTGATTCATCTGCAAAGTAAATAAATTAATTTCAATTAGGGGAAAGCTCTAAAGAGCTGTAGTATGTGTGTGTATGTGTGTATTTGATAATGAAAAAATGTTGAGAGTGCATATCAGCATTCAGGCTGCATATCAGTCTGAATGCTGATATGCAATTTTTCTTATCTTATTTATGTCAACATGCGAGATTTAAGTTGGAGTGATTTGCTCTTTATACTAAAATGCACATTGTCTGTCTGGAACCAGTATGCAGCAACAGGATTCAACCAGGATGCGTTACCATGTTGTTGTATAGAACTGTCAATATAGGAAGCAAAAAGAGGACTTTTGATGCTAAGTGGTTTGGTAACACACTGTCTGGTACACATTGTACAGAACAACAAGAAACTTTGATTGCAGGGCAGAAAGTCCAGAATGTCAGTTAATGTGCTGACACTCAGTAGTTGTCATTACATACAGGAAGGGGCAGAATTACTTGGCATGCAGGGTGGATGATGTAAATATGAAGCTGGCAAGGCTGGAGGGAGACACAACAACACTGCAGATGGTGACTGATGGTGGTGGACTTTATGCAATGATGCTCCTACTATGTTTTCATAATTACTTTACATTGCAGCTATGGAAGACATTTGTGATGCTGTTTATGATAAATATTTTATTACACGCACTATACCAACCCAGTATTTGATTTGCGTGATTTATCAAGTACCGCCATCTTTTGCTTAGTCGTCTACAAGCTTCTGGCATCAGTCTGACTGAAAGTTTTGCCACTTTTCTTGGCAGAATTTGAGTTAATTTTCTTTGTTAGGTTTTCTGACACAAACCTTAACACATTTTAAATGGGGTAGGGCTTTGGGAAGGTTATTCCAGAAGCTTAGGGTGCATTTATTGTATCAATTTCAAAACCACTTTAGGTGTGTTTGAAGATCATTATGCTGGTCAAAGTTTCAACCATCTAGCTGTTGATTTTAGTAAAGTTTGTAAAGATAAGTCTTCCTACTTTATTAGGTAATGCTTTGTGTGTCAAGTTTTAGTATATTTATCAGTAAAACAAACCCATAGCAAACCCAAACCAGCTAGGATTAGTTTTCTCAGATTTCAAACTCTCACCTTGAATCATTGGAACATTGGCCTTCTCATTGTGGCTAAATCACTAAGTTTTTCTTATCTAAGCAGAAACATTTCTTCCAAGGCGCAGTTCCACATAAGAATGGCTTTTAAACCCAAAGTACTTTTCCCAGAACTGAGGAGGAAATGCAGCTGGCAATAGTTTTTTTTATGAAAAACCCTGGTATTAAGGTGTCCTCGTGGTGGAGACCATCGTAAAAGCAGGTATTATTTTGTATCTCTGCCGATTACTTGTTCACTTTTGTATTAAATCAACTCCTCTTCTGCTTGGCCTTCTGTGAATTGACCACCTGTGTCTGCAGTCACAATTTCTTATATAATAAGAGTCTTGTTTAACATAAACTTGTTTTTGGTTTTTAGATATGCTGCTTCCTTTCCTTATCGGTCTCTTTTTAAGGACTTTTAGACTATAAAGCAGGTTTTCAGTAGGGATAAATTAATAGTTTGTTATTTTTCTGATAGTTTTTTTGGGGTTGATTTGACAGAGTTGCGACCAGCACAGCAGTAATGGTAACAGAAGAAGAGTCTGTCTCATTATACAAAATACTTTTTTTTGTATACAGGTTTAACGGCATGCATTTAAAGTGCTAGTAGTATATTAATAGTAGTTATTTCTTGTGTTGAAAATTGGCGTTTTGAGCAATATTATTTTCACATCAAGCCCCTCCTGGAACATTTCTCCTGTAACTCAGTTTTTTGGAGTGCATGGATAAAAAACTTTATTTGATGTTCTTAGATGTTTGCAGGAATGGGTAGGTTGAAATGTCATCACAAAAGACTGATAAAAGTAGTCTTGATTCCAGTTCTTTTATTGTTCAGTTTGACAGTGAGTTTATGTTTGTTGTCTCCAGTGTGGGTGGGTGGCACTGTTTCTGTCTCTTTCACGGTTTCATTTTAAACTCTGCCACAAACTTTCAAGTCAAGGAGACATCTTGTTTTGCCAAATTATTGAGGAAAAATCCTCTGGTGAAAAGGAAAATGCCTTTTTGTTATTAGATTTTGACAACTCATTTTATAATAATTTTCTGCTGTGGAGGGTGAGGCCCAGGGTTTAAATGAACAAAGGTTGTGTTCTGTTGCTGAATTATCAATCATTTTCGGTGCCAATCATTCTGTGACAAACATGACTCACCCACATCCATATCGGTTCCTGCAGTCTTAGCTTGAGCTTGAACTACATTTTTGTAGATAGATTTCAAGATTTTGCTTTGTTATTGTTGGTTTTAACAGTGATAGGAGTTTGTCCCATAATCGGTGTGTTGCTAGTTTGAATCCCTGCTCCCTCTGTCTCAGTTGTTGTGTCTTTGGCAGACACTTCACAGGCCTAGTCTGCTGGTGGGGGTCAGAGGGCCCGGTGGCGCCGGTACATGCCAACCTCATCCTGATTTGAGGCAGGGATCTGTCAGACTGTCCCAGGACAGCTGTGGCTACCATCCAGTAGCTTTCTACTTGCAGTATATGAATATGTGAATGACTGAATGTACTGTGAAGCACTTTGGAATCCTCTGGACATGAAAAAGTTATACAAGTACAGCCCATTTATCATTTCTTGTTGCTTATTTAGCTCCAAAATGGAGATATAAATAATTTGGGGCTTGCATTTTAAATGCATCATGGAGTAAATGCACTGATATGAGGCAGGGGTCAGTTGCTTATTCTGGTGGAAACACATAAATAATTGACTATCTGCACAGGATCAATAGTCACTTTCGTTACTTCCCACATGCCAATGTCTTAACTGCCATTCTATGTTTCTGTGACATTTCTCTATAACACATCTGGCACTACATCTGCTGTGTCCCAAGGAGCTACTCTGGTTAATCAACTGTATTAAATTCACAATCAACTGCAGTGTCTGCACTTTGACAAAATGCATTTTCAGCAACTGCCAGAATGTAATTGGCACGACCTATAGAGGTGACTCTACAAGAATATGGAGGGGATGGGAGTTTTGTGATCAGAAATTTGAGCAATTTGTCTATAGCTCCTATCAGGTATAAGTTTATGAAATTCAGGGTTCTCTTAAATGCACATTCTGAGGGCTTAAGGTGAAAATTCAACAAAATCTCCACCTTAAACTATTGGCATTCTGCACTTCAAGATCCGTAGAAATTATTAACACAATCTAAACTAACAACTTTACACTTTATTTTGATGAGTCAAAGTCAAATGGTGCTATGAACAAAAATGCAATATAAGATAAAGATGATTACTAACAGAATGAAGCCTATAAGTGTATTGACATTTAAAGTCCAATCTAAAAAAAACAACATCTTAGTGCTTCCATAGAAAATACACTTTGGTCCTCAGTAGGTGCAATTGATTTTAAATCCATGTGAGAGCAGAATATACCTTATTCTTACCTGTTTTTGCAAAACAGTGGCTTAAAAGATTTTATTAAGGGTATTTTTTTTTTGAAGTGACAACCCAATATTAAATTGTTCAAAAATAAAAGGTAACATTTCAAATGATTTAAGTTTTTTTTTTTTTTTTTTTTCCCTGCCAATCATGTACAATTATAGAGAATGAGAAATATATGTTTTTATCTTGTTTTTAGACAAAATAAAGAAGGGAAATTAAGCAAAAAAAAGTTGGAATGAATTTAGTAGAAGTTTAGTTTCTGTGTTGACTGCTCTTCTTGAAATCTGATAGAATAGAGAAGATTGGTTCCACAGTAGCAAATGTAGCATAAAATCCTTTCTGTGCCATTGTCTGAGTGACCATTATTATCGCACCAATCGCCAAGAGCGCGGTTATTTCCCAGAGCAGTGAAAGGTGGATGCTCATGGCAAAACAATAATGTGTCTCACCAGGGAGCAAGGAGGCTGCAGAGACATTCCTATTAGACCTAGCAGTCCGGGTTTTGGAGTCTGTCAGAAGCATTGCAGATATGAGAGAAATGAGACCAATCTAGGCTCCAATGCAACCTATGAATGGATTGATTCTACTCTCCAGGCTGTTCGGTTTCCTTTTTGTGGAAAATTCAAAGATTTGTGCCATACTTCTATTGTCATTTGTCTTTTTAATGATGTGATGATGAACATGCATCATTCTAACAGCAAACTTCTAGCAGTAGTGAAAAAGTTGTGTAAGGATATTCACTGAAACTTAAATAAAATATGATTAATACTTATGAGAAATTACGAATGCATACAAGCCATATAATTTATATCAACATGAGCAAGACAGCTGGAATTTTTCTTCCTATTGCACATCATTTGTTTAATTTGATTAAATTGCTGGAAAAACTGTTTTTCCTCATTAAGCTAGTCCTTGTAGTTATGATTATCTTTGCCTATAATGCACTGACAGTGTACTTATACTCTTATCAACCATTTATCATTTTGCTGTAGAGAAACGCATCATGAAAGCAGCTAAAGGCATAAGAAATGTAGAACACTTAAAATACCAGAAAAGTTTGTCAAGCGTACTTAATTAACAGGATTTTATTGAAATATAGAATGGATTTATAATAGTTTAGTTTTTCTTGGAAATATTTCTGCAGAATATTTCAAGATTTCAACAAATATTTAGAGTAAAATGTCATTACCTGCAAATATAAAAGACAATCCTGACTTTTTCTTAAAAATCACCCAAGTCATTGAGTTTTACTGTTTGTTTTTGTAATTAAAAAGTGCCATATGAAATGGGATATGAATTTAATTTAAGCACTTAAGTCTTTTAAAAGAGTAACACTCTACATAACAAAAAAATCCATGTCCATGATACAACAATAATGTAAAGGTTAAAACAACAGTGAAAGCCAATGAGTATTAAAGTGTTTCAGTTGTGGTTCATAAACAGTCTGGGCGTTTTACTAACACTGTGTTTACACTAACAGTTTTCCAGATTCTCGAAGGAATTCAAGATGAGCATTGCAGTTGCAACGAAGAAGACTTTACATGGTCTTTTGGCCAGTGACTCCCTGGTTCCACTGGCCAAAATCATAATTTAATCAAACCGGACTGATCAACAAGCACCAATGCAGTCTCCTTCTGAGTAGTTTGCTTTGGAATAATCATACCATTAATGTAAAGCTTGCTCAGCATTGGCATCAGGGGGATGTAAGACAATTTGCATGCACAATAAGTAAAAGACGTTTGGAGGACAGTCATGTAACAGGAAGAAAACCAGAACAGCCACCTCTAAGAAAAACCTCAAAGGCAGACTGAATTTTGTAAAAGGTACAAAGACTGGTAGAAAACTGGTACAAATTAATTTTTAACATAAAATCCTTAATCTGATTGTTTGGTACATCTGAAAATGTATAGACTTTTCATGAACACTAACATGAAACATTTGATTAAAAGATTACAAAAGTGACAGAAGAAGTTTTTAGTAGAAACATAAAAAGATCAAAATGCTAAAAATAGTAAACACAATATGTGCAATACATCACTTTACCCCAACTAAAACATTTAAGATGTACTACATGGTGCACAGTAGTGAGTGGAACACTTGGCCAGATTCCCACGATCACCAAATTGTTACATGCCTGAATATCTCTGATGAGTTTTTGAGAAGTTAAATAACCACTTCCTCTTTCTATCATCTTCTTGAATCAATAGCTTGAATATGTTATGCTTGATGAAAAGATTAAAACTCCCTGGAGCCACTGGCCAAAATCAAAACTTAATCAAACCGAGAACATCATTTAAACGTGTCATTTGAGGATTTGTAAATGTGTTGAATTGATTTTGCCAAGATTTAGCTTGAGATAGTAGTGGTAATCTTCTGTTTAGCGTAACAAACACATTCACTACAGCTTCAAATGCAGAGGATGCGATTTGCATGTTGTTGAGCAGAGTCGAAATGTTAAACTCTCTCCCTGGTCCTCTGTTGTCTGTGCTGGAGCAGTTGAATAGGGGTAATTAGCTCTATTCAATGGCTGTCAGATTGGCCTCTGAATGGAGCCTCAATGAGCCACACTCAATGTCTGGTATAACAAATCTGAATCAAAGCTCCCCAACATAATGTATTAGAAAAAAAAAACTGCAGAAAATTAAGATGGATTTTTTTTTTTCTTTTTTTATGTAGCTCCTTTTCAAGGCATAACTGGGACTTTAAGTCATAGAAATATGAACAGAACATGTCAGAAAACCTTTATGTCCCGTGCAGAGCCACTTACAGCCATTGTATGTTCTTTGGAGCACTCTGGATGAAATGTGTGAGCCACTACAAAACACTTCAAAAGTTGCATGTAAGCTGCGACAGACACTTTTATAAACATACCTCCAGACATATTTTTATAAATGTTTTCGTAACTAATGTATACAGATGGGACTTAAATGGCCCAGGCATAAATGACAAAAGTAATATATCTTATGCTCTAATACTTGCAACATGTAAACACAATTATCAAGTAGTCCAGCTTTATGCCGGAACATCTGTTCCAACGCATGAATGATCTGGGTTATAACTGCTTGACTTATTGTCAGAAGTGAAATGGAAGAATGCAGATGTTCACTGTAGAAAGCTCTCATTCATAGTTTTATTGGGCATGTAGCTGAACTGAAAGAAATATGCAAAACATATACCATTAAAATATAATATAGAATAGGCTCGTTTGGAACTTGGTATTTGTTGGCTGTTATTTTTAAGGTATCATATGCAGTGCTGTCAAAAAGGTATTTGTCGTCTTACAATTTTTTTCCTTTTGTCACAACATTTTTTCAGGTCATTTAACAAATCGTGATCAGTCAATGGTTATGAAAAACCAAGGACAGTTTTCAAATGATGAATACACTTAATACGGGAGAAAAGCTACCAAACCAATTAATTTCTTTTTCTGCAGTTAGTGGCAATAGCAGCTATGTAGCCTTTGCATTGCAGATATGTTTTAATTTAGTCATGGTATTTAAGTTTAGACTTTGATTAGGCCAGCTCAAAACCTTAATTTTTCTTGGCTTTGGGTTTGTCTTGCTGAATATTCCGAGTACATGTGATTTTAAAGTCATTAACTAAAGGTCTGACATTCAGCCTCAAGATTCTCTGGTACAGATCAGAACTCACTTTATCAACTTTCCAGACCATTTCACTACTCTCATGTTTGATAGGGAGTACGCTGTATAATGTGTTTAATGCCAGATATTACAGAATGCAAACCTTCTGAAAGGTTTGCATCCTTTTTTATTACAAGTGGAAACTAGGGTTTGGATTTTAAATAATTCATTACATAGATTTTAAGATATTAAAAATCTTATCAGAATTAATTGCATATTTTTACATGCAAAAGGTCAGAGTGGACCATTTGTGTGTTTCTGGTATGCCTATAAACTTGACACACAAGTAAGTGACAAATGCAAACAACAGCGATGGATGACATAGTTGCTTCCCTCGGCCCACCAAGGGTTGAATTTGTCTTCAAAAAACAACCTGGAATGATTCTGGAAATGACTTGTCCTGTGCAAAGGTATTCAAGGCTAAATTATTATCACAATGCACAACTTGTTCCAGCGGCAAAATGTCCCCAATGCTAATGTCAGAATCCAAACGTTCAGATTTATTTTTTTCAAATAAGTTGATGAAAGCTAAATGTGTATAATAGCACTTTGTATAGTGCTTGGTATAGCATCTAAAAGGGTCTTTTAATTGAGAATGCTTATTGTGTCAATATGTTTTTAGAGTTCCACCACTAGCAAAAATATGGCCAGTACCATTTCACAAAATCCTTTGAAAGTAAAATAAAAAAAATATAAGAGTACGAGGGACATGCCTGGAGTTGTTGGTTCAATGACAAATAATATTGAAAAGGAGAAAACCAGGAGAGCCTGTGAAAAATACAGAACATGTATGTCACTCAGGCATTCAGAGAGAAAAAAAGCAACAAGAAGCATTGATTTAAAGCTAAAAATGTTTGGAAAACCTACAGAAGGCATCAGAATTCATTGAATGGCAAAGAAAAGAAACATAAATGTAAGAGCAAATGAAATACAAACTTATAAAAAGCAGACACAGAGGACAGTGATGACAGGGAGCATTAAAGTAGAAGTAAACCAGCGTATACTTTTAATTTTAGTAATCTGAAGCACTTTTAGTTAAATATTTTGTTTAAATATTATGTTTATAGATTGTTAGTTTTCCAATTACTAGCAAACTTGTCATATATTTAATATGTATTTGAATATCTAATATATGAAAAGTATGCTATACAAATATGTTTTCTATATCATGGACACATGACAGTTTTTTTGTTCCAAATAAGTTTAAGATCTTGTCTCCTGGGAAACTACATCTTGAACAAATGTCCTTTTAAGTGACATTTGTGTAGAGATGCAAGCAATCAAAGCATTAACCTTAAGAACTGGTGTAACTTGTTTAAGACATTAGGAAATGCATAAATGCTGTTGCAGGTCTGTTGTTTTAGAGAAGTACTCTGAGTTTGATAGTTTGCACATTCTGTCCTCAGAAGCCAAGCAGCAGTTGCAAAGTTCATGCCAAATAATTTATGTGTGCTAAAGAATTATGGCAGCTGTGAGAGTCCAGTTCAAAATGGGAATACAATCTGAAACACAGAGTAACACATTTAATCCTGGAATTAAATGTGACTGAAAGTAAAAGCTGTGTTGGTTGGGTTTATGCTACGCAGTTAAGGCTGTGCTGTCAGATGCAGGGAAAACAAAATAAAAAATTGCATACAAGACTGATGCTCTAAGCATGGTTCAGACATGGAGTCAGAGCATAAAAATGCAAAAAGCATGATAGAGTTTTTTTTCCAGTGTGTGCCTCCTAATGCCTCTGTTAAAGGCTTAAATGCTAATCCCTGTTTCAACTTTTTAAAAATTTCTTCTGACAAGTTCAATTTCAAATCCAGTCAATGTGGGCGGATCTGTTGCTTTATCCAAAATGACACCATATGTAAAATGGTATTTTAAAATGGTATTAGAGTCGCTCCATCCCTTCAAAAAAAATATCAGGAGGAAAAACCTTCAGATTAATTCAAGTTTAATTTAACTATTTAGATACAAAATATGTTTAACTGTAAGCTGAGGAAAAATGTACATTTAGTAAGTCTGCAAAATGTACCAAACATCCATTAAATTACCAAATGCCAGTCATTAATATCTTGCCTGCCAGTCATATATTTGGATGAAAGCCTAATTGCCTGGATGCTTCTGCCTGATTAAGATAAAAGTGGCCAAGGTTTTAAGGACAGTGTTCCAAGTTCCTGAATGACAAATCAAGAATGACATTTTGTATCACATCCCAAGTCTGATGCTTCTGATAAACAGCTTCCTCCACAATTTGAAGCCAAATACTATCGCAGTAATTTTGTATGTTTGGGTTTGGATTAAATTTAGGTTTTACACCAAGGGCTTAGCCAAACTGTGATTGAAAATCCTGGTATATATGTGTTTTTTACTTTAACCTTCCAAGGCTGAGATGTTTTAGTTCAGTTTGCTCTTTAATCTTCTTATTTCCAGTGGTATTAAAACCTATCCAGCCATTACAAAACATTAAAATTAATAAAATAATTCACTTGTCATTAGCAAACTACAAATATTACCTTCTTTGTTAAAAACAAAAAGAAGAATATAAATACAGGTGTTTTGAGGAGTACAATTAACTTGTTTTATGTAAATCTGTGCCACAGAATTTCTTCATATTTAATGCAAATATGGCTTTCATGAGTTATTTTTGAAATATTTATGTATGCATAATTTATTTGTGCATGTTTCTATCTGGATGATCATATATCTGGATCATCATATATCTCGCTATGTACCATCTTATTTGGTACATAGAAATAGGATCCTGATGCTTATGCTGCAGTGTAGATCTCACTGGAACCACTTTACATGGGACTCAAAATGCAGAGCTGATTCAATGATCCTCACAGACAGAGATTGCTCTGCAAAGAGATAAAAATAATCTGGTGTCCTCCAGTCATCAGTGGGTGGAAAAGGATCAAATTCTTCCGCCTGAAAACATTAAGTATAGATTCATATGTTTTAGTTGTTTATTTCTGGGAATTGTAATAATTGTGGCATATAACTAACAAAATCACAAAATTCAGATACTTAAATGTTTGGCTTTTGAATTATTGACTCATGCTGATCTCCAGACTCCTTGTAAATCTCACTAGAACTTTTAAACTTTGTTTTACCAGCTTCTCAAGGCCACTGATTTTTCTTTAATGATAGACATTTTTTTTTACCAAACTTTTTGCTTCCACTCAACTTTCCTTGAACTTGCTGTTACCCAACCAACTGACATCCATCTTCTTTCAAGGAAGACTTTCATGGCTTACCATCCAAAGAGTTTTTGAAAGGTCAAAATGACTCAAACTGTTCAACAACTATAAAATATAGTGCCATATTTATTTTCGATTTAAAATGATCTCCATCATGTAATGGCTTTTTTAACAAAATAGATTGACTTTGATATGCACTCTTCTTTTCTGTTCTTGTTAAGGTGTTAATCTAGCTGTTTGCTCCATTTCGATGTTGCTCCAGATAAATGCATAAACCAAGTTCCCTAAATGTGAAAAAGCAAATATAGTTCCTCATTATTTATGCATGCATTCAGGCTTCAGGCTGATGGAGCCTGCCTTCACCTCCAATAACACTCAGACACCTTTTTAAACTGAAACACACAACTATATTTTGCTATGTGTTTGTTTCTTTCGTGCTCTAAACATTCTGCATTGATATGTTATCTTCAAATGTAATTTTCAAATGCTTTGCCTTAATATTGTGGAGTTTCTCTAGTTCCATTTTATTCATGCATTTCTTTTTTTATTGTTCAAGTTGAGCTGATTAAAAAAACATGATTTGTCCTTTACAGCAATTCCTGCGAAAATGTCAGCTGAAAACTCAGCATTTTAAAAAACCATTGGAAGGGTGTAGGTGGAGTAAACCTCTGTAATGTTGTTCTGGAAACCCATATTTTCTTTCTTTGTGCTTTTTAAACCATTTTAATTTTATTTGAAGTAATGCAAGAACCTTGCCTACATTGCCAAATCCAGCATATTCCTTAATAAAGAATGAAACTGACCAACTTTGGTTTGATATGTCCAGCCTCCCTGTTATCTTCTCGATACCTTACTCACTCTGTGTTTCTCTCTCATTGCCAAAATGGACTGCAAATATGTCTTAACATGTAGAACATATTTTCTTTTACATAACTTCTTGCACTTTTTGTGTGTCTCCTAACTTCATGTTATACACTTTCCTATACTAACTATAAATTTGTCTTATTTCAGTAACAGCAGCTACATCAAAGGATCTTGTTACAACCTTGTAGGACTCAGTATGATGCATTCAGAAAGTAGACACAGATCTGACTTGTGAATTACTGACAACCAGGTCAGCAGTCAGGGTAGATTAAGCTGAAAATTGAATGACTTATCTGTGTACCGCTGTTGTTTTTGTAGTAAAAACTATCAGAGCTGGAAATGTAAGCTGCTGTAAGAGATATATGCATGGAAACTTGTTTCTGAATGACAAAATGATTCTAAAAGTTGGATTTGGAAGATTTGTCTTTTCCATACATCTGTAAAAAATATTTTGGCGTTTTTGCTGTTCCACATGTTTGTATCCATAAATTTGATCAAGTGAGAAGCAGAATAAATATAGCAACTCTAAGTAACTTAAATCCTCAATAGGAAGAAAATTATTCTTAAACATTTTGCAGCCATTGCACATTCTCTTATCTCATGATTATATGGACACTCGGCTTTTATCTCTGAGTGTAATATTTCCACAAGAAGTCTTGAAAGAATTCTGCAGACAATTGTGTTTCACATTATATTGCTCTGAGATTTTTGGAAATGTTTCTGGAGTGGACATATGGAAGTTGATGAGATTTAAATTCATGCACCTTGTGAGGTTTTTTTCTTTTCTTTTAGCTTTCTGTAAATTAAACTGCAGTTCTGTTGACTGATTTGAGTAACTTCCATTACTGTGAAATAAATGTGTTAGCTCTTCTTTTCTTTAGCTTACATGTGAGATATCCTTTTTGTTGTAGATAAAAATATCTTATTGATTATGGTGCTTGTGCAGCTTTGGCTCAATTTCCCATTCTATCTATATTATTGTTATTGTACAAACAGAACCCAACCTCTTGGACTTAGTCAAAAAAATGAAGCTTCTTATTTTATAGAAATGCTGATTAATGTTATCTGTCATATTTTAACAGTTATTCTGATTGAAATCTTGCATTGACTAAGAAGTTTTTTGCTTCAGGGCTGAACTGGAAGCACACATGTTTCTCTGTCCAACACTGTCTTATCAGTATTTGACAGATAAGCAGAACCATTTGGACATGATTGTAATTATGACTTCTGACCTTGTTGGTAGCACAAATTCTGATTAACAACCCAGACGCCAGCTGGTGATCTCATCTCTGTTTCACTTCCAAAAACACACAAGAGCATGCAGATAATCTTTCGTTTGGCTATGTACATTCTAACACAAAATTAGCCAATAAGTACAAATTTATGGTTTTTCCACAGGTTACAGGCTCTCTTTTTATGTGGTTGATGACCTGAGATGTTGATGGTTAATGAAGTGAGTTGTATGAGCACTTTTTTTTTTTCATTCGCATAGCAAATGTTGCATGGTGATGTGATCTGAACAGCAATCCATTTACTCCACTCCATTTCTGTGGAGATGCTCACCCTGGGGAGTAGAGTCAAGATTCACTTTGATTTTTGACAAGCTTCTCACATTAGACCAGAAGCTAAACAGAGCAGAATGAATCCGCCAAGGCGGAAGGAGAAATGCTTTCGGAGGATTCTGGAGGGATTTTCTTCTTAAAACTTGGCAAAAAGAACATCTAATATTTTACACAATTTTATACAACATTTAGATTTCATCACTACTAAATTGAAATATTCTTATGTAAATAAATTAGTTTTAATGCTCTAAAGTATTTTTTTTCTTCAATTTGGCTGGAAAATTTGAAAGCAGTAACAACTTTTTTACATTTTTATTCATTAACTAAATGGAGGCTTCTCTGCTGTATCAGATTGTCGCCAGACCCATCTGTACGATGGTTTAGCTTTGTTTTTGTTACCTTCTGGCTCAGTTTGCGTAAACCAAAATTTCAGAGACTTAGGCTCAGCAATGTCAGGCATGGCAAGCAAAATGTACTCTTCCTACATTTACAAGTAATGGAATGCATAAGATCACAACAATATGCAAAACTATAACCATAATCTTTATGTTGCAGTTTTATCATATTCAATAAATTAGGATAAATATCTCAATAAGTCTTGTTTGTGTTAAACTAATTTTTTTTCAGCTCACAGTTTTGTTTTTAAAAGTAATATTTTTATTGATCAGATATATTCTAATTTTAAATGCTGTTTTCATTACAGATGAGCAGAAATTATAAGGATTAAGAGAAATTGAGGTATTAAAACATCAGCCTGTGTAATTCATTTACATAGTGTTTCACTTGATGATGGCGTTACTGAATTAAATGTATTTCTCAGTAATTTAGTTAGTTTTTAAGTCAGATGTGCTTTCCTACATCTGACTTCCTGCTCAATTATGTGAGAAAATGTCAATCTTTAAGTCTTCATGTGTCGGTCAAAAAGTTCATGTCTTTGAGTCTTAGTGGCATTGCAGTGCTTACTTATGGTGTGTGGTTCTTTTTTTGTTGCATCTCCTTTTGGGCCCTGATCGATGACTGGACTGATCAGGGCCCGCTTTCTGACACAGCGGTCAGAAAGCGGTTATAATTAAGTGTGTAATAATAATTTGATGCCCAAAATCTGAGTTGGAGTCAACATTCTAATATGATATCTTATTTCAAAAGTCAGCGTTGGATATTTGAGTTTAGCGATATTTCTTTTTTATTAATGAAAGCATTATGATAAGCATACAGTATCAAGTAAAAACATTGGTACTCATACTACTTTCTTCATTTCATTTTTAACTTGGTGGACCATTTATCATACTGCTGATTTTTTTCAGATATTGAAGAAAGGACTTATTATAAATATTTGTAACCTATAACTTAGCTTATATGTCCTTTTGTACATATTTAGTCTTTTGGTCATTTAGTTTCTATATTTCTTATCCAGATGCTTAAAAAGGTCAGAAGTCAAACACTGAACTCTGCCCTATTTATTTTTTATAAATGCCAGAGCTGTCCACATAATGCAGTTACAAAAAAGGCAAAATAAATAAATAAGTAAATAAATAAATAGTTTAACAGTGGCTGTTTTTTTCATACTGTAAGAGTTATTATATGTATGGAACCCAGAGGAGCAGTTTGATTTATAGTATCCAGTTGTTATTCCAGTATGTTAAGTGTCTGAGACATGGGACTTATGGTGAAATCCATGCTGATATAAAAAGAAAGAAAAAAATCCTCTTCAGAGCTGTTTTTAGTTAGACTGGTTTAACCACGGGCTGATACTGGGAGAGTGGATGTCTGGCAGGTTCCTCCTGGAAATCTCATAAAGATAAAAACAAAAAGTTTAACTTTAGACCTTATCCTTTTTTTTGGAAGAATAACCTTAAAATTTCAATGCCTTTGTCTGGTGAAACAGGCAGTGAACAATCCCTTGCTACCTTTGAGTTGTTTGTGCTGCTTTATCTTGGATATCATAGAAACAACAAATGTTGACAGATTGACAGATGAAACAATTGTGCTGCAAACCCAAAGCTTACAAACAAAGCTCAAGGTGCAAATGCACAATGCAAAGACTTTTCAGGTTGCTTTTAACTGCTAGTGACAGATAATTTCACTACTATTCAAGGAATGTGGATTTCATTTAATTTCACTGAGTCCAAAATATAAAATACTTCACTGATCAAATGTGACCTGGATTAAAGAGAACTAGAGCTCTTTAATCAATTGATCATTAATAAATTAATCAGATGAAAAATTTGGAAAAATCTGTAGATTTCTTTATTTAATTAATCATTTAATATTTTTTCTTTTATTAGAAATATACTTGGTCATTTGTAGCATGATAACATATGTGGAGATTTGTTTGCTTTGTTTAGTTTGAAGTTAAAATTACTTAATTTTTTAGAACTTGGGAACAGCCTCTTTAATATTTGTACGTCAAAGCTTTAGGACTGACTGAACATGTACTTTCTTATTACTATAACAGAATACTTCGAAACAAAAACAGTTCCAGTCACAGAATTAAACCGCTCAGTGGATTGTGCAACAATGTCAGATCTGAGTGCTTTCTCATTTTATGTAAGTCTTTTCCAAAGTGCTTTGGCCTTTTTAGAAATGAAAGAGAAAAGGATGTAGATCTCTCTAATAATACAACCAACATAAGAAATATTAAAAAAGCCAAAGGAAGATGACACAAACAGTAGTGAAATTATTCAGAAAATAGATTAGATGAATAAATATTAAGACTAGTACCTGTGCCGGAAATACATGTTTGCAGTACATCTGGCAGTGTGGAATGCATTTAGCTCCAAATCTTGTTTGTTGGCTGACAGGTAATCAGAAAGCGATCATCTAGATGGAAAAAAAAAATGCACAAGAGGATTACAATCCAACCCCATAACCCAGTTCTGGAATAGACATGAGTGAAAGAGAAAATCATAATAACAAAGCCCTTTTCCAGAATTCACCGTACAGTTTTAATGCAAAAGACGTGAAATCAAACTTAACAACATACACATTTGGAACTCATCTATGACTGTTTATATGTATTGTTATGACTCCATGTACTTTCAGAAACTCTCCTTTTACATTATTTAAATTTATGGCTGTCTGGCCTGCAGCTTTACTACATAATGACCCCATTACTTCAATTTAAGTACCAAGCAAGTTTAGAAAAGTACCAGGTAAGTTTAGGGAAGGTACCTGGTAATTTCCAGGAAAGTACAATTTAAGTTACTGGAAATAACTTCATTATGTCGCCTCATAGTACAGCTTGTCAACTGACAAAGAAAGAAATTGGAATCGGTTCCAACAAAGTACTTACCATGTTTCAGAAACTAGCTATTCTTGCTTTCTAAATTAGTTCTACCCAAATGTTGATACATATTTTCTTTTCTCAATAAGTCTGACTATCAAAGAAAAACATAGTTTTGTCTAGGCAGAGTTCTTGCCAAAATGAAATGGCATCCATTGCTCTTATTTCTGTTGTGATCTAATCTGTACAATGGAGCAGAAACAAAAAGTCTTTTTTTCATAAACACATTTTTATGCTTTTGTCTAATATATCAACAAAAGGGACTTTTATGGTTATGCATGATGTTTGTAACCTTTTCAAATTGTCAACAACCTCTACATTGAACATTTTTCCAATCAACCACTGAAAACCAGCTCTAGACTTTTCAAACAACTCCACTTGTGGTTGGAGCCAAAGTGCTTCCACTAGTGCAGTAGGAGAGACAAATAGTACTCAACTGGCTGCAGCTCCAGGCCTCTCTTTGTTAGTTGTCCAGGTATAATTTCCATGACTGATGGAAAATGTTAGCTATGTGAAACATGGAGAGTACATAGAGCTCGAGTATAACTTTATTTGACAAGTGTATGATGAGAGACTGTTGATGTCATTTACTCTCTGGTGAATGCGAGCTAAGAGAGTTTAAATTCTGGTTAGGTTTTACTTTGCAAATATAATGGCATTGTATGTGGTTGAGGTGAAACATAAAAAAGTTTTTGCACCATTTAATATCCTAATTGATATGATTCTATACCTATGTGACATTTGATTTGATTGTACATTTAAATTAGTCATTTAAATCAGCACATTTAATGTCACTGTCACTGACAGATGTAATAAAAAATAGTATATATATTTCTCTGAATGTGGAGATGTCTAAGTTTATTCAGTATTGGCTGAAAACATTTTAAAATAAATATCTCAAACTGTAAAGAAACTGCTAATCTTGAAGACATTCCAAAAAGATAAGGAAAGCATTCGTAGAAGTGAAAATAATCTAATTCTCTGCATATGACAGGTATGCTCTGGATAACTGGATAATATTCAACAATATTTTTAGGTCCTAAGAACAAGATAAACAAAAAAAAAATTACTTTACATTTGTACATCTCACTGCACTGCTCAGTTGATTTCATACAGCAATTTATCACAGATGGCTGACATTTTCTTTAATTCTTCAATTTATTGAAAATTCATCCACACAGTGGAAATGCATTTTTTGCACTGAAAGTAAAAGAAGAAACTAGATAAAAACAAATGTTGAAAAATGCATGATAATCAAAACATACACAAGAGAACAATAAAATAAATACTTTTATGAAAAGTTATGTCAGTTTTTCTGGTCACTAATGACATCACAGACAGACGGCGTTTATTGGTCAGTCACACTGGGTTTCTGCTTCAAATGAAATTTGGGCCCTCAGAAAACTGTCAGTGCTCACATGGAAAGAGATCACTTTGAGGAGAGACTTTACCCAAGGAAATGCAGCACTTCAGCTCTTCAAGTCCCTGGAGAGGAAAAAACTGACAGAGTGAGAGCAAAGCATTCCTCGAGTTGACACTTGAACATCAGTTCCTGAATGTCCGTCTGCAAAGGATCTCTATTTACCTTAGGCTGCAAGGATGGTGAGAACTCATCAGTGCATCCTGCCAGCCCCTGTCTAGATAGTCCATCCATGAGGCAGTAATAATATGTAAGAATATGACTGAAAACAAAGCACACAACCTCAAATCACAACAATCTTTTGGTTTTAGGCTCTTAACATTAAGACTTTTGTTAAATATTCAGAAACATGCAATGCAAAGAATTACAATATTTCAACCGAAGCACGATGTAGAGGTAAGGTTAAATCATATAAAAGTTAATGATTTCTTTCTTGGGGAGAGTTAAGAGAATCATGTGATTGTGATGGCGGCAGTTATAAAAAGATTATTATGTTTCACATATATGGACAACAATCTAATCGATGATCAAGTAAAAAACCAAACAAAACTGAGTTGCAGCAAATGCTACTTTATGCATACACCTGACTTTTTTAAGGATGCCTTTGGAATTTAAGAGATTAAAATAAAAGTTATTCCAATAAAATGTATTGACTGTGATGAATAAGCTCTCATTTTAAATTGATTCCTTGATTAAATATAAATGTAAGCAAATTATGGACACTTTTGCATCATTTGTTTATTCATTCATGCTTGGAGTATTACACTGTATTAATCAATTAGTTCTCAAATATACAATATCCTAGATTGCGTAAATATTATTTCAATGTTTTAACTTTTAGATGAGACAGTATTTTGTCCTCTGTGATTAATCAAGTCTGCATAAATGCTCATGTGCTGCCTCATGAGTTTGTCTAGAGAATGCAGCTGCAGCATAATTCATCTGACAGGTTTGATCAGACAACCCTGATGCACATTTCTGCCATTGTTCATGTGCCAAACTGTATAAATCAAGTGTTCCTCAAACATCTCTGTTGTCTGAAGCTATTTTCAAAAAACTACAGATAATTGATCATGCAATAAATAATTTATGTTCCCTTAAATGCTTTTAAGAATGTTGTGACCAACACACATTCAGCCCCAGTTTTTCTAACCATATCAGTTCTGCTGAAGTGTCACAAAAAAAAAAAAAAAAACTCATGCTGATTATTGCCCAACTGTGACATTTTGTGTGAGACAGATTGTAGTCTTTATTCTAAATGGGAATTTATTTTTATTTTTCTGCATAAGTACGACTTCCATGCGTTGAAAACTGTAGTTATGAACATTTCAACTTCAAAAGTAAGAGTTTACAATCAAATGTAATCTTTGAATTGTTTTAAATGAGGTACTGTCTATTTTCCAGGCACATAGTTCCATCTTACAGCACAATCAAACAAGCTTGCTAACCTTAATTGTTGAGTAAAATGACATAGACATCACAAGCAACTTAAAAGAAATTTGAATTGGCATCATACCCTTTCTGACATGCCCCCTACAACACTTCTGTTGATGCTGTTTGTAACCATTCTTAGGAGCATTGTAGTTTGTATGATGACCAGACATGCAGTTCTAGCAGGTGTTTGGTAATTGGTGCTGTCACCGGTCTGCTGGAACTGAGTCTGGTTGAGGATTGCTTTCTGGGGTCGGAGTTTGGCTTTGAAATTGAAGGTCCAAGGCAGAGCTTTGGATAAATAGGTTGCACATTGTATCAGTAAATGTTAAGGCACCCCTGAATGGCTGACATGCTACTCCATGTAATTATGTTTGATGAGAAAATGACATTATCAGATGATATGAATGTGAAACAAGTCAGTTTTGCACAATATGCTTTTATAAGCAAATAAAATAATCATCTCTGTCTCTGTTTCCACCTTAGCAAATTACCTATATTACGTTGATGCTTTATTATATATATCTAACCGTTTGACGCATTGATTGAAAAGCAGTTTGTCATGCCTATGTATGCTTTTGTTTCTCAAAAAAGCTTATACAAGAAGTGTCCATGCTTCCCCCTAGGAGAAGACTTGCTTCAGACAGATGTCATCTCCTTCTCACTCAGTTTTCTCACTGTCAGTGACACGAACAGCGTCTGCCAGCTGTCTTCCTGCTTTGCTCCAAGAATGTCAGAATCAAGTAATTTATTGTACGTTAGGCTAAAAATGGATTTTTCTTGCACTTGATTTGAATAATTATGTCAAGAAGGTGGTTGTCCCCTAAAATATTATGGCTTATTATTTAAATGTTGCTGCAAAAGAAACTTTTTTTTCCTTCTCTTTTAGCATTTTAATGGCTGACTCCTCAAACACCCTTTTATGGAAAGATACACAAAGTCTTTTAAAAGAAAATAAGCTTTCACTAAAGAAGTTGTTTGGTGCTGTCATGGTATCCTTTAACCTTAATAAGGATTTGAGATTTAATTGAAGCAGCTAACACAAATAAACCATGATTCTGTCAAGCATCATGGTGCACTACTCCAATTTTTCAGCAGAACATTTACTTTCCACAGCAGCCACTTCAGTACTATCCCAATATGTTTTTTTTTTGTTTTTTTTTTTAAATCATTTTATCTCATAAAGTAACTGTGGTCTTTTGAAAGCTTCTCTATTGGATCCACTTGGCCTCTATTAACATCTTGGATCATTGTCAAAAGGAACAGTTTTACCTCATCTGACCCTTTGAGGGTTTACCTTTGTGTTTGTAAGACAGAACAGTGTGATGATCCTGTGCATACAAGGTGCTTTTATGCCCTATTGGATATCAGTTACTATCATTTGACTTTTATAGAGGAAGAAATGAGACAGTTTAAGTGTGATTGCTAAAACTTTTGTTGTTTTTGACAAGGCAGCTGGTCTCTTTAGTAATATATTTTGAAGTGTGATTTTGGGTATGAAATTGCTCGGTGGTGAGAGAAGTGAAAGTTTTTGGAATTTCCACTTTGCATGTTTCAACATCTAGCATAAAACTAACAGATGTACTCTGAAAGGGAATGCCATAGCAACAGTGAGGTATGGTGGTGGTCATGTTACTGTCTAGGGGTGCTCATCTGCAACAGGAGCTGTAAGAGTTTGTGCGGTGATATTTACTTTTTGTGATATGGATGGTGTCTCACTTATGGAAGTTTTATTTTACACATATGCATAAAGAATTGCACTGCTGTGAAAATGCATTTAATTGCCAGTGACCATTGCTGGCCATTATGATAAAAATGAGCCCTTTGGTGCTGCTAATGCTACTACTGTTTGTACTGCAATCACCATTTGCTGTTTTCTGCTTAGTAATGCTCCTGGCAGCATGTTGTGGGTCAGGGGCACAGAGCATCTTGCCTCATTCAGCCTGCAGCTGATTTTACTGTTCTTGACACTCAAAATGGTATTGCAAACATAATCTCAACACAATTGTTCACAAAACAAATTCTGCAACCAGGACTTCCAGTTTGCTTTTTCCACATCTGTAATCTGTCCCACCATGGAAGCAGTGATTGTCAGCTGCATGGTTTTGTTTTCCAATTACCGGTATATAAAATTGCAAAAAACGTGCAAAAAAAAACACAATTTGAATGCAAATTGCACCAAACAAACAAACAAAAAAAGAAGTCTGCTTTTAATCCGGACCTAACATGTTGGCCAAAGGACTTTCCTGGTGTGAATACACCCTTAAACCTCCTGTTATGTTCAGCTCGGAGGTACAGCAAAAATGTTCATGGGTCAATTTGACCTGGGGAGCGTTTAATCATGCAATAGTGTCAATAGACCAAAACATTTTTGTATCTGATTATTAACTCCAATACTAACCATTTCAATCAATATTTGTGTAATGATGTCTTATTATTTCTCAGAAATAAAGGATCAATGACGACAACCAAAAACCACGACAACCAACTCATTTACTCGTAAATTTCAAAAAACAATAATTTCCTTAAAATTGATCTTTGGTAAAAATTTTATACTACATTTAATTTTTTTTAAATGGATGATCTTTACAATTGAACTTGAGACACACATACTGTTCAGGGTCAAATTGACCCGCTGATCAAAATCAATGAGTCCTGCAAAGAGTATTTATGTTTTCCTTCACTTCTGCCGAGTGTCCCCTCAGTGTGGGTGGAGTTTATCCACAGGAACAAAAACGTTCCTGTCAAAGGTTGTCTGAAAACCTGCTTTCTCGCAGTTTCCTTGTGAAGTAAAGAGGATAGTAAGAAAGTGGGCTTGTGTGTGTCTGCGTGTGCACGTGTGTGTGTGGTGTGTTGCGTATGTGTTTGTGGTGAAATATGGTTCATAGCTGCAAGGAAACATATAGAATTGGACCGTTTTTAATCTTTTCTTGCACTTCAACTTGACTGCCGGGTCAAATTGACCCGAACAGAATCTATGTAAAAAGTAGATGCAGGGGGAGTTGCAAATGTGTAAAATGGATAAATTTTCAATTTATATATAGAGTGCACCTATTAAGACAAATAGAAAAAGTTTTATGCACACAAAAAAAATACTTCCAACAATAAAAAAAAAAAGAAACTTTAAACGGGTCAATTTGACCTGGAACATAACAGTAGGGTTAAGAAATATGACAGGGAATGCACCTGGCTAGAGTTGCATACTAAAATTTCAGGTTTGCATCACTGCTTGAGTGTTTAAATTGAAGTCTGTTGAGGGTATCTTTTTACTGACCAGTTGGAATGAGTCAGCCTGAAACCCCAGCCCATGCACCTGTGACAAGCTGATGTAATGCATCCTATTTTTACCTGAGATACACTCTGTCCACTTGTCTACTTTGCATATGTCCTGGAAGTTTGACAGTTCTGTTAAAACAACAAACTCCTGCCTGCTGGATATATTTAAAAAAAAATGCTCATCAGGAATGCAGAACTATGCACTTTGATTTATTATATTAACAGAAGCTAGATGTGTTTATTTATTTGTGTTTCAGTTATCTAGGACATAATTTTGTTTTTATGACTCATGATAAGAAGGAAGTACAACTGTTTCCAATTCTTTTCTTTTACATATGAGAAAAAAATATGTATTTGTTCATCTGGTTATGAAATTTTTTGAATCTTTTCTGAAGTTTACCAAATAGACAATAGATTCCTCACTGTTCTTACAATTGATAAATGGCATCACAATTGAAGATGTACGTGTGCAAAACCATGTCCATATTTCATGCTTTCAGATGATTCAAAAAGCATGGTAGCAGTTAGGTGTGACTGCACCTATAAAAGCAGAAGTTTGACACTGTGACCTGTGATCATACAGGTCACAGTGTCAAGGAGGAAATACATTAGAGAAAGAAACTGCTGGCATTCAATCTGGAAAAGATTATGTGATCATTTCCAAAGAAACTACAGTTAATCATCATGCAGAGGAAAAAAAAGACATCTAAGACAGCTGACAATCTTCCATGGGATTTATGTCAAAGCCAATTCACCCCAAGCTGAAGCTGTGTATTGCAGAGAGAAATGACAAGAAATTAACCGCCTGCAGCGTCTCAGTTTATACAGGCCTCAGTCAGCTCGCTAAATGTTAAAACATATGACAACACAATTTGAAAAATACTCAACAGTTACTGTATGGCTTGTTTGGAATTGTTTAGAAAGAGTCTCTTCTCTATATGGCAGGAAGACATTGGTTTGCAAAGCTGCATCTAAATAAACCACAAGACTTCTGGAACAATTTGTTTTACACAAGAGAAGTAGAAATGCTAAGCCATTATATGTACAGTTCAATATATATATAAAAAAACATCATGCAGATAAGCACAATAACATCACAGCAGATATTATGGACAGTGGTGGAGGGCAGATGATTTCAGCTAGCAGTCAAGGAATCGACAGTGAGCTACCCGGTATGCAAAAGAATTTCAGAGTTAAATATGAGGCCATCTGTCTGACAGCTTAAACTGGGTCATCAACAGGTCAGTGATCCCAAACACAGCAGCAAATCTACAACAGAATGGCTGAAAAAAAAACAAAAAAACATTTTACACTCAGAGCTTTTTCTTTTTGGCAAGATGTTTGTTTAATAAATAATGACATTATGGAATCCTTTAGTTTCGTGATACAAAAACATCAGAACTGAAAGTGAGTTTTGATGTCTATTTACCATGACTGCAAATATCTAGGTAGTACCATCATAGGATCTAGTTTTAGTAGCAGCATGCCAGGCACTAAGCACCTCTCATAGACATATAATGACTAAATTACTACTGATTCCTACCCAAAGAAAGAAAACTTGAATGTGTTGTGTCAGAGTTTTGTGACTATTTTATAAGTGAGGTCTAAGCTCTGACCTTTAACATCACTTTGGATTTGAATTGCATTGGAGTTTTCCTGCAACTAATTGAGATGTAAGTCAAAGAAACGTGGTTATTAAAGCAAAAACAATCTTCATTAAAACCACAAGTCACTTGAAAAAGTTGGAGTTATTTAACAATCTTGTGGTTTTAGGTAAATATCTTCATAGTGAACTGCTTTTAAAAGGTAATTTAAAAGATATGCCAGGTGTCTGTGCTGCCACACATGTAAAGTCTAGGTAGCATATTCACCACAATGACCATTTGTTCTTTTTTTTTTTTTTTTTATAAAAGCCTTGCTGGCAAAGGCAAGATAATTTGCACAACTTTTTTATGTTTTTATTGGTCCAAGTTTCCAGTTCTCAGCAGATAGAGAACATAATCAAATAGCGAGTCATTGCTTTGTAGATATGACTTATAACACTATCTCTGACACTTGGAGGTGGACTGAGGTCAAGTTTAGGTGATCATTTCTGAGCCACTGTGCTAGGAAGTAGCTTCATAATAATGCAAGAATTATAATACTACAATAAAGATTTGGAAACCTCTTCATGAACAAAAAGACAAGGAAGCAAGTGGGAATATGAGAAGATAAATTGGCTAATATAAACACACCTATGTTTCGACATGCATTTAAAACTAAACTATGCTTACAGTACATTTAAAGTGATTTACTTTTTAAATTAAGTGTCACTAAAAAAATCATTTGAAATCATTCATCTACACTTAGCAGTTTTTAGTTACACCTAGCGAGTTCCTGGATTGGATCATCTTTTGCTTTCAGAATTGCTTTCATTCTTTATTGCTTGGAAAGAAGGTTTAGCAAACATTCTCCAGAGATTTTGGTTCATTTCAACATAATGAAGTCATGCAGTTGTGGTAGTGATAGTGCTAATTTCCTGTTCTGCCTCATCGAAGTACCTGTTTCTGGAACTCAGTGTCATGTTCCAGAACAAGTTCGAGATGATTTTATCTTTCATGACATGCATTTTTCTTCTACAAGTAGCTATTAGAAGATTATTACACTGTTGACATAAAGAATAGATGTCAAACTCCTGTCTTCAACAGCCAATGCCCTGAAACCTTTGGATGTGTTCCAGGTCCAACACACCTGAGTCAAGTGACTGAATTATATTCTCGTGCAGCCTAGTTCTACAAACTCTCTCTGATAACCTAATTATTTTATTCTGGTGTGTTGAGGCAGAGTGACATGTTACCCTTGATGTACACTGAGCTTTATAGCAGGGGTCTCAAACTCCAGTCCTTGAGGGCCGCTATCCTGCAGTTTTTAGATGTGCCACAGGTACAAAAAACACTGGAATGAAATGCCTTAATTACCTCCTCCTTGTTCTCAGTTCTCCAGAGCCTTGCTAATGACCTAATTATTCTGCTCAGGTGTGGCGCAGCAGAGGCACATCTAAAAGCTGCAGGACAGCATCCTGGAGTTTGAGACTCCTGGTTTAGAGACTGGAGTTTTTATTAATGCTGACCAACAGCATTAATACAAAATTATGAAAAGAACATGAAATAAAATAACCTTCTCAGATCTTTGCTGATTTTTTTTTTTTTGTCATTCTAGTGAACATTTCAAATGGTTAAATTAAAACTTATTGTCATTTTGGGATTAATAATAATAATGCAAGGCAACTGCTATTCAAATGTATTTTATTCAACCAGCACCCAGAATCTTTTTCCTCATTCTCTCAGAGATTCTTTCTAGAGCTAGCTAGACCGCACTATCTAGGCCAATTTCTGATGGTTCCAAACACCCTCCAATTAGTATTCCAATTATTTAGGTCACTGAGGTCCTGGGAACATTCGAGGCTTTAGAAATAGGTTGACACTCTTCTCCCTATCCCGTGGATACAGTTTTGTCTGGACTTAGTGGGAATTGTAAAACCGAGCATCCACATACATGTAATATCATACGTATTCAAACTAAAACTGTAGTCACATCAATTGTATTTATAACAAAAAATCTCAAAATTAATACTTATGACTTTACTTTGTATAAAGGTTTGAAATTGCTGCCTTGATAACATTGGATATTTAAAATGTCTTTAAATATTTGTTTGATGTTAGTTTCCTTTTATATTTATTTATCTATGTATAGAAGTAAAGAGGAAAAACATGTTCCTTAAAGTATTGCATTGCATTCAGAGGATTGCTGGGTAGCAATTGAAAAGGTGAACAAATTCTTGTCTAAATAAAAGGCGTATCTGTACAATTTATTCAAAAACTGACTCCACAGTTTTCTTTCAGTGAGGTTTTTTTTTTTACTCTGGCCGACTTATTCAGGTACACTTTTGATGGTCACTAATGAGCTGTAGTTGTCTGCAGGCATGTCTGTGACCTACATGCTTGTAGTTCCTTTTGATGCGGGTCAAAAGAAACAACCAGTGAAGCTAATGGGATTGGGAACACATGCTGGCTGTGGTTGAACCAGCCCCGCTGTTCTCTTGTGTCTGTGGATTCACTTTGTGTTTACAGGCCTTTATGTCACTTTCTAATGATCTGCTCTGGTTGAGTCTTTAATGGGCTTTTGGTTTCCAAACAAGTCTTTGGTGACAGAGTCACTCTGGGGCAGAATTCATCTTCCTGCTCAGAATAACTCTATGAGCAAAAAGTCGTCATTTTAAAATGAGATTGCACACCTTTTAATTCTGAGTACAAAAGTGATGTACTTCAAGAAGGCAAAATTTTAAAAGTGCAAAGATAGTTTCCATAGTTTTTCAAAAGCTTCAAAGAGAGAAATATAGTTTTGTTTGGTTGCCCAGCATGCCTGTTAAAAAAATGTCAGTAGGATGTTTTTGTTTTTTTTAGCAATTCATTAGTATAAAAATGGTTTAGAAATTCATTTGATTGTCCATCCATTGGATGTATTTTCACCCTCCTACATTACAACCAACCAACCATCTGACTATCTCTTTATGTATCTGTCTGTCCGTCCAGCCCACTATCAGGTGCTTCCAGTACCCAGGATTGGACATGGACATCCAATAACAGAATTGATGAAAGCAATTTACTTCCTTAATTCTTATGCAGAAATACACTTGTAATGATTTGTTTATGGCAATCAATATTTTCGTTTGATTTGTTTTTTTTACTTTACACTGTAAGTGTTACTCTGCTAGTTTAATTGAAAAAAAATTTTTTTTTTCATCTTAAAGTTGAATCACTTCAAGGACTTTGCAAAAAATAATAATGGTTTAGAATAATAATATTGTATTAGAAGAGTTTAGGTAATGTTACTGAGTGTACAAATGATGTCTTTTCATCATTTTATAAGCAGTATTTTATTTACATTGCCTCCTGTCTGCCTGCTAACCTCCCAGATATGAAGAAATTATTGTCTTTATCTTAAGCGAAAATGGAACTCTGTAAATGTTTTATTATTATTTTCAAGGACACAGGGGAGGCAGACTTATTACATAACCCCAACCTACAGAAGTGTCTTGTAAAATCATCATCACATTCCCTAACATTTGTCTTCCATCTGCTGTGTTCTTCTTCTACTCTTGTCTTTATGGTACCTATTAAAGTTCAGCTTTGCTTTTACACCGCAACTAACTGACGGTGGCATTTATATTACTGATGCTTTAAAGGTGTTGTTTTTTCAGTGTGTATGAGAGGTTCTCTGGTTATAGACTTTACAATCCTCAGTGACAAAGTTTATATGGTTGTGAGTCACTCTCTGCTTGTGCACTTTGGACAGTGGAGCAGCTTTTTATGGCCTCTTCTGTTTAGGTCTCTACTGAGTTATCCTCCAGCATGGCGCTTAGAAAGGTCTGTCGACTTACACAGCAAAGATCAATAGACAGACAGTAAGATGGACAGCCAGGGAGTCAGTTCGTAGGAAAGGTCAGATTTTTGATGTCTGCTCAAAGTGCATGTGCCAACAGGTAATAACATCTGTTATCGAGTGTTCTGACATTCAGTTCAAGCCAATATCTGAGCCAAATACCAGCTGACGTTAATTTCTGCCAACGGGTGTTTTTGGGTCCCCGGCATACAATGAAGCAGATAATGAAAAATCTTCTAAATGTTGTCAAGAATGATGGTACAAAACAAGATTAAGATACACACAATTCTTTTCTGACACTTTTATATCTGAAGAATAATGGACATGAACAGGTGTTTCATACTGAAACAGGTACATCTCCTTAAATCAGAGTATCATAAACAAATCACTGGTTTCAATAATTCAGTCAAAAAAGTTAAATTTATAGTTTATCTGCCATAGAGTAACATACGGTAATGTTTATCTTTCATATTATTTATGATTATGGTTTAAAGCTAATACTGAAAAGTATTGCACAGTATATGTTCTCATTATTTGGTTGTGGCTTCTTTTGCATGAATGTTTGCATTAATGAGAGATCAGAGGTGGTGGCATTAAGCTAGCAAAAACTGCTTTAAAATTTCCTTTTTTGCGTTTGTGTACACTATCTTTCTCTTGAGTATGCTCATAGATTATATATGGAGTTACGTTTTCCTGGTCAGTCAAAACAATGAAGTCATAGTCATTAAGGTAGGTGATTGTACTTTTGCCAAGGTGCCACGTCCTTTTGGAAAATGAAATCAGCATTTCCATGTTGTCAGCAGACAAAAGCATGAAGTGTTCTGACCAGCACATGACACAGCTCCCTAAATCATCACTGACAATGATGACAAGATTGAACTCAATCTTGGATTCTGTGCCTCTCCACTCCTCATCCAGACTCTGGAACCTTAATTTTGAAATTAAATGCAGCATTTACTTTAATCTGAAAAATAACTGTGGACCCCTGAGCTACAATCCAGCTTTTTATTTTTTAACAAAGCTAATTTATCTTAGCTTCTGGTACAGGAGTACCTTAACACAATGAATTTGACAGTTGTAGCAGATGTCTTGGATCCATGATGTGAAATTGTTCTTGAAGCACCGACTCCATCTGCAGTCCACACCTTGTGAATTTCACCACCATTTTTCGGTAGGTCTGGTTATCATCTAGGATGGTTGCTCTGTTTATGCTGACAAAGATAGCACATTATGTACAACACTTGTTGCTTTACAGACACAAATTAACTCAAAGATTCATTTTACAGAGAGTATCCTTTGCCCAATATGTTGCACTTTCTGATGTCCTGCAGGTGTTTTGCATATTCATGAAGGTAGACATGCTAAGCTTATTGCAGCTGCCATTCTTCTCATTATAATATCACAATCCAGTTTGTAGATCAGATTTGTATGTGCTATCAAATTTGCATCTATTTAATCTATTTCCAATCAAGTTTGCAACTATTTCAAAAACTATCTTTGTAATGAAAATTATTTTGTGTAATTATAACAAAGAACACATGCATATTACACCAATATATGTCACTTCTTATGTAATAATTAAAAAGAATATGAATTTAACTTTTCTACTTATTGAAATAAATTATCATTACAATAATATTCTTTTTTATTCACCTGTACAGCTTTTATATCTAATGCTCCACTAGTCATTTTAGGTGAGCAAATTTTGTCTTTCTGTAATTGAAATGTCTCTTATGACGTTTTGACGGCAAATTCTGCGTTGGAAGAATTCTACTCATATGAAATAAAAAATAATCTTTAACTACATGACCTCTTTTTTTGCCATCAAGTCAGAGTTTATTCTCAGTCAGAGATCTTTAACTGAGTTCATACAGACATTTATAGGGATCAATGTCCTTGAAGCGTAATACCTTGTCGGATAAAATTAGAAATCAATAGCATGAAATGACACAGACTCAAGTAACTTCTGGTTACTTCCAATGTGTTCATTTCATCTCTATTGCCCTTTTGCCTCCTGTCTTTTTATTTTTAGTGCCTGTTTCCTCATTGATATTTACTATCTGTGGCTCTATCTCCTCAACTTCTACTGCACATGGTATTTTTAAAAGTTTCTCTCCTTCACCCTTTTCCATCTCCCCGTTATATTCACCCATAAATGATTCAGGAGCTCATTCCAGTTCTGTGATCGATACCTAAATGAGTATGAAACAGCAACATACAAATGGAAATTGTATAAAAGACTCAGTGGATTTCACCAGTGGAGGTAAAGAGACTATGAGCTGCACAGCGTCCTAACATGTACCTAGAGACCACAGGACGCTCGTTATTATCCGTTTAGCAAATTGGGCGTAACACTCCTACTGCTGAGGCCTCCATGTGAAGAAGAGGTGCTGAAGGAATCAACAGAATGAAAAGAGGCTTACTCGAGCTAAATGCAACGCAGCAAGCAGAGGAGGCACATCCATCTGCTTATTCAAAGAGAGGAGCCCCAAGACTGCCATCAAACTCAAATTAGCATTTAAATTAAATTGGAAAATTCATCAGAAGGTCTGGAAGTGTATTCAGGAGAACAGCATCCTCTCTACCAGAATGGCGGCATGGGGTAGCTTTGTGCTGGCTATGTCTGTTCACACTGTGTCACTGCCACTGTGAAATATTACCCAGGCTACAAGTCCACTTAGTTGACAGCTGAACTGTGCCTCCCCAACAGTCAGACAAATTTAAATACAGCTGTCAAATGCAAACAGAGTTATAGGTGTCCATTTATTTTGACAGAAACTCTCCAGTGGGTAATTACAACTGCCCCCAGGAAAACTGTGACAGGGAAAAGGATAAACGATGAGAGTTTGCTCTGGTTTTGGCCTTCAAACCATTGGAGCCAGATGATAATCTAGTTAGCAATAGGGGTAGCATCTCACATGGTTTACAAAACAAAAAGCAAAGCAGAGACTATATATAAAATGCAAATGGCTGTGGTCATTTGCATTGCTATTTATTATAAGCATATTTACCTTAAGATTTAAAGCATTTGAATATTTAATTTTGATATTTAATGTTTAAACAAAGTCTGGGTAGGTTCCTACTTTCACTAAAACATGCTGCAATAGTTGGAAATGTGGAGAACCTCTTTTACTGTCTGCTTGGTTTTTCCTTCTGGTTGATTACCCCCTGACTGCCCTCAGGTCATTTCACTCCAACAGTTCAGATATTTAATCAGTACTCATTGGGGAGATAGACAAAAGATGGTGTAATAAAAAATAAAAAAAACATTGGTGGGACATAAAGACAAACTCATAAGCATGGTTAAGCTACATCAGGCTAACTGATGGGTGCATATATGAACATGTAGTTTGAGTCTGGTATTTGGCTACCGAAGAAATACCCGCCCACATTTACATTTAAGAACAACATTAGATTCTTTTGCTCTTTCCTTTGGTTTATTATTTTGTTTGTATTTCCTCTTGATTCCTGTAAAGCACTTTGTATTGCCTCATTGCTGAAAATGTGCTATATAAATAAAATTACCTTTTACCTTTTTTTTATATATATATTTTTTTACCTCATAACCCAGCAATACGGTAACATGTAATGTCCTCCCTGCTGATGCAGTTTTTATGCTTTTTTAAGCCTTTATATACTTTGATACCTTCGAACTGGCCATTCTGCTGCTTCCATGTAACTTTAAAGTTAGTCTCCACTTTCATTTTAAATTTTATGTAACTCTAGTAATTCTGTAGCCAAATAGAAAATGTTTACTCTTTCTTACTTATGGTGGGGATTAGGTTTTCATTGCCAACATTTAAAAATGCATGAGCATTTGTGGAGACAATTAAGAAGGGGAGCATTTCCATAAATGTCATTTGACTCATCTCATTAATGCAGAGTGCCACCCACTGTGCATGAAAGTACTGAGCTGTGCCATGTTTCCGTCATGCAGCTTGACTTCCAGGAAATAGAAATACAGAAGTCACTGCAGATGTTCAAAAATTTCAAAGAACCCGGTTAGGTCTGCTGCTTGCAACACACATGATGAAAAGGAGTGAATCAGAAATGAAACTCACACTGACATCAAAAGAAAAGTAGAATAGATGAATAAAGGTGGTGGTGGATCGGGCACTGCTCTAATCTTCACTGGTTGAATTTTGGCCCCATAAGTTTAAGAAAGTAGAAGGATACAAAAAAATTATTTTTCTGACTATACCTGTCAGGTTCAATCAAAAATATTTATATAGAAATAATAGAAAAAATATGATGAAAAAAAAACATAAAAAGTTTTAAAGACTCAATTTGCCTATAGAAAAATAAATGTTGGTGAATTTAATTAGAAATGTATTTAAAAAACAGAAATAAGGGTTCTTATATTTTGTCTTTTTAAATTTACTGTTGAATTTTCATTTATTATTTAAATTTCCAATGTTTAACTTGCCTTTTATCCTTTTATAGAGAGCAGTTGCTAACCAGAACACCAAAACAGATACAGTAAATCCAGAAATGTAATGACAAAAAAAGCATATTTGAAAAGTGGTGTAATGAAGCAATGATGAGATATCTTTATTTATCTTCTAATACCTTTTGTCTATGAAAGCTAATTCTCCATATTTTTGAATGCCTAACTTAGGCATACATTTAATGCTTTATATTTTGCCTTAACTTAGTTTCAAATCTAAGTCAAAACATATCTGTTCATGTTGTTTTTATTATTCATTGTAATCTCTTCTCAGTTAATTAGTTTTTTCAGCACATCTGTTTTCATTTTTAGTTTATTCATTTTTTTTTTTGTTTTGTGCCCTTGGGTTTTGAAAAGTGCTATCAAATAAAATGTGTTATTTTTTTAGCTGCCAACCACAACTACATTTCTTTCTAACACCTAGATTTTCACTTCTTATTTGATAAAAGACGTAATGAAAGACAGATTGTTGGTTTAGTCTTTGAAGATGGTCCTGGCAGCTTTTTTTTCCACATTGTGTTGGTCTGTGAGAGCACCATTATTTGGAGAGACTCGTTTATTGGGAGCTGTTTAAAGTCTTCACTTAATTTTAGTTGCTGAAATTAGAGGTTCAGTCTAATTTAAATTTCAGCTGGCTAATCAGCTGTCTTTAACTACTTAATTCATAATTGGAAAATAAAAAAGATTGATAATTAACATATAATTGGCATTGTGCTGTTAAATTAAGACCAAGTACTTCACTCTCCTGTTAATTAGGTTGCTTCTGGCTGTAAGAGGTAGGAGATTGACCTTCAGATTTTTATTTTTGTGAAGCATTGAGCATATATTATGCCTTATTACTTCCCTCTTCTTATTGAAGGTAAATCAGAGATTCATTGCATTAAAGTTATTCAGAACAAGAGAAGATCTTAAGGAACAAAATGCAGATTATACAATTATGAAATACTAATAGTGATAAGAAAATGCATAACATTTTAATTGTAATTGATGCTTAAATTTTTATAGAATTTTCTAAGCTTGGGAGATTCTATTTGAAATACTTTGTAATTCTCAAGTCACATTATTTAAAATTACCATGTGATGATGTGTTAAGCTGAACAACGTCTGACTGTTATATCTGACATTAGTTGAAATAATTGATAAAATATTGTTTTATATTTGTATGCTTTGTTGATCTCTACTTGTGTTAGAACTGAATTGTAATTCTGAGTTTGTCTCCCAACTGTGACTGAAATTTAGTCTGAAAGCTTCTGTTGGACAAAGAGCTGTTCCCGTCACCGGTTGATGTTTTCCACTGTGATTGGATGATATGTTTCTCTGGAAAATATAATTTGTACACTTCTCAGTTCTTCTTTAGCACTTTTTCCCATGAGACTATTGAAGCCATGATAAGTTTTGAAAAAAATAATTTAGTACTTCCATGCACTATATTCTTACAAAATAAGTTTTAGGGTGTGAAAGTTGTCTGAATATTGATTGATGATGAAATTGGTCTGGAAAAAGTGAAATTATATCTTAAATTAACAGATTGAGCAAAACACATTTACATGGACTTGTTGTAAATGGCAATGTAGAGTGTCAGGATATTGCAGCCATATGCTGTGTACAGGAGAGTGCATAACTGCTTGCTTTAATTCCTTGATGAGGCCTCTGTATTGAGGTCAGTCAGTGTTTGCTGTGCACAGGAGCGTAGTTTTGATAATTACCCCCATCTTCACTAGAAACCTTTGGCTGAACCTCAGGAGACCTGAACTCATTCCAAGCTGGAGTTTGACAAACAGAGATGAACTCTCCACCCACACAATACTCCAGTCAGTCAGTCAGTCTGAGGTTGTCTAGAGTTTTCAGTAACTTTGCTATTTGTGCTCACAGCTTCTGTCCTTTGGTAATTTTTTTGTTCCTTCTTAGTTGTTTTTCAGCAACAAATGTTTGATTTTCATTCAGCAAGTTCAATATTTCTCTCTGCCCTCTGACACTTTGTCAAATATGCTATATAATTCTGCAATTGTGGTGACAACACTATTCATGTATATTCATAACTTCTAGGGGAAGCTGAATTGACAAGGGATGGGATCATAAGGACTAGATTATTTTATGTTTTATTGAGACATTGCTGCTGAAAAGTATTCCACAACCTAGCACTTATCATTGGTGCTAGGTTATGGAACTTGTTTCTCAAACTTGCTTCCAGAATATACAAGTAGACATAAACTGCAGACAAGCTAGCGATCGTAAAGTTGTAGTGTTTGCAGAGATTGGCCGGGACAGATGATGTCATTCTTTCAGATTTACTGTGAAGGAAAGTCTCCGGAGCCCAAACGTTATGTTGTTAGCTTTGGGTTTACAAGAGAGTTCCACATTTTTTTTCTGCAGACATGTCTTAGTGAAGGAAAAGCTCCTTACCTCTCAAGTAGTTGTTGACCTGAGTTGCTGAAGTTGCTGAATGTTGACAAACCTCTTCAGTGTTACCTGGAAAATAGCAGGGGATCACATCTCTCTGTGTTTTTTGGAAAATCTACTTAAGGGTGTTAAAGAGAAAGCTCTGATCAATTGTTTAACTTCAATTAAGGAGGAGCAGATTATTCTTTGTAGGTTATGGAACAGTGAACCAGATCTTAGTTGTTCTCTTAATTAGATAATTTAGGTTAGCTTTTAAGTTCAGGTGTTTTTTGTTGTTTCCAAATGGCCGTTCAACCATTTCCATTTCAACCATTTCTGTGGGCGAATTGTTAGTTTTTTAAATTGATAGTTTAATTTTAGGGTATCACCGAAACAAGAGCCACGTCTGCCATGTCTGCCACAATGTTGAGCTGATGTCTTTTGTTTGCACTTCACCTGGACTTTGTTTTGTCACTGATGATATATGTTGTGCTCATAATCATAATCTTCAGAAATAATCTTACAGTGAAAGGTGTCTGGTTTGGAAAACTATGCATATTTATTATTTGCAATAATAGGAATACCTATCCATCCTGTCAAAGTGAAGAAGAAGGTGACTAGAAAAGCAAGGCTCTTGATTTTTATGTGCTCATATAAAACTAGCGGAGTGGTCCACAGTGATTGTTGATTCCTGTTATATATAAAGCTCTTGATTTACCGCTTCATTTACTTTCCAGTTCTACCCTTTGGTCATGATACATTAATCATGTTTAGAAGAACATGACTCTGTAAATAAGCTACTTAAATGGGTCCTCTGTTGGCTGGTTGGGCTGGACCTTAGTGATAAGGTGCTGTTCTTTCTGCTTGGTAATAGCACTTCTGAATTGCTTTTTGAAAGGAGTCTATTGAGGTGGTTTGGACAGATGGTTTGGGATGCTTCCTAAATGCTGCCTTTTGGAGGTTTTATGGGTATGTGCCACTGAGAGTAGAACATGAGAGCAGACCCAGTCCTTTGTGGGGGAGCTTCATATCTCCACTAATAAAAGTATAGCACGCTGATCCACCAGGATACATCAGAATTCCCCTTAAGCAGAAAATTTAGATATTTAGAAGATAAGGATGACTCGGATTTCCTCCTCAAACTGTAATACCTTCTTTTCCACTTAAATATGAAGTGGAAACAAATATTACAATTATTTGTTTTTATTTTACCTTATACCTTTTTAAACTTTTTAACATTTTACTTCTTAGAATTTTATCAACTTGTGCCTCAGAGAAAACTAAGTATTTATTTTGTACAAAAAAAGAAAAGAAAATAAGGCTAGTGTGTGTTTATTTCAAATTAAATGAGGGTCAGTACAGTAGGTCATCATTTCTACCACAATATTCCTGCATAATAAGTCACTTTGGTATTGTATTTTGTAAAAAACAATATACCTTCCCCTTAACAGTTAATAAAGGATCCGATAAACAAAACAACAAAAAGCAGATGTACAGCTGGCACTTGGATTCATTTCTCTAGCAGAAAATGTAGAGTGGGATTAACGTAGTCTCTAGACAGGAATATTACATCAATCTAGGAACATCCTGGCATGACTTTATTCAGACTCAGAGGAGCAGCTGCTGGCTGAACGTTTAATATTGTATGTGATGCTGTCTGCCAGCTTGATTCTCAATTGCCGTAGGGAAAACGGTGTGCAAGGTAAACACACTTACAGGTTAACACAAACTCATGCTATCAAAGGCTCTTTACCGTTACAAACTGGAAGTTACCTCATCTGTTTCCAGAGATAGTGTCAGGGATTTTTTAAATAAAGTACTTTTGAAAGCATCTTTACAAAATATTTCCGTCTAGTTGTGAGTTTCTAACAATGTGTTCAATACGTGTTTTATACATTTTCTGCTTTAAATTGTTACAGTGGATTCAAATCTAACCAAAAATGCAATGCAACACTAGCTTTAGCAATAAAACGGGAAACCAAATATATAACCAACAGGTCTTTTTGCACATACATTATCCATAATGTATGCATTCACCATAAAGTTCTTGGTGAATGCAAATTCCAACCCATTCAAACTCAGCATTCCTTTTCATTTTCCCATTTACCTCATTATCCATCACTCAGCTATTTCCTCAAATATCATATTTTTTTCTGAATTCTACTTTCTCTAACTCTGTGTGATTGGATCAGAGCTGACAGGCTCCAGCAAACCCTCTGAGCAGCCTCTCCCATTAGCTCTGTCATGCGTTGAGCTTGCCTCACCTCCCCTGTCGCGTCTTTTATAAAACATACTCAGTAGGACTGGTATGACCTCAAGATGGGTCCAAGGAGAGTTCAGGCTTGTGGAAAATCCTGGTCTCATGATCAGATTTCTTTTTTCTGCATCATTGTTGGGTATGTTGGGTACCTTCACCTGTATTTTATATGTTTGGCACTAAAGAGAATTATTATCATATGACTTGAACAAAATAGGGTTCAGCTTAAGAAAATAAAATTTTTAAAACAAATGTATTCAACAATAAAATCTATAACTTTTAAAAATGAAAATAGGTTTCTATCTGTACAAAAATAAATGTAAAAAGACCCTCTAATTTCACTAAGGACTTGTTGAGACTTAAGGAAGGAAAAATAAGGGGTACCATGTGCTTCAGTGACAGAGCACATGCACAGTATGCAAAGGCTGCAGTCCCAGGTTTGATTCCCACTTATTGTATGTGCTTTGGGACAAAAATTACAAAAATTTAAGTACTGACCCCTAAATTGGTGTAAATAAATAAAAAAAAACAAAAAAAACTGTCATTGCTTTTACTAAGCAGGTTGTGAAAATGGTTCAGGAAGTTACTATCTGACTCTTGTTCTCAAGTTATATGTTGATGCACTACAGTGATAAATGTGTTGCTGCCAATAAGAGTGGCTTGTTTCACAGTTCTATCCAACCATATAGTTATCAGAAAATGATCTTACATAGCAGAAAGAAACTATTGTGCTCCTGACATACCATCCTATTCTGAGTTTCTTTTACCACTCACCAATCCCATATCTGACCTTCATTTACAATTTGTAAAGCAAACATAGATTGGCTATTTCTTTTTCAGGATTATGTTAAAACCACTTCAATATGTGATAATTTTTTTATATCATTATGAAGAAGTTATCTTTGATTTTTTATTTTATTTTGTACGTTACTCTTTAGACATAAATCTCAGGTTCTTTATGATGTTATCTCTTATGTCCTGGTATTAAGGGTAGGAATTTCATTTTCTCTGACTTAACATAGATTTACTGTATAATGCCACCGGCTCCTGGTCTTATCTGGTTTCTAAACTCGGACCTCATCTCTTCCCAACCTATGGGTAGCAAATCTTTACTATCTTTTGTCAAAGAAAGCCTAAAGGTGTGTCCTTTCCCTTCTGTTTTCAAGTAAATCAGTCATTTGAAAGTCGGAGGAGATGTTTATTTCAGGTGAAAAACTGCACTTCCCTGTAAAACACAATATTTTAAGAAGTTTTTTTTTTTTTAAAACAAATAGGTTTTCCCCTTACTTACTTATTTTTCATTTGGAATGTGTGTATTTGTTTACCTAGTCTTGCTGTCTATAATGCTTAAGTTTATTTTATTATTTTAAAAGTTTCTTTGTTTAAAATTAATCTAAAATAAATAATTTCAGGTAACAGTTGTTAATTCAAGCATGCTTGATAAGCTAGTTCAACTTGACATGTGCTCCAGTTGTCATTTCACTACAAACCTTGTTTCACTCCCACACTGTAAAAAGTAATAAGTTCACTTTACTTAAAAAAAGTTAGGAAACCGATTGCCTCAAAATCTTCAAGTAAAGTAGCTAATTCATTTTAAGGTGTTATTGCTAAAAATAACTATGTTTAGACCACTCAGATAAAGGCAGTAAACCTGAGTGCCGTTAACTCAAAATCATTAATTGGGTTAACTGTAAAATATTCATTCAGACAACTCATGCAATGGCAGTAAACTTGAGTGCCGTTAACTCAAAATCATTAGTAAAGTTGACTATAAAATGTCAATTATGACTACTTCAAATTGTGAGTTATGTCAATTAAGCAGTACTCATAAAAATAAGTTATACTTACACGTTTAAGAGTTCACATTACTTGCAAAATATCAGGAAACCGATTGCCTTGATATGTTCAAGTAAGATGAACCAAAAGTGTTAAGTTATTGGAACGAAGAGCCAACAGACAACAGTTTGAATGGAAAAAAATGTTTAATAATTAAACAAGTTTACCTTAAATACAAGGTTCTCAAGTGTGGTTACATACACACTAACCTGGAAACAAAGTTTTCCACAGACTTTTTTAGGGAAAAAAATGACATGACTTTTTTTCTAGGGTAGCCTTCAATCTAATATTGAATCCTTCAAATGGCCCTCAGTCTTTAAAACTTTGAGAATCCCTGCTTAAATGTCTTTGTTGACTGGTGTGAAACAAAAACTCAATTCTCAATACTAGAGCCCAACATTTATCATAACATTGATAAAGTAAATAATGAAGTAGTGAAGTGAAGTAATGTTTCTCCTCATTAACATAAAACCATTTAGTAGTCTGCAAATGCAATGATGCTCTCTCCAACAAAAAAAGAATCAAACAAGAAATAAAAATCACTTTTCCAATAAGGGTAAAGGTATCAACGTTGATCCATAATGTCACATCACATTCACTCATTGCATCAGAAGATTTTGGAGTGATTGTATTTTTGGTTTTAGGATTTATGTCCAAGTGACAGAAGCACCCTTTGGATGAAGTCAAAGGTGTACTTCAGTTGTTGAGGGTACTCCAAATTCAGAGTATAAATAAGTCCAAAGAGCAAGCACATGGCATGTGGAAGATTCCCAAGATCATTCATGACAAGACTTCCTTCCAAAATGATGGCAGTACTTGAAGACTGGAGGTGCAGTGAGTCAGTGGAGGCCTGCCTGTCCTCAGGAATGATGGTCAGGATCCCAATGGGGTGTGAGACACGTCTGGGTCTTCGCAGTCCTAACAACAATAGAAGCAACACCACAATTACATATCAACATAACACTTCTTTAGGGTGACCAGACGTCCTCTTTTTCCCGGACATGTCCTACTTTTCAGACCTAAAAAATGTCTGGGGGGAATTTAAAAATCGTTAGGGATTTTGGTCAACTGCCTCAAAACACATTACATAGCTTACAGTGCATTGTGATTACATTGCCACTCCGTTCCACTACTCCATTCCAGGTTTCTTTGTATGGCAAAGAAATCGGTAGCACATGTACACATGTTCCCCCGCCCCGTCTCCCCCATCTCCACCCCCCGTTGGCGCATGTGTGTCCGCCGATTCTACCCCCCGCCAACAAAAAAAGAAGTGTCCTCCTTTTCAGAAACCCAAATCTGGTGACCCTACACTTCTTCATCATGGCTGCTTCTCCTACAGTTTACAGCTGCCCTACCTATGGCAGTCTACTCATCATAAGCCTTCTATAACAGTACAGCGGCTTTTTAACCCCAACATCTTTATCCTTATCCCTTTTCCTTTTTTTGTTTTGCGCCCCGGACAGCTTTTTTGCACTGCCGCTCCATCTTGTTGCCACTAAATAAACATGATATTTTCGACTAACGTTAGTCCCAGGCATCGCTAAATCATTACACATAAAGTTAACCTCAAAACCTGGACTTACGGATGAATTATACGGCCGAGATAACGAATATAAGTTTGCTAAAAAACAGTGGGACTTACCGTGACAAAACTTAGCTGCAGCAACCGCCGTATTGTTGACAGTTTGGAGCTTCTTTCAAACACGTCGTCACTCGTCAGTGTCCAATGCGCATGTGCGTTCAACGAGAGCTGCCGAATGATGCCGAGTTTTTTGCTGGTTATGCAGATGCGTTTTGCTCACTCATAACTCCAAGTTCGGGTTACTTGCTGCTGATGAGTTTGATTACTTGCCTCAGTAGAAAGTTGTCTTTGCTAAGTTTAAGTTAGTATAGTCAACAGAATAAGCTGGAATGAGTTCAGGTCACTTTTCTTTTTGAGTACACTTTACTTTTACATTTTACAGTGCAGAATAAAATATGAAGCTTTTACACTATCATCATAGTAGTTGCATCTATGCACATGCACAATTTTCTACATAAAATATTGAACCAACTTTTGATTACATATTTTGCCATCATCAAAATCTTAGGAATGTTAAATCACAGTCATTTTTGAAAACTGTATTTTTTTTAGATTTATTTTAAACTAAAAAAGCAGCGTTTCCAAATGTTTTGCAGCAACTTCAATTAATCTGTCATAAGTGCAGTTGGTGATCAAAGCCAAAATATTTCTTAATTCAGGCTCAGATAGAAGCCACTTGAAAAATTCTGATTGCAAGAAATGTCTTAATCCTATAAAGCCACAGCAACCCCATATGTTGCTGATATTGGGCATATTAAAGGGACAGAAGCACAAAGACATTAGTAGAAGTAAATATAAAACTTGAGTTTAAGATGTAGGTAAAACTTGAGTTTGCACATTCAACTTATTCCAAACCTATGTGCAAAGGCAGATTGGCTACACAAGAGTCTCTGCAAAGCCAAGTGCTGATGCAAATTTTATATTTAAATGAGGCACTTTTCTTCCATTTAAACGAAAAATCACCTATATTTATGTAAATCATAGCCAGAGCAAACAACCTCTCTTTCTTGAAAGCCAAAATTGTGACATGAATATTTTGCTGGAAAAAACAAGAGCTGGCAAAAGCCTTTCACAATTGTGGCTCAACAAAAAATAAAAACACAAAATTGGCAACAGCTGTATTGGTCGGGGAGTTTTTTCTGTCTTCTGGTAAGGTTTCTCAGATATTTACAAAAGATATTATAATTTTGAAACATTTTCTCAGTCTTTCTTAAAATTGTTGGTTTGTTTTTTAAACCAGAATACAACTCTTATGATTGTAAAAATAGTACTAACAAGCTGAGATTGATAAATTCAAAGCAACTCTGCAAAGAAGGTCCATTAATATTGCTTGACTTAGGTGAGGTGCTCTAATGAATCTATGCTGTATGTCCCTATTGCATAATTAGAGATTAGGGACTGGCAAGAGCTTGGTTATGATTTAATTGGACACAAGAAGGCATGCTGATGTTAGTGAATCATCATCACTTCTATCAGTGTCTACATATTGTTGCATGGAATTGGGACTCATTATTATTGTGTCTCTGGTAAGAAATTGTATCACACATATACGTTTTGCAACAGTGGTGACAAGCTTTTGGCATATTTAAAAAATATATTTTGCTATAGCTATAAATCTAATTGCAGATCCTACAGCACTAGATTCCCTGGAAGGCAGTACTGCAGCTTTGTTTACGTGAAGCTGTTTATCTTAATTTGTGGTATAACACAAAGCAGATATGTAACTATGTGCTGCCATAACATTATATAAGAAAGATGATTTTGAAGGATGGTTTTTAACTCCTAAACATGTCTTAATTACACATGAAATGCATATAAAAAAATTCTTACTGTGTTCTGGAATTTCTTCCTGTGAAAAAGATTGAATATGTAAAAATAAACCTTGGATATACTTCCAAATTCCACTGGTGCACCTGGTTGTAAAATGTTGTCTACAAAAATAGTGTAGACATTCTCCAGTAGTACTTAACAAGTACTATTGGCAACAGCTGTAGTGGTCTGTGTGAAACTTGTCTGAAAGGTATCGATCAGCTGCTAGGGAAGCTAAATGTTTTCTGCTGAAGTCTTGTGTGAAGTTGAGTCTAACCTGGAGGAGGTGGAGACGACCGTGTTTTCAACACTATTGCTGCAAAATATTGTTCAGTCCAACTTATTTTTGTTAATATACGGCTTTAGTTTTATTGAAAAACACCCAGTAAGCAGTGGAACTGTTGAAAAAATATTTCCATAATTCTGCCTGCATACTGTTCTGGTCTGTAGGTGTTTTTCCCCCCTATACACCATTTCACATGAATTAATCTATCTACAATTTTTTGGGTTGAACTGTGGACTTGTATCTTTATCATCTTTCTCTCCATGCTGACCCTGTGCTGAACCTGTGACACAGCCAATGTGTATCCTGCCTCTTTCCCTATTATAGCTGGGAAACGTTCCAGCCCATGCATGATACTAAACAGGTAGGGAAATGAATGACTTAACAAAGACAACCACAGGAAAAAGCCCCAATCCATCTAGATTGAGATTGTTGAAAATCACCCAGAATTTGGATGGCCTTTACAAAGATGTTCAGATAGCTGTGGGCTCCCAGTTACTTAGTTACATTAGGTTTCTCTTAAGGCTGGATTTGATGCTTTGGGGAAAAATAGATAAATTGCTATGGATAGATTTAGATATCATAGTAGCTGACATTGTGCAGTTTAACTTGGAAAACACATAATCCTATAGTTAACTGTTATGCTTTTAACATCTCATAAATTCCTTTAAATTATTGCACCAGCACTTTAGTGGGAAGGTGTGCTTTCAGACTGTTTTTGGAGGACCTCTCTTTAGTATCCTGCCAGATCTTTTTTTGTCAGCAAAACAAACAGAGAAAAAAATGAAGGAGTTTTAAAGTCCTATTTAAATTAAGACTTTCCCTGAGGGCATTTTTTGAAGAGTGGATATTTTACCTTTAGTTTTAAAAGTAATTTTTATTGAGACATGAACACAAATATTTGAGCAAAGTCCTAAAATAACTGGTTTGAGAAAATGACAAAAACTATTATTAAAATAATAATAATAATGACGAGAAGCCTTATTTTCAGATTTTATCACCAAAGTTGCTCATGTTGACAAGTGCAAATGATGAAAATAAGAAGTTTATTTTACAAAATACTGCAGTACATGTGAGCCCATCCTTGAGTCCATTAGTACAAGAAGTAATTATGCAATGTACATGTTTTATAGCTGTTTCTTCTTTGTTGTTTATGTCACAAGTTGCATAACACTAAATGTACCATCCTCTGCCGGAGGCATTGCGGTGTATTTTGTTACACTTTATAATGCAGATATAACAAGTTTTTGCTCATTTTGCTGTCGGCCTCATGCAGGGGAATGTTAGCTGTAAGTGACCACATGACGTACCGGTTCTGACAGCTACCCATATGGTTGAAGCATAACAAGATTTTTTATTCAGGGAATGAATGAGGTCAGAATCCTCTGCTGTCTCCAACCTCTCCACCAGGCTGACCTTCCCTGTCCAAACTCTGTATCTCACTTGCATGTCACTGGAAATGTTATCAAAGGGAATGTCTTGTTCAGTCTCTGTACTGGCTGACTTTTACATATGAAATATAAAATATGAGGAGAAATCTTACATGTGTTTGAGCTATGTGAGTGTAAGCAGGCTTGCTGATTAATTATTAATTAATTTATCACAATAGACATTTTTTGTTTTTGCAGATGTAGATATTGTAGTATGATTTAGCTTTGTGCCTTAGGGCAAATTGTCTACTTTAAAAGCAAAGATCTAATTTTGCAGTGAAAACAGATTTACACAATGTGGTACTAAAATATCAAACAGAAGTATAAAATTTGCATAATTGTTTAATACATTTATGTTAATGCAATCTTCTGAGAAGGAATTGCTTGATAATAGCAATTTAAAGTTCTCTTTTAATAATATAAGTGATTATGATGATTCTTTAACTTTCACTGTGTGTCTGCAGGGACTTTCTGCATTTATGGTCACATGAATGTCAGCGCTGCAGGCCAGATGCCGGTGATGGAGGAGCTTGTCAGTGAGAGGTGAGAATTAATCAACGTTTATGTTGTGTAATCACTGTCATTGTGATTAAGCTTCCTAGAAAGAATCACACTGCATTGTGCACCACACACAAAGAAAGTTACTTAACTCCGATAACTTTTACAATATATCATAAATAGTACAAATATGAATAACTACTGATCATAAAAAAGAATGTGTACAGATGGTGACAAGTTTGTTGGCTTCCTGAGTAAAACCACATTATCAACTTCAGCCATTACTGCAGTTGATAAATCTCACACAAAAATAAATAAATAAATTGAAGTTCATATATTTGAGGAAATAAACACCAAAGTAGCACTACATTGCATCTCACAATACAATGTATTGTACAAATGACAAGTTCTCTAAAATATACTAGCATTGTAACCACATTTTGCTTTTTTAAAGTCTTTCAAAGTTTTTTTTAGAACTTCCAATCATGAGTTTATGATTTTCCATTTCCTCTGGAATATAAATATGATGTGGCACAGAGACCCATTTCCTTTAATAACTGACCAATATTCAGGACAAGGACTTGAGTTTAAAATGAAGCCACCCACATTGAGGAGGGTATGCAGGAGATTTAAGAAAATTAGAAACCTGCACCAAAAAATAATAATTTAATGTTACCAATTCTCCAGGAACCCAGTAAATTATATCTACATGTCAATCAGTGAAATGTTCTTTTAGATTTTTCCCTGATTGAATAGAAATATTGTAATCAAATGTTAGCTTTTTCACTGAGAGTAAGCTACTGCAATTGAACATTACTAAAAATAAATAACTTGTTATTGAGTGTCAACAAATTGGTCTTTGTCAGATACATGTGTGAAATTGTCTGATATGTATTTTCATGTAGTCTATTCTTCCATAATGCTGCTATTTTATATATCAAGACATAAACTACCATATAATAGCACACAATATGTAAGTGGTCATGTTCTTATGTCAGCTCAGCTCAGTGACCTTAATTAACACAGATGCTATGAGGTATTATTTTTTGAGATCTTGTGCTCTCTGAACTGAACATCCACACTGATGTTCACATGCTTACTGGGTGTCAAAGAAAATATAACGTACTATGCTATCGCATCTCTGTAAGATGTTATTGCAAAGTGCAAAACAGCTTGTTGTATGGCATATCTGTGAAACCTTACCAGAGGCAGTTAAATCCACATAGATGTTAAGCACTTGTTTGGTGTTTGTTGATGATGGGAGCTGTGTAACACATTCCTCCACACCATAAAATTCCCATCATTGTCATCCTAATGTGACCAGTCACTGACCCGTAATGGTCTGTATTCACTCTCAATGCAACTGCAAACAGGTCAAACAGGGAACTTTCTAGTTTTCAGCTTAAGAAACAAAACAACTCTTTAAACAGTTTCATTTGTTCACTTGCATTCTTTATTATCAAGAAGCTTAGATGAGGAGCTTCTTCTCTAGTTCTCCTTTGCATTGAAAGAAAATCCTTTGGTTCTTGTGTTGAGAACATATACTATATAATGCTAAAAGCTTAACGGGTCAGAAAAATGGGTTTAAATTCATCTTAATTCATAATAAGACGTATGTGGTTTTTAAAAATGTTAACATTGGCAGTTATAAACGTTTTCAGTGGGAGATTCAAGTATTCATAAGTTTTAGCTTGGGTCTGTGATCACTTACCTCTGCAAATACTGGGGTTTACTGGAACTTTACCTCATCTGCTCTTTTTCTCTTCTGAGAGCAAACAGTAGATTTCTATAGTCACTTGAGTGTTCAGTTCACTTTAAAAGCTTAGCTTGTTACTTGTTTTATTTTATTCTATTTGTGTGCAGTACTTGTCAAACAAAAACACTAAATGTTAACTCTTTTTTTCTATTTCATATACGTTAAAGTGGTCAAGTTTTGTTATTCATAGGGTTACCATGACATAAAATTAAAAATGCCTCAACTGCAGAATTTTATTTTTTTATCCACAATCATTCATGTCCAGATCTCAGTACCATCAAAAATAGATTTAATAACCTATCCTCAATCTTTATGGACATAAGCTTGTGTGCAGAAATAAAGCTGGATATGTCCTTCAGCAGTCATTTAATTTCAGCACAAAAACACAAATAAATGTATTAAATGTTAAGTTACTTATTTTAGTGTGCACTTACTATCTTTGTCTTTGTGGTAGAACTGCAGTCATTGATAGTGTAGTGTCAAGTACAGCAGTTCAGAAGTCTGCTGCTCAAAAATGAATTGGCAATCCTTATTCCTGCTTCAGGCTTATTCTCATCTTCTTAAGGAGCGTTTGGCTCTACTGAGGAAACAATGGGCTTTGTGGGATTTCTGCTTCACCACTCACTGCCTCTGTAGTCGTTTTCCCCCTCAGGCTTGTTGATTTCATTTGAACACAGATCACGTTAAAATTGTTGGGTGGTATTTTTTCTGCTTTGGATTGTAAAAAAAAAAAAAAAGCAGTTTCCTCTGCTTGGTAAAGTTTCAAGCATTTCAAGTTGCAGATGAGAGATGAGAACTTTTTTTTACTAGCCACAGTTTGCCGGTATTTTTGTCACTGTTGCTTTGACACACAAAGTGACGGTGAAAAGAGAAACGGGTAGAGGACAAAAGTGACACGCATTGCTTCAATACGCCAAAGGTATACTTTTGAGCATTTTACTCCAACAGTTATACCAAGTGTTATTTTATATTCAGATGTGAAATTATACTCTCGTAATATATTAAAACAGTAAATAATATTTTCATACTGAATGCAGTTTTAAGGTATTCATTATTTTCAAATACTGTATATGTTGTTGGGCTATGACCAGCTTTGTTTACTACCACTCCCCTGGTTTACCAGGAAGTCCCTGACAACATGGAAGTTAAATTTTTTATGCATGTAGTTTGAGGAGTACTGACCACAACTTCAAATATTTTAAGATTAAGCCAGACCTTCAGAATGCATGTCTGTCTGATACTGGATTCTTCAGTAGCATATGACGAAATTGAGTGACTTGAACCAGCAGGAGTGACTTATGGTTTACTTTCTCCTCAGTTGGTGCATTTTCCATCATATATGCATATTAGAGTTAAAGTTTGCCATTTGTGTCCTTCATATTAATTAAAAATGAAAAACAAAAGGATTCACATTCTTCCTGAAAACTGAAAATCCCTTCAATTTTGTTGACTTTGCTTAGCTTTAGGAATAATCTGATGGATACACTGAAGTGTGTGTATTAATGAAAACTCTGAGAAAATGTTTGTGTCCTTTAGTCTGGTGGCATATGAATAATAAATGTAGGAGTATTTACGCAGTGATGCCACACTGGTGTTTAATTTTATGGAAATCCTGCTATTGCCTTTAAGAAACCAATGACAGACAGTTTTGTCACAAATGCAGAAGTAAATATATAGCACTGCAGGGCACTAATAATTTATTATTTTCTCATAAAAAATAATAATAAAAAAAACATTTATAGTGCAGTTATTTTTGTGTTGTGGAAGTTCATCCCTCAAGTTTGGTTCATGCAGAGTATAGCTGAATAATTTATGTTCATAATTTCTAAGCCTAATTTAACTCCCATTCCTGACATAAACCATTCAGGTTTATCAGAATTATTTTCATTCTATTACCTATGGGTTTGTATTCAGTGTCTGAGACAATATTTCCTCAAAATCAACCATCTTATTTTATTTCATAAGTTGCAATACACCTTCACATTTTTTTACATGCCACAAATCAAAATGTAAACAAATATTTTCACTTTATTGTATTAAAAGCAACATCTTCAGTATGGCAAAAATAATAATTTTGCATTTATCTATGAATGAAAAGCCTGGAGATGAAGAATGACACATATCATAAGTAACTTTCAAATGGCCAGATTTACAGACATCTTTGCAAGTCTTAGAAACCAGATATCCAGGATGTGCTAGTAACTTCATATACCCATTGGGCATTCTTGTTCCTGATTCCTTAATGGCTGGACACATGTACATGCATCAATTATTAACACAGTAATTATTGAGAGAAAACATATTCATTATTTATGTAGTTTGTAGTTTTAAAGTTTGACATTTGCTGTATTATTATTGTCCAGAATGACAAAAAAATATTTTTAATTAAGCCTCCATTCAATACAATTCAATTCAATTAAAGGCTGAGAAATCACAACAACAACTTGATTTGAAGTGAAATTTACAATAAACCCTTCCGTTTAGTGATGAGTGCAACTCCAAAGGAAAAAGAATAATCTGTTTCAACACTCTTCTTCTACTTCTCATTCAAAGTGCAATAAATAGAAATTCACATTTACATGTACTTAGTTATTACATATATTTATTAAGTATAGAATAGTATAGAATAGAATAGAATAGCAGTACTTTATTCATCCCAGCAGTATGAATTAAGTGTGAATATTGAAGGATTAATTTGTTCAAATGTGATCTTAGCATCTGAACAAATAAATTAATAGTTTTTAAGGAGGGGTAACATTAAACAATGTAACATCAAAGAATCCATTTGGCAGCTTTACAAAGTAAATTTTTTTTTGTGTCATCTCATCAGTGGAGCCTGTTGTCATTTTGTAGCTATTAATTAATCAAATGTGTTTGTTTGACAAAATCTCACAGAGCCCCTTATTTATTGGTATTGAACTTGACATACTTTAATATTTAGAGCAGTATTTTGTTTGAAAATTTTGAAAACAATTATAATCTTTCTCATTTGAGTGTTGAGCTGTCACAGTATCTGTCAATATTATTTTAAAACTATTGCTTAGAAAAAGAAAACCAGTAACTGTCAATCAATGCAGTGTGCACACAAGACTCCTGCAGACTGATAATTGAATTCAATTAGAAGCTGTGTCCAAACTTTTGGTCTGTACTGTATATTATATTTTACATTCAAAGATATCCAACGAGAACATTTACATATTTTTTGTCATCAAAGTTTCATGAATATTTAATTACCCAAAATAGCTTATAACGCAAAACATGAATCTGATGTTTATGAAACGACACATCTTAGCTTGTTATCTAGGTGAAAATATACATTTTTCATGTCTCCTATTTTTTAAACACTGTTTATGATCACAGTCTCTTGTCACCTTTAATTCACAAGTACATTGCATACATAGGTAGAAGTGCAAATTATACAGTCCTGCTGAGTGGGGGGTAAAATTCATGCATTAGTTATTGATGATCCAAAATTTGCATAATATACACTTTAATAGGAGAGGTGCAGCATTTCTTCTCAGTTGTCTCATTATTCAAATGTCATATATTGCTGGTTAAAACTTTACATCCTAGCTTCTGTTTTATAGCAAAACAGAATTAGATTTATTGAAGTTCTGTAATGACATGAAATCATACAGAATCCAAATTGCACCAACACAGGTGTTAAAGCTGATTACCAATGGAAATCACAGAGGTTGTTACTCAGACTCATTGTTTCTGTTAAGGCAGTAGGATGGTGGAAAAAAGAAAAAAATTCTTGATGTTTTATTCATAGCAGACTATAACATGATCAAAACCCTAATTTGGAAGATACTTAAAGCTCCTTACCTACAGATGGTAGGGGGAAATTTGATTTATATGTTATTTAGGTGAAAATAGAACTGTTTGTATGCACTGATGATCAGTTCAGAGCCTGATATAAAACAATGGAAGCTGTAAATGTCAGTCCAACATCTGAAAAGTCACACATCACAAAGATTTGATGCCTCTGCAGGAGAAAGGATGACACAGCTGCCTGTTTTAAAGAAGTCCATGACACACATCACATAGATTAGCTGCAGATTCTAAGTGTAGAGAAATTCATTGCTACTTTGAAGAGGAGCTTATTCACTCACCTCTTACTGTGGGTTTTATGATTTTGGCTGCTGATTAGTCACATATGAATGCGCTTAAGTTGCCAAAGCCACTGGTGTAACAAATTAGTTTTTATGTTTTACATGCAGCAGTGTTGAATTTGCTGTGGTGGTTGTGGCTGCATTTAAGCCCATTTTTTCATGGCCAGAGTAGGTTCAAATAAAGACAAATTGCTGCTGTGCACTTTAGATCCGGAATGGGTGATTAATTTCAGATGAGTATCTATCACTGTATGAACTAAATCATTCTGAAGGTATATTTGCTAATAAATTCTGAATATAATTTTCTATAAGCTGCTAGTATCAGCAATCAATACATCTGAGCAATAAATTGCATGTTATTCTGACATCTGACCCTATGCTCTGAATACTTATTATCCAGAATGACAATAAAAAAATATATATATGCAAGTTCTCGTATTGGTCCTGACAAAGACTATTTAGATCAACAAAAAATATATTTTAGAAATAAAAAGAAAAATTGAAATATGAAATAGAATAAAAACACTCACACTTCCAGCTCTAAAGAAAATAAAATCTTATTTTAAGTTCAAAGCCTCTCATTTCACCAAAAACTAAATCCTTCTTATGTGCAGATTATCTTCTACATTTTTATAAAGATATTTCATAGTCAGACCACTTTGACTGTACAAAATGTTGGTCAGTTGTTTTATAAACAAAGACACTTTACCTTTGACTTCAGGAAATAAATACAGAAAAGTTGACCTATTTAATACTATGAAACACTTCTAATGCTTCTAGGACACTAACATCTGTGTTAATTGTGGTATTTATTACAGTAAAACCCCATCCAACAGGCTGGATATCTTATTAAACTAAAATACTGACAAATTATAAAACATACTTTTGTAAAATTATTAATGGATAAACGTACGACCTTAGCTTAAAGGTCAATACTTTCTTAAAAACTTATTTCTGTGCTTTCTTTTTACAATGAACTGACATTGGCAGGCACACAACGATGCTACTGTAGCAACACACACAGCATTGCTGGTTTTCATATGAAAACTTAGGTTTTTAAAACAAAAGTATGTTTGATTTTAGATTTTATGTTTAAAATCATTTGCATAGGGATGTATTTTTTACCAGAGCAGTTTAATTGTGACTCCTCAATACTCCTCTGTTTTGCATAGGTTATGTCAACAGACGTTAATGTCCTCCAATCTAAATTTCATCTTCTGTCAGTCTTGCTTGAGTCTTGATTTCATTTCAGCTTTTCTTTGAGTGCATTGATATACTGGAAAGAAAAAATAATTCAGCATAACTCATATTATTGGCTCTAGTATTAGAAACAGCACTCTGACCTTTGTTGGAGGTTTTTGAAAGCAACTTTTTTTTCTTTTCAATAGCTGTTCTTTACAGCTCTCTATAGATTTTCTATTACACTATGTTGGCTGAAAAATAACTTTTTTTTGAGTGTGTACTCAAAGTAAAAGTAAACAAATATATGCTACTCACTCAGCAGATTCTAGCATAGAGGTTGAAAGAGCTGCTCTTTTGTTTTTGGACCATGCTGTTGGTTTTGGATCTCCTTTTCTATCTGTAATTTAAGAAAACAGTTTCTTGGCATCCTCCTGCCCCTAAATGCCCCCTAGGCTTTGTCTGCAGTCTTCTCCTCCCAATCCACTTACATCCATTTTTTTCTTGATGAAATTTATTGGAATATATTATCCTTTCTGGATTAGTTCTCAAATCTAACCATTGTGATTCCTTTCTTTCTGGGAAACTGCATTAGACGCAGATTAAACCCTATTTGCAGTTTGCTCAACAGTGGGGGTTTTTCAGGGGAGGGGCTGGATTTGCTGAGACATCTGCAGATGTGATGTGGCACTGTGAAAGACATAATGATGACTAAAGAAAGGTAGTTCTCTTTGTGGACATTAAAACTAGTGCAGAGCAGGAAGTCACACTGAGTGTCCAGTGACATACAAAAAACAGATTCAGCTCATCAGGTGTTTCCACCCTGCTGCTGCCGTTCTTGGTGTGGGAACGTTTGATTTACTTTTCTTCTTCTCACCACATTTGATGTGTTCCTGGAAGTTATTTTTAAACGTTTGACTGCATGCTTCATTGTAGATATTTTACCTAACATTTAATCCAGCCTCAAAGATCCAGTCTTTTTTATTCATAATTGGCTTCAGGTCATTTGAGAAAGTATCCAAGGGTTTCAGTCAAGAAACTGATGCACTATTCTGTTTAAAAATCCTACTTATACATAGTTATATTCTTATCTACTTATTAAGAAGAAAGTAATTTATAAAAATACCAATCTTTTTTTACACATTTAACAACTGTAATAAACTAAAATGTACACTAAGACTGATGTAAATGTTATTTAATGCTTCTGGTAGCTACAAGTTCTTGGCATGAGTCTGAGGAATATTTGCCCTGCTCCTTACCCCTCAACTGTGAGATGTTTGAGGAGTGTCTTGTATGTAAAGCCAATTTCAAGTCACCTCACAGCACCGCAAAGTGATCAAGATCTGGACTCTGACTTGGTCCCGGAATTTCAATTTCTTAAATCTTGGCCGGTCCTCTGTGGATTTACTGCTGCACTTTTTGTAATCAGGAATGATACATGCAATCACGTTTTCATGATGGCAAATTTAAAATATGGCAACAAAAACAGGAGGAGACTCACGGGAACAGGCAAACCTTCAAAAAACCTGACCTTCTAATCAAGACTGTTAAAATGAGACAAAAAAGCAAACGTATAAATGTGTGTAAATATAATGAAGTTGGATACCTAAGCACTGAATGTGCTGCTGTGATTCAATAAAGTCTGCCAATAAAAAAATACCATATTTATACATAATTCCAAACCTTCTAAGTACTGTATTATGTAAATGTTACAACATCCAGTAATGCCCCGCAGGTTTTCACATAAAATATTTGCATTTTCCTGTAAGACATTCATCATCCATCACCTCAAACAACACATGAATTCTTCACTGATTTTCTCTCTGTACATTCAATTATAGTAGATTTGCATCAATTTGTTGAATCTCCATTTGTGCTGTTTAGTGTCTCTGCTTCCGTCTGCAGACCGAGGAGGCAATATTGTGCAGTGTCACTTTCATTCACAGACTCTAATTCATTCAGCAGCTGCTTACGTAATCTCAATAAGAAATCCTCCATACATGTAAAAAAGTTTGGTGGCTTATGAGGCTAAACATGTACACAGAGAAGAAAAATAAAAAGGAATAAAACAACAAGCAAACAGGAGGCAGTAGTTTTCATTTAGCTGAGGTTGGATCAGATCTGTGGAGCGAAGCATGCTAAACTCTCCAGTGACAAAACTGAAATCTGTCAAGCCAGCTGATCTGTTATCCTCCCTAAACAAGGGAGAGCCTGCAGGAGGTGCAGAGTGTGTCTGGATTCTTTTCGGTCTGAGCGCTTCATTATACACTGTTGCAACCGGTTTCCATTCATGCCTGACAAGGTGATTTATCCCACCTGTCACTGATAGTAATTCCAGGCACATGCAGCTTCAGACTCCAGTTTTCTCCTCCTCTTCAGAGAGCAGCATGAAGCTTTTAAAAAAATCTCTCTTAGGCCATTCACACACATCCCATCTCTTGGCATCCTCTACAGAATGTTATGTTGATGTGGGTGTATTCACCTATACAGACCAGTATGCGAGAAATTTGCAGGCATAGTTCAAAATTAACAGAATAGAAAATAATTCACAATGATAACATTTGTATTTAACTTTATTAAAAACTTCTATTGCTTTCCTAAAATGGAAAAGCTGTTTTATTTTTCACCAACTTCTTACCTCAATTATTTTTCTGCTCTCAATTTTTTTGTGTCTACAAGAGTTGAGTCACACTTTCTTTGAAAATGCTGCTATACTTAGCTGAGTTCAATGAATGGATGTGCAGAGGGCTGCTTTTATGAAAAGTGGCTGGATATTTGTGATTTTACTTTTTGATTATAAGACTTTATCAAAGTGCATTATTAGTAAAAGACAAATACTGTGAGTAATAGCAGTTGTTTGTTACTCATACTGCTGCATGTTGACGCGCAAGATGTAACCGACAGCTTCCAGTTTAGTATTTTCAAAATAAAAGCTCCTCCAGACTCAATACATAGAATAGACATATTTAATCATTTCTTGCGCGGCCCGGTACCAATTGGTCCGCGTCCCGGTGGATGGGGGCAACTGAGATACAGTACACATTGCATATTGATCTGTTTAGCTAACGTAAGACTGTGTAGCAGACAGGCTTCAAGGTGTAGAAGTTGTATCAGTTCTGCCATTATGCTGTACTTAGCTAACACGAAGCATGTGTTTGTGAGACGGCCAATCATGTGACCACGTAGAATGGGCATCAGCCAATGAAAAGAGGCCCTTCTGGTAAGGTCCATTGACAAACGTGCAAATTACTCTTTTGAATGTAATTTTATTTTTGAAAACAGACATGAAGTCATATCTCAGACTAAAATAGTTCATCCAAGTAAAAAGGGTCTGATAATGCATTTTGGATATTTTATGCATGAATCAGAGGACAGTTATCTGTATTTAACCGACAAACACAGATGTAGATAATTTGTTTCTGCTGGACAAGATTTGCATCTTTTTCTGCTTGTATTTTGTACTGTCTGCCTTGTGAATGTGAGGCAAAAATTAAGCACTTTGTGCAAAGAGGATTAAAAAATTGCAGAAAAAATATCCTATCTGTGGGTGCTACCTTTCCAAACTTGGAGAACACTGGTTTGGTTTGTGAACAGAGCATGTAACGTGTCCACACCCAGGTAGTTGCCAAGGAATTTAATGTACATTTTAATCATTTTGTTCAATATTTCCAAATTAGCGTCTTATGAAGTAGCAGTGATAATACGTCTGAGACACTGGAAGACTTGACCGTGATAAAAGAAGTTTATACTTCAGCTTCCTATTTCTTAATTTAAGAGAAGTTATAAAAAAAGATTGGCTGGTAATATAAAAAAAACCTGTTTAAAAATAATTAATGCAATAAGCACATTTCTGATTTCATGTTTTACAAATGAACAAAATTGCATTACAAGATTGACATACTTGCAACAATTTGTAACTATTATTTAAAGCAGCAGCTTAAAAACAACATATTTCTTTCTGTGAGCACAAAGAAATAACTGACCTGAAGTTATGACATTTCTTTTTCCATTGCTGACATTTGCTAATGTTAGCCTCTAAGCCCCTGCAGTCTCTAGGTCCCCTGCTCCCTTGCTGATCTCACTTAGTTTTTTATAGTCCAGACTATTTCCAAATGTAAAGTAGTTTCCTAATAAACAGGATTTTATTAGCTTAGAAATGGCATTAAGTGGCCCTTCTTCACATTACGCATTCCATAAGTAGTGGCGGTTTTTGCTATTTTGTATATCTGTTTTAAATAGACAAGAACCACTGTACTGTGCAGTAACATTGTGAAAAGGTCAGTTTTAAATGTTAAATGCATGACTGTAAAAAACAGTTCCTCTAGACCAGGGGTGCACAAAGTCAGTCCTCGAGGGTCGGCATCCTGCAGGTTTTAGTTCTCTCCCTGGTTTAACACACCTGGATCCAATGATGGCTCGTTAGAAGGGCTAAGAAGAACATTGACATGCTGAAAAGGTTGTTACTCTCACCAGGGAGAGAACTAAAACATGCAGGATGTTGGCCCTCAAGGACCGACTTTGGGCTCCTCTGTTCTAGACTGTTGGTATCTAACTCTAAAATAAGCATAAGCAAAAAGTAATGAAAAACCTTACCTATGAAAAAACTTAAACATTTTTACTAAGATCAATCATCAACATGAACCAAAACCTTTTTTGTTTTCAGTTTCCTGAAAATCAGTAATCCAACCTAAATAAAAACATGGTGGAAATATAGTTCTGAGAAAACAAGAATAACATTCTCTGCAATTATCCCTTTTTTATTTTAAATTGTTGGAATTTGTAAAGTATGTGTTTAAATAAATATAATTAATTTGATTATTGGTCAAGCATGAATAGGTGATTATAAAATCTCATTATGAGCCCCATTAAGTGGGAAGAACTCAGGTTTTGCCAGATAACTCTTCAAACTAACGATTGAGCTCCACAGATACTGATGCAGCAATAAAACATCCTCATTTTTATATATAATATCAACTCACACTTTTCCTTTGTGTTACCCTGTCCTAATTATTCACAGATGGCAAACTGTCTTTCTTCATTTTTGCTCATAATAATCAAATATGACAGGTCTAAATGAGTATGTTTGTTTTTGCCTCTAATTTGTCATTTTACCATTCTGGGATCCAGTCTCCTCATGTGCAGGACATGTTTTGGGCTACCAATGCAGCGTTTTGGTCTGGCAAAAGGTGCAGACTCCAATCTTTTTCCTGGCGGCCGTCTGTTGTTTAATGTGGCAAAAAGTCGGCTTTACTGCTGCTGAGTAGGTGGAAACCTGCATCTTGGATTTTCAGGATGGATCAGGCTGCACTATGAAGAGCTGAACTGATCCAAATTTCTCAGTGAGAAGTAAAAATGAATTATTTCTGATGCAATGCAGTTCCTTTTTTAACCTTTAGAAATCTGTGAACATTACTGTAGTGTGGACACTTGGAAATTCCTTATACAATAAAAAGCAAGAAAGATGATGCTCGAGTACATCATATTAAATAATTATATTAATAGGTTTCCATATATTAATATTAAAATAATTATTAATCCACCTCATCAGTTATTTTTAAAATTAAGATTTTGACATTTTGACATTTTGACTTTTTTAAGTAGAGCAGTGGAGACTCAATTGTCCTTTACTAATGGACTAAGTAAGCCAACAGATTAAAAATGATTATTTTTTTGCTAATTTGTAGTCCACCCTTTTTCATCTGTGTTTGTAGGGTCATCCTGTTTGCCATAGTTTGCTTTGGAAAAGTATTAAGTCATGGAAAGAAAAGCTAAAATAGTCCAAAACCTTGTGGTTTGCATGATCTAAAGTTTTCATGGAGAGGACAAATATTGACAATATCATGTAAATTATTTTATTGAAAATGGAAAAGCAATAGTCATACTTAAAGCTCCCAAAAAGATGAAGTATTTCATATTTTTTGAAGCTTTATTTATGAAAACTACTCAACACATAGCCTTCCAACTAAGGTTTTTATATGAATTATCCTACTATGAAGGATGGATGGTGAATGTTGTTTATGATTCTTGCAATCTATGACAATTTTAGTAGCCTCATTATTAGTGCTGAACAGAAACGGGTGGGAGTACAACAGCACTCCATATACTCCACTCAGCCAGATAAATTTAAGTCCATTACTGTCATTTTGTAGCGACTCTAAATTAAACAGTACTATAGGAAATTGTAAGGTTTTTAAGCTTCACCTCCAATGTAATAAAACCCAACTATGCCATCGTACTGGTAACAGACTCATGCCTAATTGCATGGTATTGCACTATCTTGTTAAGAAACAGTAAAAAAAATACTTACAAGTTCAAAGTATAAGTCAGTGCGAGCCACTTGGAGCTCATCAGCCTCCAGCTATGACTGTGCTGTATACTTCTGCCTCTGAGGACATGTCAAAACAATCAGTGAAAGACTGGGAGTTTTCTTTTCAGATTTTGCTTCCCCATTTTATTAAAATTTCCTCTTTTCTAGATAAAAATATTGTTGGTTAAATACTGAAAATATGAATTTAATTTTTCTTTTGAATCAAGGTAATAAAACTGAAAAGTCCCACTTCTATTTCAGTCTATAGAGATATGTGCATGTGGCATGTTTGTTTATTTTCTGTTTTATTCAAAACTGATATGATGTGTTGGTTTTGAATGTATCAAAACTGAATGTGTCGGTTTTGTACTCAAAACCAATATATTTTTCTTCCATCATCGGTGTAAGTTGCATTTATTGAATCAAAAGTTACATTGAACTATGTTGTAATTAGGAAATAAATATAAAAATACAGAATTAGGTCCTTGCTAATCAAACAAAAAAGCCAAAAATTGCCATTGGCCACATCATCCCTACCTGGTGCATCTTTAATTGGTGTACATTCAATCTAGAGCTTAAAGTTGACTGAAATATTTTTTCTATCTCCCTACAACAGCAATCTCTTTATCTGCAGAGAATATTTTCAGCCCCTCACTGATTTGAAAGCTTTCACTGTTTATTGGTTATGTACCTTCATTAATCATCATCTCTACTGCAGAGTTTGCTGTGGTTTGTTGCTGACTGAGCTATTGCTTGTTATGATCAGTGGCCTGGGTGCGATGAAAGAGATGGATAAATTATGCCAAAAGCAGCCGGTACATCGACCTTGTGGTTAAACATTTGTTCGTCAATGAGGCCACTGACGTTGCAGCAGCCTTCTTTTGTTATGGGGTGCCTACTGTTCCGCTGACATAAAATTATTTTAATATAAGGTTTAAACTGGTGCATCATGCAGACATTGCTTAAAAATATATTTTACCTGGCATCTACAGGCTCATTGTATATTTTGATGAGATTACATGAAGAAATCATAATAACATTGTTTGACTGGCATAAGGCCCTTATTATTGTGTTGCATCTCTAAGATTTGTTTTCTTAAAAATATTTTAGAAAATATCTACTTCACTGATTCATATAACAGTGAATGAATTAATTACAAGGAAGTTTGTGTTTGTAATGTAACAAAATATGTAAAAGTTAAAGGAGAGTACATACTTTTGCTTGGCACTATGAATGTGTTTGAGGCTTGACTGCGGCTTAATTGACAAAAGTACATTTGTTCCAATACAGTGGGCAGATTTGGTTTGTATGCACTCCAGCCCCTGCAGGTTCACCATGAGAGGGATGAGAAGTTCACACTTTGCCTTCATGGCTTAGCAGCAGGAATGCATGCTCTCTGTAGGTGGTGCAGCTGCTTTCATTGATTATTGGGACAAAACTGGGTTGTTGCACGCTGAGAGAAAACACATCGTGTCTGTGATGTGTGCAGATCCCCAAAATTCACCTATTCCCCCAGATCTTTACAAGCACTGTGATAGTGACTCAGCCTATAAGCACACATGCTTTTGTGTTGCCTAACAGTGAATGAAAAGAAAGTTATCACAGTATATTATGTCGGAAAGAAAAAAAAACAACTAAACGTTTGTGTTCCTTACGATGCAGCGTGTCTGCATTAAAGGAAAGCAACTTACAGACCTTAAAGAAATAGATGCAAATATGTTGTAATTACCAGGTTAAAACACAGACTTTTACAGGACAAACTATAACATTGATAACATTAATGGTATTGATGTTATTGTCCGCAATAAAAAGCTTTGGTTTTTCATATTTATTTAAATGGAAAACAGAATGTTTCTTTGTCAGTAGATGCATTTCCAGTGACTGTAAAGCTTCTTAATTTGGATTATGCTGAATAAATTTGAAACAAACCAGTTTTGAAAAAAGCTCGGGTTTTTGCAATAGGAAGAGGTGGTTTTCCAGCTATATCAAAATTAGTGTATTTCGAGAAACTGTAATGGAAACACACACCTCATATCAGCAACGCATTTTTGTTCACACAATTGCTTCTCGCTGAATTTATTTATTTTCTTCCAACCTTTTTTGATTTTTGGAAATCAAACTTAGTGTGGTGTCCATTTTAACACTTTACAACAACTTGTTTCTCATTGTTACAGCAGTTTTTATTTTGATCATTTTACATCAGTAAAAAAGCCTTGTTGGGATAGTATATATTTCTCTCTAGAAATAGTTATTAGTCAGCATGTGGATGTCTCTGAATATAAAAGAACCAAGGTGTACATGGTGTGAAGGCCTTAAATGAACTGTGAAGAATGAAGAACAGATTTTATCATTACCTTAAGCCTGTTTTATATCCCTTGACTGTGTGTAACTCCCTCACAGACTTATTCTTTTGCATTATACATTTTCTCCACCCTCTGTGTCTTTGTCATTGTACCTATTGGTTTTTTCTTGCCATTGTCTATCCCTGCCTTTCTTATGTCAATAAATTTTTGTCTTCAGCTATTTTTAGTTTTCGGAGCTCTGATTGCAGAAAATGAATTGTTTTATATGTCCTTAATATTGCACTTCACTCAGACTTTAAAATCTTTAGCAGATGTTTATCTCCAGGCAGATGACTGCGCTGCCACACATCAGTCTCCCAACCCCCTACAAGATAAACATCTCTAACAGGAAAGAGATCAACATGAAATAGAGAGGTCACTGTTGCAGTGTGGGCTTCATTCTTCATAATTTATCGTAACTGCAGCTGATTAGTAGAGCTCAGATGTTGTAGTTTATTATAATCTAATCCACGAGTTTATCCTGGAAGTTTATGTTAAAGTATTTATGGCTAAATGTTCTGTTCTCTTTTAACATTCTTAAACCATTTAAAACTGCAGCCATAATTGGAAAGGCTCCCCTCAGCATGATGATGTCGCCACTACCTTGTTTGTAGGCATAAAAATTCAGGTTTCATTTCATGTGACCAATGCACCTTCTTCCACATGTCTAATGTGATTCCTGTATGGTTTGAGGAAAACTTCAAGTAGGAATTCTTATTCTTTTAACAATTTGTTTAATTTCCTTCTTATTCTTCTATGAAGGGTGAATTTATAGATTAACTGAATAGGGACACTGTAGCTTGAATGGTGCTGTTGGCTGTTTTATGAAAATGCTACTCTTACCCAGCCGTGGGTTGTGTGGAGCTTAGAGTCTGTCGAAGGAGGAAGGTGGTTAACACCTGGGATGGGCTACTTGTGCATTTCAGTCTGTTTAGCGTACTGATCTACTTCAACTTGAAGCTTTGACAGTTTAGACAAAACCAACATAGAAGAGATTTTCTGGACTTTTTATTTACTATGCACCACAGATATTGTATTGTTGCGGTGACCTTTCCTAAAATGACCTGTGTGTACACATTCTGCAAACCAGGCTGCTGAGAAACTTTAATTATAAGGTTTTCGGTGTGAGCAAATGCAGGTGTGTTGTTGACCATCTTTTACACTTGGTCAAAATATGTTGCCTAGCAACCCAGACAGGCATTGACTGGAACCAACACCACACCACATTTTCTTTCCCCAGTAGAGATCAAGGGAGATTCTTAAATGCACAAATTTATCTTTCAACTAAAAGGGAAATAATTCTATTTGAAGAAGGTCTGAGTTTATCAGATCATGTTTGACTGTAAATAATGTTTCTCTGTTTATGAGACTTTTAAACATATGACTGATGGAATGCAAAACTGGATTTTGATTCTTGGTTCTAATAAAAGGAGACTGAAGTGCCATCAGTAATGGAAAACAGAAATTCTGCTACTTTATCAAATACATTGAACATGAAAAAAACTAATAATTAGTGATTTACCTTTATTCTATAGTTTTTCTCTTTAGTGTCATTAGACAGACAAAGAAGACAAGTCAGGTGTAGGACATTATTTTTTTCAAAAAAAAAAAAGTCTTTCTGGAAAGAAATCATTAGGTAATTAAAACAAGTATTGGAAGGGAAAAGATTGCACAGTTGAATGTGTTAATACCAGCTCTGTGTCAAACCTGAGATCTGGCCCCAGGTGCAAACAATTTCCAGAATTCCCCTGCAGTATTAAAAGGCAATGCCAGCATCAGGAAGAAGCCAGTGAATTACTGATAATTAAAGGAAAATGGATGCTCGAGCAGAGACACTGATGTAAAGTAATTGGATGAAACTGAACTTGTATTGAGCTGTCTGAAGATCGTTTCCTAGACTTTGGGATGTATGTATTGGAAGCTACCAGAGGAATGCTTCTGCTTCTGCCTTCAGGGAAATTGGTGTGAAGATAATTAGGCTAAAATGACTCGTAGCGTTTCTTATTCCATGTTAGCTAACAATCCTTGCAGTGTTCAGTCACCAATTTGAGTTTGAATCATGCAGTGAATTGGTCGGTGAGTCTTAGAAACAGGAATAAGCTCTTGCTGCTTGTTTCCCTTCTGTATTTTAAGTCAAAAAATTGTCTTGTATGCATGTTTTTAGGTTTTTTGAGATGCATTACGTATCTTATCTTTTTGTAGCTATTTTTTCCCTCTGTGAACAGACAATTAAGAACAGGGCTCAGTGCACCATATATCTAGATAGTTGAGATTAACAGTCCAACATAAAAGGAATATGTGTATGTACATATCTGTCTACATATGCAATGTCAACTTAATCTTGACAAATCGAGAGCTTTATTCACTATGACAGAGGGCAGAAATGCTTTTATTGCTGCTGTTTATCAGAAAATCACTTTCTCTGCTGTTAGGTTAAACCTTGCCTGTCAGACTGGACATCACTAAGTAGAGATGGGAACTTACTCAAACGTTGTTCAAGTTTTTAGACTCAGACCACACTCTGTGGTTACTGCTTAAATTTTTGTAAATGTTTCAAATTCTCATAAAAGCTCAAACTTTAAAAGATGTTCTAACTATCATTATTATTATTAATAGCTCTGCTTGCATTTAGGGTAAAGGAACACCAGGGCTGGTGCTTCTCTTTCAGTAAGAATAGCAAAAGAATGGCCTGTAATTTTAAGATTCTCTCAGGTCAACCACAATTATCAGCCATAATTGTAATGAGTCCTTTAAGTGATAATGATAATAGAATAATTAACAAAATGCAGCAGTAAAATAAACGGTGCTCACAGTATAAGGGTAAGACTTCACTAACTGCCAGCTCTCTTTAAGCTGTGAACCCAAGAGTGATCAGATTGCAAATATTAAAGATCTTACTTAAAATTTCAGTGTTTCATAGTGTATCCTTAACATTTACAATCACTGATTTGTTTTCAAAAATATTTTCAGTTTGGTCGTTTGACTTTTGCTGTGAGATATTTCCTCATAAGGAAAAGTTTGCTATATTATAATGTTGCAAGCTAATGATCAGTCGATAATGAGGCGGTGGATGTAAAGTCACTGGCATCCCTGCTGTTGTTATGGTTTTCCACAGTTTAATTTGATTCAGCTTCAGATTTAGACCCTGGAAGAACGTGACTGAGCATTCTGGTGAATTTTAGCAAGACGCCTTGAAGCCAATCAGCTAAAAGAGGCATATCCACCTCGATGTTTAAGCAACGAGAGCTCTCGTCACGGATCTGACAGTTGATTAAAACTCGGTCCAATCACCTGAGATGTGACTTTGATGTATCAGGGCTGACTTTGTAAAATCTGCGCCTTCCCCAGAACTGAATAAGTGAGTTGAAATTTGCATAATGCAGAACTGGTAAGAAATCAAAAAAATCAAATCTCAAATGGAGATGCATGGAAGAATGGGACTAATAAACAGGCTTATATTGGACATGACTACAAAAAGTCCTCTTTTATCAGCTGTTGTTGCTGTCACTGTCAGTTTATATTGTGAGCCATAATTTTTATTTGTGACCTGCTGACATGGAAGAGTTAATAATCAAAATGCATACGCCATTGTGATATACTCTTATGTTTTGTCACTGTCGAGGTTTGAGTGACATTTAACAGTGCATCATAATGGCTTTGACAGGCAGATGTCTTGTGTGCTGTTGTGGCTGACTGATCGCGGTTGGTTGATTGTGATTGCACCACTTTAGAAAACATTACATCTCCAGTTCATCTGATGCAGGTGCTGTTTGCCTCATTTTCAGTTTTTCAAAATTACTTTTTTTCTCCATTTTCTTGATTATGTGATTTTCCACAAACTGCTTAACTGTGCAATTCTGGATACTTTTTTTTTTTTTTTTACATTTGTATTCAGCTGCCTGAAATTGATCCAAAGCCATTTTCTTCAGTATTGGAATAAAATATTTTGACAGTAAACTTTGTGAGACACAAGAGACACATTTGAAGTATAGACTTATCTTTTGCACAAAAGAATGCAAGCACAATGTGCTTGCTCATGTGTTTCATACCATGTTGCCAGTTCTCTCCTGCACAGCCACATGCTGTGAAACTCCTGTCAGAGTGGAAGTAAAGATAACAAAACATAATTGGAGCAAAACTCCAAGTTTGACCTACCATGTCAGGATTTGAAAACTGAAGTAAACTTTTGCTGCATGTCCTAAAAGGGTCTGTCACAGCAAAGAAAATAATCTGCTGGGACAGAAAAAACACAGCCCACTTATTGGGGAAATTCTAAGACCAAAAGTAAAACATCTTGTCAAACCAGACAAGACCAGCTGAAAACATATCTAATTTGTATTGCCAAATGTCGAAGATGGTGTTTTTTTTTCTTTGTAGTCATCTCAGCTTGACACCTTTTAGTGTTTATTTTCCTGTCCTGTTCAGTGATAGAAATAATCTCTTTCTGAAGCCCAGAGGGTTTAGATGATTACAGCTGTGGAAAAACACTTAATTTATAATGCAGTGGCAGAAGATTCTTTTGTTCGTAGCTCAGATGTCAATTTTATTAACGAGTTGTCAAATTCAGTGACTCTAAAACTCCATTAAAGTCAAAGCCTCTTTCCAGGCATTGTTAGATTTTAGAATGAGCATACGCTAACATGTTAAAAGACTATGTACTCTGATGGTTTTACTTCTGTGAAAAGAGATCCTTTGTCGACTTAGTCACCTGCATCCACAATTCAGTTTTACTCCAAAGCTCTCAAACATAATGATTTCTCTTTTTTGGCTTCAACTTTCCTTCCATTATGATTTTAGGCAGCAGGAGTCTGTTGTGCCCCTGTCTGCTACGCCAACACATTTTTCCTGTTTCTGTTGACGATAAACAGTATTTGATACCAGTTTGAACAATACCCATGGCCTCTGGTGTTCGTCTGCACAATGGAGCACTTGTCTTTGCCTGCTGAGAGAGAACGCCAATGGACAGATAGCTGTTGTTTGCAATTAGGGAGTCCTACTGAGACCTTCGAAATATTTTTTTCCCCGTTAAATTTAACTGTAAAATTTGAAAGCTTTCTACACATATGCAATGCGTTGGGAATGAGCATCCTTGAAAAAGCAAACAAACTGAAAAAAGTCAGAGTTTGGTAGAGAAGACTAGTATTTCATTTAAATAAAAACAACAAAGTGTATTCCTATAGTTTTCTTTGAGGAAGAGTTATTTTTATTGTTTGAACTGAATAAGGATTAAATGAAGTTATCCTCATATTTGACTTCAATGAAATGAAAATGTATTTTTCATTGCACAGCTGTAATCATTTCAACCCTTTGGGCTTCAGATTATGTCTATCAATGAACAGGACAGTAAAGAAGATAAATGAAAAAAGAAACACCTGCGTTTAAGATAAAATCCTGACTGGCCATCATTTTGGCATTCTAACAGGAGGTATCTACCTATGACAGCCTACAAATAAATACATCAAGATAAAACTGACGTTTTGAAATTTGTTGTGTTAACTGTTTCCCATTCCTTTTCTGTTGGAAAATTGACAGAGCAGAATTAATTTGTCGTGGCGAGTTCAAGAGAGGACGCCAGTGCACATTCAGGTCAGGGTACACCAACCTTCATTTAAAAAAAAAGTATTATGAGTTGTCAGACTTCAACGAAGCAGAAAATGGAAGATAATTTAGACAATTTTTAATAATCAAGATGAATGAAAACCTGGAAAGCTGCATTCCATTAAAGCATTAAGATTTTCATTGTGACTTTATACGCAGCTTTTTCAAGTAATATATAAACTATTTAAATATTCTAAACAAATGGCCCTCAGGTGTTTTATTTTAAATTGTTGTTTTTATTATTATTTGTTTTTTTAGAGACTTATGTATAGTGCCACAAGCATGACAAAAATTTAGAAAATTATTCCCTTATTATTTCTATTATTTATGTTTATTTATTTATTTACTTTCATTGTTGATACTTTGGCCCCATGGGACTTTTCTTCCAGACATAGTTTTCCTGAAGTTGTTGCGTCCTCAGTTGAACATCTGAAGGAAAGTTAAATAAGGCATTTAAATGATGTATCAGTGCTGGATGTTGCACATTAAGGACCCATGTGAACTCCGGAAGACCAAAAACAGAGTGAGAAAAGTACTCTGTTTTAATTCAGGCTCTCTAGACCAGATGCACTCAGTAAAGATTGGAACATTTTCACAAATACATCTTGCAAAAGTGACAGTTATGTAGAGGTGGGAATAGGTAGGGACTGACAGTTTCCGCAATCAGCTCGCCTTTGATGATTCAAAATGCTGGATCACTCTGGTAATTCTGTCAGACATGTAATTTCTTCTGCCTCACAGAAAGGTAGTTTCAGAACAACTGGGACCATGACATAATTTGGCCCAAAGAGACTGGGTGTCAGTCATTATAGTCACTGCTCTTTGGGTCTAATCAGTGTCAACTTAATCGCTCATTTCATAACGTTACCCGATAATGGAACAAGTCTCCAGAGGAGAGATTCTGTGAAAACTTTGAGTAAAAAATGTTTTCTGAACCAGTGAGGGCAGTGAGTAAGCAGGGTCTTACAATAATAAAAATAAAAAAAACTAAACAATTTTTTGTCTTTATTTAAAAGTCATTTTCCTCTTTTGCACTGTGGTAGTGTGAAAAGGAATATACCCCCTTACTGATTTTCTATTCTACTGCATGTTTATCACTCTTCAGTGTTTCAGAACATCAAACCAAATATTAGTCAAAGACAACACAAGTAAACAAAAATGCAGTTATTTTTTAAATTTCATTTTGCTTTCTTGCACAATGACAATAAAGGAAGTCTGATTGTGATTTATTTCAAAACTGCATGTTGTGTTTACCCAGGTTGTCTTTAAATTGGTTTAATGTTCTGAAATTGTGATTTGTGACAAACATGCAAAAAAAGAAAAAAAAGTAAATCAGGAAGGACACTTTTTCATATCACTTCAGATCAGGTGTCTCAAACTCCAGTCCTCAAGGGCCGCTGTCCTGCAGGTTTTAGATGTGCCACAGTTACAAAAAAACCCTGGAATGAAAAGGCTTATTTACCTCCTCCTTGTGTAGATCAATTCTCCAGAGCCTTAATGACCTAATTATTCTATTCAGGTGTTGGTGCAGCAGAGGCACATCTAAAAGTTGCAGAACTGTGGCCCTTGAGGACTGGAGTTTGAGACCCCTGCTTTCGATTATTCATCGGTGTTAAAAAAAAAAAAAAAGCTTATGACAAAACATTAAAATACATTAAAGTTCATTACATTAAGCACAACCCACATAAGGAGGCCTTGGTCCTCGACGCAGGTTCGATTCCCGGCCTGGCAACCTTTGCCGCATGTCTTCCCCCTTCTCTCATCACCCTCTTTCCTGTCAATTAACTTTCAAAAAAAGGCCACTAGAGCCAGTAAAACCTTAAAAAAAAAAAGAAAAAATTCTTTAAACCTTGTAAAAAATAACAGTTATTTTCCCAGTGAATCTACAACTCCATTGTGTGTCTGTGGGCCTAGTTAATGTTTCTGCCTGCTGATTGCACTGCAAATCAAAAGTTAGCTACAGGTCAAAAGGTCGGGTGTATATAAGGGGTACAGAATTACTTTTCTCTGTGCCTGTGAATGTTTACATTTGGCCATGCTCACTGAAAAAAGGTTGTAAGTTTATGGGACACTTTTGTAAAGACTTTTTGTTTCACATCTGGAAATTCAGTTTTAAACTCATCACGCACTGTAAAGACGAGAAACAGGAGAAGAAATAGAGGAACTGCTTCTTTAGTTATACATGTATTAAGGCCAGTTGTACAATATCAGAATAACAATACATTTAAACTGAAGACACTTCTTTCTCAGTTATTTTTTACATTTTGTAAATATTTTTGTAGAGCTTATACTGAAATTAATGAAAATTTTAATTACTTTGATAAAAAATAATTCAAGTGGCTTATTTGAGTCTTATAAAATATTTAATCTTACTGTGTTTTGCTCAGTGTAATCAGATATCCATAGTTTGTCCTTTCACTTAGGAGGTTGTAATTTCAAACCTGCAAGTAAAGTTTCCACATACTCTCAAAGTTTGAGTTTGTGCATCCATTTATAAACAAAATTTAATTATTGTCCGAATAATTCTTTGTTATTATTCTTTGTTGAAAATGCAAGACGATTTGGAATTTAGTATATTTAACTGTTGAATTAACAGAATGTGATGTAGAGGTGACCAGAGCGAATGCTTCCTCTTCTCCAATGACTACTATAGATAGAGATCTGAATTTCTCAACCTTTCAGAAGATTCAGGCATGAATGTTGCAAGTCAATGACTCGATAAAATCTGCAGATGTCCTGGACTTGAGTTTTGCATAAAATTTCAGAAGAATTTTTGGGGATATTAAAGTTATCTGGGTAAATAATGATCTACCTAAGCTTTGGGATGCCCTCCATACTCACCATGTGCAGCTTCTGGATCTGACTGATTTGTCATCAAACCCAACAAACTTTTGTATGGAAAAGTATGCTTAAACTAAATGCTTGACATCACCATTTCAATCACATAAAAAGTAGATGCTGCTACAATGACATGGCTATCTGAGTCAGTTATCAGAGTCTCATTTAGGAGAAATACTACGCTTTGTGTCCTGCAAGTTTAAGATCAAAGAATATTGGTGGTTTTATTGAGCCTGTGTCTTCCTTTTTCAGTAATAATGCATTTGCTGAGAAGCTGTCAGAGTTCCCATTTGATCTGATTAGTGCGTTGCAAACACTGATCAAAGAACAAGCCTCATTTGCATATGATCACTTCAGCTTTGAACTTTAGACGCTGAGAGTCAAATTATTTGGCAGACAGGGATCAGCCACGACTTCTCTACCCAATGGGAAGCTAAATTAGCATAACACAGTTGACACTGACATAACATAAAAGCCACAAAGACATTGTTCCATCAATTCTGGATTTTTTTTTTTCATTTTTTTTTGTGTGTGTGTAGGCTTGTAACTTAAAGACATATAAAATACTCATGTTGATAGAGACATTCTGACTCATGCTGTGTATTACTACATAAATATATGTTTGTTTGTTTTTATCACTGTCACAGTTCATAGTTCTTGTTTCCTGTCAAGTCTTTTAAGTGCTACAGACGGGAACCCTCGGGAGAATTACTTTAATGCATTACCAATGTCAAACAAGTCTCTGATTAAACACGCCATTTAAATAGACCTCTTACTCCACGCAGCTCCCTCTGTGAGCTTTGATTCATACCAGATTTTTTTTACTGCACCTTCAAATGTCTTGTTAAGCCAGGCCAATGTTATACCCCCAGTTACAAATGCTACATCTGCACATTTCTTTGTATTTTTTTTGGGGGGGGGGATTATGAAAAAGAACATTATATCAGGCCTGCCTAAATGTTCCCAGCCAGGGTCAAGAGAAAAAACTATATTTTCCTGGCATGGTAACCAAGTAGGTAGACATTTCTCTTTGACAAATGTTTATTTTATAGTGACCTTTCATGGTCTGAAACTACATTATGTAGCTGTTCTAAAACAAGTTTAATATTGTCTTTGGACATTTTTGTGTCATTATTAAGCTTGACTTTAACAGCAGATATTTGATTTACATTCGTACAACTTCCTGAAAAAAACAAAAAACACTTTCCGTTATGATAATGGTAAATGTCATGTACATGTTTAGCGTTTTATTAAGTCTAGAAGAGCCCATACTGATTCATGCTATATCCAGTTACTCACCTGTTCACATACTGATGGTGTCAAGCTTCTGCATTGTGGACACAGCTGCCTTTCAGCAGTCTGACAGATGTGATGTACCGGAGCCTCCGGGCCAACTGACCACCACCAGCAGGCAGGATGGGTGAAGAGTTTTGCTCAAGGATACAAGACAGACAATTCAGGGGCTCAAACCGGCAACCCACCAGTCTCAGGACAAACCCCTAAGCTCTGAGCCAATGTTGCCCCATCACCCTTTAGTCCTAAAATCTGAAAAATCTGATCATCAGGATTCACCCAACCTATGCAAGATCATGAAATAAAAACACAGATCTTATAGCTTCAGCGTTTGATGTGGATGAAATTCTTCTGTAGCTTAGCCTTTAGCTGATTTTCTAGGTATGCTGGAACAGAAGGACTTAATCTTTTCTGAAACAATGGTTCCAGACAAAAGACTGTCTTCACTGTGACATTCCCCTTAATTTAATTTTCTGATCTTTCCACTTTCCCCAGCAAAGACAGTAAATCTCTACAAGGTCACATCATGTTCAACTCCATCATTTATGTCTGAAAATTCTGCACCTTAACATTTATTTTTTTAACAGAATAATTTTCAATTAAGGGAGTAACATGAATTTGCCCTTAATTACTGATACACTGCACAATAGCCTCACATTATTTAATAAAACAACAATTACAGATTATTTTAAAATGTAACATTTTGTGGATTACTTTCAGTTTGGATTTGTGTATGATTATATAAGAAACTTTGATAAGCATGTAGTTACATCATGTTTTTTTTACTAGAAATATTCTACCTTGTAGATATCCAGATTGGGTTGTTCTTAATTGTTTATATGAGAAAAATCTGATCCATTTGGATAAAAAGGAAAGTCTCATTTATGACTGGCCACGGCAATAACACAACTTGTACCAAAAAGTATGATTTTTTTCCACCTAATTTTTGCACATTATGTTTTGTGTAAAATCTTTCTAAAAATGCTTTTACCAAATGACACAGATGAGAGTTTTGATTGCCAAACCATTCTGAGCTGACTTTCCTGCAGGTGTCTCTGATTTTGTCTTTTTCTCAGAGCAGCTGCTATAGCCGCTACTACTGCCACATCTGTTCACATCTGTTTACATCTTAATTTATTGCTAATCAAGCACAAATGTGAAACCTATTACTCTCTGTGGTATTAAACCTTTTGAGTGCTTATGTAGGTGGAAGCAATCAGTAAGAGCAGAATAGCAGACTTTACTTGAATAAACATGTTTCTCTCACTACACATGATAACAAATCACAAAAACATGTTTTTGTCTTCACATATTTTTCGGTATTTTTACTTGCCTAAGTGCAGCCAAAATGAATTAATTTCATTCTCAGTATTTTACAAATAGTGTTGTCACTTTCAGCATGTAAAATAATGTGTTTTTTTCCTGTGGTTTTCAGTGACAGCATGCCAAAGCGGATGGCACTCATCTGCTTCCTGTCTCTGGTCATGCTGATGAGCGTCTTGGGAAACCTGCTGGTTATGGTGGCCGTCTGCAAAGACAGACAACTCAGGTGGGTTTGCGCTTTATCACCTTTCCATGTAAAGGTTATATAGGTTTGATTGTTTATTTGATACAATCTTGTGGCTATATAGTAGATTTAAATAAAAAATACTCTAAGGAAGATCAGGAAGCTCCTTTCTCTTTCCCAACCATTACTTTCCATATTACTTTTTGTAACAAAGCGTCTCTTGTGTAAAGTTAGTTTTTGATCCTACCTAAGACAAACATCTGGAATCATACGAGCAAAACTTTTGCTTTTAATGTTTCAATTTGATAAGGAGATGAAAAAGTTGAACAGAAAATGTTTATATGAAAGACTTTTGCGTTTCATATAAAGATTTTCTTTAAACATTGAGGACAAATCTCGGCAGGGTTTACTTGAGGTAGAAAAATAAATTGACTTCTGTTGTGGACAAAATGGATTACAACAAACTTGGTTCTGTAGTCTTTCCATTCAGATAAGAAACTCAAGCAGTGCATGTGAAGCTGTAGTGACTGTGATAGAGCTAGCAGGCAGACCTCCTCACGTGGGAGCCGCTGTCACAGTGATCTCTGATTTTTTTTTGTCCCTCACTCTTCTCCTGTCCTCTCTTCTGCTCTTGTGTCATCTCTTTTTTTCTCTCATTCTCTCTCTCGCTTAGTCTTTGTCTTTTCTTATCTCATGACACCTGATAGCTCAGGGTGACCTCTGTCTCGTCATGTCGACATGAAGGATTGTCTGTTTGCAGATGCACATTGGAAGATTGCAGTTTGTATATTTAAACAATGAAAATCAGTTGACTTTGAAATTCATTCATGCAGTATACAAAAGTGTTCATTTAAGACCATTAATTTAAAGTCACTGTGTTGTTGTCTCACCTCCCCATGGAGAACATAATTATCCAGGGTCTTTGTTGCTCCCATCATCATTGCCTTATTGCCTGCTGGGAAATTTGCACAGGGACACACACTTACACATATGATGCACATCTGCACAATAGGGGTATCCCTTGGGTGAAGAATCCTTACAAAAATAAAGCTGAACTCAGAGCATCTCATTAAGAACTGTCAAAACTGTTCTTCACTGGAAAATAGGATTTACTGTTTCCCACCAAACATGCAACAGAAAAGCAATTGATAATTAAAGAAGTAAATCCCTTCTGCACTCTTATCTTAATCTACTCTAATTTTACAACTTTTTATGTATTTTATTTGAGTAACAAACAGTAAATAAGAGTAACAGTAGATTGTGCATAGCTGTTAAGTGAAAGAAATGGATCCATCTTTTTAATAAATGATAATCTGAAAATTGTAGCATGCAGCTTTTTTGTTCTGACATGTCCACTTGTGATTAATTTCACTTTGATATATAAATACAGCTATTCTACAAAGGTCTAATTGGTGAGATTTATGAAATCCAACAAACATACCAGACAGGTCAGGAATAAAGTTGTGGAGGAGTTTAAAACAGGATCACGTAATAAAACATCATCCAAATATTTAAGCATTTCATAGAGCACTGTTTAATCTACCATTTCAAAGTGGAAATAAGTATAGTACAACTCCAAACCTACAATGGCCATCCACATAAAGTGATAGACCAGTCAAGGAGAGCATAATTTATGCAGGCAGCTAAAAGGCTATTTACACAAAGCTATTGTGTGGAAATCTCTTATATGATAAGACATCTATCAACAAATCTGCCCTTTAAAGAAGAGAGGCAAGAAGGCAGCCATAGAAAGTTTAATTTGAAAATGTGTTGAAAAAGTTCCCATTGGTTAGATGAAACCAAAATGGCATCCATTCAAAAATGCTAAGTGTGACAGAAAACCTACACTCCACATTCCCTTGAAAGCACCATTTAAAAACTATGCACCATTTTCATACCACTTCACAATCATTTGCTTCTTTCTGTTGGTTGGTTCATCACTTGAAGATTGAGAAAATTTGAGAAAAAATGTCAAAGTTTAATTGGTTGAACACTTTAGCTGGAACTTTAGCTGTCAGTTGGATTGATGTGTGTTCAGCTTGCAAGAAAGGGAAACTGCTGAAAAACTTGGAGGTATTTTCCGCACAAACCCCCCACAGCTTCTTCTGCAGGAGCTGATACCAGCAGAAAGTGGTTCAGAGGGTGTTGCACTGCTCATCAATAACCACCACACAAACACAAGCTCTTGTTTCTCTCAGAGTGACATGTTGAGTGTGTGGAGAAGATACCCACACTAAAACATGCTGCCACACAGTCTGTTTATACCGGACACTGAACAGATCTGGAAACAGTGACACTGTTGTCATGTCAGGAACTTTTGGTTCTCGTAATAATTTGGAGTTCAGTTAGCAATTCTTTTGTTATTTTTATTTTTTTCAGTGTTTTCACAAGAACTACTGTCATGAAGAAAATGTTTCATTCATATTATACATAAGTGTGTGCTAATAATCTCATGCAGTTTTCTGAACCACACAGATGACATGACTTCATGTGGAAGCTCTGTCAATTCAACAAGGGAAACCTTGTGAAAGTTAAACAATTGTAGATGTATTTTAGCATTCCAAATGCAGACACAAAGTGGTAGGCAGTTTTATAAGATTAGGATTTCTTTTCTGTCTTTTTATGAATAATGTGGTCTTGATGGCTGTATCAAGCAGAGTCCCCCTCTGAATTCAAAGTGTGAAACCACCAGATAGAAGACAGGTACTCAGCTGGAAAATGGTGGGCTTCCATCTTTAGGTGTGACTCATGTCTCAACCTGAGTTGTGTCTTGGAGTTATGTTCACAAGTAGGAGTGAAATCAATATCTGGATCAATGCAGCATCTGCACTCATTCACTAAAGGTGGCTAAAATGGACTGAAGAAATTATCACATTATTTCATGGCATTTGTTGTTGACAGAAGTGTTGGAAAAACAACTCTAAGTTCTGTGAATGTTCCAGTTTTATAACTGGTACATTTTGAAAAAGTAATTAGTCACTATCATTAAAGTTTTTTGAAAGTGTGTGGTAAAATCCAAGAAAGTATCAAAGGTGCACGGGCAAAGTAAGCATTAAGTTCCAGGAAATTTGTAGGAAAGTGTCAGGTAAACTCATGAAGCTGTTGTGCAATTTTTTCTCAACTTCTATTTAATGTACCATGTAGATAAGTGCAAAGAAGAAATCCAGCAAATTACCAAGTTCATGTTTGTTTTACAAAACCATGGATGTGACTATTAATAAAAAATTATTGTTTTGTCATTTGATAGTTGTTAAAGAAATGCTCACCAAATGGAGCTGTAGTAGTTACTGTCTTTTGAAACATTTATTGTATTTTATTGTTTACTGATCTAACTTGGGAGAAAATGTTATGTAACTTATTTTATGAAAATAAAATTAAAAATTAAGATGTTTCATCATTGTGCATCAATAAAATGGGGCTCATGTTGCAGCGCTGATGTGGCGTCAAAGATAAAATGTTAGGTTAGTGAAATATTCCAGGATCACTTTTCAATGTAGGAAAAAACAGTCAACTAAACAATCCTCCCAAACATGTAAACAGCTGAGTTGCACAGGATTATAAGTATAAAAATACATTTTCAGATTCTGTGTATTCAAATGCAATGTTGCTTCTGTAATCATGACAAAAATAACATAGTAAAAATAGAAATTACTTGATCTCTGGTGTGTTGATGTCTTTACTCTTCTGTGTTCCACCCTGTTTTAATCTTGCACTACAGCATTACTCATCCAAAACCATGTGCACCCATAACTCCAAACTCACTCTAATCCTCTTCTATTAAAGTTTATTTATTCTGGAAGCAGTAACACAACTTGTCATTCTAACTAAACACAACGCCTCCCCTCAGGACTTGTTAAATGTTACTAAACTATTCTAAATTACTGCCAGCTTGACGGTGTGAGAGCGTAATGGATAAACATCTGTTAGTTCATCTACAGTTTGGATGTGTGCATGTGCAGCATTTCTCTGCATCCTTTTGCATGCGCTCTTGTGTCTCACATGTGTGTCTATCCATGCTCAGTAGCGCCACCAGCAGACTGCTGGTTGGTTTCATCACTAACTGCTTATTTTAAGGCACTGTTTGGGATAGAGCTGAGCAGATGGGAAAGCCTTACGGCACTCAGCTCTTGCTACTGCTATTTATAAAATGAGAGCATCCACAGTAGAGACACAGAAGAGGACAGGGCATCTAAATGAACAACTTCTTTGCATCATTGGTTTTCTGGTTGGAGTGGCTAAAAACTAAAATTAGAGATCTGATAAAACAAACTCATCCACTGAATTTGTGTTGTTTTTGTTGTTCTTGTTTTGTTTTGTTTTTGACGGATGTGACAGATGTGATGTGTCAGTAATAAAATAATCAGTTCAAAATTGGCATCAATCTTAGGTCTCCGACTTTTTGGCTGGCTTATAAGGAGACCATATTAACCTGTATCAGCAGTTCTGCTTTTTGTTGAGCACATGTCTGGGACATCTCCAAATATCTGTTTTTCTAAAAGTAATGGAGAATGTGCATTTATATTTTAGTGACACAGTCTCTAAAGTTAGCCTGGAATAGGAATATTCTAACTTTATTTTTAGTTATTTGCCTTACTTTGTCACTGGAGTGTATTTTTTATTTTCATTGTTAAGTGTAGACTATACGGCAGCTCAAACAGGGAGGCTTTGGAAAGTGTATTCATACCTTAAATGTTTGATGAAGACCTTAAAGCTGCACTGCAAAACTCGGGAGAAAAAAAACCAAAACATTGTTTCTCTTGCACAGCTTCAGCAAACGGGCAATTTTCAGCAGCACATATACAAGTATGTTTGACAAAACTAAGACTTTCCTCTTAACTGTGATTGGTTGGTTCTGACTAGGGGTAGTGCATTTCTGCAGATGGCAGTAGGACCACTAGTAGGAGGCAAAGGAGCTCTTTTTTTAACAAATTGTCTCATATCACACTGTCAGGACATAGTCACGCTTTTAACAAGTATATAAATAATATAATTTTATAAAATTTACCGACTGCACCTTTAGTAAACAGTATTAGCATGTACAAGTTGTACAGCTGAGCAATTAAGGTGTATTCACTGCTTTCTTATTTTATCAGTGCTTTCACTAACCTTGATAATAATCTTGCTAATACATGGGTTAACCCTCCTGTTGTCCTAAAACAACATTTAGTGTATCTTTTAGTGAAACTCCCCAAAGATCCACTAATATTTAATGTTTAGTTTTAATACAGTGGCGGGTCATTTTGACCCGAGGACAACAGGACGGTTAATAATGTTTTGTAAAATGTTTAAACAGGATGATGTTTGGAATTCTGTCTAAAAGGCCTTAAAACGAAGCCAAATTACCAACTTCATTGCGTCAAGAAAACTGTAAAAGATTAACTGTGATAGCTCTGCCTCACTCATGTTACTATTATACAAGTCTTGTCACTTTATAAAGTCACTTTTTATTTTTTGTGCAAAGTTTCCTTTTTCTCTTTCAAGTAGAGTCTTGCATCGTACAATGCTTCAACAAACAAAATCACAGTTTGTCACAAAGAAAAGGCTGAGTGCTGTACTGTGAATGTTGTACATCTGAGCAATCAGGGTGTATTCAGTTTTAGTTTTTGACCTGTTTTTACCTGTCTTTTTGCTCTCTGTTAGACAAGAACATGGATGCATGTAGTCTCCTTCTTATGGTCTCTACTTTTTCACACTTCTCTTACTATTATTCCTGAATTTTCCCTGGGACAATAAAGGTTACAGCTAGCCTTTTCTTGTTCATAAAAGAACCCATCTAATTTTTTTAGATTTTTTTCTTACTCTTTTGTTACTCTGTTTCTCTTAGACACTAAGTTTTTTTATCTGCCTAGGTTTGCCATACATTTTTATTTTTGGGACAAAAACCTTATTGTCCTACTAGTGATAACAGGTGCCAAAGTGATGTAATATTTCACTCTTCTGGAAGGCTCCCCATGGGTACAAAGATGTACCCTGCAGTGATTTGCTCCCATTTCATTGCATCAAGCAGTCCAGCTCTTATGATGAATGAAGAATAATCTTGATTGCATTTGGTATTCCAAGTTGATCCTAATTAATCATAAAGTGGAGGACACTCTGGTGTGGAAGAGGTCATTTGTCTATGTTTAGGGAACTGTTAAGGCCTTTTGAGACTTTCTGTGCTATATTTGATCTTACTCAGCCCCTGTTAAATCCACAAATGTTTGTTTTATAAGATATATGTGGTCAAAATAAAAATGTTTCAAGAGACACTTAGCAATGTTGTATATAGTGAGTTGGAAGGTTTAAATGTCTTTTTGTTTTGTAATGTTATAACCAAAACGCCTACACAAAGTTGAAAATTTTGAAGCTAATGTATAATTTTTCCATTCACTTCACAAATCTGTGGTGAGCATTAATGATCAGCTCCTTTGAGTCAATACTTAAATAGGGAGATAATTAAATAGATGATTAAATAAAATTTCACATTTCAAATAAAGCTACCAATCTTTGGTTGTATGTCTTTGCACATTCCAAACAATTTGTTTCGAAATGTCTGCATATCTAGAAACTAAAAAATGTTGCCTTTTTTAATTGCACATTTTGTTTTATGTGAAATTTAGAGACTTTATTTTAATTTTATCTTTCTATTAATTCAGCTGACATAAGCAACCTCTTGCACACATGTACTGTGTCCTCAGTATGGCATGTGGTAAACTGCCAGAAGACATCTTCTGGCTTTCTTTCAGCAATGCCTGAGTTTTATTTAGGGATGTATGAGATAAGGGGGGAGACTCAAATTCAGACTTTTATTGAAGAATATTAAATATCACTCTGCTCACTTTACAGTTTTATATCACTTTGTATGAAAGTCCTTTAAAAATAGATCAGCTTATGCATATGTTAACATATGACTAAGTTTAAAGGTTAAAAATAATTTTGAAATGCAAAGTAGATATAAAATTATTCTCAGCAGTGTTATCTTGCTTCTGGACAGTAATCTGAATAACATCTTTTTCCATTTGTTTAACAGGGTAAGTACTTTGTTTAGGCTTTCTTTTTAGCTTTTTTTTTTTATTGAATAAACAGTTATTCATTTAACTGAAGTATGTCATTTTGATTTTTCCTGAAAATTACAAATTTAAAAAAACAATCAGCTTAATGAAAAATAAAACAGCCATTTTCTTTTTTGTTTATTTTTTGGGGGAGATTTCTGTCACCATTAAGGCTTTGTTTGAACTGTTTCCTTGTTTTTCCATAATTACATTTAATTTGTTTGTTTAGTTGCTCTCAAAGCACCATAAATAGAAAACACTTAAAGTCCTTTGTTCATTCCAGAACAATAAGGCTTTTACTGTTTGTGGCCCCTCAATTTACACAGTATTAATTCCTATTTTGACAATGGGTTTTGTTCTGGTTTCATTAAGATCGAACAACAAAGCAGTATGAATTTAAACTTGAAGTTTTAATAATCTTTTTTGACTGACCATTTGATCCATAATTTTGTTATGGATTAACAAAACTAATTTACCATTTGACCCTTGAAATTGTCTATTCTGTTTAATGATTGTTCATATTTTATCTCTTTTTTTTTTTTACTCCAACAGGAAAATCAAGACCAACTATTTCATTGTGTCTCTGGCATTTGCTGATTTGCTTGTGTCAGTGTTGGTGATGCCGTTTGGTGCCATCGAGCTGGTCCACCAGCACTGGATTTACGGCGAGACGTTCTGTCTGGTTCGGACGTCGTTGGACGTTCTTCTGACAACCGCGTCTATACTCCACTTGTGTTGCATCGCTCTAGATAGGTGAGGATTTTGTGTGCTCTTCTAACCTCAAACTCTGGCAGATTTATTATTTCTAGTCAAAATAAATTCAATAAAATCTTGCAGATGCAATACACCCCCTTTGCAGATGCTGTATTGCATTGCATTATAGCTCGGAAAAATAAAACAGAGCGTCTTTGTTACAATACTTTCTACTGAAGTCTAACTCCCTGTTTAAACATATCAGCCTGAAGAAATGTGGCCTTCATAGAAAACCATTTCTTTTTGAATAGCTTTTTAATTCTCTGTCTGCTGTGAAAACAGAGAAGCCATAAAACCATCCAGCACACTACAAGAGGAATTGTTTTTGTTGTTTTCCTCAAAAACACACTGGACAAATAGTATTTTTTTCACGACATTTACACAAACCTTTCAGGGTTCTAACAAGGTTTTTACCTACAGATAAAATAAGATGTCGTTAAAAACCTTTCTTTGGCCCATACTTTAGTGTTTAACTACAGAATAAAAGTGAGTAAAAACACAATCTAACTGATATCTGATTTATTCAATCACTTTCTTTTTGGCAGCTGTGTAATTACCTCTGGTTAATCTTCTGTCTATCATCAGAAGATTTAGCCTTTATACTCTTACTTACTGCTTCTAGATAGCCAGTTAAATTTATTATAACGCAAACAAATTTAGCTATTTTATAGCATACAGAGAGTGTGTAAGTTACTAGGCACTAAAGGCATTGTGCCAAAATGTTAAAGGCTAGAAGGAAGAAGAAAAGTAGATTTAGGACCGAATAGACTTAATTGCCATCCGTGCTCCTCAGAGACAAATGTTCATAATAAATATTCCCCAGTATAGTGTTATTTTACTGGCAGAATTTTATTTCTGTGGCTACTGTGTGTACTGTGGTTGCAGTTGTTTGGTTTGTAAAAAAGCATTTTGTTTATTGGGATTATCCACCCTTTGGTGAAACATCATCTCCATATCTTATTACAGTAGTTATCTTGATTTTTCAGACTATTGTTTAAGTATAAGTTAACCATGAAAACTGTATATTGCAGCATATTACAACTGCATATTTTTCGTAAAAATATATTTAAGTTACAATTTCTAATCCTTGTCAAAAATAGAATACATGTGATGTTATGAACATTTGTGCTAAGGGCACAAATAAATTTGGAAAGTACTGAATAAAAGAGATTAAAAATAAATGAAAAAAAATCTGAAGGAAGATTTAGCCGAACTGACTTTCAAACAAAGTCTGATTCCTAAAAAACTGAAGTAGAATGGGGATAGTATGTGGGTGGCTCACATCAGCTATTAAGAACCAAGGACAATTTTCAGCTAAGACAAGCTACGGATGAGGAAATGATCTTTTCAGAAAATTTCCTTGCTGGAGGAGTTTTGTCATCTTTTATACAAGCAGCTGCCTTCACATACTGGCACAGCAGTGCTTCCATTTCTAGTTTATAGCAAAACAATCACCACAATTTCCTTGTAAATCATGTCACATCTTCCAGTGAATCCAATTTCCGTTCTTACTATAATTGGCTGCCTCTTTGGGTGTTTTTGTTGAAGCTTTTATCTTTGTGCTATTACGGAACAATATGTATTGTCTTTGCACATCATCCAGTATTTCACACTTGAATTTATTTTCTGTTTTACTTGCCCTTCTTTAACTCTGACATGCACATGCTTTTCATCTGAATATTGCAAGGTAAACACTCAAAATAAGATCTCAGACATGTTTTAAAAGTCATCAGTTATTTTAATTTAAAAGCAAAATGTAAAAATTGTTTTTATTTTAACATGTGCACTAAAACCTGATCCATAATTTTGTTATACTGTCCCTTGAAATGACAGTTCTATTCTGTGTAGTGACAGATCCAACACATTCTCACACCCGACTCGTCATATATTGACGAGTTGGGACGCCGTCTGACCATGCGTCACATATTGACGCGAAGGGTATACCCTTCGCGTCAATATGTGATGACTTGGGCAGGTTCCTTCATCGTAAAATTTTGACGATTTTGACGATTTTTGAAGGTCGCATGTTTTACATGGATTATTTACGCGAATGGTCCTCGCAAACACTGCCGACACTTCAAAACCCAAAAATTGGTTAGGTTTAGGGCAAAAATTACGGTAAGGCATCAGGTAAAACCCTTCGCGTCACATATTGACGCGAAAGGGGTACCCCTCGCGTCAATATGTGATGAGGACGGAAGTCCCATGCGTCAATATATGACGAGTTGGGAGTGAGAGTGGGTTGACAGATCAGGCTTTTCTTTATCCAGTTCCTCTTCTGTAGAAAAGGTCAAAGTCCCTGCAGGACTGACTAAATATTAGCAGCTTTGCTTGTTCTCAACGTCTCAAGTCAAATAAATGAAAACAAACAAACAAAATAAAACATTTTGGAAGCTTATATTACTCTATGCACACAAGAACCAATACTTCATACTTGTGCAGAAAATTATCTAAGTTTGATAATGTATTACTGATGCTTTAACAATGATTAGTCTTACTAGATAAATAATTTGTTTTGACATTAATTTTATTACATCAGGTAAAGACATCTGAAAATGATGTTAAGGTTCAGAAATAGTGCTACAAAAATCAAAAATATGTTAAGTTTTCTTAAAGAGGCTGCAAAACGTTTGCTCTGAAAACCCATTAATACAGGGTTCTTTCTAGATAACAACCTAATGATTAAGTTTTTAGTTTTTCTCTCAGACCTCAGTTGAATGGTACTTAATTATATGATTAATCACTTTGCATAGCAGTATACAATCCGCCACAGATTGCATCATTCTTTACCACGTTGAAACACTGGTTAGAAGCATAAATTTCAAGCATTTGTTTAGCTTCAGAGAACTTCTTGTGGAGAAAATTATCATCTCATCATTGAGTTGGGCAGTATTCCCAGAGGTGTTTTATATAGATTAACTAAGGACTAAAATCCTATAAGGATCTTGTGAACTTTGATGTTTATTTTGGTGAAGTAGGTCAGAAAAACATCTTGAGGCAGAAATTGTTGTTTCAACCGCATGCTAGGGATGTTTTCTGTTTAAAAGAAAAAAACAAGGAAGATATTATTATTATTATTATTATTATTATTATTATTATTATTATTATTATTATTATTATTATTATTATTATTATTATTATTATTATTATTATTAATATTATTATTATTATTATTACTTTAGTTGAAGCTTATAAACCTTTTGGCTCAACTTTTTGCTCCCTTTCTACTATTCGGTGAGGAACATTAGATAGGTTGGCTGGCAAATGGATGTTTAATAAAGTCGTTCAGCCCACAGACTGTTTAGGACTCATGACAAGCTGGGGCTTGGAGCAAGGTCTTATAGATGATAATAAAAGCGCAAAGGCATTTTCTCTGACATGCAGCTCTACCCTGAAGCCACAGATAATGGTAAAACATATCAGTGGAAACCACTGAGTTGCTCTGTGGGAAAGAACTGGGGTTAAGTGCTTTAGGTGAGAACCTTTTGATCGCATATAATATGAAGTATATTCTGAATTTCAAAACTGATGTGAGGTTTTGGATCAAAGTTGTCCAAGAGGCAGAGAGGCTTGACATTATTATTTCAGGAAGAGCAACTTGCTCAGTGAAAAAGAACAAACAAATTAAAAGAAAAAAAAACATCTTGTTTATCTATCTCCTAAAAGAAGTGATGTACTTACCAGTAAAAAGCAAATATTAAATATGCTTTACTAATTAGTCCAGCAATCTAAACAAACAAACAATATACATATATTTTATATGTACGCATATACAAAATAAGTTGTTTCACATTTAATCACAGATACTTTCCAGTTTATACTGGATATTATACGGTGCATCAGTTCAGTTCATTATTCAACTTAATTTAAAGAACTTTCTGTCTACGGAAGCCCAGCATATTGCCTTGACTTGCAGCATTCCCTCTTCCTGGACAACCATGTAGCGTCAAAAGACAATCAATTAAGTTGAGTAATTGACTTTTACAGAAATATATACAGAAATCCCTCATAGTGGGCTTAGATATAGCGATAGAGGAAAGGAAAAAGTTCAGTTTTTAATGCATGATTCAATTTTTCTTATTTTCCTGTGCTAACATATTCACCTGGATGGAAGAAGCTCTGACTTTAATATCAAGGATGTGCACTTTATAAATCATATGGTTAGGTCAATGTGAAATGTAGTTTTAAACAAACAAACAAAAAACAATGAGAAAAGTGGAATCTGTAGAGAAAACCTGTGATTGATTTATGACAGGTTGAGAGGTGGCTCAGAGATCAAGCCTCTAGACAAATTTTCACACCCTGCATTGTGGACTGCCAGGTTTATCAAAATAGCCAAGAAAAAAATAAAAAAAACTCTTATCCAGAGGCCTGACCTCTGCTCCTGTGGAAAACCAGGCTCAAGAAGCACATTTTGGACACAAACCACAATTTCAGTCATCTGTATGCTTATCCATTAACTTACAAAAGGATGGAGCATGTCTTTATAACAGACTATTGAACAGCCTGTTTACCATCTGGACAGTGTTTGTCTCAATGTGTTTTTGTTTTGTGCAGTAGCCTTTAAAAAGCAACCATTGCATTAGCTTTTATACATGTTGATGTATTTATTTATGTCCAAAAGCTGTTTAGCTGTTTAATAAAATGAACTGCTCTTATCTCAGCTTTGTCAAGGTAAATATCTGTTTTAAGCATCATAATTGATAGATGATGATGTATTTATTTTTCTATCAGCAGCTCCTTTATATTCCAACCTTAAATAATCTAAATGTTTTAGAGCTTCATGAGTCAACTGAGTGAAATGCAGGTGGAAATACCATTTTCAACATTTTTATGTTTCAGAGATTGGAAGAAGGATGTTGTTGTCATCTGTAGCTTACAGCTTCCTAAACAAAACAATCAACGAAGAAAGAAAACATTTATCCTCTGGTTATAATAAATCTTTGAAAGGAAGCATATGGTGAATGGATCACTGAATCACAACAGAAGAAGGCAGGAGACTTTTAAATGTGTCATGTAAAAATGCACATTTTTTACATTCACAAAACAGTGAAATATGTAATATGGATCAGAAGCTCAACGAAAGGTGAACAACACATGATCAAATTAAATACAAACCTTAGATATATTACAATTTTATACATATACAGTCAGTTTAGTGTCAAATCAAGTTTTGAAAAACTAACTGAAGCACTACATGATAAACATAATGAGTGCAATGAAAGCAAAGTTATTATTTAGTTCATCAAAGAAAAGTGAAGTAACAATATCAACACTCACATGCTTCTGTTTTATTTTTCATCACTTGGCTGACAAACAACAAAGGTTTTCTTTGTAAGTGTGACAAAGAAAACAAAAGTCACACTGAAAGAATGAGAAGAAAGAAGAGAAGGGAACTGAACAGTAGCATGAAATAAAACTGAGCAGCTGCAAATAAAGCTTCTTATTCATAATTTAAGCTGACGATCCTGAAAAAGCCTTTGAATAGAGGCTGAAAATAACAACTGCTGCAAGCAGGATGGAGCAACATAAAGGCATTCAGTAGTGAAGTGGCTAACTCAGAAATATTCACAATATGAAGCACCAGAAAATCAGGAAATGAACATTAATAAAAGAGTCTTTTAACAGAATTAAAATATAACTGCATACTCATTAGAGTATCTTTTTTGTCCTGACGAAGTGGTATAGCAAAGTAAAATCCTCATTCGTGCTGCCTTACCAGCTTTTTGTCTTTACAAACATTGAAGATGAATGCTGTATAGAGCATTTTATGGTGTAGAGCACAATTAAATCAAGTAGAAGCAATTCTGGTGGATGAAAGATAAATACTTTATCTAGTACCTAACATTTTATATTTTCATACAGGCATATTTCCGAAAGGCTTTATATTGATAAATATTCAAAGAGCCTTGCCATGCCATGCCCTAATGTTAAAGCGTAAGATATTTAAAATCGAGCACCTTATGGACTACATTGGAAATTTCCAGTAGCCCACATTTACCTAAACATCAAAGCATTCATCATAATCTGCTGTTTCCATTAACTAATGTTTGTTAGGACTTATCACACTGCTCCGAAATCAGGTACGTTTCACTTTTTAACATGTGGTGATGGTGGATATCGTACGCTCAGTTGTGACAAACATTATTATATGCTAACATAGTCACACTAACATCAGTACTGCATCAAAGTTTACACATTTTTGATTAAGTTTGTCATGACTCATACAAGTGTAAGAAAACAAGGTTTCCACATGTAGCAGTGAACTTTTTGGATCTAAAATTTAAACACTAAAGTACTGTAACTTCATTTGACATTCTCTAAAACACTACTTGCAAATGTTCATTAATCTTTGCAATGTACAGCAGTAATGCAGAAAATTAAAGCAATGCAGTTTTGTTTACTTCCAGATAAGAATAATTCCTATGTTGTGCATAGCGTTCTGTATTCGAATCTGTAGACAGTTGTCCTTTGCAGATGTCACATGTGCTGCAGCTGCATGCGAATGTAGAGCACAACCTTGGGTTTGGCTGGTCTCAGAAACCAGCTTTCAAGTAAATAATGTCAGAATAAAAATGTCAGAAATAAACAGAGTGATGTGTTTTGCGGATCAAAAGGAAGAAGGGGCCATTTAAAGTGCCCGTGGTCATGACATGCTGCCATTCTGCCATGCTTTGACTGCTTCTAATCTTACTCGGGCTAATGTGTTGAAGAACAGAAATGTGCTCCTCTGTCCACATCTAATTCCTTTCTGTGAGCACTTAAGCTGCGGGGATTTGCTTGGATACAGCATGCTGGAAGTCGTATGTTTCTGGTTCAGGGCACTTGTATTGACAAAATTAAAGATTCAGATTTGCAGACATGAAGGGGAGTTCTGTCATTCAGATCTGCACATTTACCATTAAAGAATCAATCTTCATCCTTTCAACACAACTACTTCGGAAATTTAAAGAGAAAAAGGGCCTCTTGACCTTTTTTTTTCTTAATTCCACAGCACATGGAGACCACACACAGTACACACAAGCACTCCAAATTACTGATGGCTGTGAAATGCCACGCACTGCAAGTAGGTAATGAGTTAGGATCACAGAGGAGCAGGCAGGGAAGCATCCACAGTGACTGACGATGGCATAAACTGGATTAGCTCTAATTCTCCTGCAGCAGAGCATAGTGTTCACTCAGCCTCCTGAGAAAAGCAAAGGTCAAAAAAATTATCAGCTAAGCCACTGTGGAAAAGAAATTTATGAACTAGATATCAAAGCTTTCTTTTAAAATGATTCCAACCTTAATCAAATATTCCTGTGGGTGTTTTTAAAAATGAAATAATTGGGGTTTGTTGTGTTTTTTGATAGAATAGCAGCAACACAACCAAGCCATGTTTTTGCTTATCCTTTATTTTCTACAAGGTAACAACATTATAATAAATTTCTCACCTGTTGATTTGATCAATACAAGAATTTTACTTCTTCATCTTGGACTTATTCCTTTCATTAAAACAATACAACAAGAGATGGTTATTTCTTGTAAAAGCATGACTTCAGACTGAATTTCTCATAATTTGCTACAATACTTGTATATCATTTGTGTCTTATATAATTCAAGGAAGTGAAGTGAAGTGGTAATCTCCCCACTAAGGAATTTTGCTTCATTTTTTAAGATTTGGGGTTGAGAAAAACTTAAGAAAAATTTGAAAACTAATATCCAACTTATGGTGCAGAAAAGAAAAAAAAAGATCCTAAAATTAAAAACAACATTGTTGTTTTTTTTGCCATGTGTAATACAATTGGCAGAGGAACTAAACTAGATAGTTCTCTCATGCAAATGTCCTTCATGTGGGGCTTATGTTTTAACTGGGCATGGATGGTGATTGTGGAAGCTTTGGACTTCAGCATTCAAAATACACACATCCAGTGTTTATGCGAGTTTGAGTAGTGGGGACAACAAAACTAGGAGAAATACTCAGACATACCTTTCCTCAGATGCTCGCTCAATCTCATTTTAGAAAATCCCAAGAATTTTCCTGCCTGGAAGGGACATACCATCCTGCTGATCTGAACAGACTCTCTCGTGTTCATTGTGAAGCCTTGTGAGTTTGCCCAAGAACACCACAAATAGGAATGCAACCCACATGGCAAACCACCAACTCTTTGTGCTAAGAATCAGGTCATGGTTCTTCCTTTTGGTCATACAAGGATCTTTCTAAGTATTCACTATTCCACAACAAGGAAAAATACCACATTAATTAATCAAAATATTAGAAATGAGTCTCAGGGTCAATATTTCAGAGTTAGCACAATATCTAAATGTACTTCACTGTCCTAAGACACGTAGGTTTTAGTTTTAAAATATTGCATCCATTGTATACTGCCAATAGCTTCAAAAGACCTGCTTGTGTTTTTAAATGTGAAAGAAATTTTGTAGGTGATGCCGTCTGTAGTGAATATACTTTAAACCATAGCTGAGAACAAAAAAATTCATTTAAACTAAAATATCCCCCTTAGCAGCTGTATTCCACCTTCACATATTTTCACCCATGTTGCACGTCATACCTTCTTCTATATTTATTTTTGCTGTAAAAATACACAATACATGCACTGATGTGGATGAATCAGTGCACGTTTAAATACTGTGCCCCACATGTGATGCAGTTGGACATTATTTTTGGCATAGCTGGAATGTTCAAAGGCCCACACAAATAACCTGTTTGCAAATATACGCCTACACATCGAAACATCAGGTCAGAAAGTTTAGCCGGTTGACTTTTTCAGTTTCCTGTAATCTGAGGACAGTTAAGCTCCAGCTTGTTTGCACAAACAAACACTTCCACATGCAGAGATGAAGCGGATTTGTTACAGTATGCGTTCATGTCATAAACCCTCTTCTGTTTATTCACTTTTTTTTTATCTTAATGTATTTTAGTCTCACTTGTTTTATTTTGTGTATTTCTGTTTCCTCCTTCCTTCTTTCACACAATTATCCGAGTTTTTGAATTTAAATATCTAAGCATAGAAAAATAAGACAGATAAGATTAAATTAAGAATATGAAGAATTAAGTAAATTTATTCTCACTGAAATCCATAAAACTTTACATTGCTGCAAGATAAAGTTTACATCGTAACAAATGGATAAGTAACAATGACTAATAAAAATTGAATCACAAACAAATCATATCAACATGTTTAGCTGATCACAAATAATAAACATAAATTACATACATGTCTGCACGTGGTTGAAATTTGTAACATTAGATTTCAAACTGTGGAAGCAAAATTCCTTTACAAGCTCCATAACTCCATGCATCATAATAATTCAAAATCATTTTCTCTCCTCGATTAGCAGGTTTGCTAATAGTTCTGATCTTGTTCTTGTTTATACAAGCACATAATTGTAGCTGACAGAATTCCAAGTAAAAATAGCTAACATCTGCTTTATGCTGTACTTTATTGTGGATGAACAGAACATAGTGACATCGGCTCTTTTGTCAGTGGAGAATCATGTGGAGAGTTCAGTGCATGTCATATTCAGAATAAAATGATTTAATACTGGTAACATTAAAAAATAATTAAAATGTTTTCTAAGTCAGAAGGTCTTTCCATCCACATATTTTAAATAATTAAAGCATCTCTTCTGTCCTAGAGGAGCGTTTACCCACAATATGCAACAGAAACAGCATACTTAGATTCTCCTGAATTCAAAATATTTTAACACTACACAGTCATGAAATTTTAATCTTTTTTAGCCGATTTTATGAATACATTTGAATGTAAGTACTGTAAACACTCAAATATTTTGTTTGCACACTAACACAATGATTCTGTTAAATTTTATATTTAAAGAAAATTTTAGATTTTTGTATCCTGTAAACAAATTACTACACCACAGTAATCTAACTTTGACTCATCCAGAAAATAGTGCTACCCTAACCAAGTGGTTGATTTCTACTTGTTTGTTCTGCAGGCTACATCCATTGAAAACAGCTCAAATAAACAAAATAATTGAGAAGGTATATTAACTAAAAATAAAGCATAGTTAAGCAGTAGGATTACAAAGACATCTAGGTTAAGACATGACAGTTTTTGAATAAAACGTGTGGAATATGTTTGTTTTTTTCAGTTTTAACTTTTCTGTGTAGAGATTTAATACAACCTGGGTATTGGGTTAGATTGTTTTTTTGCAAATTCACTGGGTGCATAGTTTTGCTTATCATTCCAAGAGATCTAATTTAAAATATACAACAATAAACAAAATCAGAGCAGCACACTGCATCTTTTGGTATTTCCCATGAACAAAATACTTTTGATTAAAAAGCTGGGCTGCTGTCATTGGGATAAAACCTAATTTTGTTAGTTTATTGGCAGCTTGATTTCTTTTGGCTGCTTCTGATGAACTGAAAAACCTGCTAAATCTTTTGATTTGAGCTGATCCAATTTTCCTCCCTGCAATGATCTCTCTGCAGGTACTACGCTATCTGCTGCCAGCCACTGGTCTACCGGAACAAAATGACGCCCATGCGAGTGGCTTTAATGATCGGTGGCTGCTGGGTCATTCCCACCTTCATCTCTTTCCTGCCCATTATGCAGGGCTGGAACAGCATCGGTATCGACCACCTGGTGAGTTGCAGGAGTTTGAGTTACAGCTGAAAAAAATTTTTTATTTTAGACTTTAGGTTACTTAGTTATGTACTTTATATTTTGTCAAATATATTGAGCATCTCAGTGGGCAACAAAGGAATTGCGGGGAAACTAAGCTAAAAAAAATAATTGCAAATACAAGTCTTTCAGAATATTGTTTGCATAAGCAGTTATGCAACAATGAGATAAATTGTTGTCTCATGGATCTTTGTTTACTAGACTGAAGAAATGCCTTATATGATGCCATGAAAACAACATAAACATGCCAAGAAATGACCACAAACAACACAGGCTGCCAGTTTTTGTTTCTTCAACTAAAATCTAAATGATGTTTTCTGGATGACGTGTTTTGTTTTAGCAATACATTTTTCTCAATTATTTAATTAGAAGAGCCGAAAGTTTGAACCAAAACATTTTTTACTCTAGAATCAAAAGATTTTCCTGGAAGGAGTATAGTATTTAAAAGCAGATTTTGTATTATTATTATTATTATTATTATTATTATTATTATTATTATTAGTAGTAGTAGTAGTAGTAGTATGAAATTGAAGCTGATCTTTTAGCATTTAAAGTAACTTGTTGAAATGTACATCTGGTTTTATGCAGAGTACATAAAGCTTAGTTGAATATTCAAAGAAGTTTAAAGGGTTTCTATCTAACTCACTGAATGGAGTTACTTGCACCATTCACTTCTGGACAAGTACATAATGAGTAGGAAATCATTTGCATTTAGTTGCTGACTACAGCAATCCCTTATACTGAGGAAGTATGTAAAAACTCCCCAAAAACGAAACATTCATGAAAGCAAAAAAGTCAACAGCAGAAAAAGGAGGAGGATCAACTTTATGTTCCACAATGTTTGGTAATGAAATTAAAGAAATAACCTAAATTTTAAAAAATGATCAAAAAGCACAGATGAAAAACAAAACCCAAGCACCCAAGAATTGATCCGTTAAATGTTTGATAATGAAATTAAAGAAATAACCTAAAATTTAAAAAAAAATATCAAAAAGCACAAATGATAAACAAAGCCCAAGCACCCAAGAATGGATCTGTTAGACAATAGTTTTGTCATATAACCCTGGCTACACAATAAAATAACCTTCTAAACTTTATTTGTTTGAATGATTGAAATACTTGTTTTCTGACAAATAAATTCAGGTTCTCTGTGTTAAAAATGCTACACACTGTTGCCAAGACAGAAGTAAATCTCTCTAGCTCCTCTGTCTTATTGCCAGCAGAAATCACGTCTTAGTTGCTCGTCAAGGGGGAGACTGGACCGCTCAGTTTGGCCAAAGTTTAGCTAAAGAACATTTACACACACATATTCCATTCCCTTTGTCAAATACACACAAACATGATTGGAGTTGAGCTCCAATCCAAAGTTAGCCCCATGCAGTGGCAGCAGATCTCTGCGGGTCTAATTAGAGCTGTTTGAATATTCTGTGAAGCCAGCCACTTTTGGCACCAACTAGAGCTCTGAAACTCAGCAAAACAAACCAGGACTAAGGTGACAAGAGGCAGACTTTGCAACATCTCGGTAGTTGTTTGTGCTGTCCTATGTTATTGCTGTGGTTTTCATGGATTCCTTGTATCTACTGACCAGAGAAGCAGGGGTTTCACCCTCAAACCCAAGACAGGTCAACAAGTTTTGAGTCTGGTTTTGGACTCTGTGATGATGTACCACAAGGCAACAGTAATTTAGCAGCTGAAAGATATTTTACTGAACTTGTCATGTTGTTATTAATTATTGAATATATGAGAATTCTTAGACAATTTAGATTTATCCAAGAATTTCTATATAAAACCATGTAAGAAGGTTTAAATAAGGTTGATTTTTTAAAACTTAACCAAATTGAAAATCTGCCAGTTCCAATTTTATAAGCCATTACTAATTTAGAAGTTAGTCCGTCCTTGACACGACTAGATTGGTGTCATTTTATGTCACCATTTTTTGTAACTGGCTTTATCGCATGATATCACATTTTCCGCGCATGCTTCTTGAAGCACCTGTTGGATTTGCAGGAGAGCGGATATGCATGTAGTGTACATCCAGGGTGAAACTGTAAAGTTGGAAGTGTGATATACACCTGTTAGGATGTGAATGGCTGAGACCAATAAACAAGTTATTGTGTTTTATCCTGTTTATTACCCAACTGTCTTACTGCTGTGTCCCTTTGAGCAAGAGATTGAACAGTGTTAACAGACACTGACAACAAAATCTTTAAAATTTAATTTTTAAGCAAGCCATTTCCTGAAGAGAAAGAATCTTCCATCTGAGGATGGAGATTTATTTTTTATTCATTTCTTTTTCCTAAGCTGAGTACACTACAGACGTGAAATACAAATAAAACAGATTTCACTTGGATTAATGTTGATGTGTGGAGGCTGGGTTGTTGTGAATGAGCAGGGGAGAATGTGGAATTTTCAATGGATTGTTTCAAGTCAAAAGATGTCTTACATCACAGCAAATCACAGTTCAGAAGTTCAAGTTCTCATACTCAATATGCTTTCCACTTTTGCTGTATTAAAGTAAAAGATAAATAAAAGATTTAGTTGCAAAATTAAGTAGAAAAAAATGAAGAAAATGATTCTCAGGTTCAAACTCAAATAAAAAGAAATGGAATGAGGTAGGATGTACAAATTTAGCAAAATTCAACCAGTATATAACTGGCCTTACTTTACATAGTAGGAGTTTACAGACTAATCAATCCTCGATTACTCTTACATAATCTCTCAACAGTCTGCAGTCTTGGGTAATGCTCTCTTCTCTTCAGCTGATCCTGCATTCTTTTGTCTGAGATTCACCAGAGACAGTTGATTTTTGTTTGGTTTACTACTTCTACTTTTATTAGGCCATACATTTTGAATTGTTGTCATGCAAATGCATCTATAATCCATGCACAGTTAAAGAGTAGAAAAGAAATACCCTTCAATGTCCCACCTTGGGTGTAATAGCATACATCATACCAGCAGAAGTATTATTTAAGATGAGTAAAACTCTGCAAATAACAGATATAAAATATAAAATACCAGCAGGGATGTAAGCTAGTGATTGGCAGATGAGGCCTCATTGGGTGCGTGACACATTTCCCAAACTGTGTCGACACTGTGCTGAGACTGTGGTGCTTTGTCACATACAGTGACATCTTCTGGATTTAGAATGTCATCGCAGAAAAATTCAGTAAAGACTGGAGTGTTAACCAGTTCATTCCCCTCATGCCGGGCAGTTTGATGCCTCGGCATTGTGCAAGAGCTCTGCTTACAGTAAGACAAAACCTGGGAGCAAATCCTACATTTTCCACCTACAATATAAATAAAAGTTAATACATGTAAACTAACTCAAATATCCCATGGAAAATAATTTTAATAATCTGAAAAAAAAGTTATCAAAAGTGGAAATGAGAACAGAATAATTACTTTCCATTATCATTAAGATCAAAATGATCCCACACGAGAGAAAACTTCCTCTTCCTTGGTTAATCCATGCCAGTATTGAAATACGAGCCAAAAACCAATGCAAAGCAAAGAACATAAAGTATCTCCATCCAACAAAACCCACAACCGTGTTGACACATTTTCTTTCTCATCAATACAATTTTGCACGGTCACATCTATACAACACGGGAACTGTATCAGTCACATGGTTTTCCTTAAAGTGATACACGCACCGACATAGGTGTTTCATCTTGTTTGCTTGTGCCGAGGTTTCCGTGTTGTCTGGTCCATGACTAATGTAAGCACTTATTGAGTATGGTAAGAGCAGTATGTAGAGCAACAGCTGCTGGGAGGAAGGATCTACAATAATGCTTCTTTGCGCTCTCAGGATGCAGCAGTCTGTCACTGAAGGTGTTTTCTGCTTAGTGACACCAGATTTTTCTTCAAAATCTCCTGTGTTTAAATCTGTAACAAAACTATGAAAAGCCATACAATTTTAACTGGGTTTTCTGGGCATTCAGAAAAAAAACAGGCCTGAATCATTATTACACCAGACTCATGCAGAGTGTTTATTACTGAGAATCTTAGTGTTAGTCTCTTCTAATAAATACCCTGACAGAAAGCTTCATAAATTACATTTAAATGACCAATTGAAATAAGTTATAGATGTGTCTTTACGCAACAAGATACTAAGCAAGAACACTAGTGACAGAGGTATGTCACTAGCAAAGAAAATTGTATAGTATACCATGTTTTTAAATAAACCAGACAACCAAAAACCTGACAACATACAAGGACAACATGAAGAGATTCCTCAAATAAACCAAAACTCATCTGTGCCATATATGGCATATTAAGGCAAAGTTTCTGTCTGACAAATTGCAAGAGAACACAGTATTTAACATAACTGGTGACAATATGTTGACAAATAACTCAAACCGTGCAATCTCAATCTTATATTTTATATCTGTTATTTGCAGAGTTTTTACTCATCTTAAATAATACTAATGCTGGTATGATGCAATCCATACTGAGAGAGAAGTATGAATCGATTCTTATTTTCTTTTGCAGTACTATGAAGGGCTTAAAAATGAAAGGAAGTTTTTAAAACAGTTCTGAATTTCATAAACATTTGCAAAGCATTTTTTTTCTTCAAAACTATCAATATCTAATTTTAAAATTAACTGTTCCTTGTGTTACCTAATTTATTTATTTGTTTTTTCATATTATTCATGTGTTTCCCAGATTGAGGAGAGGCGCCACAATGGAAGCAGCAACTCCACTTCTTGTGTTTTTATGGTCAACAAGCCATACGCCCTCACCTGCTCTTTGGTGGCCTTCTACATCCCTCTGGTCCTCATGGTGCTGGCTTACCAGAGGATCTACATCACGGCTCGCGCACACGCCCTGCAGATCAGCATGTTACAGCGGGCAGGCGGGGCTGGGGCCTGCACTCCTGGAACCTCCGGTGCAAGCCCAGGAGTGGGTGCAACATCAGAGTCTGCTGACCATCAACGCAACCACCGTATGCGAACAGAAACAAAAGCAGCAAAGACTCTATGCATCATTATGGGATGTTTCTGCCTCTGTTGGGCACCATTCTTTGTCACGAATGTGGTGGACCCATTTATAGGCTATACAGTGCCCGAACAGCTGTGGACCGCCTGCCTGTGGCTGGGTTACATAAACTCCATGCTCAACCCCATTCTCTACGCCTTCCTCAACAAATCCTTCCGCCGTGCCTTCCTCATCATCCTATGTTGTGGGAGGAAGAGGTATCGCAGGTCATCCATCATGGCAACAGGCACGACCTGCACAGCCACGCAGATCAACGGTTCAACACATGTACTCAAGTAAGTTCTATAAACCATTTTATTTTGTGATTGGAGTTCTCTGGCATCAAGCAACAGAGGATTTATACTAAAATTGATTTTATGTGTAAATATTAAGACATGCAATTTTTTGGAAGGTTTACATCATGAAACTCATATATACAATTATTTTACAGCTCTATTAGCAGTAGGCTTTTTTTATTTTAAACATAAAAAAAACTGTTGTTGGAAGGTCATTCAACAGTTTAAAACAATCACACTTTTGAGGAAGAAACAGATTGAAAATTATGAGAAACTTCCTAATGTTTAAATATTGAATTAAAAGGTTGAGTTGTCGAGTTACAGCACATCTGGTAATTTAAAGCTGTCTTTTATGACTACTGTATATATTTTTTGTACCAAAAGTATAACACTTACATAACATGGATTAAAGCTAATCAGCACAGACACAAGCAAAATATTATGTCCTATGTTGTCAGTGTAACTATTTAATTGTAAATTACAGTTGCATTTATGATTTAATATCTTATATATGTACTATATGTCTTTGCTTTGGTAGTCTTATCATATTTACAAAAAGACATTAGTGTGTTGTCTGATCTTAAAAACGTGTTACTGTTGACATCATCAGGATGACACAATTTGCAAATATGAGCCACCTGCTATGAGAAAAAACTAACTTCTTTCCAGGTATTATGGAGATGACTTTAATTCCATAAATACTTCTCCTAGTCCCTATGGGTTTAAATGATCTATGTATCATCATTCTATAAACCTTTTACTTGGAGCTCATGTTTCATGTTGATAAGGACATTATGTTCAGGATACTCCACAGTTGCCAGTTAAGTGTTTATCCATCTGTCTTTATGTCTCAATAAGAATCGTATCTTTGTTCATGAATGGCAGTCTTTTCATGTCATCTTTATCCTGTTATGCTGACAGAGATTAATCGCACACGTAAAGTGTAGATGTGAAAAAGGAGTAACAAAAAAGGCACTTTGTAACCTCTGATCTCATCAAGGGTTTAATCATGTACTCTATCCACATAACATTTATATATATATATATTTTATTTAAAAAAAAAAAAACCTTTTTCATAATGCACTTTTCAAATTCGTGTCCGTTAAATAATTATTTGTGTCTCAGTGAATGTCATATTTACATACTGCATAATCCTCTGGCTTGGGAAGAGCCAGAGGATCTTATATAATCTCCATCTGGTTGAATTACATATATTAGTAGGAGTTAGTTTATGAAAATGACCTTAGATTCTAAGGAAAAGGTACATGTACACAAAGCAAACCTTTTCTGTTTATTACAGTAATATTTTCTGATTAATATAGTCATATTCATTCTTTTAAGAATAAATATTATTGTGAGGTTTGTATCTAATTAATATAGACCCAGTGTTAGAATTATCTGCTATACAAAAGCTGTGTTCAGAATGTTTTTCAGTGGATTATTATGTAAATGTATTATTTTATATGCGGATAAATATTATTGAATTAACTTTTGAATTTATTTGAAGAGCACAGTCGACATGTTTCCTTCATTTGTGACACAGTTATCAACTATTAAAGTGCTTTTTGATAGTGAACACTACATTTTCTTAAAATTTCTATTATTGCATTGGAATTATTACATTATTGATTGGAGGGATTTCAGCTTTTGTTACTTGCATTATGGTTCAACCCCAGCTTGGTTACAATAAAATCTACATGGAGCAATGAGGCTTTTTCTAGGCAGATGTTTGGATATGTTTGAAGTCCTACTTGCTGATTATTTTTCAGAGGAAAACATGTGAAAGGTTTTCTGGTGAAGTGAGTGCAGCATAAAATGAAGAAATCACAAGATAACTATTTTTTTCTCCATTATACAATGTATTCATAAGCATTATCAGTTTTCATGCCAAAATAAGTGCATCAACTTTGTGAGAATTTGAGTTTTTCTGTGTGTTTATTTTAGGTTTCTGTTTCTATTGAGTCTCCGTGTTGTCCTGTCGCCCCCTTGATTGTTTCCAGCTGTGTCTCGTTCCCTGATTACCCTCTGTGTATTTAATTCCACCTGTGTGCCTTGTTGGGTCCTTGTCTAATCCGTCTTGCCGTGTCTAGTCGGCCGTCAAGAATGTCGTTTTGGTTTAGTTATTTCCAGTTACTACCAGTTTTGAGCATTAGCTTTCTGCTCATCTGTGCTGCCAGGATTATTGTGTGTTTGGGATCATTAAATCATCATTTCTTCATTCCAACCAGCGTCCTCAGCGTCTTCCTCACCGCCTCATATCATGACAAAGTTAAAGGCATATAGTGGCAGTTTTTTGTCTTGATGCACTTAATACACTTTAAAAATTCAGATTTTAAAGTTTATATTTCTTTTTGACCTGTTGGTCACTGATCTCAAGTGATTCAGAAAAAATAATCAACTGTTTTTTATATTTTTTTTCCACATGCTGGATATTGAACTACTGTGAATTTCTATTTATGGTTTCTTCCAACAGGGATTACTTGTGTTACCTGGCAACACTCAATGTGATATCATCTATTCAGTTGTCGCCAGGCTGCAAACATTACACTTCAGTGCATTTGTGGAAATCCCTAGAGGCTCCAATAATTCTTTGGTCCTGCTTCACTTAGATTTTCCTAATCCTTGTAATGCAAGTATTTAATCCCAATCAATCTGTGTATATATATATATATACCTGTCCAAGCAGTTTAATTTTCGCTTCTCCTGTCCTTTTGCTAGAACTCTAAAATTCACTGACAGCTCTGGAAGGTTAGATCTGTGTGCTGGTAACCATCTTTGAGTGCTGGTGTCCCCTGAGCTCCAGAACCTGAATTATTGGACTGCAGAAACACTCAAGGTTCTGCTCACATGATTTCATGGCTTATAGGGGCACCCTAAGGTCTGTGTACCACTTGTCAAAGTTTCTGCTTGGAATACAAAAGCCATCAAATATAGCCCTGTTGTCCAGAAGGCATCATGTTAAAACAGATGCATTAACAGAGTTTTTTGTTTAATGCTTAGCTTAATAAGCCTACAATGAATATAATGTTGGTAAGTGATACTTTTGGTTTAGGAAAGTTTTTTACTTCCTCAGACTGTTGAACTTGTGCAGTTTTGCTGGATCCTTTCTGTATGACAATTATAGGTTTGTGTTTTATAAGGTAGAAGTATCTGATAATTTACAGGGAAAATTTTCTCTGCTGTGTTAGAGTCAAACTTCAAGTTTAAGAAGTGCATTATGGCTTTTGTCCTGATGGGGAACAATGAACCAGCTCCTTACTCACCTATTCTTTCCTTCTGGTCAAGAGGGTTTGAATAGAGATAAATTGAAGGAGTTGTTTGCAGTTATGTGTTTTCCTTTCGGACATGACAGCAGTGTGAAATCATCTTAAATAAGCGAAACACAATGGATTGATGGATGCTACACTTTAGTAATCTCCTGAGAGCAGACAAATGTGTGTCAGAGTTTCTTTTTGTACTTCTGCTTTCATGAACCTTCTTAAAACATCTTTGGTTAACTGACTGTTCTGTTTTTAAAATAAAAGAGAAGAGACCATGCGAAGGTGGGTAGATCAAATAGCACAGGGAATTAAAATATCTGATTTTAATGGTTTATTTCACATTAGTAATGTAAAAACAAGGTGCTTGCTAAATAAAAAAAGTTTACTCTTTCTTAGTTGTAGTAGCGGAAAAGCAAGGGACATGATTAAAAACTTTAACATACAAGTAAATTGTCTGTAAGCAAAGGGAAATTCAAATGGGTAAAATGATGAGCAAAACAGATAATGAAACATTTTGTTGGAAATCACAGGGGAACACATCATATAATCAAAAACTGTTGCTGAAAGGGACAGGTTTATTGTCATCAGCAGCAGAATTTAAGATGTCTGGAGGGACTCTACAAAAATACAAACTGAGGGGGCTGACAGAAGGAGTCATGATTCAAAAAGCGTGAAAAAAAGGAACAGAAGCAATGGAAAAATAAACTTGGATAAGTCCAACCTACCAATTCCACACATATCTGTACACCACGCACTTTTCTGTCTGATGTCCTTCACAAACATCACTCCTCATCAACTGAAAACACATTAAGGCAATAAAAAAATGATGACACCATTTCATTTACTTTGAAATGTAGAATCTCAAGTTGAGGAGATTGCCTGGGGCAGTCACGAAAATAACTATTTTCTCTACAGGCTCAGTCAGACGTCCATTCTACCGAAGAGTTTTATGGATTGGATCCTTTTTTATGTAAGCCTTTCCCACCTGGTTCATTGCAGTGCAGTCACTGAGCTGTGAGTCAGAGCTTTTAAAATGCCAAGGGTATGTCGGAGTGGCCCAGGATGGGTTTTAGGCTCCTCTTGAGTGAGACCCATGGTGGAGTTATTGCTGGTCAGTCTTAGGGTGTTGAAATCATGTCCCTGATGAGCCCTGTTGTTAGGGCTGTTGTTAGGGCTCATCGGGAGGAAGTAAAGAAAAAAACAACAACAAAAAAAAATCTGCAATTTTTTTTTCATTTTATACTATTACAGATATTAGCATAAAAGAGATGCCAACCCATTTATTGTAGTTATGATCTCGAAACTATGACACATTCATACTCAGTGGAAGCTGATTTCAGTGTTTTATTTTCCAAAATCTGTCATATAAGGAATTTCATTCAGAAAATATCAAGACTTAAAAAAAATATTACAACTCATAAGTTAACTTGGACAATGCAATGATGCACACTGACTGGTTGCTTCAGACTGGAAGAGGTGTATTTCTTCAGATCTGCAGGACAACAGGGAGGATATAAAAAATAGGTTAAAATCGTTATTTTTATTAATTGCCTACTGCAGTTTTAAGAAGATATAGACCAATAGTAAATAATTAATTTCATTTTGGTCTTTTTGTCAGTATTTAAATTTGTAAAATTGTGAAATATTGTTTATATTCAGACTGCACAGAACAAAACTGGTGTGTTTTGAGACCTTTTGTTGTCATTGATTTTTTTTTCTTCTTTTTTTCATGAGAAACTAATCTCTTGGCGTATTAAGTTCAAATTCAGTAATTGCTGTATTATAACTGTATAATCTTCACAAGGCTTGAAATATCAAATATATCAGATGAATAACAGATCCTTTCCAGGACTCTAGTTGAGATCCAAACCAGCAATCTGCAAGCTGTTGGGCAGCAATAACCACACAATTTTTCATGAATTTGTTTGCTTACAGGCAAGAAACACAGCTTATAACAAACTGTTTCTGGTAATTGTTGGATCCAACCACTGTTTAATATGTTATGAGGCTAATCCTTAAATTAGTTTTCACAATGAACTCTGATTTATTGAATCATTATATATGCTCGCTGTACTCCAAACATAATAGTGAAATTTAGGTTGATTATGATGAATCAGCCACTTAAGCTGGCAAAGTAAAGGAATGACATATGATACCTTCATTCTCCATGGCGTCTTAACACTGTTCATTATACACCCTGTCACAGACAGTAACAGAATGCCTCCTGAGTATTTATACTCTCACTGGAGTCATTTATCTAAAAAGAGTCAGTCCCAAGACAGCAAGCAGTATCGAGAAACAATCTTTCACTGTTGGAGGTAACAAAATGAGACACAAATAGTGAAATGGATAAAATGTACATTTTATCCATGGGCAGAAAGGGTCATTTTAACGAGATGGACATTTTAATGTGAGATGGATAAATGAAGAAAATATGGTGAGTAGTAAGAAAGAGGGCTGATGGAGAATCAAAAACATTTCAAATAATTAAAAATTAAACAAATTACAAAAGAGAACAACACATTCAGAACAAATGAGGAGAAACAACATAAAGAGAAAAACAAGGAAGGAGAAAACAGAAAAGAAAAAAGGGTGAGATGAAAGCAGGAAGGAGATAAAGTTTGGAAAAAGTGAGTAGGAGATGAGTTAATAGGTCAGAGTGGAGGTGAGAAATTAGAGACAAAAATGAGTAAGGTGAAGTACATGAGGATTGAATTGCAAAGGTTAGAGAATGAACTGGAGAAGAAAATGCTACTCATGCAGGTAGACCAAAAAAGGACATGAATAATCACAGGCTTGAAGCACAAAGATAATATTTAAAAAGCAGATGAATATTACTCATCTGGGGAGGAGGAAAGCAAATTAAGCATAAAAAACCAAATATTTAAAAAAGAAATGCCTTCAAATAACTTCATTTTTAAACCTCCTATACTTACTTTAATAATAACAGGTAAAATGATTTATGTTTTGGTCTTTTAAAATGCAAAGTTAATGACCAGTTTCCATCATTTGTGACAGTCAAAATGTACTGTGTGTGAGCTTCCCCCCCTGCTGGGAGATGAAGCCTTTGACTCAGACTTTGTTGGCTGGTATGCTGCTGACGTTTTTATTTCAGCTGCTCTGCAGTAAAACACAGAGGTGGTTAAACACACAGCCATAAACCACAAAAAAACAGAGCCAACAACAATTTTAAAGCGAGTGGAATTTTACAATTATTTTTCCTGTTGGTACAAAGGTCATATATAAATTTTGAAGCAAGCATAACTATTCTTAAAAGCTTTTGATTTGATGCTGGAAGAATCAGACTGTATATTAGTTTTAAAATACCAATCATACATTCGTTTCTGTGACACTTTGGATTTGATAGTTGAACTTAAAAAAATCTTATCTTCAGTCACTCAGATCAAATAGAAGAAACCTGTTTCAATGTAACTTGATACTAGATTACTAGATTTAGGTATTATGGAGACTTCAGTAAGGTGTGATTTTGGAACTTATACCTTCCACCTCCACAGCCGTTAATTTTCTGTCACCATTTAGCAACTTCATTTCAGTTTAATGGCAAAGCAGTGAAATATGTTAGTAACCATTACATATCACAATCCAAATGGTGAAACAGATTCTGTTGTTTTAGAAAATAACAAGACAGAAGGTTTTTAGAGTGAGATGCTCGTACAATATTTCTTGGTCTCTTCAGTGTTTTTCTCTTCCTTCTATAGAACCAGTTTTAGGTCGTTTATACTTTTCAAAACTTTTGGACAACTTAGGAAGCGGCAGGGAAAAAAAAAAGTCTTATTCTTAGTCTAAGTTAATATACCTGGACCATAAATTTTAATAATTCAAGCTGAAAGAATTCAACGATATCTATCTAGGGCGCCCCCTGCTGGTTGGTTTTCACAAAGAGATTAGAGGAGTGATGATGAAGAAAAAGAATTACAGTTTTTAAAATATTTTCTCTTTTTATCTTACTGGCTTTAAGTAAGATGAAAGCTGATTTCACTGAGCAGAATTTGTAGCTGAACTACGGCTTTGACTTTTCTTTTTAATTCCCTGTTTTGTTTTGTTTTTTGTTTGTTTTTGTTTTGTTTTGTTTTTTTCCAATATGCGAGAAAATAGATGTATGGCAAGAAACTGTGTTGAACAATCTTGGTTTCAAAATGATGAACGAAACCCACACAACTCCATCTTTTCCTGCAAAAAACTAACAAATGCCTTTCCAATGGAGGCTGAGCAGTGTCCATCCTTGATGCCCTACCACTTTGCAGCTTTTTAATCCATTAGCTTTCCTCCAAGTGCTCAAATTCTCCCCATCCCCTGGCAGACATGGTGACCGGATTGTAGAAATTCTCATAGTGCTCCTTCCACAACTAAAAATATTCCCAGTCTGAGCACAAGTCTTTGCTTTTGCAACCACCAACACCACAGCCTTTTTTTAGCCACTCGGTACCTGTCTGCTTTATTGACAGTTTAATCTGAGGTTTTCTAACTTTGTCAGCAATTAACCTGTTTTGTAAAATTCATTTGAAAATACATTTCTGAATCCTTTGGAACTCCAATAGTCCTTCAAGCAACTAGAAACATATTCTTTCTCAAGCTGCATACATTTCATAATTAAGCCTTTAATGGAATTGCGACTTAGTGTGATTTTTTTCAGTGCATTGTATTTTAAGCACATCATTCAGTTAATTTCCTCTCTTTGTACATATCTGAAGGGTTGTTTATAGGGAAAAGACTTTATTCTCCTGTGTGGCAGCCATAGAGCCAACACTGTTTGACTGCCTCAAATTAAATCATAATTGTTTATTCAAATAGAATCAATTAAGCACTTTAGCATCTTGAATTGAATTGAAACAAGCTCATCTAAATACATTACCTCATTTTATTAAAGGATTACTCTTCATGCGACAAATGGATTTGATTGGTACTGGGGAGCAGATTACAGTGTAACATTCAATAACAGGCCAATGTGTCAAACTTGTTTAGATTGAGAGATGATGACATTTATCTGTAATAAGCAAGAGGTTTACTGTGGTGAAGTGGAAGAAACTCAGATTATATAAGAGTGTATTCAGGAAAAAGAAAAAAATAAGGAAATATAAAGTTATTTGTCCCTAGTTTCTCACGTTTTCCTGCTTTTTGTATATCAGCAGATGTCAAAGCCTCTTCTCTAAATGTTTTTCTGTCTCTTTGAAAGGATAAAAAGAGATTGCACCTTCTTACAATTTAGAACATGTTCATGTATAATTCAGTGAAGCTTCCAAGCTTTAAAAATTCATCCTTGCCCTTCCTTTCTCTATTTATAAAGTAAACTCTCAACATCAAGGTGAATCAAGGAGAATTTTTTTTTTCTTATTTAAATTACTGATTACAGTAAAGAACTTTAAAGAACCTTTTTAACTTTTGAAAATGCAAGAAATATAATTAGCGCTGAACTGTGGAGATGAAACTATAAAGGTTACATGAGAATCTTTATAAGACCTCTTTATTTATTAAACAAACTTTAAACAGTTTGTTGAAGATCTGTTACCAGTATAATGGCATGATGTTAAACCGGTTACTTCTTTTTGTCTGACTTGTCAAATTTGACATCATTATGTTGCAATATAAATTTTAGAGTACATTAATTTCAACGTGCTTTAGTTTGGCATGTATATTTGCATACAAACCGTAACATCATGAGACTAATTTCCAGAGGAACGTCTTAAAATGCAGATTTGACACACATTGGCTTGTCTCATCTTTGCTTTAAAACCTCTGCAAAGCTTTTGGGAAAGTCATTTGGATTGATGAGATAGAACTGGAACTTTTGAAATTCTTGTGTTCTGTTGTAACTTCTTAAAATTAAGGAAGTGTTTAAACAAACAGGAACATTATACTAACAGTCAACATGATGGTCGTAATTGGTCAGTTTAAAACAAAAAGGTTTCAGTAAAAATAATATTTTATTATTATTTTTTTTTTCAGGCATAAATAAATGTGATTACTCCCTTTTTTCATGCTCTTGTTCCATTTGTTCATTATTCTGGACGTAGAAGGTGAGAAACAAGAAAGGACAAAGCTTAAAAATACTCTGCTGTGTGTGAGAGTGCATGGTGTCTTAAAACACACCTGCTTTTTGGTCGAACAGCAGCTGCTGCATCACTGCAGCTCCTTTTAGAGAAACATTGTACGCCTGTGAAAATGACTTAAGGCACATGTTCATATCATGTTTTTGAAGAGTCATAACTGCACATAATTTTCACACTTGAAAGCTTGCCTGTCAACTTTGATTTCTGAAATAAGTTTTTTTCTTTGTTTCTTTTGCATTTTAAACATATTCTGGGTTGAATTGTACACTAGGTCTGTTACCTATCTGAAACAATACTAGCCTAACATGAAGTGGTGGCTTCAAGCTGTTGATTGTCAGCTACATTCAACAGCAAACCTATAACATACAAGTCAGGCTAACACGTGCTCTCATTCAGATGTAAAGACAGTAATTTCTGAACAAGATGGTAGTTATTCACATTTATTATTAGTCGTAAGTCAAAAATGTGGAAAAGGACGAACTTTCTGTCCTTGTTTAAACCTAAAGTCAGTCCATTGGACCCAACAACTAAACCTGAGCCAAGTCAAACCCATATAATTATTTTCAAATTATGCAGCTTTGGAGAGTTTTACATGATCAAATTTACCTTTAATTTTATGATGTTTTTTACTGGTGCTTAGTCAGAGCCTTAGTTTTGAGTATGTCATCTCATAAAACGCTTGATGTTTGTTTAAATAAGAAGAGAAAGTAATGAGAATGTTGTCGCTGCACAAATATTGATTAAGTTGTGTACAGCTGCAGCTCCATGCTCATTGTTTTCAGACTGAAGAAATGCAGCCTGCAGCCATAGGATGAACAAGCTGAAGGAAGTGGGCTGATTATAGGTAACAGGTTGCCATAGTAGCCTGTGTCACCGGGTGCAAAGTACAATTACTGTGTGAACCACAGTGGTATTTTATGAAAAAGGTTACTGGAGAAAAGGCAACCTTTCTGAAATGTTGTATAAATGAACAACCATCTGCAGGATTAACAATGCTACTGTAAAGAGAGTTGTATCTTCATTAGAAACAAATCTAATGTCAAGTAAAGACAGTAATGGAACAAGCCGACATTATGCAATTTCAGTCCTGGACATGTATAGAGACATTACTTCTGGGAGAAAAATTCATTAAAGAGTCAGTCTTGTACAGGTTTCCATGCTCTCAGCAGGTGACAGATTTTCTGCATGAAACCGCTTTTCATTTGTGGCAAACCTCTTGGATTGTCAATGTTAGTGTCTAACTTCTCATTAAATATTTCAGTAAGATGCAATAAAAAACAGGTTTGTTGATTTTAATTTGATGCATTTAATTCTCAGTGTTAAAATGCTTCATGTTGAGCCTTTCTTTTATTTTAACTGCAGCAAAGAAATTGCAAAGTATCTAAGATTTCTGGAAATCAAAAGAGCTTTTCCATTTTCCTCTGTAGAATGTTGGCATAATGGGAAAGAAATAACCGTCCACCCCACCCGCACAGACTCTTCTTGTCCAATATCCCAGCCTGATTTATCTTTCAACCCGGTGTACTTTAGTCAGTAAGCTTGTGGTTGCCACGTTTCAATCCGTTGGTCCATCTCTTTCTCTCTCATCCCCTCATTATATTCACAAACTAACTTTTTTAGTAGGTCGGTACCTGTTGAAGTTACTGTAGAATTTATTCAGAATGTCTTGGAAAGTAATATTCATATGCCTGCTTCAAACTGTAATCAAAAGCAGACTGAGGTCATTACTGTAGCTGTTAGTTGGAGACAACATTTTAGAGTTTAAAAGAAAACATTTCAGAGTTTGAACTTAGGTCTGCAAGATCTGTGTGGGCATCAATCTGCTCAGAAAGTTTTATTAAATATAGATAATTTAATTCTGAAAGTCAGAGTAGGGATCGACTGAATCTGGTGAAAAATCTGTTTCTCACAAATGTCCAATGTTTCAATGTAATGTTACTTAAATGTACATTAGAGTATTTTATGTTTCAGACCAAGATAAAATAGCACATGAACATGAAGAAAAATATTACATAGTCTTCAATTTTTCTTACAATTATAAATTTGAGAAGTGCAACATGCATTTATTTTAAGCTCCCTTGAGTTTATGCTTTGTAGAAACCCTTTTTACTGCAATTTTGGGGTATATCTCTACAAACTTTGCACATCTAGCAATTGGTCTTTGTTCTCCATTCTTCTTGTCCATGCAAAAATAACAAACTATCACTTGTTTTTGTTTTCTCTTACTTTAATGTTAATTTACTGAAAGATTCTGCTCCAGATCCATGATCCTGGTAAGAGGTTAAATGTGATTTTGTTGTGCAAATGTATGAATGTTTATATGAAGCATTATTGCTGAGCATGTGACCCAAAGCATGGGGTCATTCCTACAGTTAGTTTTGAGATTTGACTGCTGATAATGAAGCTCATACTTTACGACTTTACATCTTAGTTTTACTACTATAAATATTTAATCTATTGTACTGGATATAAAATCTAAAAATATAATTGGTGTACTATAGTTGGTTATTTAACATTGTCTGTCTTTAACAACAGACACTCAGGTTTAAGGTTGAAAAACAATGGTAAAAAGAAAAATATATCTATATCTTATTGTAAGTTATATTTATGCACACCAGGTTTGCTTGTTGAGAAATTATCTACCATATATCACAAATATTAAGACACTCAGATTTTCACACCCATTCTGAAGTCTTTCCTGCCTGCTGTCTGATGAATCCTCTTGGTGTAAACTAACCTTGTTTTTCCTTTTTCTGCTCCTCCCTTTCTTTCTCCTGGCCCCTCCCTCTGTTACAACCATCCTTCATTACTCCTTTAATCTTGTGTTTTGTGCATCTTTTTTCCATTTCTTGGTACATCATCACATTTTATTTTCTCTGGTTATTATTTTTTTTGTCACATTATTGTTTCTACATTTGGTTTTGCTTAACTGCCTTTTTCTGAGACTTTCCATTATTGGGTCCACGTTATTTTCATGCCCTTCCTTTATTCTCATTGTTTTATAAAACAATTTCTTCATTGTTTTCCCTATTTTATACCTTTCTTTTTTGCATCATTTTACCTGTCATTTATTTTTCTTATCTCTTGTTGGGGTTGTACTTTTATTTCAATTTTTCATCATTTTGTTTGATCCACATTCTCCTTTACTTTTCCTCTTCTTCCCTCTCCGTTTTCTCCAGTGGCTGCTCCTCTGCCTCCAAGCTGTTGCTCTGGTTCTGCAACACCAGACCAGTGCCTGTCTAGCTGCTGTATTTCTAGGGAACCTCAAGGTTCTGTCAAGTGAGTCTGTCCAGCCTTGCACACCGTGACACAAGCAATGAAACTTAAGATTTTCAAATGTATCTCATTAACTTTGGTGCTTTCTAAAAGTTTCTTTATTCAAGTAATTTAGTCATAAAAGAAAACTCATAGCTTTGAAATTTTTTGTCTGTTTATCATGATAGGTTTTGCTTAGCACTAACCCTTAAGTTAAAATTATCCAACACATAAGTCACAAAATTTTAAAAAAGATGCAACAAATAAGAATAAAATGCTGGCTGTTTAAATATCGATTTTCAAGCATATTAATGGAAAGTTGAGTGGATGGAAAAAGTGTGGTTTAAAAAAGGTCCAGAAAAACAGGAATAACTAAATGTCAGGTTTTAATTTGCCTTAACCCACAATCATCAAAATTAAAACTATCCATCTGGATTAACACTGACAGATGTTACCTATACCTTTTAAATTTTAGCTATATCCAGAATGTTGCTTAATTTGACAAGTTTGTGTGATTTGATATAACTTTTAAAAACTGCATGAAAACCCATTAACTTATGCTATGATTTGTCATTCACATTATGCAAAGATGACATTGTGTTTAGTTTTGCCAACATTCTTATATGTTACTATTCCTACCATGTGTTTATATATTTTATTTATTATAAATACTGTAGCCATATACATATACAAAGCCATAGATCAACATGCAACAAGGAAATCAATTATGAACAACTGTTTTCTATACACTTAGTATCCCCTTCATTCATTTGATCAGACTCCAGGCTTCGATTTAGGATGTTTAAATAAGAGTTTACAATCAAACCATTTGTTGAGGATCTTTCTTGTCAATTATATTAAATAAATAATTCATTTGAAAATTATTTTTTCACAAGATGTTTGCTGAAAACTTGCTAGAATATACAATGTCAAATAGGAAGCTAATTTAGTTTTGCTAACAGTACCCACAGTTGAAAATATAGGGTTGTGCATGGCTTCAGGACATTTCAGAACAGGGAGTGTACGTTCCTGAAAACCTGAATGCAGTATATTACTTCATATACTAGATATTAGAAGTAATATCTTGAGTAATATATTAGCAATATATTAAGTAATATATTAGATAATATTAATACTTAGGTATTACTGAATGTGTATTATCATCTCTTGGTTGAGGTGACGGAAGACGGACAGACAGACAGAAGAGCAAGCTGAGCCGAAATCAAAACTGCTCAATTTACTGGTCGATGCAGTTCTACTCTGAACTGGCCACAATCTGTTCAAAGTGAGAGGGCAGAAAATGTAAAATTGCTAGAAGGTTCAGAATCAATTGTTTCTAAGAAAATCATAGTAGAGGTAAAGCTCCTTGTCATTTTAATGTGTCTGAATGATTTAGGAGTCTGAGAAGCCTTGCAAAGCGCTCTGAGGATGATTTGAGAAAAACAAAATTTGTCACCAATAATATTCGACAGCAGTTGGTTTGAACATATACTGCCAGGGCATTTATTAGCATGTCATGCATTTATAGTTATTTAAATAAAAGAATTCTGGGCAGTTATTATAGATTCACCAATATGTAGCAATTTATTTAGACTACATAGAGGACACTGATCACATTTTATGGCGTCAATATGTTTTTGTGCTTACAATTTCTCAAATTAGACCATGTTGTTGTCCAATATATACTTTTTACTAAGGAAATCACTGTAAGATATGTAAATGAATTTGGAAAAGGATGCTATTAATCATGCTAGCTGATTAACTTTAGTAGAATAGATGGAGCTGTCACACCAGATGGATGAAAAACACTGAAAATATTTTAGATTGTGATTTATGATAATTGGAGAAGGTAGGAAAGCAAGGCATTTACAGGACATGCAGCTTGCAGCTTGATTTCAATTGAGAAGGTGATAAAACAGGGGAATTGAGAAGGATGCTAAAGAGATTAAGAGTGGTTTCAAGCAATGGAAGGCAATCTTTTTACTGTCCCTCCTCTGTCCACTTTGTCCACTTAAATGTCCCTGGATCGCTCTGGTGCACTTGTGGCTACACTGGCAAGATACTTGGTTCTAATTACATCACTACTCAACACAGTTTGTCTCCCTGGAGGGCGTTTGAGGCTGCAAGACATCAAGTAACACACTTGTGCACACAAAAGTATATGCACACACATTGGAGAACTCATTTTGTCACATTTTTGTACATTATAACAATCTTTTTTTAGAGTATATAATTTCAAGATGATTTTTTCCAGGTTTATGACAACCACAAACACTTATCATTATAAAAAGTAGATATCTGTTATGCTCACATGTTTACATACAATATTTTTGGGCATGCATGTCCTAATAGGAAGTTTGTTAGACAATGTTGGTGTCAAATGAATTACCCTTTTTTGAGTGGGCTGACAGTACAACAATAACTTTTTGAATTTGTTTTCATGAAAAATGCTGTTAATATTTTACGTAGCATCAAATATACAGCTTCATAATTTTTACATTAGAATATGGTTGAAAATTCACTAACTCAATTCACAAAGTTAAACACGTATAGATTAATTACACACAGATTGTTGTTATATTCCTGTTAATTATGATGATTTTGTGCTTACAACTAATAAAAGCATTAAATTTATGTCAGAAAAATAAAAAACAATTTTAATAAAGAAGTGTTGGCTCAGTAAAAAAATACCTACTTAATTATCTACTTAAATTTATTTTTAAAAGTCACATTTAATCCATTAACAGGCTCATCAAAACACATATTAAATTTTTTTTTAATATGATTATAAACATACACCCCCACCAATATTTGGCTAAAGAGTTTGTTTGTTTGTTTTTTTGACAAAAAAATGATGACTGTTGTTTGTGTGAATTTCTAAAAGGACAGATGATACAAGGTGATACTTGTTTTATTTGAACCAGATAAAAAGTGTACAATTTTTTTATAATACAACTTTGAAATATCTGCATTCCTGCACTTGATATTTTTTATTCCTAGATTATTTCTACGTTTAGTTTCTCAATAGACAAAAGATGCTGACAAGTTTTAGCTGTGGAACGTTAACATAGCTTGTTGCAGACTCTAGCGCCATTTTAAGAGCTATAAGTGTGAATGTTGTCATAGCTCTTTAAATGGTACTGCAGTATGCATTCAGATAATCATCTGCCTGAAATCAACCTCCTTCACTGGAAGATATTGCAACAGCGTGCTCCAACCAGTAGCTGAACTGTGTTTGCTGCTGAAGATACACCTTTCAATGTTCTCCATGAAGTTCTTCAGACATCTTTTCCTGCTATTGTGATGCAGTTGTTCATTCTTTAAGAAGTAAAGGTATTGTCTTTTTGCACGTTATGAGCAAAGAGTTGCTGGATTCATTTTATTGATAATTTTAGTTCCAAGAATGAGAGAAAAAAGCAATCATGTCAGTCAGAACCTTCTCTTCTGTGGGTAGCCTTTTTTCATGTTGAACAAAAATGTTTCACCTTTGTGCCAAAACTGTAAACTTTCAGAATCAAAATTATAATTCTAACATAATGTTTGACAGAGGTTAACATGGCCACCAGTGATAATCTCTCATCAAAAGATCTGTTAGGGAATGCAGTGACTCAGTTGTTTGATATTTGTAGCAGAAGTCAACTGTCTTGGCTGAGCTTTGTGTTTCTCCATTGCATAAAATCCCATTTCACTACAATGTCTGGTAATATATTCATATCCTCTGAAGATTTCCTCATTTAGTCACATTACAACCAGAAGCCTGAGTGTTTTTAATTATGCCTTTTTGTGTGAGACCAGCAGTAGCAACATGTTTATGGGGTGGGAGGAAAGCGATACATTGCATGGTTAAAAATATTTTGCAATAAAATATAAAAAAATGTTAAATCCAGTTCAACCATTTTTAGTCTGATATAACTGAATGAAATCTATTGCAGCATATTATGTTCTAAAGTAATTCAATTAGGAAAAAGAGTTCAGATGCCAGTACTTTAATCTTAGTAAAAACAGAAGGGTTAGGTTATAAATCATCCTCAGCTCTGAATATGCCATGGAGCACTGTAAATTAAGCACTTAATTTAAAATTAAGAATGTTTTGCATAACTGCAAACTGTCCATCAGAACCAACAGGTTGAACAAGGAAAGCTTTGATTTAGACCCTTCTCCTCGGCTTGGCTGTAGCCGGTTGTTCCCCAATGGGCCCTGGTCGGATTTGTCTCCATTTGCAAATACTGCTCTGTTTTTTCCCTGTTTTCTTCAAGTGGCCCGAGCCAGGCCAACCTGGGTATTGCATGCAAGTAATTTGATTGGCACCAGACTGCATTTGTTGATTGGCCAGAGGATTTACGTCACTGCATGAGTCCAGACCTAAATCTAATTGAGAAAATTGCTGCTTACAGTTGCTCTCCACCCAGTTTGACTGAGGTGTAGCTTGATTTGCTTAAAAGAATTGGCAAAAACTTCAATCCCCATGTATGCACAGATTGTAGAAACCTTTCCCAGAAAACCTGCTGCTATAAATCCTGTGAAAAGTGGTTTTACAAAGTGCTAACTTCGAGGCCGAATGCTTTTTAGAACATATATTTCTATTTTGTAAAAAATTGGAAGCAGTGTTTCCAGGAGAAAACATTCATATCAGCAGAGGTTGTATGGTTTTGCTTCAGTAGCATTTGCAAGTAGTCTTGGATCTATTCCTGTTACATAAAACGAATGATGTTATAAGAGTCACGTGGATTAAGGCATTTATTGCTGTAGTGTTTCTTTTTCATATCTGAAAAATCCTTGCTTTGTGGTAAGCCAGACATGTGTTCTTTACTTAGCCTTTTTATGCACCCTGTTGTTCTCAGGTTAAATTGTGTTTGTGTTTAATAGGTGTGTGTTTCCAGCTGTTTCTACTGCTCCGCTGTGTGTTTTAGCTGCTGTTCAAACATTCAGTGAACCCTGGAGGAGATGTCCTGAATTGTGGTGTGTTTTTAATTTTTATAGGCTACCCATGTTTGGAGTTATTACTGCCTGTGTGTATGGGAAAATAATTTCATGAAAGTCTATTATGGGTATTTTAATTTGTAAAATAAAATGAACAAAAAATTGAGTCTTGAACTCAGTCTAACATACCAACTTACTGTGAGAGATAATTTTATTAGACTGAGGAGACGGAAATAACTAGCACAGATACTGGAGAACTGATGATCATCACTTTTCTCCAAATCACCAAAACATGGCAATGTTAGAATAAATGTGGTCATTTGTGTTTTCATTTTTTAGCCAGTTTGTCAGCCAGCAACATGATTGCCAGTTTTATTGACATGATAAAAGAAATTTCCCCCTCATTCAAATGTAGGTATTTTTTGCATCTAGACTTTTTTGGGGTGTGGAAACTTTTTATATATATGAAGTCTGTGTGTGTTTGTGTCTGTGTGTTATACTTTTGGTTGGGTTTAGATTATTGTAGAATTTGGTGAACATATCAATTAGACGTCAAAAGCCTTTCTTACCATGATTGTTATTATCTAACATCTATTGAATTAACAAAAACACAAATTCATCTTAATGTACCCAAAATGTTTTAGGTACATTAAAAAGTAGGGATAGGCGGCACATTGGCGCAGTTGTCTTGCAGCAACACAGTCCTGGGTTTGATTTGATACAAACACATGACTGTTAGGTTAATTGGTCTCTCTAAATTCTCCCTAGGTGTGAGTGTGTGTGCATGGTCGTTTATCCCGTTTGTCTCTCTGTGTTGTCCTGAGACAGACTGGCGACCTGTCCAGGGTGAACCCCGCCTCTCGGTCAGACTCGGGCAGACACTGATTTCAGACACATTACTCATTACATTGCACTCTTTATTAATCAAAAATCCAAAAATTGAAATATAAATTTCCAAAGAAGATTTTGTGTTAGGTTTGAACTGGAGCAAAGAATCGTATAAACAGGAGTTCATTATTACAGTTTTTGCAAGCCCAGAGCCTTGCCAGTTTTAGACATATCTGTGGTCCAGCACTAATTAATCCCAGCACACAAAAAAAATATGTCTTTGAATTTCAAATAAATTTGTCAGCAATTTATCTTTGTGCTGGCAATTGCTTTATTTTATCACCTTGAAAGTATTTTTGGACTTCAAAACCTCTAACATCTATTAACATCCTATGTATGGTATACAAAAAGACCTTTTGGTCAACCTGACCTTCCCTGAAAGCTCTGGCCAAACTTCACTAGGTTCTGTTGTGGTTGCTGGAACAATCTGGTCTTCAATATTAAATCCTGAACCTATGAATTCAAATTACTTTTAAACCTGTGTGCCATTGCCCACCATGGCTGGATCTGGTGGCAACAGTTCATTCTAAACATGTGGATTGATCATCAAGAGAGTTGCCCTCAATCAGTAACCACATTAAAATGGTCAGGAAGGATTTTCATTTCCTAATTGAATTGACTCGCTGTGTGGGCCACTGCCTCTTCACCTCTGCGTCACTCCAGTCTCCTTTTTCTTTGTTCCTCTCTCCATCTTTCCCTCTGTCTTTTTTTTAGAAGAAAATGCAGCTTCACTAAGATGAAAACAACAATTACTATAAACAAGATGGATGCATCTGGCCCACACATGCATACACACACACTATAAAGTCTGCATAAACAGCCTGTAAGTGGTTTACCACAGCCACATGTGCATGTCTGTGTCCAACATCCTTGGTTCAACTTGGCATCTGTTGCCAAAGTGGTTTAATATTCTAAATCATGCATTTTTTTTAACCTAACAGTGTAAACCATTCAGAGATGTAATGTAAGAATTGAAAATGCAAGAATATGTTTGCATATGAAGCATGTCACCCCTAAGTTCAGCACTTTGCCTGTGTGCCTGTGTGTACTCAGAATCAAGGTTTTTTAATGAATTGAGGGACTTTGCCAATGTATTCTGCAGTTTCTAATACATATTCATATTATTGGGTATAGTATTGATTTTTAGCTTACCTCGTGACATCAGCTATTAATAAGGTTGGGCTGCTATTTAAGGTGCTTGTCTGTAGAGCCAGAGTGAATGCCTTCCCTTTTTTTCAGTGTGCTGTCATTTTCTGAAATGCATTCAAAATTGTGCTAAATTCTCAAGTTAGTATGCTTTGTTTACTTAGTATATTTTTGAGCGGCTCTCATGCAGTTTCCATATTGTGGGATTAAGAGACATTATGATCTCTGGCATTCCTGAAGGAATGTAAAATGCTTTTGCAAAACTACCTTAAGCAGCAGTAACAGTTACAAGCAATCCTAATCTTAGCCATTTTCCTGGAGATTTGCTACTTGATCATTTCAAGCATCAGTTTATAGACAGATAACCTTACGTTTGACTGCTGTTGTTTCAGTCATTTCCTAATTGCATTGTCATGGATTTAACATGTGAACTGGGGCCTATAGACTCTGGGATGAAGCTCCCTTGGGTGTTTTGCTACTTTGAGGAGTGTTATATATTCTGACGCTGGGCTGAATATCCTGAGAAAATTTGAAGCTGCTCTAAGTGTTTGCAACTGACTTTAAATATATAGCTTAAAATGTGCTTGGAATATTTTACTTTAAAATTACATATTAGTAACAAGGGTGTTCTGCAAATGTATACTGTTTTTCTTAGGATCTACATAGCTTACAAGGACTGAGAGATAAAATTTTTCAGATAAATATAAAAAATTCATCCCTTAATATACCAAATGTTGCTTTTTTCTGGTGAATAGGTTAAAATATATGAATTGCTTAACACTTTGGGATTTTATATCATTTTTATACCACTTTCTTTTCATAATTATTTATTATTTTTATCAAGACTCTTAGACATTGAATTACATTTTATTTCCAGCACCTGCTGTTATTAACCAATCATTTTGGTGGAGTTTGATGTGGTAAACCAAAATGTGTTTAAAGTCTGGAATTCTTTGAACTTTCCATCATGGAGTCCTGGCGGGAATATCAAACAAAGCCTTTTGCCAAAAATAAAGCTGTGGCCTGTGTGGTTGGCACTACTGTGATTAGCAATTAGGCAGCAGAGACAAAGCAACCTAAGCTCAAATCCTGAGCAGTTTCTTGGATCCTTCTTTGCTTCACAAAATGATATGCAGCAAAGAAGCGGGATTTGTTTACCCCTTCCTTTACTTTTTTTTACGTTCCTTTATTCTTGGTTACACACAATGTTTTTCCTTGTTTTGCTGACTCACAAATGCAGAAAGCCAATACATAAACCTGTGCTCTCACACATATTGACTTTCTCTGAGGTTTCATTCATGATTACTCTCCATCTGTTTATGCAGGCCTGTTTATTTTCTTCTTTCTGAGCTTCATGCAAATATGAACTTATTCTGCCTCGTCTCACGGGACTCCACACTGCAGGGACGTCATTTTTCCTTCCTGCCAGGTATAGAGCTCAGCTTGGGAGGAAATTTTCTACTTTCCCTTCTATATTATTCATGTTGCCTCAGTAAGAGATGCATGGTGTGTGAACAGGCAGAAACTCTTATATAGTGCAGCATTTGATGTCCAAGGAGGTTCATAAAGAACAAAGGCAAAAATAAGTCCCTCTGTATCTATCCAATGTTAGTAAGACAGTTGATTAAAGGTAAGAAAGGTTTGAATACATAGTCAATGAACCAGCCAGTAATTGGACATTAATTTAGTCAGCTATTAGAGGCTTTGTAATTAATTTTAAAGCAATTAGAAAATTAAAACTTAGATATTATCTAGAGTGCCTCTCAAGCTACATGGACTCATTGTTGTCATTTTAAACCTTAAATATACATACACTACATATTGTTCCTATAACTGTTAATAAAAAAAACTAATAGCTTGAAAAATTTCATTTTATGTTCTCAATAAACTATAATAAAGTGAAGTTCTGCAATGACTGGCAAGAAATATTGCATTTTTATGCAATATTAACATTTTTGAGATGTTCCTGTGTATCTCAAAACACACAGGGCTGACTGTGTAATTTTGACCATTGACCTTAACTATTTTGTATAGTTAATAAATTAGAATTTTTTAAGCAAGAATAGTTGGCAAGACAAGTGTTTATCCAGTGGGTGCCAGAAGGTCTGTTTATCCAGTGCATTTGTTTCAAAGGTGTTTTGCATTTGAACTGCAGTCTGAAGAACTCACAATATTCCTTGGTCCTTTATCAACCCAACCAACATATGTGTGAAATTTAGAGGTGTGGGTGTATTTCTGCAGCAGCATAAAGTGTGGTGTGTGTGCTTCTGTTAGAAGCCTCCTAATTGTCAACTGCAAAGCGTATAAGCAAAGTGAAATTGTATTTCTCTTTTTGTTTTGGGAAAACATGGATTGTTTCTACCAGGTCCTTGCGAGACCCTTGCTGTTGCAACCAGAGCAGTGGAAAAACGTCTTTGGCAGTCGTGCTGCTACAAACATCACAGTAAATTAGGGTTCTTGGAGCATTGCCAGTCTAGTGTGAGCATGATCAGGTTGAGTGGCAGCTGTGTAACATGGACCCAGATGTTTTGTCTCCACAGTAATACACATCTAAGTCAAATAAGTCAATTATTATTTGATTAAGTCAAATAATCAGCTCATTGGATTTTCAAACTTGATTGAGGAGGTAATTCAGTCATTTGATTTTGGTGTGTTGCATCAGGGACACATCTAAAAGTTACAGGACACTGGCCTTTGAGGACTGCAGTTGCAGAACCCTGACATGGTGTAATCTTAGTCCAATATGAAGGTGCCCTAATGCATTACTATTTGTCTGTTAAACTTAAAAAATTATAAGTCCAACTTTAGAATCTTACAAACTACATTTTTTAAATCATGCTGCATTGATAGTTCTTTGGGAAATAGAAGTCATAATCTGTGCTATTAAAGGAAAATTATCAATGCAAGTTCGTCTAGCAATAAGTGTGAAAATATTGCTGTAGAAGAAGTTTGTGTAGTGATTTTAGTTCTAATTGCTATAATATTTAACATTTCAGGAAACAGAAAGATACCATTTTCATTTATTTCTTGTTTAATTCTAATAAAGGGCAGAAAATAAACATTTAGAGAGCTTACCAAATAATTAACTCCAAAAAAACAAGTTTTAAAACTCTTAATTAATCAAAAACACCATGTCTGATTTCCTGGGCTTGTCTTCCACCAAGCAGAGGAATCAAATGAACAAAGCAGATGTAGTTTGTGACCCATTTAGCCATTCTTTCTAAGCAAATGGTAAATGACTCTTACAAAAATCCCTTTTCAACTGTTAAGCAAACATAATTTCCCTTTAAACCTTTGTTTTGTTTTGTTTCAAAGTAGCAAGCTATTTAAGGATAAGTTTTCTAAATGTTTAAATGGATTAAAAAGATCAACTTGCTTCAAATTGCTTCAGGTTAGGTATTTTTCCAATGTTGTCTGAACAGTGAAAACTATGTATACAACATTTTAGTTGAAGGGAGCAGAGACCAAAAGAACCAAGCCTGTCACAGCATAATGCTCACAGACTATCTGGTACATGGGGGATCATTGTCCAGACACAAAAACAAATTTTGGTTCGTGGACTTTATCAAATATGAAATATTTACTAGCACACAACCAAATGAAGTTTAAAGTAGGATTTGCTCACTTTTTCATTTTGGGGATTATGTGTACTTATATAGAGGAAAGATCTAGTGACACCAAACATGTCATCGATTTCTAAAATTCGTTTGGTTGTGTTCGAGACAAGAATACAAACAATGGATTGTTGTTTATAGAGAAAACCAAGTCATTTCTGTTCTAATTCTGAAAGTTCCTTTCATATCAAACCAGATGTATTTACCAAAAGTTGCAATCTTTATTTTTTATCTATACAAAAACGCAGCAGAATGATGCCATCATGAAGAAAGATGCTTACTCCAGATGAGAGCCAAAACAATTTCAGAAGCTAGTGGAAAAAAAAACAAAAAAACCCTTGCGTCAAAATCCATTGTAATTATAGTCAGAGCTTATAATCGATGGAGTAATGAACCTATCAGATTCAATCATCAAGTCCTTGCAATGATAATGAGCTCAAAACATGCAATGCTTGAAAAACAAAATATAAAGGACTTCTAACTTCTCAGGCCTGTTAAATTACACCAATTATCGACACAACATCTGAGCTGATAAAAGTGATAATCTAAATTGATGAACATAACCTTATAACCAATTTTATCTGAGATAAAATTGAATAAATGAACATAAAATATTCTAGTATTTTACAGTTTTTATCTAAGCTTTGCTAAGATAAAATAAACTAAGATAAGATAACAGCTTAGCTTTGATAAGCAAAACTCAGGTAAGCTGAGCTCAAATTAACTAAACTAAATTATGATAAGAGGAGTTAGAAACAAATGAAATTAGCTGAATTAAGATACAAAAAAATAGGATGAGATGAGATGACAAAAACAGCAAGTAGAACAAATACAGTACAAAAAGGAAAACATAAATTAGGAAAAAAACTGAACAACAACAAGTTGTTCAGAAACACTGCCTAGAGAAAGTTCTACCTTTGTAAAATGAATATGACAATATCATTCATCATATTGTGATAACACAAGTTATCACATAACTTGTGTCTTTTGGACAGATGAGTTGAGATGTTTGACTGTAACGCACAGCCGCATGTTTAGGGAAACCCAAACACAGCAAGCCAGGACAAACACCTCAGACCAACTGTCAAACATGTTGGTAGGGAACTGATCTGGCCTGTTTTAGCAACCACACAATGTTTTCTGATGTCAAGTGTGAGACCATCTGTCCAGCTTCACCCAAACTAGGTCATCAGCAGAAAAATGTTCCCCAAAACAGCAACAAATCTTCAACATATTAGCTGATAAATAAAACAACCAAGGTTTTGTACTGACCTAGTCAAAGTTCAGACCACAGCCTAATGAAATGTCATGATGGGACTTCAAGAAGGCTGTCAGAAACGATGACATTACATTGCTGAAACATTACAAATCAGTATAGAGTGGCAAGGCTTGGAAAAAATTGTACTATGTTATGAAAGATCGATAAATGTATTCAGATGACATTTCACTGTAATGCAGCTAATTATGATTTATTTCACTGACTTTGTCTTTTATTTCTAACTCAGTATAATTCCATGCAGCTTCACAGAACTTAGCAGTTGCTTCCAGCCCTTTTTAAACCTTGAACTCTTTTGCTGCTAATGGTAGCTGAAGCCACCTTTATCCCTCCAGCCTGCTGGAGGGATAAAAAATATTTTGTCCAATTTTCATGGCAGGTTGAAAGGGAGGTGAAGTTAAAACGTTATACCAATGCTCTGTTGTGACATAATGAAAGAAAAAAATGATTTTTGTCAGTGTAGGCTGGCTGGTTAGCTAACAGGTGTAAGCTTTCTTACACCTGTTTTCTGCTCTCCTTTCAACTTGTTATTCACTTTGTGGATTCATTAACTGGATACATATTTACACCATAGAGGTGGAAATTATGCATGATAAAAATACACACAAGGTTTTTTTTAGGGGTTTTTGGTTTCCATGGATGCCTAACTTTGGTTTGAGAGAAATATTCTCAGCCAGAACCCTTTTTAGTTATCTCTACGTTACCCATTTTTGCCTACTAGTGTGGAGTTTGTCCACTATTATTCAGACACTGTTTGTTCCTAGTATCAAATCTACTAGAGCCAGGGCTGCAGTTTACCATTGACTTGTATAAAAATGCAGCATGTGGCACATTACAAATGAAAACAGGTCAGGCCTTAAGGTGAGAAAAACCCACAGCAGGATAAAGTATCTTAAAGTAAAAATGATATTACTGAGTGGAGAATTGGAAACTGGAGAAGAATTGGAATAATTTGTATACAGACAGATGGCTGAATTTCTGTGCACAAAAGTTGGTCAATTTGTAAAACACACATACAACTGGCATACTTATGTGGCACACTGTGTACTTTCAGCTCACACATACACGAACACACACAAAGTGGTGATTTCTTGTCATTCCAGTCATGTAAGCAATTAGCTGAGGAACGCTGTGTTGCAGATATCAGCCATCCAGAAATAATCAAATGAGATCCAGCAGTACACCGATCTTAGTCCTAAAATATACACACACTCTCTCAGATACACATCACAATATCATGACATTAATATTGCTCTGCTTGCTTGAACTCTGTATTATTAGTATCTCTTCTTTAAGAATTTACCTCCCACACTGGCTGTTCTGACAGTTGTATACACACAAGCAGGGACATGAGTTGTGTTGCCTTGTGTTCCCTGGAGTCCTGCAGATTTCACCCCTGTGCCCTTGTGAATCTGTCCAGGCAGAAGCCTGGATTAATGTTCTGAGACAAACGGAACAGGAGGTTCAGTGTTTTCAGCCTCAGTGCTGCTCACCTCAACACTGCAAGTCAGTGTTCACTACCGTTGCCCAAGAAAAGGTCATTAAGTGTTTTACCTGTTCAGAATGGGAGTTTAAAGGTAAGGTGAAAGGTATAAAGGCAGCTGGTATAAAAACTGTTAAATCGGACTCAGCAGTAATTACAGTACTCTCAACAATTACAGACTCTTATTGAAATAAAATTGTAAATAATTTGTACATTCTTTAAAGGAATATATTTTTGAGGAATAGAAAAGCACAAAAAAAGTCATCTTCAGTAACATTTTTGAGCAGAAACGATGTGTAAAAAAATATATGTTTTGTTTTTCCACAATAACCTGGAGTATTTCTTGCCAATTTTTTTTTTTTTCAATTTTAGTTAAATTTGAACAAAATGCTCAACCCTTCTAAAAATCTGTGTAATGTTTAACAAATATGCACATTTATGTATGTAATGAATGAACAGAAAAAACAGCCTTTTGCTTTCCAAACTACTGACAATTTGCATACGGTGATTGTAGAGAAGAGTTGAACAATATATCACTTGCAATATTAATGTGTGCAATATCACAATTGCAAAGGACTGGTTAAATCCAATATTTGGTAGGTAGCTGTATTTCATGTACAATGCTTGTTAATTCTGCATGGCAATAATATTTTTGACCTGTTGGACGGACCTCCCCTGCCATCATTACCCACATATGATTTGTATTACTAGTGGTTGAACAGCTGTAGCTCAGCACAATTGAAGTGGTGGAAATGTGATGAAGAAAAAGTATGAAAATAGTATTAAAAATAGATGTGTTTGTGACCAAAATATGTCACAGTTTACAGCAGTTCCCTAATAACAACCTTTGGAGATGGATTTTACATCTCTCACCATTGTGCTCACTGTGTGGTGGCAAGATAAATTTGGGACCTGATTCAGCCTCGTCTGTCACAGCTCCAATTTGGATTACAGAGCTTCAATAACACTTTTGTTAACTTCACCTATTGACAAACTTTATTCAAACTTATTCAAAGTTTACCAATACCAAAATAACTTTTGGATTTGTTCATAAATATAGATAGATAGATTAGATAGATAGATAGATAGATAGATAGATAGATAGATAGATAGATAGATAGATAGATAGATAGATAGATAGATAGATAGATAGATAGATAGATAGATAGATAGATAGATAGATAGATAGATAGATAGATAGATAGATAGATAGATAGATAGATAGATAGATAGATAGATAGATAGATAGATAGATAGATAGATAGATAGATAGATAGATAGATAGATAGATAGATAGATAGATAGATAGATATAATGTAATGCAGTTTTACATTATTGGTAGTTACTGAATAATTTCATACAAGTAACAAAAGAACAAAAATACACTATCAGAATTAACAGAAATAAGTTCTTGAAATACTTGCAATACATCACTTTGTGTGTGATCAATCTTTATAATATGTACGTTTTACTACAAAGTTTAATTTATCAAAAGCACTTAAAGAAAGTTAAGAGAAAGGTGACTAGTGACAAGCTTAACTACAAGGAATAACTTAGCCTTTACCAATCCTAACTATAAGATATGTCACAAAGGGAAGTTTTATTATTGACTGTATGGCTAGAGATTTCCCTCTTGTGCTGTCTATTTTTATCAGTGTTAAGAACCAGCATCAGTCTCAGTTGAGTTTGGACAGAGTCAAACTGTTCCCTCTGAGCCAAAAAACATTTCCTCAAAGACAGGAAGGAAGACATGAAAAGTAAAATAACAAGCTGACCTGGCTCAAACATTTTGATGCATCTGAAGCTTCACCTCATCATGACCCCAGAAAACCAGGGTTTCAAAATGCCTCCTCTATTTTATCTGTCTGTCTAAATTGTTTGTTTGACCAAATAAAAATGTTTTTGTTTGCAGTAAGCAACATTGTGCAAATTAGCTGCTTTTCCACACTGCTCAGTGGGGAATTTAGCTGTCAATTGATTATAATGGGTGAAGAAGGTGAGAAAGGACTGTGGTGTTTTATATGCTGATGAAGAGCTCAGGCTGAGAGGGGCATCCTCTTAGCGCTGTTTTAAACTTTCAGTTCTTTTTAAGGATTCTTACCTACTTTTGTTTCCTCTTTTTAATGCTCTGCAGAGAAAAACCACATCAGATTCACTTTTCTGATTTTCTTCTTTTTACATAGTTTTTAACAAGTCAAAATGCTTTTAGAATTCGTGAAGCTTGTCCATTTTCAGTCACTCCAAAGACTCAACACTGAAACCTCTTTGGCTACATTTTCCAAAAGGTGATCTTAAAAAAAGTGAAGTAGGTTTGTCCACGTCTCCAAAACCTCAAATCATCTTCAATACATTTTAAAATTTTATGAAGTTGAAGAAAGGTGATTGAACAATTTTGTTGCTTTAAACCACATTTAAAAAAACAACAAACTTAAATTTTGGTTGTTGAAATTATACAGTTTCAGAATTAATTGGCTTTTTTTAAGCTTAAGGATACTATAATATAATGTCAGTAAATGCCACCACTATATTAACTTAGCAATAAATTTCAGTGGAGTGAAATTTGTCTGGCTTAAAAGAGGAGCTACTTGTAAAGACTGTTTTGGGGAAAATGAAACAACTAAACTGAGAATGGGAAATGCAATAATCAGCTCTCTCCAAGCACTGTAATGCTTCATATGACAGAGGCTCATAAAGCAGCAAGTAGCTACAATATGCTGTCAGAGATGGGCAGAAGTACAAATTCAACTAATTAACCATGAGCTTTAAGGATTTCTTTCATATTTTCAGGTGCTAATGTTCTTTTGAGTCTTCCAATGTCAGCCCCAAGCTTTTTAGAACAAAAAAATGTTAAAAGTTTTGGAAACATTGAAAAACTTTCTTCCTCAGTTCTGAACCACTGAGAAAATAACACAAACCTGTGCTGCGGCTTTCCTTTGGTATTTCAGTTTCACAGTTTATTTGCTGCAGATTGGTTTCTTTGGCCTCAGCAATAAATCTCCAAGGTCTTCTTAATGGCTTTTGACATCCTTCCAGACCAGTTTTACCAAACAGTGGAGGTGGAAAAATCGCCAGAAAGATTACATTTTCTAAAAGTCCTCTTTCCTTAATTCTTCAGGGTGGTACTTGTCAGAAAAGCTGCTTATACTTAGTCTCAAGTCTAACTTAATCTTTTTCTGAACTTAGATTCGAGAGTGAACATTCTGGCTTCAAAGATCATCAAATAGTATTTGATTGAAGTAGTAAGCTGTTTTAAATTCTCCGTATTTCTTTTTGACACCTTGAAGAAAGTCTACTCCAGACTCGACTTTTTTCAGTTGTCAACTATATTTTAAATCATCTAAAATATGTTCACTCGCTGACAAACTATTAAGCAGAAGAACTGCTAAAATGAGAATAGAACTGCAATTTATTTGATTGGAACATGGGAGTAGGAAGATTGGCAAGATTAGTGAGATCGATCGCTCAGCAGTAATTGGGGAGTAAGTACTGCCCTACTTAACCAAGCAGAAATCATCTCATAATATTCAATGACAACTGACTAAAAGGGTTTACTGTTCTATACTTGTCCTATAATTAACATCAGAGAGCAGACATCTGCGTTTTAAATGGTCTTCCCATCAATTCTGACCTAATAATCTTTCTATAGTGATGTAAAGCAGGGATTAGTTTTTTGTTTTTTGTAGGAGCACATGCTACTCTCACCATGTTGATGATGATATGCAGAGTTACTCTTCTACCCCATATTGACCAAACTGCAGCTCTAATTTCACTGGAGCACCTTTGGTTTATAGTTGTGTCTCTAAAGCCTTCACAGAACAGCTCTCTTTATATTAAAATTAAAGGATCAAATCCCTAACCAGATGACTTGTGATTGCAATTGTCAAGACTATTTTATTTCGGGGTATCTAGTTTTGATTAGCACTATTTTGTAATAAAAAGTATAATGTTATGGGCTGCATGGTTGGTAGTGGCTTGCAGCAAGAATGTTCTGGGTTTTCTGTGTCGATCTGTTTTATTTCAGTATGGATTTTTCATGATGTACCCATGTGTGGATTCTTTCTGACCTTCTTCCCATAGACAAAAAACATGAAAATAAAACCCTTTATTGTTGTAAGACATTAATATAATGCTTCCTGAGAGGTAGTGGTACTTTTAAATATAATTAATTATACTATCAAGACATCTCTTCTTTCTTGCAAACTTTTCTCAATACCTTTAAGACAAACAACTTCACACACTTTGGGCTTCAACTATTCTTGCTTTATTTCTTCAAATCTCTTAAAAGTTGCCAATTCTTTTGTCAAAATAAAATGCATATTTTTCTATTGTGTTGCTGCGCTTGAAGCAGACTTCTTTTCACTAATCCTCTGCCATAATCTCTTTTCTCCTTGAACTCAAGGCTTTTGTACCTACTGTTCCTCTTCTTCCCTATCATCAGCATCACAGCAGGATATGAATTCATTTCTCAGTAAGATGCTTTTGTTTCAAGTACTATGTGTCTGAGAGACTTAACTTGTCTCTTAAATGTTTTCTTGGTCAACAACACACACTTAACACCACAAAGGCAAAAAAAGACAGAAAGAGGGAAAAAGCTTTCTGATTGTGATGCTCTAGTCTATTCAGACCTGAAAAACATTAAACTTCTGCGTAGAGGATGTGAGAGAGTCGTTTCTAACACAGCATGAAGCAGAAGTATAGGGTAAGATAACCCTAAATTACACCACTAAACTTGTGTATTCTGTTGTGTAAAGCTATGAAGACTTTCAGTGTTGCTCTTTTCAATTAGATTTGTTTTCAATATTAGTTCAGGATTCACTTTTGTAAATTTCTTCCCAGGTAGCTAAAAGGCAGTACAGGAGGGTTAACTTGACCTCACTTATCTTCCCTGATGAACATCTTGGTTGTTCTCTAATTAAAATATCAAGATGGACCTCAGAGGTTCATATCATTTGGTGAAGTAGCATAGTCTGAATGAGAGGGACCAGAAGAATCTCAGCTAATCACCAGAGGAGTTTGACAGAGAGCTAATCAAAAGAGTGAAGGACTGAAAAGAAAAAAGGACTTTCAACATTCATCTTTAAATATATAAGTTGGAGATTTTACCACTAGTGAGCAAAATTGGCATAAAATAGTTACTTTTCAATTTCACCATATATATATATATATATATATATATATATATATATATATATATATGTATAAAATACTGTAAATACTGTGAGCTCATCACCAATACAGTGGAAACAGCCAGATAAAAAGGGTTTTGTGTTGCAGGTTTAACCATCCTGGAAAGTATTTTTTGCTTAGGGATTAGGTACTACATTTCAAATCGCAGGTTTAGTGGACAGCTCTGTTGCCTCGTGTTTCTGGCTTTAAGTCTTCTTGGTCTGCATGGATTGACGTTATGGCTGTTCTCCACACATAAAATGAATCAAGATTGTGATGGGCTCCATTCTTCTCTGATCCACTCAGGATAAAGTAGACATGGTAACACTGTTGGGTTTGTGGGGTTTTTTTTCCTAAAAGTCATGGATTTTTCTATGGATTTGAAATTAAACTAAAAAATAATAATGACAAAACACCAAAATTATTCCCATTATAGTTACCTCTTTAACATATTTGTTTTACAATGAATCCTATATTTAGGCATATCTAGATATGGAAATTCCCTGCCATGCTTAATCTGGTCAGATTGTTATCCCATTGTGTGTTCCCACTGTATTAACCCATATATTAACCTTGGTTAAGCATCTCCAGGAGCACTTTTACCATTTAATCATACTTTGCTAAAATGTCCTTTATGAACAGACTAAACAACATAAGGACAAGAGCCATGCCCTTTTCATTTCCAGAAGGTTAATCCTGAGGTTAATGCAGCTGAACGAGAGGACCAAAAGCCTATGTCTATGAAGCTTTTGCATGAACTGCAATAAATCTGACATAAGACAGATTATTATATCACTAGTTAGTGTCGTGCAAAGTTGAGCAGGTCGTAAATGTATCTTGCCTGCTTTTGTTGCTTTTAATTTTGCATGTCACAGAAGAAACTAATACCTCTAAAATGTTTTAGCTTTTTATCAAATATATCCAATATATTAAAGAGTAGCTTACGCTGTAGGCCGGAGGGTATTGTGTGCTCATGGATATTTATAGGAATGAGGCTACAAAAACAACAGATTTTATTTAGATTGCTATGACTGTGTGGGGCAAATAAGACATGTTAGTTAAATGATATCAAGACTAACAATTTTTTTCTTATTTTTCTTTATTTAATATTAATTAAGAATAATTAACACTGTTTTGCAATATTAATATCGATATTGATTAATATCGATATTAATATTGATATTAAATTGAAGCGAGACTTCAGGTTATATTGTATTTTTATGTAAACTTTAGTAGCATATTTAACTTTACGAACAACTCTCACCATCATGATTAAAACCTGCTCCTACTTGCATGACTCTAGTTTAATAACTAAGAAGAATGAACATGTGTTTAATCAGGATTTAGTAAGAACAGCCCTTTATGTGATGTAAAAGTAGTAACACTCGGGACTTACATTTGTAGGCTCTCACCCTCATTTGCTGTAATCTAGGAGAGTGACTGAAGGGTTGATCCCTTATCCACTTAATTAATAAGTGTCTGCATGTATCAGAGAAATAGCATTGTACTTTTCAACTTATTGAACATCATAGATAGCTTACAATTGAATAAAAGTTGTGGATTTTTACAATCACTTTTCTTTCTTTTCAACATGTTATAACAAATGAAATCCAGCTGCTTTGTCCTGTAGCTCTAAGGACTCTGTCTTCATTCCCTTATTAACAGTAGCCATGCTCTGCTATATCCCTCTTTCTATAAAAGCATAGACATGGTCCAAAAGACAAATTCATTAATGACAAAAGCTTTGCTACTAATGGCATAGCTATTTTAAAAATACTATACAGTGTAAAACCACAATATCAGAATAATTGTTTCTGTTTTGGCTCCAATCAGTCAGAACTCATTTTCTAATCTGTTTAGGTTGTCTTTGTCAGTTTTTCTTCAGACTCTGAACACCTTTCAAAGTTTTCCTTTGGACTTGATTGTATTTATGACTCACTTTCAATACAGTTCAGGAGAAAATGTTAAAATTTTATCCTGAACGGGCTTAAAATAATTATTATATCAGAAAAGTTGTGGACAAAGCAGTAAGTGTCAGATCTAAAAGAAGGTGTATCAAAACGTCTTGTATTTTGGATTAAAACCTGACACAGAACAGGGAAAATGCATCATCTTTCTGCTGTTATCTACTGTTTACTAGCATTTCAGCTAAACACTATTTGGGAATCTCTGTGCTAAAGCACAGTCGATGATCTCAAAGAACAAAGAAGTTATTTTTCACAATTTCTATCAAAAAATGGAACAAAGTGCACACACAAAAAACACAACACTGGTCCAACTACTTAATTCATTAATTATTTAATATTTAAGAAACCAAGCAATCCCTTGAAAATAGTTAGATAATGATCTGAAAATACATCACAAGTTCTGTTGTATAAAACCTCTAAACATTTTCAGGAAAGTTTGTTCCCTCGGTGAATACAAGACCAGCAATTAATAAAGACTTTTTCATAGTGTTTTGTTTGCATTTAAATAAATGCCAGACTGCATCTCAACAGCTTAAAGAATTAATAATGTAATAAGAGATTAATGTAAAACCAAGCTCTTTGCTTCAATGAAGAGCATTATGCAGCTTCTAGAACTAACTTCTTTCTCAGTAGATGAAATCTGTGTCATTAGGAGCTCAGAATATGTGATTACGTGGTTTTAGATTTAAAATCACCTTTTATCAATTTTCTTAAAAATTACATAACACTCATCTGGAGGTAATGTTGCTGTAATAGACAGATAGATCTATACTTCCCACCTCCTCCACATGTAGCGTCAGATGTCAGAGTCTGCTGTGCAGACAGCTCAAAGTCTTCATCAGCGAGACTTCATCAAGATGAATGTTTGCCACATTGCTGCCTGAAATATGTAGAAATGTTTAGTCTGCTTGTGATCCGGGCCTTCTGTCTCACTGTGTCTCTCCTCTGGCCTCATTAAACAAATCTCCATCCTGTCTCTTGCTCTGCCAGTTGGCCTGTTGGCTCAGCTGTGTACAAATAAAACCACAGATAAACACTGTATGGATCAAGCCACATGTCCTGCTTTGGAGTTTCATTTGATCCAAGTATTAAATTAAATATATGCTCCAAATGACTCCACATAGTCTTTGTACATAGTGTCCTAACCAAATTTTGTACCCAGCATTGCTCATGTACACATATGACATCACTTAAGCTTTCACTGTTTTTTTTTTGCTGAAGTTTGAAGTTTAAGTTTTGATTTTTTGGCAAATCTATGTCCTGTATCCTGGAGGTCCAAGTCCTGAATGATAGTGTGTACCAAAACAGCCCTGCTCTGTCAAGTCATGGACTTCCCTCATCTATATTGAAAACAATTTGTTATGTTGGGCGTAGAAGCAGGGTCAAAGTGCTGACAAGAGCTTGGAAGCAGCATAGTGAATTGAGGAATTTGAAAAGGGGGTATTATGTAAGATTGACTTTTTTGAGCCTTATTTTTCCCTCATCAAACACACACTTAGAGTGTTGCTTTGAGTCATTCGTGAAAGTCTGAGGAATCCTTGAAACTCCCATGGCAACTAAACCTTAGCGTGCCTTAACGGGTGCGGATACGATGCAATACCTATTTAACAGCTTCGGTCCCCAGCCGAGCTTCTGAGAAACTCAATTCAAAGGCGTAACTACTTTGACAATACATAATCAGCAATAGTAAGTGACCCAGGAAGAATCAGAATGTAAATACAAAGTAACAACCACAACATGATTCTGTCAGCCCAGTTAGTTTAGGGGAATTTTCTTGTTGAGATTTTTTTCCATCCACTTCTCAAACCACACATTTCTTGTTAGTGTTGTTAAACTTGCTGACCTGAACTCTTTTATAAGAATCCATCTGTCAAAAACCTTATAAAAGAGTCCAAATCTTTGCCACATTTTATGTTACCATTTTTTTAAAGTTAAATATCCAATGGAAATACACCAACATTTACCCACCGCCATTATTTTCCCACTCAATTGCTTGAGTTTATTTCAGACCTCTAAAAGTCACATGGCTATATTGCGGTAACTACAGGATTAAATTTGATTCTGTAGGACTTACTGGGTCAATAATGTGTTTTTTTTTTCCCATTCTGCTGACTCTAACAAAACAGATCACTGCATCATTTCATTTATAGAATCACTTGAGCTTTGTGCAATGATTCTAAATACACTGCACTACAGATTAGCACACTGCCAAAGCAATTGTTATTCAATTAACAAAAAACTAATCCCTTATATTTCAGGAGTTACATAACGTATTACACATGAATGCAGCTATGTGACTTGCATCTGGTCAAAAGCTCAGCTGAAGCTTTTCATAAATTTACTGGCAGTTGCACTGATTGTGACTGTTTTTTTAAGCATCAGTGTGCTCACTTTCAGAGCACAACAGTGAAACTGTTTAAAGGTTTAACGCTGCAATGTGGGAGCAATTTTGTGTTCTGCTTCGGTGAGAATCTGAAGCCTGTTTCTTTCAGCAAAGCCCTAAATGTTGGTGGCTGTCTGAAAGGTGTATTTCATGGCCAGTTTGGCAGCAGGAAGTGTCTTTGGTTGGGGTGTTTGTCTAAACAGCTTGTAATGGTTTTAGCCTGAGGTGAGCTCTTTCTGACACACACACACACACAGAGAAGGAAAAGCTAGGTTGCTATTTCCAGCATTCATGTTGTATGTATAGAATAACATGTAAGCTTGCCTGTGTGCTGTGAAGCACATTTCTAATACAAATGTTTTGAGGCTAGCAGATCTGTAGGCCGGTCCAAATACCTATTTTCTTTTCTCATATTTCACTTAAAGCTGTCTTGACATGTTTTGTTCTAAATATTCTACTGTGTGCTTGTTTTCTGATGAAAGATTGTTTTGACAGATAAATTTTTTTTTCCCTAAGCGATTAGTTTGGCACACGCCAGATACTTAAATTTGAATCTGACTGCTTTACAAGTTTCACAGAGCATGCAATGTTTTAAGGTTTTCTGGTACATAGAGGACCAACACTAGATAACTTTGCTTCTTACGTCGTGACTAACTCCAGAATTGGGAATCTTAATTTCTGAAGCCAATCCGATTTATTTATAAACCACATTCAAAACAACAAACAGTTAACTAAGGTTATGTATTTTAGGAGAATAAATTAAAAATAGAAACTAAAGTGAAAACTGAAAAAGCAATGTTAGACAATACAACAACAATACAACTCTCAATGAAAAGAATAATGTCTCATGCTATGTCATGTATAAAAAAGATGAGCATTAAACAAAAAATAAAAGACAAAAGTGAAGGAGCCTGCCTTGTTCCATAACTTCAAGACTGCAGCTGCCAAAACCTGATCACCTTCAAACTTCGGAAAGGCCAAGAGCAGCTGGTCCACTCACCTTGGAGTCTGTGAAGGAGAGTATGAGTGAAGCAAATATGAAAAGTGAAGTGGAGCAAGTCCACTGAAATGTTTTAAGAATAAAAAGATTATTTTGAAATCAGTTTTGTGGCACACGGGGAGCCAATGAAGAGCAGGCAGCTCAGGAATGATGGGCAGCTGCATTTTAGACAAGTTGAATTCGAGAGAGGGCAGCCAGTCTGACCCAGAAATATAGTGCATTACAATAATCAAGGCAGGCAATAACGATCTTTTCAAAATCATGCCTGGACAAAATGATTTTGATTTGGCCAATTTGTTGCAGCTGGGAAAGCTTTTTTCTACAGATTTGAGTGGCAGTGGACTTCAAATGTGGAGTCAAAGAGCAAAAATTAACATGCTGGTGTCACAAAGGCCATGTGGAATAAATAATGTGAACTGTCATTTCATCATAGAAGCTCAAAAACTGAAAGCTTAACAACGTGAGAATATATTTTTCAAAGGAATGTAGACTTGACAATCATCAGCGTCAATAAAATTAATATCCAAAATTTCTCAAAATGGAACCCCACGGCATACAGAGATAGAGAGAGAAAAAAAGAAGGAATCCTAGTATAGACCGGGCACAACACAAACTCATTTAAAAGACTGACAGAACTCAATTTCTGTCAGTCAGGTAAGACTGAAATCCTTCAAGGAGCTGCACCCTAAACATAGAAGACATCTCTAAACACTGGCACCAAAATAGAAATCATGATGCCACCATCCACTGTTTCAAAGGCAACTGTGTTGTCTAAAAGTAATTATTAGCATCAGTTGCCAAAATATATCATTAAAATTCTTGAAAGAGTAGATCCAATGTTTTCAAGCTTTTAAAAACCAGAATGAACCTTCCCAAGAATGCAATTTCTCTTTAAAATTTGGTAAAATAAAATTCCAATATTTTTAAAAGGAGCCCAAGTTTGGAGATGGGCCTAAAATTTGAAAAGAAATTTTCAAATTGACTGTCTTTTTTAAGTCAGTCAACGGTATGCTTTGAAACCCAAATGCCACACTTGTGGCAATACTGCTAAAAATAACAGCTAGGACAAAATGTCCTATGGTAATAAAAACATCTTTGCATTAGCAAAGAGGATAAATAGGAAATAAAAAAATGTACTTTTGTCTGAGAGAGGACTTTGGGTCACTGAGAAACAGTTTAATCAAAATGCTTTCTTGTACTCATAATACTAGTCATTTTTAAAATACTATTATAGTCTTTTTCCCAGTTTCTTTCTTTTCTAGCAGACTTTTCAAAGCTATGTGAGAGCAATATTTCATAACATATTCAAGTATCATTTACACCCAGTTGATTCTGGAACTTAATTATATGACAATGTGGGAAAGTTTCAATAAAATAAAACAAAACAGGAAGTTTATTCATGTTCAAGTATTGTAAATATTTAATTCTTTTTATCGTAAAAAACAAACTCTGGTTTAAACACACAAAAATGTGGTAATACCACCTCATGCCCTGGATTTGGTTTAGTGATTCAGTTCAATTAGTGGAATAAAGAAACATTTTTTAATATTTTGCGATTCAAATGACATGTACAGGTTGTTATCTGAATCTCACAATTTTCAGATTGCACCTCCGTCCGAGTGGGGCTCAGCGAGCTTACAGAGCACATGTAGATATCAAGTTGAAAGGATGATCTGAAGTTATGTCTAGACATAACATAAAGTGTGAATTTTAGATTGTATTTTCAGCCATATGCCAAAGCTACAGAAACACACTTTGACAGGCATAAAATAAAAAGCACAAGGGAGTGTCAGGAGTGACTACTCTTTTCATGAGAGCACAGAGAAGCACTGTAGGCATTTCTCTCGTTCGCGTTTCTCTTCATGTACTCTGCTTTTTTAAATAATTTAAGGAATTTCTTACTATACTGAACATAGAAGACATCTCCCATAAAAATATTATGAAAGTTGTGACTGGTAGCTATTTTTGGATTTCACTTTTTGCCTTGAAAAGTTGTTAATTGCGCATTCTTTAACTTAATCTTTATGATTTTTCTTTGTCCCATCACTCCCCTTCCCTTTTCTCCACTCAGATATTCTGTTCTTCACAACGGAAATCACAAAGAGCAGAATAAGAAGCCTCTGCACACAAACATCGGCTCCCGCGAGTCCTGCTTGTGACGAACAGAGAACCCACAGTCGCAACTCCAACAGCCTTGGCTCTCAAAGTGTCAATGCAGTCCTGAAAGGAACGCAGCAGCCTTCGCACACCCAGAGTGGGATGGCAACTCGGATCACAGGAAGGACTGTAGGGATCCAGAGAATGAGTGAGACACTGCCACTGAATTTACAGCTCAGTCAAAACTTAACCTAAGTTTCTCTGGGGTCTCTTCGTGTGCAGGGTGCTTGAAACCAGCTTAACATTTCTCTAATGCTGGGTAATGTGTTAGTGTTCTCGTCTGCAGAACTGCAGAGCCTGAGCTGGCCCAGTCACACTCTGTGTTCATCTTGTAATGTGCAGAACCAGCAGCTGTGGTGTAGAGTGTGGGAGAAACTTACTGTGCTGGAGAGTTGTAGAGGTGAACTTCATTGCCAAAGTGATTTTCATACACATACATTGGACTTGTATCTGATTATTTTATGATGCTCTCTGTTGTTTTCTAGTGACAGAAAAACTTTACTTTAGATTTTTAAAGGTTGTTCTTTGGTATTTGACCAGGTAGGTTGGGAGAAATGAGCTCCAGAAGCAAGAAGAGATAAGCCCAGAACATTTTTTTGTCCTTGTTGAACATCACTTAGATATCACGTGTGTTTTCTTTTCCGGGAATAAAACAGATTTTCTCAGAGGTCAAAGCTTCCTAGCTCTGTTGAATCCTCCCCAAGATAAAAGGAAAACAGGGTTTCCAAGGCTGAATTAAATCCTTGATCTAAACTGTCCAAGTGCATTATCATAAAGACCGCTAGCACTCCTGAGTTTATTACTCCCCACGCTCATCTGAATGTTTTATGTTTCACTGCAAAAAGTTAAGAGGACCTTGACCTATTGAAGCTGCTCATGAATGATTCAACAGATTTCTGAACGATGTTAGAGCACTGTGTGCTTGTTCTTTTTATGTGATTACATTTCTAGTTTTTTTTTTGTTTTTGTTTTTTTGTTTGCTGCTTTGTGCATCTCTTGAGATGCTTTTAAGTAGATTTCTGGTGTGTGCATACACCTCCTATAATGTGATTCATGTGTATGTATGGGATTTGTTTTTTTGTTTTTTTCATTGTCCAACATTGCTTTGCTCCTTCTAGATACACCATGTACTCCCCTGGATCTGTGCTCACCTTGGAGGTTCAGATGAAGAATGTACTGGAGGACTTTCAGTGTGTTTTATTCAAGGAAACATAACACTAAAGCAAAAATGTTTTCTTGTACTCATAATACAAACTTGTCCTTTTTTAAACACAGTTGTGGTCTTTTTTTCTCTTGTCATTTCCTTACATGCTTCATCTCTTAGTCAAAGTTTTGGGGATGGGGGGATTAACAGGCCATTCATAGTTATAAGGAAGCAAAATGTCATAAGAAACAACAGGTGCCATTTGCACTCTAGAGTTTCTGCTGCTTAATTGGATGAAAGACATTCTGGGGTAGTTTCTTGATTTCAAAGAATCAAATTAAATAAAGCAACTGGAACTTCTGCCCATTCAAATATTCTAAAGCTTTGATATCAATTGCTATCTATTGGTTCCTTTTTTCACTGGAAGACAATTGTGCAGTACTCTTGCCAAATTAAACGTTAGTACATTTGGTCTTGTTGCAAGCAGTTAAATAAATGACAGTGGAGATTGTGAGTAAATTTCAAACTTATATTTGTAAACAATGTTAAAAACCATGTATACTTTTCCATGCACTCATTATATTTTGCTTTATTACATAAAATTCCAATAAATCTGTTAGATCTGTGATTGCAAAGTGACAAATGACAAAAAAAGTAGCGGGTATCAAAGCATTCAAGCATTTAGCCAACCTATTTTCATACATATTTCGAGAAACAATGGAAAAATAGATAGTGAAATGATTTTCCAGTGGTTACCATGGTGGCATAAATTAGCAATGATTAGGGATTCATTAGAGAAGATTTCAGAATTTTATGTTAAGGTATGAAAGAGTAAAAAGCTTGAAACTTTGTATCATGTTCTTTCTTTATTTTGTCAACCTATTTCATAGAATCCTGATAAAAAACACATTGAAATTTAAAGTGTAAAGTGATAGTATTTCTCATTTCAAAGTTCACTTGGTCAACAAACATCTTTAAACAAAGGCAACAAATTTAATTAAACTTCCTGACAACATGCAAAAAGATGGTGTTATTTTAAAAACAACTTAATAACATCCCTTTTGAGCAATTGCAGTTTCCATGGCATCTTGAGGTTACGGTTGAATGTCAGTCAGTGCGTCTACATCTCTGCATTTTTCTCTCATGCTTAGTGGGAAGTCAACAGTCTAAAATTATAAGTTCATGCTCACCTACCTTAATGGAGTTTAGCAAACTAAGGATCTTGACTGAAGACAATTTGTAGACGCAATAGACACATCACGAGATGGAGCTCCGGTCAAACCAGAGAACATGTGAAGGATTCAAAGGGATCATCCTGCAACTTGAGGCTGACAGGAATTGAGAAGACAGCGTTACTCTAAATGGAAAGATGTTCAGGTGAAAAGTCTTCATTTTTTTCATTTTTACCACTACTTCAAAGAGTTTTCATCCACCGAGGAGATCTGTAAAATCCATTTTATGTCTTCAAAGCCTTTGCTTCATTAGAGATAATTCTTTGAGCTTAAGGTTTTCATGTGATGATGACCTGGAGGTGAGTGGTGTTCAACCAACAAAATCTGAGAGTTTTCTTCCTGGAAAGATAAAAATCGGTACATCTCCCCAGATTATTGGCTGGCTTTCCAAAGTCATCTAAGGAACTAAATTCCTCCTTTATTTTAAATTGTTGAGCAGAACAATACCCTTAAATCCTGTTAAAAAGAACAGCAGAACTCCATGTTGTTCTGTTTATAAAAATCCTTCAAAAACTCTATTAATCTTCCTCCTTAACACAATATGTAGAGAAACCAGTTTCTTACAGTTCTATCATCTACTACCTAACTGATAGAGAGCAGGGATGTTTTTTTTTGGCTCCAATTTTTAGGTTTTCATCGCCTTCTGCTAGTTCTAGCATGACTTGTATCTGTCTAAGATATTCATCAAAACTAGCATTGTTTAACATTATTAGAGAAATTAAATGCATTATTAGACCTTAAAGCATAACTGGAAATAATTTAAAATGTACTGCTAACATGTTCTCTAACATTACCGTAATTTAATATGAAAAGCCAGTAAGTGTAATCATTTATTACTATTACTGTCAATCAATTATACATCGTTTATGTTACTTTATTTACAAAGTAGGATCAAGCTTGATAGTCATTGTTTTATCAACATCCACAGATTTTTTTTTTTTTATAATTTGTTTTAATCTAAGACATTTGATAATAAATGTATCCTAGTAGGCATTATTTAGAAAAAAAAAAATTGTAAAATTGTCTAATGAACATCAATGCTGTTTGATTTTTTTATCATGTCTTTTCTAAAAAAAAAAAAAAAACATTGTAAACTTTAATCTTTTAACTTACTTTTTCATTTTACATCTACAGAACTATTCCAATCTATCTTAAGTTTTATTCCTGATAATGTTTTTGCTGGACGAACTTAACAAATATGCAAAAATGTCTTTCAGAGATTGCTATTTCTTTCTGACTCCACAAGTTTTCCCCTCAATATTCCTTCTCAATGTGTAAATAAAATGAAAAAGAAACAGCAGTTCTAAGGAATCTAATAATTAATTTTATAGACATCTTCTGTATTTATTTTGACAGCACAAAATAATTATTCTCAAGGAGATAAAAAGCTTCTATTTCATGGAGCTGAAATGTGTAGGACTTTATTCTGCTGCTATTTGACAATTCGACTAATTAAAGACTAAGGAGGTGCAGATAAGCCTGATGTTGACTGTCTTTGTGGGTTCAACAACACTGTTGGTGTCAGACATACCTCGCTGATGAAAATGTCATTAAAGGGCTTATTTCACCTGAGGAGACTAAGGCAAGATCTTTCTCTCAGTTTTCACTTTTCTGCAATACACCGTGACACCATGAAGGCTCTCTGAAAGATTAAATCAGCAGGTCAGCAAAGAAATCTCATAAAGATAACGCACAAAAAGGACAACTTCTTAACAGAGATGCTTAACGGTAATGGATAAAAGGGAAACATGTTACACTCCATTTCACAACTCTGAGAGAAAAATCTCATGCATTCTCGAAATAATTCAAACACATCTTGTACTCTTGTGCCAAAAATACCTTGGTTTCACAATGCGAAAATTATAATTGCCTTATACTGGGTACTTGTTTGTAGGCCTAAAGTGTATATCTTCAGTTGTGTTTTTTGAACTGAATATGTGGCCATTTTTACCTGGAAAGAACTATTTCTTCGTGCATTTAAAGATTAGCACTGCAGATCCTATTAAAGCAAAAGGCCAAATTTAAGTTTTTGTCCCTGGAGAATGACTCATGACTTCATGTTGTGACTTCAGTAATGACTCAGTTGTGACTTTCTCATCATAAAGATGTGCTGCACTCCCTGCAGTTCTTCTCTTGAACAGCAAAAGTCACTGCTAAGGCAATTACTCTAGTATGCACCAAAAATGGCTCCAATGAGGAATCCGCAAGATACAGAACAAATGGAAATAATCCGTTCTACAATACTAAATCCACACACTTGTTTTAAAATACAGAAATTCAAATTAGTAAGCAGAAAAATAATTCAACAAATCGTAGTTGCCAAATAAAGAGAGTTTAGATTTTAATATATTTCATCATAAACAGACACATTGCTGGTGAAAAGTTCACATACCCTCAGGCCAATTAATAATTTAGAGACCTTAGTTTATGGAATATGATAATCCATAATACAATTAAAAAGAAAGTGGTGTACAGGTTTGAATTTAGAGCTGAAGTAGAGAAAAGTATATAGAGAGTTATATATCCTGTATATAGCTCCACCCCACTAATATATGAGTAAATGTCCCTTAGCAAGTTACAGAGAAACTGTATCTCTTTAACTCAACTTCAGGCCACATAGCTGAAGTGATTAATGTAAAATTATATAATGGATTTTTTTTTTTTACAAACATATATTTGCTGTCCATATGAGGATAATATGGACAGCAAATTCAGCTACTATAATCTATAATTTTTGACATGAACATATCATATATAAGCCATTACCACACTATAATCCATTAATATCACAAGTTGACAATCAGGCGCATCCTTTCACATCAAAGTTTGCACAGATAAGTATTGTCAGTCAGAGCTGAAATCTGTTGCTAACATAGCAAATGTCCTTATACATGTAACTAACACTCGAGTCTCAGACTAGGAATCCAAGTTTAATGCAAAAGTCTATAGACCACAAGTCTAATTCAAACCTGAAGTCTTTTCACATTGTAAATTAAGTGTAACTCGAGTCTGAGTCTCAAACTCAAGTTGTTACTGGTTTGAAGATTTGCACATAATAATTCATTAATTTAAATCAGGTGTGTTCAACCAAGGAAAGATGCAGGACTGGCATTTGAGTAATTGCACCTCTGCTTTAAGCTGAGGAAACTCTAAATGAAACACTAACGAACCAAGAATTACACTCCTGGCTCTGGGACTTTACAGATAACCAGATACAGTTTCTGGACATCTTTCTGTGAAAGCCACCCATTGGTAAAGGAAAAAAAAAACACATTTTGGTACAGACAGGTTCAGCTGGAGAATGGATCTTTCACACTGATTCAAGACCAGGTAAGTTTTATTTCAAAACCATTTTAATTGAAATCTACAAATAAATTCAATTCATATTTTCCACCATTTATAATTTGTGGAGGATTAAATTATATCCCCCCAGCATTAGAAGCTGAGGTTCCTTTTGGTAACCCTTCTGATTATTCAGTGCTGCTGGATTTGTTCACCTATTCTTTTCTGTCATTTCTGACCACAGAAAACCTTCTCTACAGCACACTTTACTGTGCACGTTTAGACTTTGAGAAAACCTTTAGCAAAACCTTCATTCTTTGTGTCAAAGTTGAAAAAAAATCTGCAGGTTATGTCAGGTGGAAATTGCAAGTAAACTGCTGCTTTGTTTTGAAAAATTCTTTAAGGAAAAACAAAAAGAGTAAAAGAATGGTCAAAGCAAAACTTGTAATGTAAATTGTTAGCAGATGGCTTTTTACAGTCAGATTTTAAAATTATATATATAATTCTACCCACAGCAGACCCAGCACATCAGTTGGGAATCTATAGCCACACAGAAGACGGAGGAGGACAGAACAGCACACAGTAAGAATGAATGAAACAGGCAGAAACAGTTCAGTCTACCTTTGATATACAAGAGGAAATTATTCCCATTGCTGTGCTCCAAATAATTGAGTTTTCACAACAGAGCCATAGAAGATGAAAGCAATTCCTTATGTGAGAACTTGGTATTCAATTAGCAATAACTTACGATGGAATCCCTCTCAGATAGATAGACTGTGAAGGAGGAGAGCAACCTGTGGGAATTCTCACCTGATTATATTACCGGAGTAGTGCAGTAAGAAGCACAGTTCAGAAGGCTAATAATGAGTGTGGAGATGGATAGGTGGAAAAGATCAGTAATACAGGAGGTAGCTTAAATTAACTGATTAACTGATTTTTTAATTCCAACTGATTCTCTATGATCTTTTTTTTCATTTTAGATGTAAACATTAATAAAATGAACCCAACAAATAAAATGACTTTGTAAAAAAAGAAGTGACATGCATTTTTTTAGTATTTGATAGGATGGCCGGTATTACAGCTGATCCAGCGATATTACAGCTATTTAAAAATTAACATTTAAAATTTGTTTGATTGTATTCAATAGCTCATTTCTAAGGTACAGCAACTTAGCTTTCTAACGTCTTTAGAAACCTGAAAAGGAAAATTATTTTAGTACTCAGTGAATTAATTGCAGAGGCAATCTTGATTTTCTACTCCTTAAATTTTCATCTAATCTGTCTGACAGACTGACAGTGGTAACACACTTTTGTCAAAAGTTATAATGTCATTGTTTTTCTCCTCATATATGTAAACCTTATATATGCTACATTGAACTGAAAAGAATATATTCTTAATGCAAAATTTATTTAAATGAAAAACTGTTTTAGTTTCTAAACAAGATGCATATCTGAAGAGATCTATTTTCTGTGCCTGCTTAAGGCTAACAAAATGGGTGAATGTGCCTTTAACTGAGAGTTGAGAAGAAACAGCAGTTGTTTGTTTCGCTCTGTTTTCTGTTGATGACAAGTTCAATCTCTTCAAAATGACAAAACTCCTTCCCCTCTAGGAAATAGATGGATTTTGTGAGACCACCCACAGCAGCCAAATACAAGTGGCTCATGCAGGATTTTAGAGACTCTTCAAAGACAACTGAGGGAGCTCTCATCAACTCTACTGTGTGTTTTCAGTGTTTTCTTATAAACAAAAAAATACAAAAACAGCAGTTCATGTGAAAAAGCTTGTGAGCTGTAGATTTTATTCTATTCACACAAAATATACATTTCAGTTGGCCAGTATGGGGATTGAACCCATGGCCTTGGCGTTATTAGCACCACGCTCTGACCAGCTGAGCTAACCGGCCATACATCAGTGTGAGTTTTCATTGATATATGTAAAACATACATGATCTTGATAAAAGCGCTTATATTGTAATGTTTATAAAAATCAGCATGCGTAAACGTTTAAGCCTTCTTCTGTTTTGAAGACTTATTTTCTGAAAAAATATACATTTCAGTTGGCCAGTATGGGGATTGAACCCATGGCCTTGGCGTTATTAGCACCACGCTCTGACCAGCTGAGCTAACCGGCCATACGTCAGTGTGAGTTTTCATTGATATATGTAAAACATACATGATCTTGATAAAAGCGCTTATATTGTAATGTTTATAAAAATCAACATGCGTAAAAGTTTAAGCCTTCTTCTGTTTTGAAGACTTATTTTCTGAAAGAAATATACATTTCTGTTGGCCAGTATGGGGATTGAACCCATGGCCTTGGCGTTATTAGCACCACGCTCTGACCAGCTGAGCTAACCGGCCATACGTCAGTGTGAGTTTTCATTGATATATGTAAAACATACATGATCTTGATACAAGCACTTATATTGTAATGTTTATAAAAATCAACATGCGTAAAAGTTTAAGCCTTCTTCTGTTTTGAAGACTTATTTTCTGAAAAAAATATACATTTCAGTTGGCAAGTATGGGGATTGAACCCATGGCCTTGGCGTTATTAGGACCACGCTCTAACCAGCTGAGCTAACCGGCCATACGTCAGTGTGAGTTTTCATTGGTATATGTAAAACATACATGATTTTGATACAAGCGCTTATATTGTAATGTTTATAAAAATCAACATGCGTAAAAGTTTAAGCCTTCTTCTGTTTTAAAGACTTATTTTCTGAAAAATTATACATTTCAGTTGGCCAGTATGGGGATTGAACCCATGGCCTTGGCGTTATTAGCACCACGCTCTGACCAGCTGAGCTAACCGGCCATACGTCAGTGTGAGTTTTCATTGATATATGCAAAACATACATGATCTTGATGCAAGCACTTATATTGTAATGTTTATAAAAATCAACATGCGTAAAAGTTTAAGCCTTCTTCTGTTTTGAAGACTTATTTTCTGAAAAATTATACATTTCAGTTGGCCAGTATGGGGATTGAACCCATGGCCTTGGCGTTATTAGCACCACGCTCTGACCAGCTGAGCTAACCGGCCATACGTCAGTGTGAGTTTTCATTGATATATGTAAAACATACATGATCTTGATACTAGTGCTTATATTGTAATGTTTATAAAAATCAACATGCGTAAAAGTTTAAGCCTTCTTCTGTTTTGAAGACTTATTTTCTGAAAAAATATACATTTCAGTTGGCCAGTATGGGGATTGAACCCATGGCCTTGGCGTTATTAGCACCACGCTCTGACCAGCTGAGCTAACCGGCCATACGTCAGTGTGAGTTTTCATTGATATATGCAAAACATACATGATCTTGATGCAAGCACTTATATTGTAATGTTTATAAAAATCAACATGCGTAAAAGTTTAAGCCTTCTTCTGTTTTGAAGACTTATTTTCTGAAATAATATACATTTCAGTTGGCCAGTATGGGGATTGAACCCATGGCCTTGGCGTTATTAGCACCACGCTCTGACCAGCTGAGCTAACCGGCCATATGTCAGTGTGAGTTTTCATTGATATATGTAAAACATACATGATCTTGATACAAGCGCTTATATTGTAATGTTTATAAAAATCAGCATGCGTAAAAGTTTAAGCCTTCTTCTGTTTTGAAGACTTATTTTCTGAAAAATATACATTTCAGTTGGCCAGTATGGGGATTGAACCCATGGCCTTGGCGTTATTAGCACCACGCGCTCTGACCAGCTGCGCTAACCGTCCATACGTCAGTGTGAGTTTTCATTGATATATGTAAAACATACATGATCTTGATACAAGCGCTTATATTGTAATGTTTATAAAAATCAGCATGCGTAAAATTTAAGCCTTCTTCTGTTTTGAAGACTTATTTTCTGAAAAATTATACATTTCAGTTGGCCAGTATGGGGATTGAACCCATGGCCTTGGCGTTATTAGCACCACGCTCTGACCAGCTGAGCTAACCGGCCATACGTCAGTGTGAGTTTTCATTGATATATGTAAAACATACATGATCTTGATACAAGCGCTTATATTGTAATGTTTATAAAAATCAGCATGCGTAAAAGTTTAAGCCTTCTTCTGTTTTGAAGACTTATTTTCTGAAAAAATATACATTTCAGTTGGCCAGTATGGGGATTGAACCCATGGCCTTGGCGTTATTAGCACCACGCTCTGACCAGCTGAGCTAACCGGCCATACGTCAGTGTGAGCTTTCATTGATATATGTAAAACATACATGATCTTGATACAAGCGCTTATATTGTAATGTTTATAAAAATCAACATGCGTAAAAGTTTAAGCCTTCTTCTGTTTTGAAGACTTATTTTCTGAAATAATATACATTTCAGTTGGCCAGTATGGGGATTGAACCCATGGCCTTGGCGTTATTAGCACCACGCTCTGACCAGCTGAGCTAACCGGCCATACGTCAGTGTGAGTTTTCATTGATATATGTAAAACATACATGATCTTGATACAAGCGCTTATATTGTAATGTTTATAAAAATCAACATGCGTAAAAGTTTAAGCCTTCTTCTGTTTTGAAGACTTATTTTCTGAAAAATATACATTTCAGTTGGCCAGTATGGGGATTGAACCCATGGCCTTGGCGTTATTAGCACCACGCTCTGACCAGCTGAGCTAACCGCCATACGTCAGTCAGTGTGAGTTTTCATTGATATATGTAAAACATACATGATCTTGATACAAGCGCTTATATTGTAATGTTTATAAAAATCAACATGCGTAAAAGTTTAAGCCTTCTTCTGTTTTGAAGACTTATTTTCTGAAAAATTATACATTTCAGTTGGCCAGTATGGTTCTTGAACCCATGGCCTTGGCGTTATTAGCACCACGCTCTGACCAGCTGAGCTAACCGGCCATACGTCAGTGTGAGTTTTCATTGATATATGTAAAAGATACATGATCTTGATACAAGCGCTTATATTGTAATGTTTATAAAAATCAACATGCGTAAAAGTTTAGGCCTTCTTCAGTTTTGAAGACTTATTTTCTGAAAAAATATACATTTCAGTTGGCCAGTATGGGGATTGAACCCATGGCCTTGGCGTTATTAGCACCACGCTCTGACCAGCTGAGCTAACCGGACATACGTCAGTGTGAGTTTTCTTTGATATATGTAAAACATACATGATCTTGATACAAGCGCTTATATTGTAATGTTTATAAAAATCAACATGCGCAAAATTTTAAGCCTTCTTCTGTTTTGAAGACTTATTTTCTGAAAAAATATACATTTCAGTTGGCCAGTATGGGGATTGAACCCATGGCCTTGGCGTTATTAGCACCACGCTCTAACCAGCTGAGCTAACTGGCCATACATCAGTGTGAGTTTTCATTGATATATGTAAAACATACATGATCTTGATACAAGCGCTTATATTGTAATGTTTATAAAAATCAACATGCGTAAAAGTTTAAGCCTTCTTCTGTTTTGAAGACTTATTTTCTGAAAAATTATACATTTCAGTTGGCCAGTATGGGGATTGAACCCATGGCCTTGGCGTTATTAGCACCACGCTCTGACCAGCTGAGCTAACCGGCCATACGTCAGTGTGAGTTTTCATTGATATATGTAAAACATACATGATCTTGATACAAGCGCTTATATTGTAATGTTTATAAAAATCAACATGCATAAAAGTTTAAGCCTTCTTCTGTTTTGAAGACTTATTTTCTGAAAGAAATATACATTTCAGTTGGCTAGTATGGGGATTGAACCCATGGCCTTGGCGTTATTAGCACCACGCTCTAACCAGCTGAGCTAACCGGCCATACGTCAGTGTGAGTTTTCATTGATATATGCAAAACATACATGATCTTGATACAAGCGCTTATATTGTAATGTTTATAAAAATCAACATGCGTAAAAGTTTAAGCCTTCTTCTGTTTTGAAGACTTATTTTCTGAAAAATTATACATTTCTGTTGGCCAGTATGGGGATTGAACCCATGGCCTTGGCGTTATTAGCACCACGCTCTGACCAGCTGAGCTAACCGGCCATACGTCAGTGTGAGTTTTCATTGATATATGTAAAACATACATGATCTTGATACAAGGGCTTATATTGTAATGTTTATAAAAATCAACATGCGTAAACTTTTAAGCCTTCTTCAGTTTTGAAGACTTATTTTCTGAAAAATTATACATTTCTGTTGGCCAGTATGGGGATTGAACCCATGGCCTTGGCGTTATTAGCACCACGCTCTGACCAGCTGAGCTAACCGGCCATACGTCAGTGTGAGTTTTCATTGATATATGTAAAACATACATGATCTTGATACTAGTGCTTATATTGTAATGTTTATAAAAATCAACATGCGTAAACGTTTAAGCCTTCTTCTGTTTTGAAGACTTATTTTCTGAAAAAATATACATTTCAGTTGGCCAGTATGGGGATTGAACCCATGGCCTTGGCGTTATTAGCACCACGCTCTGACCAGCTGAGCTAACCGGCCATACGTCAGTGTGAGATTTCTTTGATATATGTAAAACATACATGATCTTGATACAAGCGCTTATATTGTAATGTTTATAAAAATCAACATGCGTAAAAGTTTAAGCCTTCTTCTGTTTTGAAGACTTATTTTCTGAAAAATTATACATTTCTGTTGGCCAGTATGGGGATTGAACCCATGGCCTTGGCGTTATTAGCACCACCCTCTAACCAGCTGAGCTAACCGGCCATAAGTCAGTGTGAGTTTTCATTGATAAATGCAAAACATACATGATCTTGATACAAGCGCTTATATTGTAATGTTTATAAAAATCAACATGCGTAAAAGTTTAAGCCTTCTTCTGTTTTGAAGACTTATTTTCTGAAAAATTATACATTTCAGTTGGCCAGTATGGGGATTGAACCCATGGCCTTGGCGTTATTAGCACCACGTTCTGACCAGCTGAGCTAACCTGCCATATGTCAGTGTGAGTTTTCATTAATATATGTAAAACATACATGATATTTATACAAGCGCTTATATTGTAATGTTTATAAAAATCAGCATGCGTAAAAGTTTAAGCCTTCTTCTGTTTTGAAGACTTATTTTCTGAAAAATTATACATTTCAGTTGGCCAGTATGGGGATTGAACCCATGGCCTTGGCGTTATTAGCACCACGCTCTGACCAGCTGAGCTAACCGGCCATACGTCAGTGTGAGTTTTCATTGATATATGTAAAACATACATGATCTTGATACAAGCGCTTATATTGTAATGTTTATAAAAATCAGCATGCGTAAAAGTTTAAGCCTTCTTCTGTTTTGAAGACTTATTTTCTGAAAAAATATACATTTCAGTTGGCCAGTATGGGGATTGAACGCCTTGGCGTTATTAGCACCACGCTCTGACCAGCTGAGCTAACCGGCCATACGTCAGTGTGAGTTTTCATTGATATATGCAAAACATACATGATCTTGATACAAGCGCTTATATTGTAATGTTTATAAAAATCAACATGCGTAAAAGTTTAAGCCTTCTTCTGTTTTGAAGACTTATTTTCTGAAAAAATATACATTTCAGTTGGCCAGTATGGGGATTGAACCCATGGCCTTGGCGTTATTAGCACCACGCTCTCACCAGCTGAGCTAACCGGCCATATGTCAGTGTGAGTTTTCATTGATATATGTAAAACATACATGATCTTGATACAAGCGCTTATATTGTAATGTTTATAAAAATCAGCATGCGTAAAAGTTTAAGCCTTCTTCTGTTTTGAAGACTTATTTTCTGAAAAATTATACATTTCTGTTGGCCAGTATGGGGCTTGAACCCATGGCCTTGGCGTTATTAGCACCACGCTCTGACCAGCTGAGCTAACCGGCCATACGTCAGTGTGAGTTTTCATTGATATATGTAAAACATACATGATCTTGATACTAGTGCTTATATTGTAATGTTTATAAAAATCAACATGCGTAAAAGTTTAAGCCTTCTTCTGTTTTGAAGACTTATTTTCTGAAAAAATATACATTTCAGTTGGCCAGTATGGGGCTTGAACCCATGGCCTTGGCGTTATTAGCACCACGCTCTGCCCAGCTGAGCTAACCGGCCATACGTCAGTGTGAGATTTCTTTGATATATGTAAAACATACATGATCTTGATACAAGCGCTTATATTGTAATGTTTATAAAAATCAACATGCGTAAAAGTTTAAGCCTTCTTCTGTTTTGAAGACTTATTTTCTGAAAAATTATACATTTCTGTTGGCCAGTATGGGGATTGAACCCATGGCCTTGGCGTTATTAGCACCACGCTCTGACCAGCTGAGCTAACCGGCCATAAGTCAGTGTGAGTTTTCATTGATATATGTAAAACATACATGATCTTGATACAAGCGCTTATATTGTAATGTTTATAAAAATCAACATGCGTAAAAGTTTAAGCCTTCTTCTGTTTTGAAGACTTATTTTCTGAAAAATTATACATTTCAGTTGGCCAGTATGGGGATTGAACCCATGGCCTTGGCGTTATTAGCACCACGCTCTGACCAGCTGAGTTAACCGGCCATACGTCAGTGTGAGATTTCATTGATATCTGTAAAACATACATGATCTTGATACTAGTGCTTATATTGTAATGTTTATAAAAAATCAACATGCGTAAAAGTTTAAGCCTTCTTCTGTTTTGAAGACTTATTTTCTGAAAATTTATACATTTCAGTTGGCCAGTATGGGGATTGAACCCATGGCCTTGGCGTTATTAGCACCACGCTCTGACCAGCTGAGCTAACTGCCATATGTCAGTGTGAGTTTTCTTTGATATATGTAAAACATACATGATCTTGATACAAGAGCTTATATTGTAATGTTTATAAAAATCAACATGCGAAAAATTTTAAGCCTTCTTCTGTTTTGAAGACTTATTTTCTGAAAAATTATACATTTCAGTTGGCCAGTATGGGGATTGAACCCATGGCCTTGGCGTTATTAGCACCACGCTCTGACCAGCTGAGCTAACCGGCCATACGTCAGTGTGAGTTTTCTTTGATATATGTAAAACATACATGATCTTGATACAAACACTTATATTGTAATGTTTATAAAAATCAACATGCGTAAAAGTTTAAGCCTTCTTCTGTTTTGAAGACTTATTTTCTGAAAATTTATACATTTCAGTTGGCCAGTATGGGGATTGAACCCATGGCCTTGGCGTTATTAGCACCACGCCTGAACCAGCTGAGCTAACCGGCCATACGTCAGTGTGAGTTTTCATTGATATATGTAAAACATACATGATCTTGATACAAGCGCTTATATTGTAATGTTTATAAAAATCAACATGCGTAAAAGTTTAAGCCTTCTTCTGTTTTGAAGACTTATTTTCTGAAAAATTATACATTTCAGTTGGCCAGTATGGGGATTGAACCCATGGCCTTGGCGTTATTAGCACCACGCTCTGACCAGCTGAGCTAACCGGCCATACGTCAGTGTGAGTTTTCATTGATATATGTAAAACATACATGATCTTGATACAAGAGCTTATATTGTAATGTTTATAAAATCAACATGCATAAAAGTTTAAGCCTTCTTCTGTTTTGAAGACTTATTTTCTGAAAGAAATATAGATTTCAGTTGGCTAGTATGGGGATTGAACCCATGGCCTTGGCGTTATTAGCACCACGCTCTAACCAGCTGAGCTAACCGGCCATACGTCAGTGTGAGTTTTCATTGATATATGTAAAACATACATGATCTTGATACAAGCGCTTATATTGTAATGTTTATAAAAATCAACATGCGTAAAATTTAAGCCTTCTTCTGTTTTGAAGACTTATTTTCTGAAAATATATTCATGTCTGTTGGCCAGTATGGGGATTGAACCCATGGCCTTGGCGTTATTAGCACCACGCTCTGACCAGCTGAGCTAACCGGCCATACGTCAGTGTGAGTTTTCATTGATATATGTAAAACATACATGATCTTGATACAAGCGCTTATATTGTAATGTTTATAAAAATCAACATGCGTAAAAGTTTAAGCCTTCTTCTGTTTTGAAGACTTATTTTCTGAAAAAATATACATTTCAGTTGGCCAGTATGGGGATTGAACCCATGGCCTTGGCGTTATTAGCACCACGCTCTGACCACCAGCTGAGCTAACCGGCCATACGTCAGTGTGAGTTTTCATTGATATATGTAAAACATACATGATCTTGATACAAGCGCTTATATTGTAATGTTTATAAAAATCAACATGCGTAAAAGTTTAAGCCTTCTTCTGTTTTGAAGACTTATTTTCTGAAAAATTATACATTTCAGTTGGCCAGTATGGGGATTGAACCCATGGCCTTGGCGTTATTAGCACCACGCTCTGACCAGCTGAGCTAACCGGCCATACGTCAGTGTGAGTTTTCATTGATATATGTAAAACATACATGATCTTGATACTTATATTGTAATGTTTATAAAAATCAACATGCGTAAAAGTTTAAGCCTTCTTCTGTTTTGAAGACTTATTTTCTGAAAAAATTATACATTTCAGTTGGCCAGTATGGGGATTGAACCCATGGCCTTGGCGTTATTAGCACCACGCTCTGACCAGCTGAGCTAACCGGCCATACGTCAGTGTGAGTTTTCATTGATATATGTAAAACATACATGATCTTGATACAAGCGCTTATATTGTAATGTTTATAAAAATCAACATGCGTAAAAGTTTAAGCCTTCTTCTGTTTTGAAGACTTATTTTCTGAAAAATTATACATTTCTGTTGGCCAGTATGGGGATTGAACCCATGGCCTTGGCGTTATTAGCACCACGCTCTAACCAGCTGAGCTAACCGGCCATACATCAGTGTGAGTTTTCATTGATATATGTAAAACATACATGATCTTGATACAAGCGCTTATATTGTAATGTTTATAAAAATCAGCATGCGTAAAAGTTTAAGCCTTCTTCTGTTTTGAAGACTTATTTTCTGAAAAATTATACATTTCAGTTGGCCAGTATGGGGATTGAACCCATGGCCTTGGCGTTATTAGCACCACGCTCTGACCAGCTGAGCTAACCGGCCATACGTCAGTGTGAGTTTTCATTGATATATGTAAAACATACATGATCTTGATACAAGTGCTTATATTGTAATGTTTATAAAAATCAACAAGCATAAAAGTTTAAGCCTTCTTCTGTTTTGAAGACTTATTTTCTGAAACAAATATACATTTCAGTTGGCTAGTATGGGGATTGAACCCATGGCCTTGGCGTTATTAGCACCACGCTCTAACCAGCTGAGCTAACCGGCCATACGTCAGTGTGAGTTTTCATTGATATATGCAAAACATACATGATCTTTATACAAGCGCTTATATTGTAATGTTTATAAAAATCAACATGCGTAAAAGTTTAAGCCTTCTTCTGTTTTGAAGACTTATTTTCTGAAAAATTATACATTTCAGTTGGCCAGTATGGGGATTGAACCCATGGCCTTGGCGTTATTAGCACCACGCTCTGACCAGCTGAGCTAACCGGCCATACGTCAGTGTGAGTTTTCATTGATATATGTAAAACATACATGATCTTGATACAAGCGCTTATATTGTAATGTTTATAAAAATCAACATGCGTAAACGTTTAAGCCTTCTTCAGTTTTGAAGACTTATTTTCTGAAAAAATATACATTTCAGTTGGCCAGTATGGGGATTGAACCCATGGCCTTGGCGTTATTAGCACCACGCTCTAACCAGCTGAGCTAACCGGCCATACGTCAGTGTGAGTTTTCATTGATATATGTAAAACATACATGATCTTGATACAAGCGCTTATATTGTAATGTTTATAAAAATCAACATGCGTAAAAGTTTAAGCCTTCTTCTGTTTTGAAGACTTATTTTCTGAAAAATTATACATTTCAGTTGGCCAGTATGGGGATTGAACCCATGGCTTTGGCGTTATTAGCACCACGCTCTGACCAGCTGAGTTAACCGGCCATACGTCAGTGTGAGATTTCATTTATATCTGTAAAACATACATGATCTTGATACAAGCGCTTATATAGTAATGTTTATAAAAATCAACATGCGTAAAAGTTTAAGCCTTCTTCAGTTTTGAAGACTTATTTTCTGAAAAAATATACATTTCAGTTGGCCAGTATGGGGACTGAACCCATGGCCTTGGCGTTATTAGCACCACGCTCTGACCAGCTGAGCTAACCGGCCATACGTCAGTGTGAGTTTTCATTGATATATGCAAAACATACATGATCTTGATACAAGCGCTTATATTGTAATGTTTATAAAAATCAACATGCGTAAAAGTTTAAGCCTTCTTCTGTTTTGAAGACTTATTTTCTGAAAAATTATACATTTCAGTTGGCCAGTATGGGGATTGAACCCATGGCTTTGGCGTTATTAGCACCACGCTCTGACCAGCTGAGTTAACCGCCATACGTCAGTGTGAGTTTTCATTGATATATGTAAAACATACATGATCTTGATACAAGCGCTTATATTGTAATGTTTATAAAATCAACATGCGTAAAAGTTTAAGCCTTCTTCTGTTTTGAAGACTTATTTTCTGAAAAATATACATTTCAGTTGGCCAGTATGGGGATTGAACCCATGGCCTTGGCGTTATTAGCACCACGCTCTGACCAGCTGAGCTAACCGGCCATACGTCAGTGTGAGTTTTCATTGATATATGTAAAACATACATGATCTTGATACAAGCGCTTATATTGTAATGTTTATAAAAATCAACATGTAAAAGTTTAAGCCTTCTTCTGTTTTGAAGACTTATTTTCTGAAAAATTATACATTTCTGTTGGCCAGTATGGGGATTGAACCCATGGCCTTGGCGTTATTAGCACCACGCTCTGACCAGCTGAGTTAACCGGCCATACGTCAGTGTGAGTTTTCATTGATATATGTAAAACATACATGATCTTGATACAAGCGCTTATATTGTAATGTTTATAAAATCAACATGCGTAAAAGTTTAAGCCTTCTTCTGTTTTGAAGACTTATTTTCTGAAAAATTATACATTTCAGTTGGCTAGTATGGGGATTGAACCCATGGCCTTGGCGTTATTAGCACCACGCTCTAACCAGCTGAGCTAACCGGCCATATGTCACTGTGAGTTTTCATTGATATATGCAAAACATACATGATCTTGATACAAGCGCTTATATTGTAATGTTTATAAAAATCAACATGCGTAAAAGTTTAAGCCTTCTTCTGTTTTGAAGACTTATTTTCTGAAAGAAATATACATTTCAGTTGGCCAGTATGGGGATTGAACCCATGGCCTTGGCGTTATTAGCACCACGCTCTGACCAGCTGAGCTAACCGGCCATACGTCAGTGTGAGTTTTCATTGATATATGTAAAACATACATGATCTTGATACTAGTGCTTATATTGTAATGTTTATAAAAATCAACATGCGTAAAAGTTTAAGCCTTCTTCTGTTTTGAAGACTTATTTTCTGAAAAAATATACATTTCAGTTGGCCAGTATGGGGATTGAACCCATGGCCTTGGCGTTATTAGCACCACGCTCTGACCAGCTGAGCTAACCGGCCATACATCAGTGTGAGTTTTCATTTATATATGTAAAACATACATGATCTTGATACAAGCGCTTATATTGTAATGTTTATAAAAATCAACATGCGTAAAAGTTTAAGCCTTCTTCTGTTTTGAAGACTTATTTTCTGAAAAATTATACATTTCAGTTGGCCAGTATGGGGATTGAACCCATGGCCTTGGCGTTATTAGCACCACGCTCTAACCAGCTGAGCTAACCGGCCATACATCAGTGTGAGTTTTCATTGATATATGCAAAACATACATGATCTTTATACAAGCGCTTATATTGTAATGTTTATAAAAATCAACATGCGTAAAAGTTTAAGCCTTCTTCTGTTTTGAAGACTTATTTTCTGAAAAATTATACATTTCAGTTGGCCAGTATGGGGATTGAACCCATGGCCTTGGCGTTATTAGCACCACGCTCTGACCAGCTGAGCTAACCGGCCATACGTCAGTGTGAGATTTCATTGATATCTGTAAAACATACATGATCTTGATACAAGCGCTTATATTGTAATGTTTATAAAAATCAACATGCGTAAAAGTTTAAGCCTTCTTTAGTTTTGAAGACTTATTTTCTGAAAAAATATACATTTCAGTTGGCCAGTATGGGGATTGAACCCATGGCCTTGGCGTTATTAGCACCACGCTCTGACCAGCTGAGCTAACCAGCCATACGTCAGTGTGAGTTTTCATTGATATATGTAAAACATACATGATCTTGATACAAGCGCTTATATTGTAATGTTTATAAAATCAACATGCGTAAAAGTTTAAGCCTTCTTCTGTTTTGAAGACTTATTTTCTGAAAAATTATACATTTCAGTTGGCCAGTATGGGGATTGAACCCATGGCCTTGGCGTTATTAGCACCACGCTCTGACCAGCTGAGCTAACCGGCCATACGTCAGTGTGAGTTTTCATTGATATATGTAAAACATACATGATCTTGATACAAGCGCTTATATTGTAATGTTTATAAAAATCAACATGCGTAAAAGTTTAAGCCTTCTTCTGTTTTGAAGACTTATTTTCTGAAAAATTATACATTTCAGTTGGCCAGTATGGGGATTGAACCCATGGCCTTGGCGTTATTAGCACCACGCTCTGACCAGCTGAGCTAACCGGCCATACGTCAGTGTGAGTTTTCTTTGATATATGTAAAACATACATGATCTTGATACGAGCCCTATATTGTAATGTTTATAAAAATCAACATGCGTAAAAGTTTAAGCCTTCTTCTGTTTTGAAGACTTATTTTCTGAAAAATTATACATTTCAGTTGGCCAGTATGGGGATTGAACCCATGGCCTTGGCGTTATTAGCACCACGCTCTGACCAGCTGAGCTAACCGGCCATACGTCAGTGTGAGTTTTCATTGATATATGTAAAACATACATGATCTTGATACTAGTGCTTATATTGTAATGTTTATAAAAATCAACATGCGTAAAAGTTTAAGCCTTCTTCTGTTTTGAAGACTTATTTTCTGAAAAAATATACATTTCAGTTGGCAAGTATGGGGATTGAACCCATGGCCTTGGCGTTATTAGCACCACGCTTTGACCAGCTGAGCTAACCGGCCATACGTCAGTATGAGTTTTCATTGATATATGTAAAACATACATGATCTTGATACAAGCGCATATATTGTAATGTTTATAAAAATCAACATGCGTAAAATTTAAGCTTTCTTCTTTTTTGAAGACTTGTTTTCTGAAAAAATATACATTTCAGTTGGCCAGTATGGGGATTGAACCCATGGCCTTGGCGTTATTAGCACCACGCTCTGACCAGCTGAGCTAACCGGCCATACGTCAGTGTGAGTTTTCATTGATATATGTAAAACATACATGATCTTGATACAAGCGCTTATATTGTAATGTTTATAAAAATCAACATGCGTAAAAGTTTAAGCCTTCTTCAGTTTTGAAGAGTTATTTTCTGAAAAAATATACATTTCAGTTGACCAGTATGGGGATTGAACCCATGGCCTAGGCGTTATTAGCACCACGCTCTGACCAGCTGAGCTAACCGGCCATACGTCAGTGTGAGTTTTCTTTGATATATGTAAAACATACATGATCTTGATACAAGCGCTTATATTGTAATGTTTATAAAAATCAACATGCGTAAAAGTTTAAGCCTTCTTCTGTTTTGAAGACTTATTTTCTGAAAAATTATACATTTCAGTTGGCGAGTATGGGGATTGAACCCATGGCCTTGGCGTTATTACCACCACGCTCTGACCAGCTGAGCTAACCAGCCATACGTCAGTGTGAGTTTTCATTGATATATGCAAAACATACATGATCTTGATACTAGTGCTTATATTGTAATGTTTATAAAAATCAACATGCGTAAAAGTTTAAGCCTTCTTCTGTTTTGAAGACTTATTTTCTGAAAAATATACATTTCAGTTGGCCAGTATGGGGATTGAACCCATGGCCTTGGCGTTATTAGCACCACGCCTGACCAGCTGAGCTAACCGCCATACGTCAGTGTGAGTTTTCATTGATATATGTAAAACATACATGATCTTGATACAAGCGCTTATATTGTAATGTTTATAAAAATCAACATGCGTAAAATTTAAGCCTTCTTCTTTTTTGAAGACTTATTTTCTGAAAAAATATACATTTCAGTTGGCCAGTATGGGGATTGAACCCATGGCCATGGCCTTATTAGCACCACGCTCTGACCAGCTGAGCTAACCGGCCATACGTCAGTGTGAGTTTTCATTGATATATGTAAAACATACATGATCTTGATACAAGCGCTTATATTGTAATGTTTATCAAAATCAACATGCGTAAAAGTTTAAGCCTTCTTCTGTTTTGAAGACTTATTTTCTGAAAAAAATATACATTTCAGTTGGCCAGTATGGAGATTGAACCCATGGCCTTGGCGTTATTAGCACCACGCTCTAACCAGCTGAGCTAACCGCCATACGTCAGTGTGAGTATTCATTGATATATGTAAAAGATACATGATCTTGATACAAGCGCTTTTATTGTAATGTTTATAAAAATCAACATGCGTAAAAGTTTAAGCCTTCTTCAGTTTTGAAGACTTATTTTCTGAAAAAATATACATTTCAGTTGGCCAGTATGGGGATTGAACCCATGGCCTTGGCGTTATTAGCACCACGCTCTGACCAGCTGAGCTAACCGGCCATACGTCAGTGTGAGTTTTCATTGATATATGTAAAACATACATGATCTTGATACAAGCGCTTATATTGTAATGTTTATAAAAATCAACATGCGCAAAATTTTAAGCCTTCTTCTGTTTTGAAGACTTATTTTCTGAAAAAATATACATTTCAGTTGGCTAGTATGGGGATTGAACCCATGGCCTTGGCGTTATTAGCACCACGCCTGACCAGCTGAGCTAACCGCCATATGTCAGTGTGAGTTTTCATTGATATATGTAAAAACATACATGATCTTGATACAAGCGCTTTTATTGTAATGTTTATAAAAATCAACATGCGTAAAAGTTTAAGCCTTCTTCAGTTTTGAAGACTTATTTTCTGAAAAAATATACATTTCAGTTGGCCAGTATGGGGATTAAACCCATGGCCTTGGCGTTATTAGCACCACGCTCTGACCAGCTGAGCTAACCGGCCATACGTCAGTGTGAGTTTTCATTGATATATGTAAAACATACATGATCTTGATACAAGCGCTTATATTGTAATGTTTATAAAAATCAACATGCATAAAAGTTTAAGCCTTCTTCTGTTTTGAAGACTTATTTTCTGAAAGAAATATAGATTTCAGTTGGCTAGTATGGGGATTGAACCCATGGCCTTGGCGTTATTAGCACCACGCTCTGACCAGCTGAGCTAACCGGCCATACGTCAGTGTCAGTTTTCATTGATATACGTAAAACATACATGATCTTGATACAAGCGCTTATATTGTAATGTTTATAAAAATCAACATGCGTAAACGTTTAAGCCTTCTTCAGTTTTGAAGACTTATTTTCTGAAAAAATATACATTTCAGTTGGCCAGTATGGGGATTGAACCCATGGCCTTGGCGTTATTAGCACCACGCTCTGACCAGCTGAGCTAACCGGCCATACGTCAGTGTGAGTTTTCTTTGATATATGTAAAACATACATGATCTTGATACAAGCGCTTATATTGTAATGTTTATAAAAATCAACATGCGTAAAAGTTTAAGCCTTCTTCAGTTTTGAAGACTTATTTTCTGAAAAATTATACATTTCAGTTGGCCAGTATGGGGATTGAACCCATGGCCTTGGCGTTATTAGCACCACGCTCTGACCAGCTGAGCTAACCGGCCATACGTCAGTGTGAGTTTTCATTGATATATGTAAAACATACATGATCTTGATACAAGCGCTTATATTGTAATGTTTATAAAAATCAACATGCGTAAAAGTTTAAGCCTTCTTCTGTTTTGAAGACTTATTTTCTGAAAAAATATACATTTCAGCTGGCCAGTATGGGGATTGAACCCATGGCCTTGGCGTTATTAGCACCACGCCTAACCAGCTGAGCTAACCGCCATACGTCAGTGTGAGTTTTCATTGATATATGTAAAACATACATGATCTTGATACTAGTGCTTATATTGTAATGTTTATAAAAATCAACATGCGTAAAAGTTTAAGCCTTCTTCTGTTTTGAAGACTTATTTTCTGAAAAAATATACATTTCAGTTGGCCAGTATGGGGATTGAACCCATGGCCTTGGCGTTATTAGCACCACGCTCTGACCAGCTGAGCTAACCGGCCATACGTCAGTGTGAGTCTTCATTGATATATGTAAAACATACATGATCTTGATACAAGCGCTTATATTGTAATGTTTATAAAAATCAACATGCGTAAAAGTTTAAGCCTTCTTCTGTTTTGAAGACTTATTTTCTGAAAAAAATATACATTTCAGTTGGCCAGTATGGGGATTGAACCCATGGCCTTGGCGTTATTAGCACCACGCTCTAACCAGCTGAGCTAACCGGCCATACGTCAGTGTGAGTTTTCATTGATATATGCAAAACATACATGATCTTGATACAAGCGCTTATATTGTAATGTTTATAAAAATCAACATGCGTAAAAGTTTAAGCCTTCTTCTGTTTTGAAGACTTATTTTCTGAAAAATTATACATTTCAGTTGGCCAGTATGGGGATTGAACCCATGGCCTTGGCGTTATTAGCACCACGCTCTGACCAGCTGAGTTAACCGGCCATACGTCAGTGTGAGATTTCATTGATATCTGTAAAACATACATGATCTTGATACAAGCGCTTATATTGTAATGTTTATAAAAATCAACATGCGTAAAAGTTTAAGCCTTCTTCAGTTTTGAAGACTTATTTTCTGAAAAAATATACATTTCAGTTGGCCAGTATGGGGATTGAACCCATGGCCTTGGCGTTATTAGCACCACGCTCTGACCAGCTGAGCTAACCGGCCATACGTCAGTGTGAGTTTTCATTGATATATGTAAAACATACATGATCTTGATACAAGCGCTTATATTGTAATGTTTGTAAAAATCAACATGCGTAAAAGTTTAAGCCTTCTGTTTTGAAGACTTATTTTCTGAAAAATTATACATTTCAGTTGGCCAGTATGGGGATTGAACCCATGGCCTTGGCGTTATTAGCACCACGCTCTGACCAGCTGAGCTAACCGGCCATACGTCAGTGTGAGTTTTCTTTGATATATGTAAAACATACATGATCTTGATACAAGCGCTTATATTGTAATGTTTATAAAAATCAACATGCGTAAAAGTTTAAGCCTTCTTCTGTTTTGAAGACTTATTTTCTGAAAAATTATACATTTCAGTTGGCCAGTATGGGGATTGAACCCATGGCCTTGGCGTTATTAGCACCACGCTCTGACCAGCTGAGCTAACCGGCCATACGTCAGTGTGAGTTTTCATTGATATATGTAAAACATACATGATCTTGATACAAGCGCTTATATTGTAATGTTTATAAAAATCAACATGCGTAAAAGTTTAAGCCTTCTTCTGTTTTGAAGACTTATTTTCTGAAAAATTATACATTTCAGTTGGCCAGTATGGGGATTGAACCCATGGCCTTGGCGTTATTAGCACCACGCTCTGACCAGCTGAGCTAACCGGCCATACGTCAGCGTGAGTTTTCATTGATATATGTAAAACATACATGATCTTGATACTAGTGCTTATATTGTAATGTTTATAAAAATCAACATGCGTAAAAGTTTAAGCCTTCTTCTGTTTTGAAGACTTATTTTCTGAAAAAATATACATTTCAGTTGGCAAGTATGGGGATTGAACCCATGGCCTTGGCGTTATTAGCACCACGCTTTGACCAGCTGAGCTAACCGGCCATACGTCAGTATGAGTTTTCATTGATATATGTAAAACATACATGATCTTGATACAAGCGCATATATTGTAATGTTTATAAAAATCAACATGCGTAAAATTTAAGCTTTCTTCTTTTTTGAAGACTTGTTTTCTGAAAAAATATACATTTCAGTTGGCCAGTATGGGGATTGAACCCATGGCCTTGGCGTTATTAGCACCACGCTCTGACCAGCTGAGCTAACCGGCCATACGTCAGTGTGAGTTTTCATTGATATATGTAAAACATACATGATCTTGATACAAGCGCTTATATTGTAATGTTTATAAAAATCAACATGCGTAAAAGTTTAAGCCTTCTTCAGTTTTGAAGAGTTATTTTCTGAAAAAATATACATTTCAGTTGACCAGTATGGGGATTGAACCCATGGCCTAGGCGTTATTAGCACCACGCTCTGACCAGCTGAGCTAACCGGCCATACGTCAGTGTGAGTTTTCTTTGATATATGTAAAACATACATGATCTTGATACAAGCGCTTATATTGTAATGTTTATAAAAATCAACATGCGTAAAAGTTTAAGCCTTCTTCTGTTTTGAAGACTTATTTTCTGAAAAATTATACATTTCAGTTGGCCAGTATGGGGATTGAACCCATGGCCTTGGCGTTATTAGCACCACGCTCTGACCAGCTGAGCTAACCGGCCATACGTCAGTGTGAGTTTTCATTGATATATGTAAAACATACATGATCTTGATACTAGTGCTTATATTGTAATGTTTATAAAAATCAACATGCGTAAAAGTTTAAGCCTTCTTCTGTTTTGAAGACTTATTTTCTGAAAAAATATACATTTCAGTTGGCCAGTATGGGGATTGAACCCATGGCCTTGGCGTTATTAGCACCACGCTCTGACCAGCTGAGCTAACCGGCCATACGTCAGTGTGAGTTTTCATTGATATATGTAAAACATACATGATCTTGATACAAGCGCTTATATTGTAATGTTTATAAAAATCAACATGCGTAAAATTTAAGCCTTCTTCTTTTTTGAAGACTTATTTTCTGAAAAAATATACATTTCAGTTGGCCAGTATGGGGATTGAACCCATGGCCATGGCCTTATTAGCACCACGCTCTGACCAGCTGAGCTAACCGGCCATACGTCAGTGTGAGTTTTCATTGATATATGTAAAACATACATGATCTTGATACAAGCGCTTATATTGTAATGTTTATAAAAATCAACATGCGTAAAAGTTTAAGCCTTCTTCTGTTTTGAAGAGTTATTTTCTGAAAAAATATACATTTCAGTTGGCCAGTATGGGGATTGAACCCATGGCCTTGGCGTTATTAGCACCACGCTCTGACCAGCTGAGCTAACCGGCCATACGTCAGTGTCAGTTTTCATTGATATATGTAAAACATACATGATCTTGATACAAGCGCTTATATTGTAATGTTTATAAAAATCAACATGCGTAAAAGTTTAAGCCTTCTTCAGTTTTGAAGACTTATTTTCTGAAAAAATATACATTTCAGTTGGCCAGTATGGGGATTGAACCCATGGCCTTGGCGTTATTAGCACCACGCTCTGACCAGCTGAGCTAACCGGCCATACGTCAGTGTGAGTTTTCATTGATATATGTAAAACATACATGATCTTGATACAAGCGCTTATATTGTAATGTTTATAAAATCAACATGAGTAAACGTTTAAGCCTTCTTCTGTTTTGAAGACTTATTTTCTGAAAAATTATACATTTCAGTTGGCCAGTATGGGGATTGAACCCATGGCCTTGGCGTTATTAGCACCACGCTCTGACCAGCTGAGCTAACCGGCCATATGTCAGTGTGAGTCTTCATTGATATATGTAAAACATACATGATCTTGATACAAGCGCTTTTATTGTAATGTTTATAAAAATCAACATGCGTAAAAGTTTAAGCCTTCTTCAGTTTTGAAGACTTATTTTCTGAAAAAATATACATTTCAGTTGGCCAGTATGGGGATTAAACCCATGGCCTTGGCGTTATTACCACCACGCTCTGACCAGCTGAGCTAACCGGCCATACGTCAGTGAGAGTTTTCTTTGATATATGTAAAACATACATGATCTTGATACAAGCGCTTATATTGTAATGTTTATAAAAATCAACATGCGTAAAAGTTTAAGCCTTCTTCAGTTTTGAAGACTTATTTTCTGAAAAAATATACATTTCAGTTGGCCAGTATGGGGATTGAACCCATGGCCTTGGCGTTATTAGCACCACGCTCTGACCAGCTGAGCTAACCGGCCATACGTCAGTGTGAGTTTTCATTGATATATGTAAAACATACATGATCTTGATACAAGCGCTTATATTGTAATGTTTATAAAAATCAACATGCGTAAAAGTTTCAGCCTTCTTCAGTTTTGAAGACTTATTTTCTGAAAAATTATACATTTCAGTTGGCCTGTATGGGGATTGAACCCTTGGCCTTGGCATTATTAGCACCACGCTCTGACCAGCTGAGCTAACCGGCCGTACGTCAGTGTGAGTTTTCATTGATATATGTAAAACATACATGATCTTGATACTAGTGCTTATATTGTAATGTTTATAAAAATCAACATGCGTAAAAGTTTAAGCCTTCTTCTGTTTTGAAGACTTATTTTCTGAAAAAATATACATTTCAGTTGGCCAGTATGGGGATTGAACCCATGGCCTTGGCGTTATTAGCACCACGCTCTGACCAGCTGAGCTAACCGGCCATACGTCAGTGTGAGTCTTCATTGATATATGTAAAACATACATGATCTTGATACAAGCGCTTTTATTGTAATGTTTATAAAAATCAACATGCGTAAAAGTTTAAGCCTTCTTCAGTTTTGAAGACTTATTTTCTGAAAAAATATACATTTCAGTTGGCCAGTATGGGGATTGAACCCATGGCCTTGGCGTTATTAGCACCACGCTCTGACCAGCTGAGCTAACCGGCCATACGTCAGTGAGAATTTTCTTTGATATATGTAAAACATACATGATCTTGATACAAGCGCTTATATTGTAATGTTTATAAAAATCAACATGCGTAAAAGTTTAAGCCTTCTTCAGTTTTGAAGACTTATTTTCTGAAAAATTATACATTTCAGTTGGCCAGTATGGGGATTGAACCCATGGCCTTGGCGTTATTAGCACCACGCTCTGACCAGCTGAGCTAACCGGCCATACGTCAGTGTGAGTTTTCATTGATATATGTAAAACATACATGATCTTGATACAAGCGCTTATATTGTAATGTTTATAAAAATCAACATGCGTAAAAGTTTAAGCCTTCTTCTGTTTTGAAGACTTATTTTCTGAAAAAATATACATTTCAGTTGGCAAGTATGGGGATTGAACCCATGGCCTTGGCGTTATTAGCACCACGCTCTGACCAGCGGAGCTAACCGGCCGTACGACAGTGTGAGTTTTCATTGATATATGTAAAACATACATGATCTTGATACTAGTGCTTACATTGTAATGTTTATAAAAATCAACATGCGTAAAAGTTTAAGCCTTCTTCTGTTTTGAAGACTTATTTTCTGAAAAAATATACATTTCAGTTGGCCAGTATGGGGATTGAACCCATGGCCTTGGCGTTATTAGCACCACGCTCTGACCAGCTGAGCTAACAGGCCATACGTCAGTGTGAGTCTTCATTGATATATGTAAAACATACATGATCTTGATACAAGCGCTTTTATTGTAATGTTTATAAAAATCAACATGCGTAAAAGTTTAAGCCTTCTTCAGTTTTGAAGACTTATTTTCTGAAAAAATATACATTTCAGTTGGCCAGTATGGGGATTGAACCCATGGCCTTGGCGTTATTAGCACCACGCTCTGACCAGCTGAGCTAACCGGCCATACGTCAGTGTGAGTTTTCATTGATATATGTAAAACATACATGATCTTGATACAAGCGCTTATATTGTAATGTTTATAAAAATCAACATGCGTAAAAGTTTAAGCCTTCTTCAGTTTTGAAGACTTATTTTCTGAAAAATTATACATTTCAGTTGGCCAGTATGGGGATTGAACCCATGGCCTTGGCGTTATTAGCACCACGCTCTGACCAGCTGAGCTAACCGGCCATACGTCAGTGTGAGTTTTCATTGATATATGTAAAACATACATGATCTTGATACAAGCGCTTTTATTGTAATGTTTATAAAAATCAACATGCGTAAAAGTTTAAGCCTTCTTCTATTTTGAAGACTTATTTTCTGAAAAATTATACATTTCAGTTGACCTGTATGGGGATTGAACCCATGGCCTTGGCGTTATTAGCACCACGCTCTGACCAGCGGAGCTAACCGGCCGTACGACAGTGTGAGTTTTCATTGATATATGTAAAACATACATGATCTTGATACTAGTGCTTACATTGTAATGTTTATAAAAATCAACATGCGTAAAAGTTTAAGCATTCTTCTGTTTTGAAGACTTATTTTCTGAAAAAATATACATTTCAGTTGGCCAATATGGGGATTGAACCCATGGCCTTGGCGTTATTAGCACCACGCTCTGACCAGCTGAGCTAACAGGCCATACGTCAGTGTGAGTTTTCATTGATATATGTAAAACATACATGATCTTGATACAAACGCTTATATTGTAATGTTTTTAAAAATCAACATGCGTAAAAGTTTAAGCCTTCTTCTGTTTTGAAGACTTATTTTCAGAAAAATTATACATTTCAGTTGGCCAGTATGGGGATTGAACCCATGGCCTTGGCGTTATTAGCACCACGCTCTGACCAGCTGAGCTAACCGGCCATACGTCAGTGTGAGTTTTCATTGATATATGTAAAACATACATGATCTTGATACAAGCGCTTATATTGTAATGTTTATAAAAATCAGCATGCGTAAAAGTTTAAGACTTCTTCTGTTTTGAAGACTTATTTTCTGAAAAATTATACATTTCAGTTGGCCAGTATGGGGATTGAACCCATGGCCTTGGCATTATTAGCACCACGCTCTGACCAGCTGAGCTAACCGGCCATACGTCAGTGTGAATTTTCTTTGATATATGTAAAACATACATGATCTTGATACTAGTGCTTATATTGTAATGTTTATAAAAATCAACATGCGTAAAAGTTTAAGCCTTCTTCTGTTTTGAAGACTTATTTTCTGAAAAAATATACATTTCTGTTGGCCAGTATGGGGATTGAACCCACGGCCTTGGCGTTATTAGCACCACGCTCTGACCAGCTGAGCTAACCGGCCATACGTCAGTGTGAGTTTTCATTGATATATGTAAAACATACATGATCTTGATACAAGCGCTTATATTGTAATGTTTATAAAAATCAACATGCGTAAAATTTAAGCCTTCTTCTTTTTTGAAGACTTATTTTCTGAAAAAATATACATTTCAGTTGGCCAGTATGGGGATTGAACCCATGGCCTTGGCGTTATTAGCACCACGCTCTGACCAGCTGAGCTAACCGGCCATACGTCAGTGTCAGTTTTCATTGATATATGCAAAACATACATGATCTTGATACAAGCTCTTATATTGTAATGTTTATAAAAATCAACATGCGTAAAAGTTTAAGCCTTCTTCAGTTTTGATGACTTATTTTCTGAAAAAATATACATTTCAGTTTGCCAGTATGGGGATTAAACCCATGGCCTTGGCGTTATTAGCACCACGCTCTGACCAGCTGAGCTAACCGGCCATACGTCAGTGTGAGTTTTCATTGATATATGTAAAACATACATGATCTTGATACAAGCTCTTATATTGTAATGTTTATAAAAATCAACATGCGTAAAAGTTTAAGCCTTCTTCAGTTTTGAAGACTTATTTTCTGAAAAAATATACATTTCAGTTGGCCAGTATGGGGATTGAACCCATGGCCTTGGCGTTATTAGCACCACGCCTGACCAGCTGAGCTAACCGGCCATACGTCAGTGTGAGTTTTCATTGATATATGTAAAACATATATGATCTTGATACAAGCGCTTATATTGTAATGTTTATAAAAATCAACATGCGTAAAAGTTTAAGCCTTCTTCTGTTTTGAAGACTTATTTTCTGAAAAAATATACATTTCAGTTGGCCAGTATGGGGATTGAACCCATGGCCTTGGCGTTATTAGCACCACGCTCTGACCAGCTGAGCTAACCGGCCATACGTCAGTGTGAGTTTTCATTGATATATGTAAAACATATATGATCTTGATACAAGCGCTTATATTGTAATGTTTATAAAAATCAACATGCGTAAAAGTTTAAGCCTTCTTCTGTTTTGAAGACTTATTTTCTGAAAAAATATACATTTCAGTTGGCCAGTATGGGGATTGAACCCATGGCCTTGGCGTTATTACCACCACGCTCTAACCAGCTGAGCTAACCAGCCATAGATAATTTTGAGTTTTCATCGATATATGTAAATTTAAGGCCTTCTGTTTTTTTGAAGAGTTAATTTTCTTTAATACTGTATGTTCAAATGTTTTTCAAAATCAACATTCGTAAAGGTATATTTACCAGCATTTTTCATTTTGAAATGTTGATTTTATTTTTGAGACATTTTGTTTTTTGATGTGTTGGTTTTATTTATTTTATTTAAGTGTTTATTATTTTCCAACCTTTTTCATTTTGAAGAGTTCATTTTATTCCAGAGTTATTTTTATTTTGAAGTGTTGATTTTATTGTCATGCCTTTTGTTTCTTGTCTGAAAGACTTTAGATTTTATTTGACCCGTACAGGGATTGAACCCATGACCTTACCTTTATAAGCACCACGCTCTTACCAGCTGAGCTAACCTGAGGTGGCACCATGCTACCTGAGGCAACTCATCATTACCTGACAAAATGAGATGTTTTCATTGATTTATGTCCGGGGTAGGGAACTCCAGGCCTCGAGAGCCGGTCTCCTGCAACTTTTAGATGTATCTCAGCCTCAACACACCTGAATCCAAAAGCTGAATGACCTCCTCAGTGCAGTCAGGTTCTCCAGAGTCCTGCTAATGGCCACGTTATTTGACTCATATTATATTTATATTTCATATATTTCATTTCATACCTGCCGTATGTCTCACTAACATACTGCAGGTTTTGGTATGTTTATTAGGAGTTCTTAATCATAACTGTCTGAGTATGTTTTTACTTAGCATCTTTCAAGTGATGGGGCAAATTTTCAACTTCACCAGATATTCAATTTCCTTCTGGTTGAATCTAAACATTTATTTTCAGCCTCTGTTGGAAGAAGGTTTTCATGTATCTAGATGTGTTGGAGTGCTGTGGGATCTTGGAGTGGGAGTGTCTTTTGCTTGGCTGAATGTGTGTTTGAGGTTTTATGGAAACACCATCTGCAGCTAGTAGAAAACACAGCATCAGCAGGTGTAATAAATCACAATAATTTCTTTCTCAGCAGGAAAAGATTATCCAGGATTGTGAGAGAAAACCTTGATTTGCAATTTCTTATTTTTATACATATTCTCTACATGTGCTTTCTTGATTTCTTCCTTGTATTCCTGATGTTGAAATTGCTATTTTAAGGAGCATCTCCTTGGCCCTTGCTCTTGATAAATTCATGTGATAAATTTCACTTTCTTGTTTGAAGTCTAATTTATGTAGACATTTTTTATTCATCTTGGTGCTCTAACGTTTTGCTGACTCCTTCCAAAATGTCTGTGGCGGAAACAATGAGGGTCTTTAGCATCTGTTTCAAACTTATTTGTGGGATTAGACTTCCATAGCAGCAACCAAAATATTACTAAAACAAGCCACTATGGATGCTGCAGACCCACTACTGCTGTATAATTAAAAAGCTTTTAACTAAATTTGTTTGCTAGTGTTATAATAGTATTGCAATGAAAATAGAAAAATACCAATATTTAGGTAAGGTTAGTAAACATTGTTTTTAATAACATCACAGGTGCCCAACAATTTTAAAACAGTGAAATAAATATTAATGAAGTATTTTTTATTTTATTTATTTATTTTTTTAGAGACATTGTATTATCAATTACAGACAATGACTCCACTTTTTCAAATTGGGAAACAAGAGAAAAAAAGAAGCAGATATTTGTAAAGCTCCATAATTTGATAAAAGCCTGCAAGAAAAAGACAGACTGGAACAGAAAATGGTGTAGGTTTATGTTTCCGACATGCAAAGTGAGCAGAAGAATTAGAGCAAGGCCTCCCCAGATGCAATTTGCTTTGAGGATTTCAGTCTGTATTTATCAGGTCTGCACATAAATATGGCAGGTGCCATAAAAATGCTTTCATGTAATTTATAATGTCATTTTCTTTGATAACTTCACACCTAGCATTCAAAGTTATGCGTCATAAATGAAACCTTGTCGAAAGTGTTCAGTCTCTCTGTTATTTTTTTATTTTTCATGCAACAAAAATAAAGGAATGACTTACAAAGAAAAAAAGTGAAAGCTATTTTTTTAAAAAGGTAAAATGTTTCTAAAACTACAAATTTAGGGATTTGCATCAAATTGGGACAGCTGGAGTTTCTTCTAATTCATGTCAGAATAAACAAAGTGAATCATTTCTCCCTATGAACTCATAAAACAAATTGAATTTTTATTCTTATTGTGGGTCATCTTAAGACTCAGCATGAAAGCATCCCAAACCACAGAACAACACAGTGGCTCATAAACAGAACATGAATTCCTGAGCTGGTCTGTTTATTATGTGGCGCTCCAGTTACCTGACTTTATGCCAAATCAGAGGTTTTGGCAATGAGTTCTGACTCTCTGGTGTTCTGTTCATTGAGTTATAATTTTAACGCAAAATCAAATTAGAAATTCTTGGTCAGACTACAATAAAACCCAACCACCCACCCTCAGCTTTTTGGTTTCATTTCAGCACATCAGTCAGGATGATGTCAAGCTGATCAAGTAGAAGGAAATTCATGTATGGCATATTAACAAAACTGTTTTGCTTGTTAATATGTACATACCTAGTGCTGGGGACTGGCATTATTTCTGGGAGCAGATTTATGCCCTTCTAAATATTATAACCTCTCCTTAATTCCAGGTAAAAAATTATAATTCTTTATATGTCATGCCTGAAATTCTGAGGCAGGACACAAGTGAATAAGAAAGGTTTAAAATGTGTAGTATACTGCATTTATATCTTCATGGTTCATTCTGTAATATAAATTCATTTCTATTTATGCAGATCAGAAAAGATGTCCCAAATTTTTGGTTTTATTTTCTCTATAGTTGACATTAAACAGGAGCCCATCTGGTAGTTTTAAAAGAAAACGTTTGAAGATGTCAAATGATTATTTACACATTTTTATTGTCTCTTCAGTCAAAGATTCAAGCATAGTGTACATATACATGTATATGAGTACATATATATACATGTACATGTATATATATATATATATATATATATATATATATATATATATATATATATATATATATATATATATATATATATATATATATATATATATAACCACAGATACTCATAGTTTTGCAATTCTACTGATCTGCTTTCATCTTGAACCTGAGTTTGTGTGATTTTCCCTCCCAGCCGAAGGAAAATTAGGAGTTCCAGCCGCAGTCTTTACATGGGAATAATAGGACATCCCAGTGTGAGCTTCAGTAAATGGATTCTTGTTGATGTCCCAGGTAATGGCAGAGCACAGCTGGCAATACTACACTCCTCCACCATATCATCCTGGCTGGCAACAGAAGATGCTTCTTCTCATCAATGAGAAAGAAACAGTGAGGCTGTGAATGTGTGTCTTAAGGCCAATTTTCACATCATCCATGTTTTCAAAATACACAGAACAAGAAGTATTTTATAACTGGTTCCTAATGACAATAAAATCCTTTATAGACTGGCTGATAAAAGTGACAAATTCTAAGAAAGGGTAATTAAGCCTGTTTAAATGACTATCTTAATGACTCAAACAAACACACTTGATGATGAGTGTTTCACTGGTCTCAAAGGTCTTTAATTCAAAAATATGACTGTTAGGTTAATTGGTCTCTCTAAATTGCCCTTTGCTGTGAGTATGTGTGTAAGCATGGCTGTTTGCTCTGTGTGCATCTGTGTTGCACTATGATGATGAACTGTCCAGGGTGTACTCTGCCTCTTGTCCAGTGAATGCTGGAGAGAGACCCCAGATCCATCTTAACCCTGGACATAGACGATGCATGGATAGATTAATTAAAAATTGCTAAGCATGTCTGGAGGTTATGGAAAAGGAGTTAGAGTTTGGTTCAAGGACATTCTGGGAAACCTCTTGATAACTAAGAAAGTCAACAGACTATCCCAGACAGGATTTAGTCCAAGTTGTGGAAATGTAGACCCAGAATATTGACATCAAAATGAAGTGAAGATCCTCTTCATCTTTGCATTCTCTACACAAATAAGTGGAAGATAACACATCTATTTGATTATAATGCTCAAATTAGACATTATGGCTCTGCCAAACTGAGAAAGATGAAATATGCACACCTAAATTAAATGGTTCTTCCTGAAAATTTAATAACAGATTGTGCTTTATTCTCTTAATTTTAATAAAGAGAACAATTTTGGTACAACTTTGGTAACAAGCATTTTTTTATTTTTATTTAGAGAACCAATAAAAACGCTCTTGTATATTTGCATGACTTTCATATTTAATCATATTATCAGAAAAAAGTTTCTATCTTGTTTTATCAAGAAACAGAATCTTGCTCTATCAATAAAAATAGTTGTGCAAATTGGACATTTACATGAGAAAAATGTCTGCCAACTGAATTTGTTTAACAAGGATGCTCTGTAACTTTTGACATCCCTAACTTTACAATCAAAAATACAATATATGTATAGTTTTAAAAAAAATGTTTAATTATGCATATACGTCATTTTTATTAAAATTACACATTCAGTTGTAGGCATTATTGCATCTAATGCTAAACAGAGAAAATAAAAGTTTAAAATGAATGAAAGCATGAAAAGAATTATCTTTTATCTGTAAAAATCACTGATTATTTCTGAAATCAAATCAGGATGTACGGTTTGTGGTGGTAGGACAATGAAAGCAAACAAAGATGTAATTCACAATATCAGTGATCCTCTGCTGTCTCTTGTTTTACTATATTAAGCTATTTATGCTTAGCATTTCCTTAGCTCAGCAGATGTAGGAGATCAAAAAAACTGTATTTAGATACTCCCTTTGTGGAACTGTTTCCTGATTCTTAACTGCCTTAATCAATCACACTCAGCAGGCAGATGGTGTACAAGTGCTGAGGGATAACATGCACAGCTGTGCCAAAAATATTTCTCATTCCACCAGACTGATTTTAGATTATCTCAAAATTAAGGTAAATTCAAACAGCTACTTTCAGAGTCAGCTGTGATTCAGGTCACTCTGACAGGACTCAAGCTAACATCCATCCATTTATTCATTTTCGGCAATTGCTCAACCCTAACAGAGTCCAAATTAAACAATTGATATAGATGATACATCAACTGCACACTGTTTTCATATCACAAAACAAACTATTATGTCTGAACGTAAAACGTTTTACATTCTAACATGAAAACATCTATCTGGCATTGCACTGTAACTTATCACAATCATGCAATATATGTTACATTTTGTGAATGTGAAAAAAATATGATGTGAAATGTATATTCTAATATTAATATATAATGCAGGCATGAAAAGTATGTCATTAGTATATTAAAGTTTCTATGTTTTAACACAATGTTTTTTTCTCTCTGGATTGACAACTCTGCATGTCTGCAAATGTTTCAGTTAGTTTGAATATAGTATATGGTATATGGCATATACCATATACTATATACTATATACCATGTACTGTGCATGTTAAAGTGTGTGTTTGTTTCCATGTGTGCATTTGTATCAGTGTGCTCTGATGCCATATATTATGCCATATGTTCCATATCAGCTAAATAAAACTGAATTTTGCATACCTCCAACCTCCAGGTGGCGGCAAAGTGCTTTCAATGGAATCTTTGGTATATCTGTCAAATGGTGGCTTAAAATGTTTTGAGAGTATTTATCAAAAAATCCACAAGGGGCAAAATAGGCTACCATTTTCCACACAGTTTGCACATTGGTTATACTAAACCTTTTTTAACACAAAATAAAAATATAGCAGAGTACATAATCAATCAGTATGTTTGTTCTATCAAGTAATAAAACAATCTGTGTCATTTTCCAGTATTTTGGCTGCTTTATAGTTAATTTTATTTTCAGGTCCAGCACAGCTGCCCATAAATTCACAAAGAAAGACATGCTAGCTGTGGAAGGACACACTTTGTTTTGAGCATAAGGGGGTAGTTGTAGATCCACACATTGCAAATTACAACTTCATAATAACTATAATTAAACTATAAAGCAATTACAGGTCTCATAATGTACACGGCAGAACAAGGTGGAGAAGTCAGCTGCTTAAGTCAGCTAGTGCTGGTAGAGAACTGGAAACTCCACTCACTGAGCCGTTAAATAATCAACAGTTTTGCAGCAGCTCCACTGAAAACATGTTTTTAGTCTTTTGATTTATTTGATAATATTAGACAACAGATTTTTCAAATTTGTCTTTCTAAGCCCAAGAGCTTGTTTGTTGAATACAAACAAGCTCTTGGGTCAGCCTATTGCTTTTTATATGTGTGCAGATTGTTCTGTTGGCCAGAAATAGCACCAGACATATGTGGGTTGATTCTGTGTAAGAGACAACAGAAGAACTTCATGACCACTGTTATCTTCTCCATATGGGAATTTAACATCATGATAAGAATATCTCTCAGATTGCCTAATATAAACTTTATCAGATAAAGATAGCAGACAAAGGAGAAGGCAGAGAAACAAATGAGTCACATCTTCGTAGTTACCCAGTAGGAAAATGACTTTCCACTTTTGTGAATTAGCAACATTTTCTATGGCTCCTGATATTGTGCATTCACAGACCGAAATGGAACCTCCTCACGTATTTCGTCAGCAGACAAGGCAGCCAACTCATAACCACCCAACTGACTTTTTATTTGGCAGTAATGTGCTCAAAGCGTCTGGTGGTCAGCTGACAGTGTTTGTGTGTTTATGCCCTAATCATTCTGTAATCTCTAGCTGTTGGATGGTACAGAGCATTTGGTGTTGTTGTTGGGAGCACTGAGGGATCACCATGCATGTTAAAGTGTGTGTTTGTTTCCATGTGTGTATTTGTATCAGTGTGCTCTGATGCCATCAGCCTGCTCCGTCCCATCTGCTTTGTGCAACACACTTCTACCTCCCTGTAGGCCACTTTAACAGAGTCCAGTTATGGTTCAGAATTATTATTGCACTATTTCAACACATCTTGCTCTGCCCAGTTAATTGCTGAGAGGATATTTCAAAAAACAAAACAAAACATTTTCACATATTATTTTTCATGTACAAGTAAAAATAAAAAAATAAACATACATTAAATTAGAATGTGCAAAGTTTGATCAACTGTGTTTTTCTGTAAAGTATTTCAGACTAAAAACAATATTTCTTATTTTTTACAGAAAATAACCAAAATAGTGGAAAAGAAAAAGCATGTTAAAGTCTTTTTAATTTTTTGTTGTTTTACTTGTTTACTTGTTGTTTTACAGTTGAAGTGAAGAAAATCAGTTGTGTGATTTTTTTTTTCTTCTCCAGCACATAGGGAAAAAAAAGTTATTTCTTTTTTTTCTCAGTCTTTTTAATTCATTTTATTTTGTGCTTAAGCCCTGAATGGTAAGTTGGAAAAAACTTATGTCTTGCAGGTATTTTTGTTTTTCTTCTCATCTGACACATAAAATGATTATTTAAAAAAGAACTTATGAAACCCCTTTTCATTTCCACACTGTTGTTTGCGGTAGAAATGTTTAGAATTGTCTCTATGTGGACAAGGAATTTTGGACATTTTATGGTGTCCCTAATTTGAAGTCACATGCTGAAATTGTAGGCCCTAATACAGATACTTGCAGAACGGAAAAAAACAAAACAAAACAATGATCTGAATATGCACTTAAAAACAGCTTGGTTAAATATAGCTCTTATATTTGAAAGTCTACCAAGTATGATACTTTTAATTATACGTTTATGGTAGACCGAATGGTTTTTGATCATAGCACTTTTTTTTTTTCTTTGTACTCATTGTAACCACAAAAACAAAGGAAACCATGTCTAAGTGAGTAATAAATAAATGAAGATATTTATCTGTGGAGTATCTTCAAAGCATAAAAGAAAAATAATTAAACCAGCAAAACGGTGTGAAGGATGTGTTTTCCAGGGTTAAAAAAATCTAAGACTTTAGGGAGAGTGGGAATAAGGCTTGACTTGACTTAAACCTTAATAGAGTTAATGAACTAAATTACATTTTCATTACATTAAGTTCATAGGAGTACTTTAAGTCATTCTCACCTGCACCCAGCCACTCACCCCCTCCATGGATTCCCTATCACTTCTCCACAGCCTCACTCTATAAAACAGACTCTGCCATATTACTGTCTACCTACCTTAGTGAGCCCTTCCTCATCCACACAGTTCAGGCTGCTCTGTAAGGACCATGTTCTTTGATTTCTCCGGGGCTTTTAAGGCAATTCAGCCAGCCTTGCTGTGAGACAAGTCCTGAAAATACCGGTGCATGCCTCCACAACTGCCTAGATTATTGGCTATCTGACAGTCAGAACACTATTGTATGAATGGGAGTAAGTGGGTGGTAAACAGCCACGGTGCACCACAGGGACCTGTACCTTCACTTTTCTCTTCACTCTGAGTTTCTCAGACTTGCATCAGAACTCTGAATCCAATCATCACTCACAAAAGTACCCTGATGATTTCGGTCTGTGAGCTGTGATAGGAAAAGGCAAGAAGCAAAGCAATGAAAATGGAAGAAACTTTTTTTGATGGGGTGAAAACAAATGCCCATTTTTAACTTTAAACTAAACAGATGAAAATAATTGTGGATTGTAAGAAAGTTGGGATGAAATAATGTTAGTATAAACAATAACGCTACCCAACCTCCACAAAATCTTCCAATTAAACTAAAATAAATTTATTTTAGCTGAATACAAAAGGTCATTTAGGTTCACTTTAACAGTATCCCGCAATAACTGTCTGTGCTAGTACATCTTATGGAAACCAACTGCCTTTTGTATTTACTTTATTTTTTCATAGACCTTTGATTAGGTTTATATATAATCCAATTGGTCTTAATCTGGTTGAAAACAATCTGTAAAAATCTAACCAAAGTCCCAAATTTTAAGATTAAGATTGGATTATAAAGACAAACTTAATCCTAATTCTTTAACAATACTGTGAACAACCTTGTAACCCCAATTGATAGAAGTTCTTTATCAAAGGGAGTCCGGTTCACTGCATCAAGTCCTTAACTGTACCTCACCTAATGAAGCTTGTGGAAACAGTGCAAAGAAACAGCTGCTTTTGAAAGAGATTAAATCATCTAGGTGAACCCGACTCAACCTTAGTAGCCATCAGCCATAACAAGATGGGGGTTGAGAAAATAGGCAGAAAACACTGCATAAAAAGTACTATCTATTAAAAACAGAGTAGACATAATTAGGCAGCAATGGCAAAGTCAATAGAACCATAGAGAAAAGAAAACAATAAACAAATAATCCCAGCTGTAAGAATCCTACATGCTGTCACATTGACAGCCTGTAGGATTATTTGACTACTGAGGCTAATTAGAACTGTTACGTTCCAATTATTATATAAACCAACAATAATTATAAAAAACTAGGAAAAAATTGTTGAAAAATAAAATAACATGGAAAGAATGGTTAATACCAAATTTTTTTTTCTAAAGGTATTTTAATTTGACAAATGAGATCAAAACACACCTAGTTTATTGCCTTAGTTTTGTTCTCGTTTTTTTTTTTTCCTGTAAAATTCAAGCAGCCAGTACCTCCCTACAGGAAAAAGACACAGCTACAAGAACACACCCAGAGCCAGAGGTATTTTGTAGAAACAGTAAACAAAGACTGTGCATCATTAGAAGCAGCAATAGCTTGTTCAATGGCGCTGTTCAGGAAACAGACAGACCTAAACACAAAACCACTCGGCCAGATGTATCTTCTACAGTATAAGAAGAAAAGGAAGCAAAAGAATCCTGAGAACTTAATGGTAGCATTTGCAAATAATTCAGAAGAAATCAACAGACGGAGTAAATATGCCGTGGCTTTACTCACAGAAGGCATAGTGGAAAATAATCAACAAATTACTGCTGAATTTTTGAACGCATATGTTTTTGTTACACTTTGACATTCTACAAGCTTGCCTTTTGTTTTGGTGAAGAACTCTCTGGGCTGTTTTAGGAGGACTGTTATTATAAACTTCTTTTAATCGGAAAATTGTGAGGAAAAGACTTCCACCAGAAATCTAATTTCTTCATTTTTCTATATGAATTTTTTTGTGTGTGTTGGAAACATGGATTTGGCAGATCTCTGAGCTTCATCTGGAAAGAGTGTTACATTTCAGAGGGAAAATAATGTAACAAACTGATGTGTAAGGTGGTTATAAAACGGTTTGTGACAGCAAACATAAGATACCTGCTGGCTGATCTTGTTGAGCCTCAGTGAAATGGAGAAATGTCCTTTTCACAGAACATTAAGAATTTGACTAGTTGAAACAGTATTTCACCAGAAGGAAAGTGCTTTTCTGTAAACCTGCCATCTTCTCTGTATGGAAAAACAAAAAGAGGGAGTGTTTAGTCATTTACAGATAAAGCAGATTCAAACAGTACCGGTAGTTGAAAATGAAGACAAAGAAAGAAGAAGGAAGTATTGTGCTAACCTTTTGTCAAAAGTTTCTCCAAACTCCAGATTCCACAGTGTTGTGTTTTTGATAAATGAAAATATTAATTCTCATGCAGAGTAAAATTATATAAAAAAGCAAATTATAGGAGTTTGAATAACTTAGGTCTCATAAATCTGATTTTTCCCTCCAGAGAAGATTCAGGAACCTTCTCCACTTTCAGGGAATAATTTTGCTCCACGTGCTATTAGTGAGAGTTGTATTGGGAACTGGTGATAGGAAGATATGTACAGACTGAAGGTGAGCATATATTAACTTTCTGCTTCTGGTTTGGGAGTTTCCACAGTGCGCCAATCAAGACAAGTGCCATTGCCTGGTAAATGTCATTTGTGAGATGCATCAAGCCGTGAAAGAGCCCATAATCATCTCTGCAATTCTCACTTCGCCACAGACAACTGGGATTTTCTTTCCACCGCTCCATTTTTAAACAGATTTAAAGTGAATCTGCAGGAGTTCAGTTGTTTTTTTATGCTTAAAAATATTATAATTAATTAATATCTTTTTAAATACCCAAGAAACAAATACGTGACTTTTCTGCTGTGGGCCAGATAAAGTCCTGAATTTGTGTGTTTTCAGTATCAGTCTCCTTCAGCCTTGACATACAATTTTATTGGAGAATAGTAGCAACGTTGGACAGCTGAGATTAGGGGCTTTTAATCATTTCATCATGCTGTCTGGGTCTGTTTGGAGTTAAGTCCATAGGTTTCTTCTAAATAGACTTTCTTTTTGATTTAATATTAGACTTGAAAAGGGAGAAACAAAATGAAAACAAAATATAAAGTAACAATGAACCAAAAAGATCAAGGAAATGTGCAAATGATTTTCTAAAATCATACAGATTAAGATTTCAAGAAATGTAAATCCTCAAATTGTAAAACCTAATGTTTAGTGTTGAATATGGTTAAGATTGCTTCAATATATCTTAAACCCTTACCTAGACTTTAGTGCCATCTAGTGGTCAACTGGTGTAAACAACTCAAGAAATTGTATCTTCGATACCTCAATGTGAATCAGATATTCAACATCTACCAAGAGCATAACAATTAATAGATGTCAATACTTAATGTCAAGAAGTCTCCAAAGATAAAATATACCTTTCATCCGGCAAAATATCTTCTCACTTTTGAAAGGGTTCTAATCATATGGAAAATAAAAAGCAAAGCATTCATTAACACAACGTGAGCCTCAAATACTAAAGCAAAAAATAGACACCAATCAAGCATAACATTATGACCACCAGCCAGGTAATACACTCACCCCCACTTTTGTTGCCACATTATTCCAGACTCATTGAGGTGCAGAGTCCACTGGGCCCCTGAGGGTTGCTGTCATTTCTGAAAATGGGTTGTTAGCAGATCTTTTAAACAAAGATTAGTAAAGTTATAGGTAGTAGTTGACTAACCTTTAATAAAAACATGTCAAGAGTTTGTTAAAAATTCAAATCAGTGGAATATATCATAGCATATATTAATAGTCTAGAGACTTTTTTTTGTTATTGTCAGCTGAGTTATATGTTTTTCTATGTGGTTTAAAATTTCCTGAACCTATCAATCCAGTCACGGTATCAATTTGCCAGATTAGCTTTCTCCATCTTTCCTTCTTGTAACTATTCAATAATTGCTTTTTTTGACAAATGGTTTTCTTTCTGCCTATTAGATTCCACTCAATAATATAGGAGACATTCTCACTCCACCTGTCCACGGTCATAATATTATGCCTAATCAGTGCAACACTTATTTATACAACTTATGATTTCACCACCATGTGTAAGTGAAGAAGGTGGAGCAAAAATAGATGCTAAAATGGATACCTAAATATGCCACAAAGAAGCCTGCAGTGAAGGATGAGGATGGTAGAGAACGTGATAAAGACAAACCCTAAACCTAGAATTCCTGTGCTCTTAAATCCCATCCACCAACCTGCAAAAAGACCAGCATCAATATTGACAAAAGCATCAGAGAGGAGAGTCATGGCATCAAGGGATCCCCACTCACATCAATATCTGGTATTTTGTTTTGCCTGATAGGATTTTCTGTTATCTGAATGAGATGAGAAAAGTGTTTAAAGAGAACTGGTGTAAACAACAATAAGTGTCTAAACACATTGATGTTTTTTAGAAGAACAAATTAAAAGTAATGATTTCAGTGGCAGTTTAATCCATTTTCAGAATGAAGGAATCTGGCTTACTTTTAAATGTAAGAGTGATTTAAAAACTGGTTTGGCTTCTCTCAGTGTCCCACATACCACAGCACAACCATCCACAGAGCAAACTGATTAATAAATTAATTAAGACTTTAGATGATTATTTTAAGATTATCATTTATTCTTCTGATTTATCTCTATTTTGGCAAGGTCTTAAGGTCCCAGATGAAAGGAAATTGGGCCAGAGGTCTATATAAAAAAAGAATGTAAAAATAAAAAATTATATATAATTAAAATACATCCATCCATTTTCTGTACATCCTTGTCTCTAGTGGGGTCAGAAGGGTTGCTGGTCCCTATCTCCAGCAAGACATTTCAGACGAGAGGCAGGGTACACACCGGACAGGTTGCTAGTATATTGCAGGGCAACACAGAGACAGACAGGACAACCACACACACCTAGGGAGAATTTAGATAGACCAATTAACCTGAAAATCATGTTTTTGAACTGTGGAAGGAAGAACATGCAAACTCCATGCAGAAAGACTCTGGGCCAAGAATTGAACCCAGGACCTTCTTGCTGCAAGGCAATGGTGCTACCAACTGCACCACTGTGTAGCCCCTACTAAAATACATATTTTAGTTAGATATTACATATCTAACTAAAACACATTTTTATATACTATTTCTATATATATTTATATCTAAAATCTATATATATAATACTGCTGAAACAGTTTTGCTCTTTTACAGGGTCTGCTTGACTTATTTAATGCAACTAATTTTGTACTATTATTTCTTTATCTTTTTTAATGAGCACAGATTATCACTGAACAATTCACAAGAGAAAATGGAGGGTAAATTGAAATCTTTATGTCTTTATTTAATCCTATAAAAAAAAATTAAACAAAACTCTTATGGTTACACAACAGTAAGTGACAGTTCTCCAGAAAGCTCCATTCCATAGAGTTTCCATAAGATTATGAAAGTAGAAGTTATCCTTTAGTTTCTGCAAAGCACAAATTTTAAGCAAATGCAAAACACAATTGGTGACAGATTCATTTTAGACAAGAATTTGGGGATTTTACTGGGACGAAACTACAAAGAAAACTATAAAGTACAAGAAAACCAATTGTAAAAGTATGCTTTTATTTATTTATTAAAATATCACAACCATATAAATGTTCTTGTAAAGCGTCACATTGTGATTCCACATCATACTTTCTGACTTCTAGTCTATACTGAATAATAAATAAACCTGAGCCTTAAAGCAATAAAAAATAATTGTGATCTTTTGGTTCAAGGACTTAGATTAAAAACTACAAAACTATACACAAGAGAAGACTGTAATATACATTTTGTTTAAAGAAATGAAGTTAGATAATAATGGTTTTACAAAATAGCATACAAAATAAACAGTTTCACATGTCTCAATTACCTAATGGGCTTGTTTTTGAGCAAAAGTGTAACAACAGTCTCTTCAGTATAATTCAGCAAGGAAAGTCCTATAATTGATTATCATAACAAGAGAAGTTAAACTTGTGAGTCCACATTTATTTAGAGCCTCCACACCCAAAATTAAATGTCAATGGAATGTGAACAGTCACACCAAAACAATGTGCATACAGCCATTACAGACAGGATTATGAATGCTACATGTACAATCTTACTTTGTAATTTAAGGCATGTCTGGTAACAGAGACAGCAAAAGCTTTAGGCACTTCAAACATGAATAGTACATACTTTAATGTGCTTTTAAAGCAGTAATAACTTTTCCTTACTTTTTCTGGTGAGAATAAACCTGAGGTAATTTTTCTTCCTCCATTTTATACCCAGGTCCTGTGCTACAGCGCATGATAAGAAAACTATTTATACAGCGACTTCCTAAACGTTTTATTTATGATTGCATAACAGCTCAGTTTTTCATTCTGATGACCTATAGTGAACCTTTTAATGTATATTCACCCTTCACCTTGCTGACTGATCAAATACGTGAACCGAACCCATGACGACATAAAACAATAATGAAACATACAAAACTCCAAGGAGTACATAGCATTCACTTCACTACAACTAACCTTCAGCTGCATATTTTACATGTTACAGTAAGACACCATCCTGTTTAGCAGTGTTTGGAAACCTCAAAAACTTACTTTTGCTATTGGCTCTACTTTTTTGCCTCTTAGCTTCAGCAAAACATTAATAAACATATTTAAAACTATGATCAAATTCAACAGTTGTGTACTATTTTGTGGTAGATTTACACCACCAAATGTAACCGTTTGAAAACAAGTTTAGGTTTAAAGTAATATTTGAGTTTTTCAGTGCTGCAGAATACCAGGAGAAAGTTCAAAGTCCAAATCCCAAATCCTTAATGCAGATTCCAACAACTGTACAGTATAGGTAATTAAAGTTTACTCAAGAGCCTACTCTAGTCTAACATAAACCAATTATTCATCTGTAACTTGAAATATAATGCTATAACATGTTTAAATGTTTGACTACCTGACTATATTGTTAAATTATTGCTTAATGCTAGTAACATGTTTTATGGCTTCCAAGATAAAATTGCACAAGACACCTAAAATGAAATTCCTTTTCACCACTAGTATAATTTCACACAAAAGCATTTACCTTTAATTTATGTGTATTTATTCAGTGGGGATAAAAACCCTGTAAAAAAATAAAACACTTATTAACACCTAACTTCCTACATTCATTTTTAGATGGCTTCCCATGTAGTTAGTGCATTACTGAGGTCTATTGAGATAATGAGGCCAAGCATACAGTATTTCTGATCAGGAATGCTTTGAAGCATTTGCCATAGTCGACAAATATAAAAGCGCAATGTTGTGATGAGTAGAATTGAATTATCAGACATGAATTATGGCTTAATAAAGTGGAAAGGATATGTGATGAAACCATAGTCTAACTCTAGAAATAAAACAGGAATTACTACAAAAACAACAAAGAATTTGTAATAAGGATTGGCTTCTGAAATCAAACTAAACTTTGTTCCCCAATGGACAAAAGCAAACACTTCCTGTTAGCATCGTCACTTTTCTTTTTATGAAGGAACAAAGCAGATTGACTGGAATGACAACTAATAAGGAAGGGTTCTTAAGAGGAAGGCAGTGATGATGCAATTTTATTTACTTCAGATCATCTTCCTCTGGGTGTTTTCATTCTCTTTGTAAGCTACTGTCAAATTTAGGAACACTTTCGAAACACAAAATAAAAAAATCTATTTCATTTGAAAAAAAAAAATATCACTACTAGATTAAAAATAGGTAGAATAAAAATAAGGTTGAATAGATTTCCATGGTAAACTTAGCAAATTAAAAATATGTAAATTTACATTTTAGACCTCTGCCAACTGATGAAGGGAGATCTCAACAATTCATTTGAGTGTATTTGCATACAAAATAGAAAAATATATTGTAACATCATAACAAATGGTTTCTAGTAACTCTTCTCTAAGTTTAACTTGACCCCATGAAGGTAAAATAAATCATTCTGATCTACACCTGTAACCCCAACCTTCATCAGCAGCAGCAGAATTATAAGGCATGTTGGTGACAAAGAGCTACTGTTTAGCTGTGTGCTGGTTGTATATCACATACAACCAGACCTTTGGATGGATTATTGCATCTTCAAGATTTGTTATCACAATCTCCATTAGGCACATTTAGGTTTTGGACGTAGCTGACAGCATCCGCGATGGTGTAGAATATCATGTTGTTTTTTCCTACCTCACCATCTTTTTTGCTGTCATAGTAACCGCCTCTTTCCAGAGAATCCAGTACTGAAGTATTACACTGGGCCAAGACCACTTCAACTGCAAGTTCTCTGTAATCTTTGCGGACCTCTTTCAGAGCGTTCACTCCTGCCGTGTCCAAAAACAAGATGCCGCTGCAGTCGATTACCAAGCTGCGTACGCTTCTGGAAGATTTTTCACCCAGCATCAATGTTACAGATGAAGAAGCCACACTCTCCTTGTTTTGTTTATCTTCAGACATCCTCTTTGGTATCTCTTCTTCAGTGTCTTCCTGATTTTTGTTCTTTTCAAATTTCAAACGCTGAGCCTTCTCCTTCACAGGATTAAGATTTGCACATTTGTATAGAGACTTTTTGAACAAGCTCTGGTTGGCATAGTAGATCGGTGCACCATATCTGAATACAGCCACTCCAAAATGTGTCTGAAGGCCACGGTAGGACGAAACATTCTCATAGTGCTCCCTGGAGGCAGCGCAGCCCAGCTCCAGGACCTGGGCTTGCTGGGTCCGGCCGAGGACGAAGAAGGCCGACACCAAAACACCGACCAGGAGGCCGAGCTCTGTGTTGACCAGCGCTGATGTTGCCATGGTGATCAGCCAGATCAAGGCATCGATTTTGTTGATGCGCCACATCCGAGGGAAGTCCCTGAACTTTCTTAAAGCACCACGTAGGTTCACCACAATGATAACTGCTAAAACACATCTGTATAATGCAGAAGAGATAAAAATGTTATGTTAAACAGTTTTCATAGGACAGAACATGAACAACAAAAAAACCTCAGAGTCATTTGGCTCATCTGCTACTATAGATAAAAATTGCAGTTGCTAGTGGAACTAAGTGGAATATCTCTCCTTAGCAGTTCACCTCAGTGTGCATTAACCAGGGTTGCCAACTTTCAAGGGGGGTTTGGAGTGCAAAGTGAGCCAGTGTGAGAAAGAGGAAAGGCATAAAACATGTGCCAATTGCTAAAGATTGGGCAACTACATAAAAACACATGCAGGGTGTCAAATTGCTGTCCAGTTTCAAGCAAGCTCAGTCTCCACCGATCCGTAACCCCATTTCAGGGGCATGTTTTGCCATTTCATCCCTTCACCATTTCATTTTATAGCAGTTGTAGAAAAACTAATTGCTTAAAAAGATGATTGTTTAAAAATTGGAAAAGTATGTGGCTGCATGCCATATATTTCTGATTTTTATTTACAAAAGAATTTGTTGGTTAATCATGGAAGCACATTAAAATACAGCGAAAATTGTAACATGACAAAATGTGAAAAACTTCAATGGGTATGTGTGCAAACTAATACAGAGCTACCCTTTATTGAGAGTTAATTTGTGTTTATAGAGGGTTGCTTGTACTTTTCTTTATTTTACTGCCTGTTTATTGTTGCAAATGAATGGCTATGTGGGCATGTTAAAACATCTGTATCCGGGATTTGTACTGAGCAGAGCTCCTGCTGACTGAAAAGCAGGCGAGTCAACATGAGATCAGAACTATAACCAAAGGTTATCTGTATTTGTCAAAGTCTACCTTTGAAACCTCTTTTCAAAATGTAAACACAATCAAATCCTATAGTAAACCTCCTGTTTCCTGAAACACTGGGAATGTTTCAAAATGACTATGTCATGTTAAGGTTTTATACTCTACGCCTGTAGTGTGTGTATTTTTTTAAAACATGTTTTCAGAAGAATCTAAAAATTTGGTTAAAAGCAATTGCAGCATTTTCACTCTATGGCGAGAACACAAAAAAAAAAATAGAAAAGATTTTAACTTTTCCTAAGCTGCAATGTTACTCAACAAACATTTTCCAGACAAATAGATGCTTAATTTTACCTTGATTGCAAGGATCATAATTTTTAGGTGAAATATGATATCCATATGTAAAAACAATAAATCACATTAACTGTAGAGAATTTCTCACAAAAAATCTCTATAGTTAGAGATATGAATATTTAATGTACTTAGAAATTCTGACATACTTACCTTTGAAGGGAGTAAAAGAGTGGCGCAATAACCAGGAGAACCAACAGCAGAATAACAGCCGTGACCAGGCCTGACATCTGCGTTTGACACCCTGTCGATTCCTTGACGAGGGTTTTCGTCAAAGCAGCACTGGTCGTGAAGCAACGGAAGAAAGAAGGCAGGATGTTGCAGAAGCCAATGGCATACATTTCCTGGTTGGCATCCACCGTGTAGCCGTGCTTCTTGGCAAACATCTCGGATAAGGAGACCGTGATGGCGAATCCCACGATGGCAATGGAAAAGGCGTCCACTGCCACATTGGGGATGAGCGTCCATGCTGGCAGCTGAGGAGGAAGGAAGCCTGTAGGGATGTCTCCAGCAACCCCTGAACCATATTCACTGTTGAAGTGACCGAAGTGAGAGGCAAGGGTTGCGATTATAACCACAAACAGCTCAAATGGTATCGGAGCCTGGCAAAGAAAAAAAGGAGTAAAATAAAAATGGTTTAAAAAAAAAAGTATTATATATATATTCATCTTTTGCCAAAATTTATATATATTTTACCTTTAGCTTGGATTTAAAGCGATCATTTAGCTCCTTTGCTGGAATCAGGACAGCCAGGCAAACCAGGCTTGTGATTAGATCACAGATATTGGTTTTTGCCATATTGGTGAACAGACTATACCAGGTCTTGAATAGAGTGAACCAGCCTTGTGGCCGGGGAATTTTCAGCCCCAGAAGGTACTTGATCTGGGACGTGAGGATGGTCAAGGAGGCCCCTGTTGCAAAGCCACTGAGGAGGGAGTCCGACAGGTAGACGGAGACAAAGCCTACCTGGAAAAGGCCCATCAGAACCTGAGAGAAAGAGATTAAAAAGCAGCCAAGTTAAAAAGTAAAGCAATAACTGATACTTGACTTTAATAAAATGTTTGAAAATGTAAGAATTTACTAAAAACTATACAGTAAAATGTGCCTAATTTCACATTAAGAACTACCTTTATTTACGTGGACAACAGTGAGATATTAAATTTACCTGGTAAATGCCAGCAGTGAAGGTGACTGTTGCTCCCACTGTGATTGCATAGCAGCTCCTATCACACTCTACATTACTGCTGTTCCCCTGGCCAGCCAACAAGGCATCACTGTTGTTACTGCCAAAACTGCTTTCTGGGAGGTATCCTGCAAGAATCAACTCTCTGTCCACAACCTGACCCACAAGCAGGCAGAGCACTCCAAATATCCCCACTGAGATGTGTCTGGAGGAACCCAGGATGGCATAAATGATAGATGAGAAGAAGGAAGTGTATAAACCATATATAGGATCTTGACTAGCCAGTAAGGAGTAGGCAATGGACTGAGGAACCAGCAGGATTCCCACTATAAGTCCTGACATAATATCACCCAGAATCCAGTCCTTTAGCTTGTAGCGGGGCAGCCACTGCAGAATTGGGAAAAAGCTCAGTATTTTGGATTTCGCCTTCTCCGGGGAGCATGAGCAGTGCTTCTTCACCCGATCTGACACAACAGTATGCCATTTCTTCTCAGGTTCCTTCTCAGCTCTTTCCAGGATCAGTGGCTGATGTGGGTCAGCCTCCACAGCTGTGCAACAGTCGCCCCCATCTAGCATGTTGAGCTTTAGTTCCTGCAGTAAGAATATGCAGTGATCAAACAAACATTAAAACCAATCAGATATTATGACCACCTGCCTAATATTGTGTTTTGGTCACCCTTTTGATGGGAAAGCAAGTCTAATCCATACATACTAGACCACAAAAGGTGTGCTGTGCCAACACCTTTTTTGTGTTGCCACACAAAAGAAACTAATGTGCTAGTTTTTTTTAGCAGATTAGACTTTTGTCCAGCACATCTCATAAGATACTTGATTAGAGATTTGGGGAACAGGAAATGCAAGTTAACACCTTAAAGTTGATGTTGTGCTCCTCAAACAATTCCTGAAACATTTTTTTTCTTTGTAGCCAAGTGGATTATCCTTCCTATAAAGCTAAATATTTCAGGTTGTATTATTGCCATGAAAGAGTGTCATAATAACATTTACATGAGTGGAAGGTCCTAGTAGAAGTATAAACAAAGCATCACACTGCCTCTGCCACATTTAACTCTTGTCATATCTCTTACCATTGCCATAATAACATCAGAATATTCTTTTATCATAATATCATGTTCAATAAATGTATTTTACAATTCATCTTAACTTAAACTTGCTTATTTCTTCAGGGTAGCAGGAAAGCTGGTGCCCAGTTCATCTGGCATAGGTCGAGGTCCATCACAGAGCAACACAGGGGACTCAAAGGACTAATTACCACTCTTGTACACACTCAAATCTGAGGGTAGTATCAAGTGACCAATTTACCTAACAGTCAAGCTTTTGGACTGTGGGAGGAATACCCAACATAACGATACATTGCAAACTTTATGCAAAAAGAACCAAGGCTGAAAACCATGGATTTTCTTTCTGCAAGGCAACAGTGCAGCCCCGGGAAACCTACAGAAAATATGAAAATTTCCTTTGCATATTATTGTTACTGTAATAACAGCCACCGTGCAGTAGAAAAGCACGGAAGTCCCTCCATCATGACTTCACATTTTGTCCATACCTAAAAGCATATTTCCTCCTATTTTAGACTTAGACAGACTTTATTGTCATTTTGTATGCACAGGGGTGTATACATAACGAAATTTCGTTGCATACGGCTCAGGACAATGAGATATGAGATATGCGTATGAGATATGAAGAAGGCTGCTTATGCTTACAGTTCAGGTTACACATAAAGCGACACACCAAGAAACCCTGGCACAAACTTTCAGTGTTTGAATGTCGAATATACGGACCAAAGTAAGGACAGAGAACGAGGAAAATGACAATAGAACGTGATTATTGTTCCTGTGCAGTTTTAACTCATAAATGTCAATAACTAAAAGTTGACTATTGGTAGTTAAAAATAATATTGTATACTTTCTTCGGTAAGCAAGGTAAAAGTTTGTATTTTCAAAATGTTAAAAGCAGAGCAATGGTGTTGGTGCTTAGTCTGTGGTAAGCTTATATACAGCCACTTGGAAGTTGCCGAAATTTACACCAGCACTCTCAACAACTTCGTTGAATACATCGATATATTATCGCTTGAGTCCCTTTCTTTCTTGTTTAGCCAACTACCAGAGTCCTATGAATGAGCACCATTGTAAACAAGTTGTCAACGTGGACATGGAAGGGAACTTTAATCAACTTGCGTAAGTTAACGTGTCTGGACGTAATTCAGAAAAGAAAACGTTAATGTTAAATTTCACTAACCTGCCGCCGAATGAAGCGCTGTTACGAAAAAGTTTTTCACCTGTTACTTTCCAACAGTCGAGTTTTATTCCGCCTCGGATTCATTTTACGTTTAACTGTAATGTCTTACGTCATGACGTCTTAAGAAAACGTGTTTGGGTCATGTGATCTGCCGTTAAAGACAGACAGAAATGGACTTGGTTTTGACTACTGTCAATATTATGTATTATATTCGTAATTTAATGTTGCATTTTATATTGATAGTTTTGTTGTTAATATAGCACCGATTTTAATATATTTCTAAGAAGTTTCTGAACTGAAACTATCGGTTGTATTTGTCATATGCCTTTCAAAGAACGTAAACGTTAAAGTGTTATATTTGGGAACAAACACTAAAAAAGCACAATCGATCGAAAGTCAAGTATTAGACACCTGACCTGTTATTAGTTAAGGGACATCCAACTCCCTTTTTTAGATTATATGGAATTCTGTATTGCATAGAAAACAAAAACAGAAATCCCCAAAATTCAGAATCTTCGGCCCGCTCTCTGTCGCTCTTTATTCAGTCTCTCTCTTTAAAAAAAATAAAATAAAATCTTTTTCTGTTTTTATTGTATTGATTTATTTATTTATTTTGAGTTTACATTACAAAATACTAGAACAATGCTGTCAGTCAGAATTACAACTGGGGAGGTTGGTGGTCATAGCACAGTCCAAAGTTGAGAATGAAGCATTGCTGCCATGCATTTAAAACATAGTAACTTCTTCTATATTTCACTGGACAAATTGTAATTTTTCCATATTTAAACAAGACACTTTACAGTATTTATCAAATTCAGGTCTCTTTAAGGTCCAATACCCATATCTGTTTGGAGAAAGACAGCCGAATCCCCTATATTATTATTAAACATTGGTCGGTTTTGTAATCCGCATATTTGTAATTGGATGCAGGATTATGTCCACACATGACCATTTAAAGCCATCCTTGTAATCCCTTTCTCTTCTCAGACACCTGTGTTGGTAAGGAGTACAGAGGGATTAAACACTTTGCTGGGGGACAATACAAGGACTTAACAGGTACAAATATTTCCTTTAATTTGGTATTGTCATTTACACTCATGATGTGTACTTGTGATTAACAATGTTGTTATTGATATCATAACTTTAATTTTTAATTTTAAGTAGCATTAATAGGATATAACAGCACCAAAGTGAGTAGATGAATTATTTTCCAGTTAAAGTTCTTTGTATTTGGCAGATTACATTTGTTTATGTGTTTTGGTGGTATAGACAAGACTTTTATTGCCATGCTTTCTCAGCCAGTTGATAGTAAGATTGCCTTTAGTGACTGTCATGGCTGCCTGACCACTCTTTGCAACTTAACAGTGAGCTTTGGAGAGTGTTTTATTTCCATTGCCATTCTTCAGGTGTGGTGGGAAGAAAATCTAGTTAACGGTTTGACTGCAGACATGGGCTAATTAAGCTGAGTGGAAATTGTCTAGTGTATATTGACTGGTTTATGAAGATCAAGACAGTTCTTTACTCTGCGTCAATACCATGTCTCTTGTATTTCCTATTTTGAAGCATGATTAAGAGAAGTCAACTTCTCTTCCTCTTTTATAACCCAGGAGTCCATGAACTGCTAATCTCAAGGTCTGATTTTTCAAAACAATTTAATTTGGGATTTTGCTTTTGCAATAAAAATTATGTTTTGTGTTTAGCTTCTATTGCATCTTAACCAGGGGTGCCAATATGTGCGGGCACACATGTAGTCATTTTTACATGTGTTGAAACAATGTTTTTTTTGTTGCTGTATTTGACAGCAGCAGCCATGGTGGATGCAGCTGCAGCAGAGCAGTTCCTGGATGCCAACCCAGCATTCGCAAAGCAGTACTATGACATAAATCTGAAGCCCCAAATAATCTCAGACCTGCTGAACAGCAACCGGCAGCCTGTGATGGACATCAAAACCTTCCATGATCTGACCATGGTGGATGAGAGTGAGATTCTTTTTGACCTGGTACGGGACATACAGGACAACTTGCAGACTGAGCGTTCGATCTTCAAGCTCATGAAGCACCTCAGCTACATGATGAGGGCGGACCGTATGAGCCTCTTCATGTACCGGCAGAGGAATGGCGTGGCTGAGCTTGCCACAAGGTCACTGAAGCTTTTATTAATTATTAATGTTTCTTTTTAAACAACACTTTTTTTTAGTATGCATACTCTACTCCATTTTCCAGCAGCTATGTAGATGGTAGCTGGATCTGTGAAGCTTGAGAACCTGAAAACCATATTTAGCAAAAGGATGAAACTCATTTAAAAAGGTTGTTAAAGTAAAGTTTCATTTTCTAATCAGTTTTATTTTAAGTTTTCCACACCAAAGTTTAAGGTTGCAGATTATTATATATCCAGATATATTCAGCTTTTTTAACTTGCAGGCATTATGTAGTTTTACTCCTACATTTCATTGTCCTCTAGAATTCAGCACAGCAACACACTTATACTAGTGCTAATGTGGAGGGTTTAATCAATTGCAGTGCTTCAGGGCCCACATTTAAAGCAAGGCCTTAATTGCTTGTCTTTAATTTAGTGAGTTTCATCAATTTCTGACACTTTAAGTTTCCCCTTGCTTTTTATGAAGGCAAGGCAAGTTAATTTGTACATAAACATTCATAAACAAGGTAATATTTCTTTACAGAAATGTAATCAAGCAAAAAATACATTAGGAAATTAAATGCAACAAAAGGCATAAAGAATCATCCCTCAACTGCGTCATTTATTATATATTTCCTAATGTTTTCTCTGTGCCTTTTAGATTATTCAACGTCCATAAAGATGCAATATATGATGAATGCCTGGTGCAACCTGAAAGTGAAATTGTATACCCGCTAGATATGGGCATAGTGGGTCATGTGGCCACGAGCAAGAAGATGGTCAACATTCCAGACGTGACACAGGTAGGCCATTTTGACTTTGGTCCATTGGTTTTCTGATGGTCACTTTCAAATCCATACTTTGTTTAAGATAAACTATTCAACTCTGGTAAAATAAGGTATAAAAAAAGAGCTAATAATGCTTCAATATCTTTGGTATGATTGATAAAACAGTTTAATTATAATGTTCATGTTGAATATTTCTTTCTGTTTGACCACCAGAGGGCGCCAGGATCCCACCATTCCGCCGACTTAACTTTCATTTAACCAAAGCCAGCTCAATCTCATTACAGTGAATACTTTTGACATTTAAAATAGCCACAAAGCCTTTTTTCTTATCTACCCATCATGCTCCCACAGATCCTCAATACATCCACCCACTATGCCCACACCTGCCCAAAGTGTTATTGTGACATTTACTAGTAATAATGAAGCAAAAGACAAAACTTAACTGATGCATTACAAGCACTTCTCTGTATCGTGTCCTTTCATGTGAGATTAGAGAGCTCAGCTGCTGACGTATGAAGACAACAGACCAGGGATAATTGTTGCCTTTTTGATTTTTTTTTTTTTTCATCTGGCACTTCATGTTGCCAGGCCTGCCTGTTGTGCCTTTTCTTGTGAGCCATGACAGAACAAACCTCATTTTGGTCGAAACCTCAGACCATGAAGTCACAGCCTCACATGAGCAGATAAAAGAAAACTGTAACGATCAAAGACTCCAAGGCTCAATTTTCCCAGTGGCAACAAAAGAACAGCTAATGTTTCTATTTAATTGATTGGCTTTATGTTGCCAATGCATGAAGGATGGCTTTTTAGTAACAGACTGGAAGTCACTGTCTCTGCATGCTATTTCCATCCCAATCCAATCTAGCAGAGGCCTGTGCTGCACCGTAGGTGGGGATTATGCAGTGAGTGACTAAGCGCTGTCCTAAATTTCCCATCATCATTTGTCTTTCCCTCGTACAACTAAATTTAACAATCCCATCATTTACAGGATGGATTTAATTCATAATTTAACGTGTAGTTACTCAATAACTGTCAGTGTGTTTGTGCCTTTGAGGAAGTAAGACAGAGAACCTGAACATGGAGCAAGTTAATCTGTCCAGAATTAGAGCGATCCCAGATTATTCCCATAGGTCACACAAGTCCTGAGCCACTTTCCCCGACTCAGCACAATAACACCTTTGGGCTGCTCTGCTCTAGTTCTCATCATTGTCTTTTACTGTGGAAATAACTTGAATTTGCAACAATTTTACAGAATTTTAAAAGCTTAATTTTTAAAGATTAGGTGAAGAAATGTGACTCTTGACTTCAAATTTTAAAAGATGCTGCATAGCTTTTGTCTATCTTTGATTTCCCACCAACACAGTCTCAAAATGTAATTCAATTCAGAAAATGTCTTAGTGTAAATCAACTGGGCAAAGCTGAAAAACTGCCTGTCAGAATTGTGTTTTGTGGTAAACTAGAATAAGTTAAAAGCTGATTCAAGATCATCCAAGACTTCCTTCTAATGATTTATCTCTTTGTTTCCCACTATACAGCTCTGGCTACTCTACAGTAAAAAATTAAGTTTTAAATTGATTTCCAATGTAACTAAGTTGTCAAAACATATTTTCATAAAGAGCTATCCATAACACTAACTGTTTTGGCCATTTCATTCAGCTTTTTAAAACCAGTATAGATTGACTAAAGGTTCTATTTGTAATTAAAAGTTTAGTTGTGTAGATGAGAATGCATAGAGAAACCGGTTATTATCCTATTTGATGGCCATATCTAGAGAGGAGGAAGAGTAGGAGGAATAATGCCCAGAGTGAATTGAGTTTGTAGCATTTATAGGTGTTTACCAACACTAAGCTGTTCACCATTATAGCTTAAATGACCTAAGACTAAAGGAGTAAGATATCTATTGTGTGCTTCTCTTCATAGAGTCCACATTTCAGTAATTTTGTTGATGAACTGACTGAGTATGAGACCAAAAATATCCTCGCCATCCCCATCATGAATGGTAAAGATATGGTGGCAGTCATGATGGCGCTCAATAAATTGGACGGACCGTGCTTCACTGCCAAGGATGAGGAGGTAAACTGTCTTAATCTTTGCACAAATAGTTAAATAAATGTTCTGAAGTAAAAAGTAGAACTGCTGTGAGAAAATGTGTGTTTTTCAAGGTTTTCTTTGATTTTTTCTAAACAATGTTCTCCTGTCTTAATTTTTAAAATGTTAAGAGTGCAAGCATTAGTGGTTGACTGGACGCCGGTGACATTGAAAGCAAAATAAAACTATAAAGTGATCTGCTCCATCTGTTCTTATTTCTTCCAGACTCTAAACAAATATCTTAACTTTGCTAACCTGGTGCTGAGAGTTTACCACCTGAGCTACCTGCACAACTGCGAGACGAGGAGGGGTCAGGTAAGAATCTGACTCATAAAGAAGATTTTGATACATTTGAGATGCATAAATGATGGACTGAATAAGCTGACTACAAAACTAAAGGAAGTCTAGTTGCCCTCTTTTCACATATATACACACATATAGAGATAGACCTTTGTCATATATATTGAAACTATTATTAGTCGGTATATGGAAAAAGCAGCAGATGAGCTGGTAAAAATCCATCTCTTCTTTTATTTCATTATTCAGGTACTGCTGTGGTCAGCCAGCAAGGTATTTGAGGAGCTGACAGACATAGAGAGGCAGTTCCACAAGGCCTTGTACACAGTGAGAGCTTTCCTGAACTGTGACCGCTACTCTGTTGGTCTGCTGGACATGACTAAGACTAAGGTAGGTTTTCACTGATACAAACTCAAAACATTCCATTGTAAGTCATATTTCAGTAGTATAAATTCTTTGTAATCAGATATACAAAATAAATATATTTTGTTTAATTAAAAACTTCAAAACAAGAAAATAAGGGCCTTCATTTAGGCAGTAATGGTAGGTAAAAGACAAGTTCCCCTGGATAAATTGGACTTTCAGGAAGATTCAAGCTTTTTATCTTCAGAAAATCTCCAATCAGCTATTTTATAAACTTTTTTTTTCTCTCATCCTTTCTCTAATCCTCTAGAATTACTAAACCAAAAATGCTGAATTTAAGACTTGCAAAGTAGATGTGCCAAGTGAAATCCTCCCCATCACATGCATGTCAAACGGGCCCAGTCCAGACTTTTTTTGCACAATAAGTATGTAATGCTTTCAATACAGCAGTTTGTAAAACGTTTAAGCAAAGGTTTAAATTCTATTAATATAGCAGGGAAACTGTTTAATGTCAATGTTCAGTTTTCCCAGTTGTAAAGACAGGTACATAGGAACGAAGAAGTAGGATTAATTTGCTGGGTTATACCAACATGTTGTTGCTTTTATATAATACTAATCCTTTCTGTACCATTCCTATATTTATTTTAACTTTCGGGATGTGATATTTTTTCCTGTCCAATCTACATCTCTAAATCAGCTTAAACGTTTAATGAACTTCATTGTATATTTCTGATAACCAGCACATTATGTTATTTGTTTGCATTGCCTCTCACTTATTACAAGCTGCTGACAGTTTATTCCAAACACCTGCTTAATGTGAACAAATGCACGTCTGACTGCACAGATGGTTCAATGCTGGAACATCATTATTGAACCAGAATAAACAAGAACAGAAACATCTTTAAGTGCTTTTCCAAATACAGAATTATTTTTTTTACATCTTTGTAAAGCAATGCAGTTTTTAGCAATCTTTTGTACACAAAGATTTAAATGCATCCAAGTAATAAGAAATAACCCACAGGATCATCTGTTTTTGCTCATGTTTAAATCCCCCTTTTTTCACTTTGTGTCTGCCTGCAGGAGTTCTTTGACTTGTGGCCGGTACTGATGGGAGAAGTTCCACCATATGATGGACCCAAAACTCCTGATGGCAGGGTAAGTATGAAAGATAGCCATTACAAATACTTTTTCTTTACCTTTTAATCTGATTGTCACACATTCTCTTGAGAAAACCTTTCACCATCTACAGAGCCAGTTCCATATTTTACATCTTTATCATTTTAAGGTTTTATAATAAAAGGTGACAGATTTTCCAGAGTTTGGAGAGTTTTCCATGGTCTCTTAACTCGACAGCATCAATCTTGGTAGAGCTCACCTTTACATTGTTGCTTAATCATTCAATTATTATTGTACATATTAACAACAGACTAGATCCTACACCTTAAATGGTGATATATAGAATATGTGTTGCTGTTCCTGTTTGTTTTTTGTCAAGTATCACTAAAAAGTTTATTTTGCCAGGAACATTTGGAAAATATTGAATTTGTGTTATATGTAACATTTGATCATGTATTTTGAACAGCCAATCAGAGTGGGTCTTCTGTAAACATTTTACAATGCTTGAGAGTCAAACACATTAAGAAATATTAAAATTTTAAGATGCCATCCATGGGAGATAATAGGTTCTTGTATCTGTGATACTTTGATAGAACTTTGCAGTTCTTGTAGGTGAATGGTTTGATCTATGTGTTCACACTCATTACATGTAATAAAATGTCTTGGTAAATTCTGTGTTTCTTCCTCAGGAAATTATCTTCTACAAACTGATTGACTATATCCTCCATGGGAAAGAAGACATTAAAGTCATTCCGTAAGTCATGACACTGATTTAGGTTTGGGATGCAGAAAATAGTCATCAAAAAGCAAAGAAGAGTTTGAAAAGATGAAAGACATGCAATATGAGCTGTGATCCAGTATCCTATCTGACAGCATTCTCATGTGGTCTAAAATGAAATAAAATAAGGTAATTTCTATTTAGATTTGAAATGTGTAATTCATAGACATTAAATAAGGACACTAAAGGACACTTGCTGACCCGAATTTTTCAAAAACGAGATACTGAAAGTTGTTTGTTCAGGGATGAGGCCTGGCTAGACACAATTGTTTCTGAGGAATTTAGAAGAAGTGTGGTAACAACAGACAATATTACGGGTCTTACAATAAAAATTGACCACTGTGACTAACTAACCATAACGTTTAAAACACTTTTTTTTTCTCTATATTAACAATTTTATTAAATATCTTTTATTTTTCATATTTTTCATCCCTAGGAGTCCTCCAGATGATCACTGGGCTCTTGTCAGTGGTTTACCTACTTATGTTGCAGAAACTGGGCTGGTGAGTGACTCAGACTCTTATTAAGACTTTGACTTACAAGTCTCATTTAAGGTTAATTTGACATTTGTGTCAAACATGATAAAACATATTGATAATAAGAAAGTCACATCCATTTCAAAAAGTGACAAACATATTTTTGTTGATTTTGTTATTAATGATAAATAATATATTTTTAATATTTTATTGACTAACAAACTTCTGTGCCTTGATCCAATTTCTGTCCAAAGAGGGAGATATTTACTGTCTCTACCGGCACTGTACTCCACTCTAGTAGAGTACTTCCAAGAAAGTAAACTAGAATTAATTTCGAAAACTAAACAATTGGTCAAAGAAGTGTCTCATAAAGAAATTTGAGTTGTCTCACAACAGAATGTATGACTACAAATGATCAAAACATTCCTCATTTTCATTTGATTTAACTAAGCTTTTATTTCTGCTGAACAGAAGTCTTTGTTAAATAAAGTCTGTCCTCTAAAAAGATGTTTAAAGAAAAGCTGAAACAGCTCCAGTGGATGCTGCTGGAGGTTTGATGAACAGGACACCATTAGGCATTATTACACAGCTGTCAGTGTAAACACCGCTGTAGAAATGAAAAGTGCGACGCGTCGTACCGCTCTGATGTAGAATTGTAATTTCTGTGGCTATTGTAATTAATCACTGAGAGCTTTTCCTAAAGTGCTGAACCTAACTTACTCGTCTGTTCTCTCCTCGCCATCTGTCTTCCTTACATCCTCTCATTTTCTTTGGTGCTTTTCATTTTCAAGTCTACATCATCTTCCCTCTTTACTATCATTCCTGTTGCTATTATGTGAAAGGTGAAAACCTTACGTCTCTACAAAGCCTCATATTCATAAATTGGGGATGAAACGACAAGCCAAAGTGACACTGATGGTTTTTGTTCTGACACTGGGATGTGAATAAATTAGAAATGGAGCAATAAAACTTTGTCAGCTGCTAGAAATTATATATGAACATGTGTTTCTGTCTGAAAAGGTGAATCTGGAGGATTTATCATGGGAGAATATGCTGATGTCTTCTCTTCTCTAGCGTAGCAACATATTTTATTCAGATCCATATGTCTATTTTGTTTCAGCCACATTTACAGTAGATATTAGTTTTAGATTGTAGACTTAAACATACATTGAACCTCTCCTCTTGCTTTTTTGTTGCTTTTGTCCAGATTTGCAACATCATGAATGCTGCTGAGGATGAGTTTTTTCATTTCCAGGTAAGAAAACATTTTTCGATGTTTGTTCCTGATGTCTTGGTTTGAATCACTTAATGTTCAATTATAATCTACAGTGGTCTTACATTGTCATCCGCACAAATATCCTGTGAAGTTTGAACTTTTAAGGACTTATTTGAATACTTCTTTTATGGAGTACATTGAATTTACACCAAAAAATATCCACGCAATTTAAAAACCAAAAAAATTAGAGCACTAATATAAATTTATTATGAATTTTGTAAAATATACACTGTCAAGATTATATATACAATGTTAAATATATGTATATATCTGTACTAACATATGTCTATCGAGTTGAGAAACCACATGTTTTTGTACAGAAATGTCTGCCTTAATTCTGGATAAACGTTTGATTACCGGTACTCTTCTTGTCAGAAATGTTAGAGGCCTGGTCGGTTTCCTGTTCCCTCTTTGAAGCATAACCCACAGATTTTAAATAGTCCTACAGTGTTCTCATGTCTGAAGGTCTCTCGAGTATTTGAGATTTGTATTGTTTGATTAATAAGAATACTTTTTAATATTAATTTATTGTGTCACAGTTTCTAGAATATGCTCACAGTTTCAACACATATGCAATTAAATGAAAAATGTACATAACAAACATTAAAATCATTTCCATATTGTTGTGAAAATGTCTTAGCTGTACAGTATGTTCATATTTTTTTTTATTTAACAAAGATTCCTATGACTGTGATAATACATATATTAAAAATTCAAAGCCTCCCTTTAAACAATAATGTTTCCTGTTAGGTAAGAATCCAGATGTAGCCTGTGTTGTTGCATTATTTTGTATGTCTGTGTTTGTGCGTGTGGCTGTGTCTTTATCTGCAGACAGAGCCGTTGGACGAGTCTGGCTGGACCATTAAGAACGTCCTGTCCATGCCAATTGTCAACAAGAAAGAAGAAATAGTGGGTGTGGCCACGTTCTATAACAGGAAGGATGGGAAACCCTTTGATGAAATGGATGAAACGCTGATGGAGGTAAAGGTTCTGCTTGTGTGTGTGGCTGCACTGAGTCACTGGTTTATAAATATACTACAGGCCATTCAGACACTCTGCATTATTTATCACTGAGCCTGAGGGCTTTCCACTGACGTTTTACTGTGTAACTCAAACTTAAGTCATGACAGTTTGATCTTCAGCAGTCTTTTCTCATTAAATGAAGCTTTTAATTCTTAAGTCATTTTTAACTTATTGTCTGACTAAGAACATTTCACTATAGGGGTGAAGTCAAATTTAAGAAACTCTTTATTTCCTTTTTTATTGAAGATCCTGAAGCTGTAGTTGCAGGGAAAAAGAGACTTTCTGCATATTCCATCAGGAAATTATGCTAAACTTCTCCATAACATTAGTTTAATTTTATTGAGTTGTGAGGATAATAGTGACCTCTACTCTATAGGGTTAGGGCCTGCACTTTGACTAGGACATTGGAATATCTTCATTCTTAGCTTTCTCAGCCATTATCTTATAGATTTTCTGTTCTGTTTGGGGTAAATGTCATGTTGATAACCCATTTTGGGCACAAGCTTCAGAAGTCAGAAAGATGATCTTATGGTTGACTTAACAATACTGTAAATTCTCAGTATTTGTGGAAGTTAGGTACCTCAACTACCCAATAATAGCTGAAGTGCACAAATGCTTAAGATCTCCTCTAAAAACAAATGCGTATTTCAATTGTTCAAATAATAAATATACCGTAGCATGGATGAATATGCACAGTGAAAAAGATTATAGCGCTTGCACAAACTCTAATATTTATAGTCGTCCTTATCTCCTGTCTTGAGGGTACAGCCAATAAAACTCAAAGAAAATTAATGGTCCTCTTGGCAGGTTGGTGTTTGGATGATTTACAAATAACGTATCAAGCTGCATTCAGTTTTGAATATTTTAGATAATCTAATTCAATTCAAACTGGCTTCTCAAACATAGATTGAACTGTTGTCAAATCTTGTCTGACAAAAGTTCATTGTCAAATCAATAAGACATTTTTAAGTAATGGCTTAAAAATGGCTTTATAATGGCTTTATAATAATCAAATTACAAAATTTGATTATTTTATAATTTATTTACTCATTTTTGTAAGGTAACCTTGGATCTTAAAAAGACACACTCAAATAAAATCTGTGATTGTTATCATTATTAGAGTAACAAACCGCAAAGCAAGTGCTCCTCTTTGAAAACAACAGAAATTTGCTTCTTCTTCCCCAGTTTTGTTCTCGCAGCCATTAAATCGTTCCAAATTCTATTACTGTACACAAGACTTAGAAAATCAAAATTTGAACATCTTCCCAAAATATTTCTAACGGGCAAGTTCTAACTTGACAGTTTATAAAACCCATAATACAGCGATAAGCAACAAAATGGTCAAACTGACAAGTAAATGAAAAATTTATATTAATTAACTTTCATTGTTCTCTATTTGCACAAAATTTTCCACCAAAAATTTGGAACATTAGTTCTCTCATGTGTAGAAAGTGAGAAGTGCATGCTTTTTCTCTCTGTCACACTTGTGTCCAGTCTCTGACCCAGTTCCTGGGCTGGTCTGTGCTGAACACTGACACTTACGACAAGATGAACAAGCTGGAGAACAGGAAGGACATCTTCCAGGACATGGTGCTGTACCATGTCAAGTGTCGCAAGGACGAAATCCAGAACATACTGGTTAGTAAATAAATTAAAGGAAAGAGACCTGGTGTTCATTGTTAAATTGAGTAGAGGGGGTAGGGGGTGGGGGTTAACAGAGGGCACATTTAAAATACATCATTTTATTAAAAATGTTTAAATTCTACTAGAATTCAACAGTTTTCCATGCCTCTTGTCCCATATGAGACTAACTGTGAAACTAATGGCTGATAAAGAAATTAGCTTTAGGACATGAAAGGTTCAGATTTTTCGTGGAATGATTTCTTGCTAATCACAAAATAAATGTGTTTGTAGATTGATGATTTTACATTTAAAAATACCACTATTGTGATTTCATTTTTTTCTATTGTATTAAGGCAATGCTATGAAATCCTAAAAAATCAGTTTCACAAGACTATTGTGACACTAAAAATTTAAAAACTACAAGCTTCCCTGAAACAGAATCAAACAAGTCAGTTTGGAAGCAGCTTTTTGATGTAGGTGATATAAAATGGAGGCAAGCATCATCTATAAGATGAAATAAGCTGTCAGATTTTCTATGAGGTGATTTGTCAGCGGGTAGAAAGAGAACAAAAGCTAAGGGAGATCACCTATTTTGACCTTAGATCAGGAGTGAGCTGATTGATGCTGTACAGTTTCATCCAAGGTGAATGTTTATGATGTATATTTCTGCAGGACACCAGAGCGAGATGGGGAAAAGAACCAGATGAGTGTGAGGAGGAGGAACTTCAGGAGATTCTGGTAAGCACTGAGCATGTCATTAAAGGAAAAAAACAACATGTAATGTATAATATGAATATATAGCAAGGATTCATACTTTCCTGTCTAACTAGTAATTGCAGTTGTAGAGTGACAAGGCTTTTACATCTTTTCTGGTGTTACATCCAGTAATTTCAATGTGTGTTGCTTAGACTTTTAATTTGTGTTTTACTGCGACAGACCAACACAAAATGGCACATAATTGTGGATGGAATATGACACATTATTTTAAGTTTTTACTGCACAAAATCTAAAAATTCTCCTCCTCTAGGTAAACACTACAGCTACATGTTTCCTATTCTTCCTTGCAATATGACTTAAGCTCAATCAGATTATATTAAAAGAATATGCAATCATTAAATTTTAACTCAATTGAGCCAACGATTCTCAGTTGAATTTAGGTATTGATTTTGACTTGCCCATTCTAAGATCCATTCCCTGACCATCTTGAAGAAAAGCGTTCCCTACAACATCTTGCTGCCACCAACATTTTGATGTTGGTGGCATTCATGTCCCCTACATGGCTTGTAGCAAACTGTAGCTTTTTCTATTACAGTGACTTTCCTTTTCAGTTCCTAAAAGCCAGATTATTGTAGTGCACCACTAATAACTGTCCTGTCAATGGACTTCTGCAGCGTTTAGTGTTAACATGCACCTGTTGGCTGTAACCTTGTTTATGCTCTCCTGGATAAGGAAAGTGAAGAGACTTGATACAAATGTTCATAGCTCGTTTTCAGTTATTTTTTAAATTGAAAAAACACAATTTTTTACTATTTTTCTTTAAAAATGTGTTACATGTGCTAGTCTGTCACATAACATCAAAATAAATTATATAGAGGTTTGTAGAATAAACATTAAAAAATTCTTCAGACATAAAATGTTCATATTTATGTTTTATTCCACAGTCTGAAGTTCTGCCAAACTCTAAGAAAGCTGAGATCTTCGAGTTTCACTTCTGTGACTTTGATCACAGTGAGCTGGATCTGGTGAAATGTGGCATTAAGATGTACTATGAGCTGAAAGTGGTGGACAAGTTTCACATTCCCAGAGAGGTCAGTGCCTTCTTTACTGGTACTGCTGCATGTCTTAATTATTTTAAGTGCTAAGATGGAGGAAATTCTTTCTTGGCACAGAATTTTTAACATCAGAAAGGCAACAGGACTCTGCAACACACTGACATTTTCTTTAAAAATAACAGCCTGTGTTCTGAAAGCTGTAGAGTTAATCATGTTCTACACCTATTTTTTGCAAATTTTTCTCAACTGGATAATTTCAAGGCTCACGGGGACAAAACTAGAATCTCTGCAGAAGGGCTGAATGGAGATCATGCAGCCGTATTTTCCTAAGTGTGTTGCAAGAAAATCTTAAATTTATTTTTAAGAATTACTTGAAAATACAAAGACGTTACCAAACAAACTTTATGATAATAAAGTTTGTTTGATATTAATATAATTCAAGCATGATTCCTAGTTGTTTTTTTTCCCCCAACTTTGGTAACCTGCTAATTCATCAATGTGCTGAATTTAAAAATGAATAAAAAAAAAAAAAAGAAATATTTTCCCAGCTGTTCAGGGTTCATAAGAGCTATGATAATACATGAGTAATTCTAGCAACAATGGTAGCTTTATGCATCAAACATCAGTATTTTACAATTAGAATAAGAGCCTTACCTTATTTTATCTGTTTTTATCACACAGGCTTTGGTGAGATTTATGTACTCTCTCAGTAAAGGCTACAGGAAGATCACCTATCACAACTGGAGACACGGATTCAACGTTGGACAGACCATGTTCACACTGCTGATGGTCTCACACAACTAATCTGACTCATTCCTCCACCTCCTTCCTATTTCCTTCGTTCCCTGAGTGCTCATCAGTTCCTCACCTCATGCTCCCCTTCCTCCTATCAGGCTTTACACCCACTCTTTCATTTAGCCTGCCCTTCATTTTTTCCCTGATTTGAGGTGATAAAGATAATTTCTTCTCTTCCTTGCTCTTTCTCAGTTCTTACTCATCTGTGATTTCCTGTAATGTGTTGTAAAAAAAGAGCATGAATGGAATAGTTTTAATGTGCATCTAGAAGACTAAGAAAAGTGAAAACAACAAAGGTAATGGACTATGTCTTTAAATGAGAAGTCTTGTCTGAACAGAGCATTATTTATTGTCATTATTGTTCATACAACCTGGACCTGTAAGGAAAACTCTTATTTGTTCGTGAGACTGATTCATGTGTAGTTCTTTTTGTTGCTGACCCCGTTTTAACCCCTCATTTCTATTTCTGTCTGACTGTTGGGTTGTTTGTGCTCTCAGACAGGTGATCTGAAGCGTTACTACACAGACCTGGAGTGCATGGCAATGGTGACTGCTGGATTCTGTCATGATATCGACCACAGAGGAACCAACAACCTGTACCAGATGAAGTAAGAGCTGCAGGACTGAGGGGGAAACAGCACAGAAGCATGATGGGATTTATCTGCAGCTATTTTTAAAAAAATAACAATTTTTAAAAAAATCATGTATAATCAATAACTAGGTGGTGGGTGAGACATGGATACACTTCGGTGTTCCAAGGAAACAATGATCTAAAATAAATATCTAAGATATTTTTGAACAGATAAAGCTGGTGGCTTCAAAAATATTGATTTCAGCATGTTGAAAATTTATGGATTGTCCAGGAAGCCCGAGATGCTCATTACATGCTTAAAAGTTATTTTCAGCAGGTACTTTTAATTTAACAATCAAACCTTATCTTTACACATACAGTGAGTTATTGAAAATCACTGTATGTCTTGGAGCACATAATTTTCACCTTGTGATAATGAGAGAAACTCCATTATAAATTCAAACCTTTGCAACCAATCCTTTTTTTGTTATTGTCATTAATTGAGTTACATGCTGTTCAGTCATTATGTGACAGAAAGCGAATTGTTCAAATGAAACCAGTACTGAATGAAAAAGTAAAAGGAACTTTTACTCAACTCACAATCCAGGCTTGTGTGATTTAAATTGAAGTCAAAAATTGTATGGAGTATAATAAATAATTTAGATTTTTTGTTGTTGCTGTAATGACCTACATTCTTCATGAGCAGAAGCTACATCCACTAAAACTTGATTGTTGAGTTACTCTGAGCCAGTTTGATTGAGTCCAGCGTACACCTGTCACTCTTTCTGTACTTCATACGGATTACCTGATCTTGATTCTTTAGGTAAAGGGAATGACACACAGAGGACGTTGGTTATCTGTTATTGACTAGATACGCCTCCAGCTGCTGCGCTCCACCTGCTGATGGATGAGCTAATGAGTATTGCCATTAGCTGTGAACACACCAGGCCAAGCCCTCCCTGAGCTTTAACATGCATGATTTATCACAGTAAAACCTCCCTTCATGCTTTTTGTGTGTGTGTCTCCAGGTCGGGTAATCCTCTGGCCAAACTTCATGGCTCTTCCATCCTGGAGAGACACCATCTGGAGTTCGGCAAGACTTTGTTGAGAGACGAGGTATGATGGCCCGTGATCTTGCACACCTGATAGGTCACCTGTAAAAAATGCAGTTTTGAAGGTAAAAGTAAGACGTTTAACCCAAACAATTATTATTCATAAATTTTATTGCTTTCATTTTTTGCTTCCCACAAAAGAGGTGGTTGACTTAAAACTTCTCATTTTGCTCCTGAAAAATAAACTCATGTAATATGCTCAACCAGGCTTCTTATACCCCAACCACTCAACACATTCTCTTTCTCCTCGCCTGAGTGACATGTTGGTACCTTCATTTGAAGAGACGTTTTCTCTTGTGTTTCAGGCATTAAACATTTATCAGAATCTGAACCGCCGCCAGCATGACATCGTCATCCACCTCATGGACATCGCAATTATTGCCACAGACCTTGCTCTCTATTTCAAGTTCGTACAAAAATATAATTTCTAAGTTGCATTTACTAGCAAAGACCACAGCACAATAATATGGGTCAATTGCAGTAATCGGAATTAATGTAGAGAGATTAGGCATATGCATGGATCAGTCATTTGAGCTTCATCTGGAAAGTCTCATGCTTTTAGAGTAGGAGTTTGTTTGTATTGCAACTATTAGTACGACTCCCTTGGAGCCCTATGATAAAACCTTAGAAAAAGCTAATTGGAATTGACTGAGGAAATTGATAATGATGGAATATTAAGGGAGGGCAATGAAATGGATCAATCTATTACAATTTAATATCACCTAAGTGAGACTGACTTAAGGTTTAGGTTTTAGGGCACATTTGTTGAGAATTAGTATAGTACAAGCAAACAGAAACTAAACAAACCTGGATGAATGCATGTGAAAAAGTTTTTTTGTTCACACAAGTAGAGATTGTCGTCAGAAGAAGACATGAAGATGTTTAGAAAAAAAATATCAGGATGAAGGTGGTAGCAAAAAATGAATGAGAGAGGTGATGAAGATCAAAAGGCTTTGCATAAACAGATAAGGGTAATCAGTGTAAGAGGATTAATGGGGTGAAAAGGAAATATGAAGAGCATTGGTGAGACTAAATGGTTTCAAAACTGGTCATTAAAATAGATGAGAAGGACAATGGGATGAGAAGGAGTTAAACACAGGGCTGAGAGAGATAAATATATTGAAATCATGAAGAGGGATCAGTATGATGAGGGGCCCGGAAAGAGGTTGTAAAGATAAATTAGGAGGATAAATGGTATGAAAAATATGCATTAAAAAGTTATAAGGATAATGAGTGGGATGAAAGCAAGGTAAGGTAATGTAATTTTATTTATATAGCATATTTTCAGCCACAAGGCAATTCAAAGTGCTTTACATTAATTAAAAAGAAATACAAAACAATATAATAAGCCCAAAAGAAAGAGCAAAAGAAGAAAAAGAATCTAATAATGTTGATTTAAAGTATATAAAATAGATACTTCTGTTCCAAGGTAGTTCTTTCTGGATTGTAAATTTGTTCTAATCTCTGTTTTGGGTTGCTAGATATGTATAAATAATTATCCTCTGTACTTTCTAAGTAAGTTCTAAATTTGTGAAAGTAGTGAGTACTCCCTAATAGAAATTAATGATGAAAGATAAAGATTAGATAAAGTGTGCTGAATGAAGAAGGCAGATATAAATATCAATGCCAAATGATTGGATGTATGGTTGAAGCATTGCTGGCTCCCAGACTGGAAGCAGCACCTTTACTTCATTTTAAGAGGCGATATCTGTGCTTATTTCAATATATTCAGTCATGTCTTTTGATTAACACTTAAAAAAAAAAATCACATCTCATTGTTATAAAATTCTTTAAATATTAAAGTAAATCTTCCTTAAAATAGCTATGTCAAATTTGTGTATAAATTAAATGAGGACTATTTGTTCTGAGGAAGTTTCCAGGTATTTTCTCATCTCAGTCTGTTGTTGTGCTCCTCTGCAGAAAGAGAACGATGTTCCAGAAGATCGTTGACCAGTCAAAAACCTACGAGAACTGGAACGATTGGACCAAATACATGATGCTTGAGACCACCCGCAAAGAGATTGTCATGTAAGCAGAATTGTGCTAAAATAAATGTTCCATAGGGACACAAAGACAGTTAGGTTTCTGTACTGTGTCATGTTTGCAGGGCCATGATGATGACTGCCTGTGATCTTTCTGCCATTGCCAAACCTTGGGAAATCCAGAGCAAGGTAGATCCACGGATGACCTTTTTACAGGGAATATTAGGATTGTAGGTATAAAGTAGCTCTCCAGTGTAGCTCACGACTATCTCTTAATGGTGATAAAACACACTCAGGCACAAACTCTGCGAGAACCTAAGATAGAGTAGGGAACGAATGGTATTTTGTCAGCGCTACCATTTTTCTCAGCAGCGTTCAGCGGTGGTTCCTGATGGCCTCATGCATCAAAAAGCAACCTGCTGCTTTTCATTCTCCTCATCACCGCCTGCCAGTCTCAGCATCTTATTTTAGTGAAATATGTAATGTGCACATTGCCTTCAAGCCAGCAACTATTGCATATCAACATGAACAGCGAGCCTATCTGGCCACTCGACAGGCAGTGCTTGATGGTAATTTTTTACCTTTATTTGGCTGTAACAACCTCACAAAATGTGTTCATTTTCAGTAACACCTGCTTCATATTATTCATTGTAAACACAGACTGAAGTTTCATGGCAAATGCGTCAATGCTGCATCTAAAGGAAAATTAGGTGGTCTTTTGAAGCATAGAGATTGAAGAATTAGAGGTAAAAATAGATGCTTACATACAGTACTACATAACAAGTAATATTTTCCATCACTGTTTGACATTGAATCAGACTAAATATTTCCTGCTTTAACTCAGGATTTCCAAAAGTGTATCTATTTCATAAATGCTGCAATAATGAGAAAGATGTCTTATAACTGCTGCTGCTAATCAGATGGTTACATACACTAGGTTAACTATGTCTTTGTCAAATCTTCAAAAACAAACAAAAAAATACATAGGAACAACTGAGATTTCTCATTATTATGTTTAAAAGTTGCTCCATAACAAACACTGTAATTTTGTTATTGCACAGAGACAGGATAACGGAACCTAATATAATCCAGATTTTAAAAAGAAACATATAAAACTATCCCCACATATTAATAGCTGTTAAATATCTGGATGTAAATCTCAACAGATTTTCAGATGATAGACTGTCTTGTTCATAACATTACTTGGAGACAAAAGCCTGAGCTGCTGTGTAAGAAATTTTGCTGCTGCCGTTTTATTGGGTGATATTTTGTGCTTTTCATCCGGTTCTGGATAAAAAGTGCAATGTCTCTGTACAAGCCTTGGAGCAATTGTTCCTTCAGAACAGGCTTGATGACTAACTCTTTCAAAATGGGTGTGCTGTGCTGAGTACAGAATTTACATATTATTCAACAGATCTTGCAATGCAGAGTTTTTTGGTTTGCGAAGGCAGATAATATGGGCTTTCATTTCATCAAAGACACAAAGCCAGAAAGCTGCCTCGTGATCTGCAAATACTCTTCTCATTGTGGATATTGTAAAGGTTTTAAAGAATGATTTGAACAACATGGAGGGGAAAGATCTATTATATCGTATAAATGTCAGTCTTTTTACAGTTTTATATCTTTGCTCAGTACAAGTGCCACTAAAATTCAAACATAAATCAAAGGAAATTGAGATTGGTAAGCTTCAGTTACTCAAACAAGAGTATTCTTTATGCTTTAAAAGCTATATGCTTCCTTTTTGCATGCATTGGAGACCAAAATATTGACAAGGTGACTGAATACACATCTCAACTCTTCCTCTAGGTGGCGTTGTCTGTGGCTGCAGAGTTCTGGGAGCAGGGAGATTTGGAGAGGACCGTCTTGGAACAGCAACCTATTGTAAGAATTCATCAGAAAATAACCCAAGCTGGATTAATTTATTCTTCTGTACAATACAATAGTTCTACATATGCTGTGATATGGGATGACTGATCTATGTTACCTTTATGTCAAATTTGCTGAAATTTTTTGCACTTTGACTTATTATACCTGTTGCTGTCAGGATGATTCATGCTGCTAAAGATTGTGAATCTTAATGGCTTTTCTACTATCACAAAACTACAACAAAAGTTTTTTTTAGCCAAGCAACAGTGACTTTAATTGGCTATATCAATAATCTTGTTATACATGACCTTTAAAATAATTTATGTGGAAAACTCTAAGTCTGTGAAGACTGTTTTTCTCTTCTGCTGAGAAAAACAGTTCATACAAAGCTGAAAGGTCACTCAGTTAGAACTCCATGTCACAAACCACATACAAGGAAAACAATAAACTGTGGACACACATTTACAGTCCAGTCATATGTTTGAGCTTCCTCGTAAAGAAGTATTCAAAGCCTTAAAATACTGGAAAAATATTTTCATACAAGTATCTAATCCAATGTGATTACTTAATAACAATATTTAAGAAACAAGGCGGTGAGGAGACATTGCAAATATTTTTTTTCTCTCGTATTTAGACCTGAAAATCTCAAACTATGAAGTATTTCAGTTATTTTTTTCTAATTAGTTTTTCCAACTGACTTATTTTTCTTATTTTTAATACATTTTAATGAGAGGAGTAAAATGACTGGAAGGTCTCATGTGTATAAAGTAGGATAAGGCCTTCTTTGAGCTCCCCAGCCGAAGACAGAGAAAGGGAAGGACACGATGAGAACAGAGAGCAATTGACAGAAACACAGACCAAATGAACAGACAGATTAAATTCCCTGTGGTGGCAGTGTTGAGCAGAGAGAAGCCATTATGTGGAGCACTGATTCAGAAAGATCGGTCACCGTGGCCTTGACCCAACCGACCGTACCTTCCCTGGCTCTCCACAGCCTCCTCAGTTTTGTTCCCTCATGTCCTTGAGATGCTCTGAGCGTTCGAAGCTCCATCCTACATGTTTTCACCTCCAAATGTAATAGCATCCATCAGGAGGGAAAACTTTTCATTTTGGTACAGTTTGCACTTTTGCAGCAGAGGAATCTTTGACTCATTGCTGCCTGATCGGACTTTGCAGAGGCTGGGGCACTCAAGCTGTTTTTTTTTTTTTTTCTAAAATGTGTGGGTGGTAACTTTTACTTACAGTTGTGTTCAGGTTGAGCTTGTCACAGAAATTCAAAGTTGAATGTGCTGCTCAAGTACATTTTTTTTTTTCTTATTTGAGGGAAGATAAGTGCTCTGCTAAATATACATTGAATAAACATTGTAAATACTAAAAGGCTACATGATAAAACATAACTTGTTTTTCAGTTATTTTTTTCTATCTGGGTACAGTTTTAGATAAACTTTCATTTGAATGGGTTGAAGTTTGCAACAGACAGCTAAATATGCCAAAGATAAATAAATGATTCATCCATGCCCAACATTAAATCCAGAAATTTAACGTAAAAGTCCTGCTGTTATAAACCTTATAAACCTCCAAACTTTTAAAGCACAAATTGTCTATTGAGTGAAATATTTTGAAAATGTTTTAACCTTGGTAACAAAATTTCTGTTTTGCCCTTTCAAAATGCAAGGCCTTCGTCCTCTCTCTGCTATGGATAAAAGAGCTACAGCTTCAAAACTAAGAAAAGGCAAAATGATTACTGTGTAGAAATAAAAAACTAAATAGACTGTTGAAGCTTATCTTTAAATCCAAAATAACTCTCAAACCATGCCTCATTTTAATCCAGCAAATTAAAAAGATGAAGGGTTTTCTGGTAATTTATTTAAAATATATCTCACAACCAAATAAGAGTCAGTGTATAATCAATGTATAAAAAATACATTAGATATATCATTTCATAATAATAAAGCCAGAAACTGCATGAAAAGATTCTACTTTATTTATTGAACATCACTGTAAAAGTAATGACAGGAGTTTATTCTTTGGTTCATTGATGTGTTACCTTCTTTCTCTCCTTCAGCCTATGATGGACCGAAATAAAGCGGACGACCTTCCAAAGCTGCAGTGTGGTTTTATTGACTTTGTTTGCGCATTTGTATACAAGGTCACACATCATATCTTAGAAATTCAAACAAGTTATTCCTATATGTTTGATGTTCCTTATGTGGCAACTACACAGTGTTTTTGATTCCTTCCTAACTTACTCAGGAGTTCAGCCGTTTCCACGTGGAGATCACCCCCATGCTGGACCGTCTCATGAACAACAGGAAGGAGTGGAACGCCCTCAAGGAGGAGCACGAGGCCAAACTGGCAGCCATCGAGGCCGCTAAGAAGGTCAAAGAGGAGGCAGCTCAGGGCGCCGCAGCAGCTAAGCAAGGTAGGATAGAACGCCAAATGGGACCAAAAAGTCAGGTGTAGCATGTTTAAGATAAAGTTCAGGCTGCAAACTGTTTCAAAGGGCTGGAATCATGAAAGTAACTTCTCATCTGTCTTCTTTCTTTTTTCTTTCTTCTTTCCTTCCTTTTCCCAGCAGCAAGTGCATCCCAGTCAAAGACTTGTGTTCTAAGCTAGGAAGTCTGTTGTCACCCCAGCTCACTCACTGTATGTTTGTAGTGTATAGTTTAAGGTCTGTCTAAACTCACTCTGAAAAACAGATTATCTCCCACAAAAGTCATTTTAGCTTTCTAACTTACTAACATCTTAAATGAACTTTTTATTTTTTCTCTTCTGCTCTTTCTCTGCGCTGTTTTTTTTTTCTCTTGCAGGAATTTGGCTTTTTTCTGAAAATAATACATAAAACAGAGAACATTTATCATGAAAGGAGCCTTTTCTATGCTCCAATTTTTTGATGCAGCATTACTTTGCTGACCTTTATGAATTGACTATAGTTATGTTGCGACATTAACCAAAACAGTGCAGGCTATTAGATATGGGGTTTTTTTCCAAGATGCTTTAAAAACATTAAGGCTACCAAAGTTCAGCTTAAATGTAATTTATTTTGTATTACTGACACATCTTGATACATTTGACATGTCTTCATGCTGTAAAATAGGTAATATTTTATGTTTTTGCAGATAAAAGGTAATAGCTTGTATGAAGGGCATTTGTTGAGTTTTTCTCAGCTTTGTGTTATTAATGTTTCTGTGCTCTGTACATTAAAATCTCTTCTCTGATTCTATTGACTGGAGCATTTTTAATGATTATATGAACAATTCATCATATGAGGAAAAAATAAGCATTTAGGAACTGAATGTTTAACAGTGATGCAAAACTTTTTTCATCATTTGTAAAGATAGGATATAACCGAAGTTTTTCTTGCTTTGTGTGGTTGATTAACTGAACAAAATACTTTTTGTTAGAAATAATATGCTTCATTGTCCATTAAGTACACATAAAGAATATGTTTTCCATCAGCATCAAGAAGGACAGACTATAAAAAGAAATTAAAATAATGAAAAATTTTAGAAATGTCCAGTGCACGTTTTTTTGTAAGAAGAAATGATGTACTAAAATTCTGCTCCACCTAAATGTTAAGTATAGTGATATACTGTAACATAGGGACATTGTTGCTATGTCATAAGAACCTGTTAACACACATATTCACTCAAACATAGTACATGAGCTGTAATATAACTGACTACCTCCAGGTAACAAAATAAACGTAGGCAAGGAAATACACAAACAAAAAATTAAAAGAAAATAAATCATAATGGAAGTATTTAATGGCAACTGTTTATTATTTTTTTCTTGTCTTACTTTCTAAATTTGTAAAAAAAAATCATTATTTTTATGTTTTTAAAAGAAAAAATTTTTTTTGTTTATTCATTTTAAATAAACAAATAATGTGGGATTTTGTAATACCGGTTCCTTCCACAAGAGGGACAAAAATGAATATCTCCCATCCACTAACAAGCAGCTCTGTAAATTAACTTGTCAAAGGTCGTAATATCAAAATACAAAATATTACAAGCATGCACCTTCATCCATGGTGCCTATGTCCAGTGGTCATTAAGTAAAATGCAAGTTACATGTTGGACAGGTCTAAAACATTATCATATGAAATAAAAAAAATAAAAAAATCTTAAACCAATTTTGATTAAAGGCCAGTGATCTTACCTTTTCTCTGTATTAGAAAGTCAATGGCCAAGTGCAGAGGAACTGCTGAAGTGTCAACTAGTAAAAGTACCGTACATGAAAAAGCTGACCGTTTTTGAGGGATGTAAACACCTATTGTCCCTGCGACAGACTGGCGACCTGTCCAGGGTGAACCCGCCTCTCGCCCGGAACGTTAGCTGGAGATAGGCACCAGCGACCCTCCCGACCCCATTAGGGATGAAGGGTGATTAGAAAATGGATGGATGGATGGATGGATGGATAAACACCTATTGTAAAAGTTCCCTAAATGTTTTCACATCTTTAAATAAGCCATCTATTCAAAATTTTCTGACCAATTTCAAACAGGTTCCTGCAGTCTTACAGAAAAAAATTCACAACTTTTAGTGGCTAGTCAAATGAATAAATTTATATTGCATGCATATATATCAGATTCAGTGAATTAATTATCATGAAATAAACATGAATTGGATAAAGGTTGCACTTAAATGTGTTGAGACAAAACATAAACAAAAACAATATCACTTATATCCAGCTCACTAAATAAAAGTTACGCTGCAAGTTCTGATTTCCAGAAGAAGTCTTATTTGAAACTGATTTTTATTTTGTTCTCAGGCCACATGTTTTCAGGGTAAACTCATGAGTATGGGTGGATGTGGTAACATTCTTTATTTAATGTAATTATGACGTGCATGGGTTAGCCCAAGCTTTTGAAAACAAGGCTTTGTTTTTTTCTTTGGAAATATTTCAATGTTTACTATGTTTACTGACGGCTACTCACGCTAAATGCAAAACAGAACATATTTTTTGAGGGTAGTAGTGGAAAACAAATCTTTGTGTTACTTAAACCTCACAAGTGTTTTCTGGGTTGAACCATAAAACAAGTTCTGAGATGGAGTCATCTGGTATGAATTAAACTAAAACCACAACACCATTATAATTTAAACTATGGAAAGTTAAGGTTGTGTGCCACACTTTAGCAACTAATGAGTAAATTGGGTAAATGGCTGAAACTACGGTGCATAGGGCTGAGTTTGCTGAAATAATGCAGATTCTTGCAGGCTATATCTATAATATACAGCATCTATCAGCTGCACTATTTCCTTCTATCAGTGTGTGCAAACTTTAGTTAATGTTCCCACCAAGAGCCATATATAACACTGTTACAAAACTCCACATGATGCCAGAGATGGATAATGAAAACTGATTGCTACAGGATCCTCCACAGGGGGGCAGTTCATGTGCTAATTTCATCACACGCATTCCTCCATTCCTCTCTCCCTTAGAAGCAGTTTTGCAATAATAGCGTGGATACATAATCTTAAGTGTGTCGTCACTGGTGTATGACGTAAGTACCCATGATGTAAGGGCTGTGCTGGGAGCAAAGGATTGCCGTATACGGTGCTGATGATCAGCGTAGCTTGTAAGGCTCGGCTCTGACGCAGGAACATCCCGTGACTGTAGAGGGTAAAGACAGGGGGAGAGCAGCGGCTGCAGTACACCCAGAGAGCCAATAGGAAGGAAGACCCAGCCTCATTCTAACTGTTCAGGGGCAGTCGTGACTGCGATGCTGGCAGCCAGTAAGCCAGAGTGGAGAAAGCAATGCAAGACTATTTATAGGACAGCTATGCATGGGCTGACTGCAGTTTCCAAGCAAAGAAAGTCACTTGACTAGTTTGCCCAGGGTTTCTGACGCAGCAATGCATTTCATAATGCGCTGAGCTCAAGGTTTATAAAATGCCAAAGTTCAGAGTGGATTATATATTGAACTGATGAACCCATATTTACCCAGGTGCATTGAAGTAATACATGTGTTAAGTTTTCCTGATTTACTTTCTGTTTGTTTTTATTCTGTTTTTTTTTTTAGCTTAAATTGAATTTATCATTAATTTAAATACATAATCTCCTTATATACATTTACAGGGAACACAAAGTACAACAGCTTTAAAATGTAGGGTTTTAATACATTTATCATTGTTTGACAATGAACGATATTGTGTAATTTGGTGTGTGTGTTTTTTTTGCATGCTTTACATTAAATTTTACTTGATTTAGAGCCAGGCACTGATTCTAACCCAGAATTAACACAATGCCTTTTCTTTTTATCATGATCCTACTACTGAAAATAATTTTATACATACAGCGCTTTAAATCAAAGTGCTGTATAAGCAATTAACATAAAATAAAACAATTCAATACACTCCATATTTTACCATATTTTATTGGGGCCCAAAAAAGAATCAGGGCCCTGGGCTACTGCCCCTCTAAGATCTTTCTAGCATCTGGCTTGGTTCACAATCATCTCAAACTCCTCAGTTTAATGTTGCTTTACTTTAAATTCTTGTGATGTGAGAAAGTGTGAAGGATCTGAACAAAGTCACACTATCAAAAAATAGAAAATTATATCTGTGTTATCTGTGTTGATAAGATTCTAAAATCTCCAGTATTATCTGATTTCAAAAGTTTTTAAAAATTTTCAAAAGCTTTAAATCAATCTGTTTTAAATCAATCTGTAACAGAACTGACAAAAATAGTATAACTATTAATCTGTCAGTCTTCTGTAAGACTGATAGATTAAGGGCCTAACAATAATTAAAAAACAATATCCATGTCACTTTTGTGTCACAGCAACCCACTTTGATTGCAAAGTGGATAAAAAGCCCACCTAAGTGTGAAATGACGGAGATGGTTGGCTTCCAGTTATGTTAGAAAGGAATATTAAAGAAGCAAAATGAGATTCCAGTAACATTATCTCTAGATGGGAAGTGACCTTTTTATCATTGTCTCAGATTTTCTTTGCACAAGCACAAAACCATGTCAATTTATCTCAGTCTGAGCATGTTGTGTGTGCGTGTGTGTGTGTGGCTACCTGGATCAGCATGCCTCATGAGGACAGTTTAAGAGGCTTATCCAACAACTCCAGCAATAAACAGGATCTATGCAGAAAGCAAATGTATCACAAACTAAAATACATCCACTCCACCTGCATCTGTTCAGCATTCTAACACCAGTGCTCCATGAATCAGCGTTAAAATCTCCTGAGGGGTTCTCAGATGTTGTTGGGTTAATATTATTTATAGACAGCAGAAAATGCATTTCAAACAATGCACAATGACAAGTAATCAGGTTATAGCTTAATCTTTTTTTTATTTCTGACCAAGTTAAACATTTATATTGCTCAACTGTATATGACTGGATCTCATATTGTTCAGCCTGCTTTTAAAAACATAGGTACAAAATCAATGTGCTTAAAAATACATTTACCAGTAAAATGAGCCATATATTCTGCAAAACAAAATAATTAACCTTTTTAGACATAGCTGAAGATGACACATTTAATAAGATACCATCTAGTGTTTATCTTCAACTTGAACTGTTTAAAATTAATAGGAAGAAAACATATTTGTGAACAATGCATGCTCATAGCCTACACATTTTCTCTTGAAGTTACAGATCAGGAATGTTGAAGATTTTAAAATGTTTACTTAGAAAATAGATCCTCCTTTATTCTTGAACTTCTGCAGCTGGTGTATAAGTTGATCAAGCCAATCACCCTCAGTAAAAATTTTTATTTTTTTGTGGAATCAAATTTTTTATACTAATCTTTTGTGTCTGAGTGAACTTCATTACTTCACAGGACTGATTTACTAAATATATGTTGGTCCCTTGGTTCTATCATTCTCTTGACACACTCAAAAATTTAAGAAATAATTCTTCACAGTAGTTTTAGCTAAGTTGGTTTAGCTAAGACTTTTTATGTACTAAATGGCTCATTCAAAGTCTAGACTGAAGTCCATCTGAGAATCTGTGACAAGAGCTAAAACTGATACACACACTCTCCACCCATCCCAAGAGCTATTTAGTTCTTGAGATGGGTAAAAAAAACTTTAGCAAAAGAATGATTTCACAAACCACTGATAGAATACAGTGGACACTTTTAAGATATGGATTTTCAAAACCATATCCTTTACAATTTTATCTTCAAAATCAGGACATGAAAATGTTGTCATATACAACAATATTCTGCTTCCCTATGTAAATTTACATTATTTTTTAGAAAACACTGGAAACAGAAGCAAATAATATATGCTTTATGTTGCGGAACAAAACCCCTCTGACTCATTTATTAGTATTTGGAAATATATTACTCATGCAGTGGCAAGTGCTGAAGCATCTCTCTGGAGAAAATATGTGAGTGGAGCATATTATTGCTCATATGAGCAACAGTGCTGGGTATTGTGTATCTTGATGTTTCTATTATAGAACATAGTGTTGCACATGTCATTAGGGCAAATTTGCACATGATGTACTCAGTTTTTGCCTGATGGTATCAAGTCGATATGTCAACAATGAATCTGGGAATATAATATATACAGTAAAGAGCAAGAACTGAATTAACCACAGCCTCATGAACTACAAAGGTTAGTACAATGGACACTGAAGAAAACTTAAAAAGTCGAGCAATAATTAACTTACATGGCCAAAAATTTATTTGTCCTGAACAGATTTCTTATTTTTTTTCCTTGTCACCTATTTTTAAACCTTCTAGTTCATAAGACAAATAAAAACAAAATGAGTAAATACAAGACATTGATTTTAAATTCAGATTTTTTTCCTAAGGGTAAGAAAAAACCCTACTAACTACTCACTATAACCTAATATTTGCTCAACCTATAAAACAACTTAAATAGAACCTTGTCTGACATCTTGAAGGCTAATGGCTCTAAAAAATCATTTTTCCTCCAGCTAATGAAATTCAAGAACTCTTTCAAATGGTCCGTTAGCTCCTTGATCCACACGTTTTAAGTTTCACCTTGCGTTCAAACCAAAGGTCCTGACATGTAAGGGGGAATGAAAGTCAATACATATTAATATGATGAAAAATATGCTGGCACTCATCAGTCTTGCCTTTGTTTAAAGTACTGACTGCATTAGAATCACAGGCCTGTATGAGGATCATGGCACAGCGGTCAAATCAAATCACAACTCAAATCTGATTCAAAAGATGGTTCATGACCTTAAATGGACTGTTGAAGCTGAAAACTCACCATCTTTGTTAATAAAATCTGTTTGATGATCTGAATCACAAAAGTGTGACAAAAACAGGAATATTCTAAGGTGGTAAGTACTTTTTCACAGCAGTATAAGTCTGACTGCCATTAGATTCTATTTTTAAAAGACTTTCAAATTTGTTTACAAAACAACGTGGGAGTCCATGACAGGCAGAATTATGAGGTTTGGATTTCAAGGTAATGTCCTCCTCTTGATGTTTTTGTCCGTTACTTCGGACCTCATGGGGGATAAAGCTGTGTGTCTGATATCTCTGCAGTGCAGAGCTCCTTCTTTTGCTGCAGTCACGACTACCCCACAGCCGTACAGAGGACAGCAGGACAGGAAATGGCTGACAGGATGATTTCTAATCTCCTCTGGCTTTGGCTTTACAGTCACCAGATTTAAAGGTTAATACTTCTGCAAATAGCTGTTTTAACATGACTTTTAATAGATCATGAATTACTGTTATATTTATTTGGATGCATTAAGAAATTTAAAAGAGATTATAAATAAGTAAGTAAAAGACACACTGCTGAAACGTAGCAGTAGTTTGCCTTGCTGTGACTCAAAAAAGTTGAAAGGGTCACATTTGTTTGGTACCTAAAGTTACAACAAATGTCACATGATAAATCTATAGTCCAGTCTTTGGTGATGTTAGTTGGACAAGAAATACATCCATACACCATTGCTGGTGCAGGGATCTTCTGAGCACTCACTTCAGTGGTGCGGTCACTGACATGTGAATTACTGTCTATCCAGGCGGAAAATTGCCAGCGGCCTGTTAATAGGGTGTTGTTAACCAAAGGACTGAAAATAGTGAATGTCTGTTAGCGTGTCATTGTGTGTGCTTGAATACCAGAGAAAGCATATTTGTGAAGACAAACCACAGACATTGTGAAGTTGATTCTTCGTCCAGTTGTTCTTGCAGTGTGAAGAGTATCTATACACAAGCTAAAACTGTCAGCATTTAACCTGTAGAAACTGTTAAGGTGACATTTAACCTCTGCAAATTCTATCAGGTTTGCAGTTTAATAAACTTCTTTGCTGCTTATGTACTGTTATCCATCCATTACCCTTACTGAGACCGTGTCTTGCCCACAGCTAAAATAAAATGGATTAAAGATTAACCTAAAAAGAGCAAATCATAAAAATCTCACAAAAAATAAGGCTCAGACTGAAAAGGATTACGTTCATAAAAATGGTTAAACTCCTTCTAATTCTTTAAATTTTTACATTCCTCGAAGGACTGGGCAAGGAGGCATAGCAATCTTTTTTCATTCATATTTATTAATTAATCCCTGACCAATTAATAACTACAGTTCTTCTGAATATCTAAGATCTAGGTTTTCCTATCCAAATTGCAAAGCACTTGAACCACTGCACATTTTTGTTTTATATTACAAGGCCCTCTCAATTTATAGATCAGATCTCAAATTGTTTAACTGACTTAGTGTTAAACAGTGTTAACTGCTTTTTGAAGTGGACGTATTTTAGCAAAGTCCACATTTGACACATTTTTTTTACTTCCATTTGGGTTTCTACTGCTTCTAAAAACACAGCCACTTTTTCACAATGAATAAGTTAATGTTTTTGTTGTGTGCAAAATGACGTACAAAATCTCTGGAATGTAATGTCACAAATCAGCAGGTACTGCCTATCACCTAGCAACCCCAATGAAATACAGCCAATCATATAGCGAGCCAAACTGAGGTGTTCAGGTGGTTTTACCTCTCTATGTGCTGGAAAAGGCAAGTGTTTTGTTCAATTACCATCCAGAAGCCAGTTATTGCAGCCTAGATGGCTGTACAGGATGCTCTACTTCTGCTTTTCAAAGATGTCTGGTTGTATGAATTTGTTTGCAGTCATTTTCATGTGCATGTGTAAACATCGGGGGTCCAGCAGCAGCGTATTTAGGCAGAATATATTTATTTATTGTGTTTCTTGATAAATAAACAAAAGCAAAGCCAGAATGTTGTTCATTAGGATTTTATTTTTGGAGGCAAATCAATGAATATATGTACTTTATACAGTATATGAGGAGCACATCTCTACAGTTTCATAATGTAAACAATCTCTGAAGAGAAATGTATTCAGTTTAAAAGGAAGCCATAGTTGTCTGTTTTAAACTATTTACATGAATTAAAATATAATTTATAACATCAGATACTTTAGCTTCTATGAAACTAGATTTTAACAATTCAAAAATACTGAAATGCCTTTGTCTCCACATTCTCAAGAAATATGAAATTACACAACAAAGAAAAAAAAACACCCTTTGAAGACATCAAAACTAAGTGGCATATAAATAAAAAAGAAAAACAAAACATAAAATAAAACAAACATATGTAAAAATATAAAATCTCACTAGTAGTATTTACTTTTTTGTTTTACCAAAAAAAAAGAAAACTAGGTTAAAAAAAGAAGAAAAAAATCATTTTTGAATTTGATAGTCATTAGATGTACAGACAGTGAAATAAACAGTAATGAAAAACAACATAAACATATGCCCTTTTATATCCAACCCCAAAATTCATAAAGAAAAAAAACACTCACTCATATTAAGCAGATTTGACAGCTTGCAGTCCCAAATAAGTATCTGTTTGACATCAGTGTCACCTTTTAGTTTGTCAGATTAGCCATTAAGTTCTTTGAACACTTCATTTTAACTCGGCCCATATTGCAAGCACTCCTGTCGTGGTCGGGAATAATTTCATGGCTTAAAACAAACAGTGAGTGACGCAAAGATTTACTGAGCCATGGCATTAAAAACGTAACATTTAGAACTGAATCTCAGGACGTTTTTTCATTTGTTCACCATCCCTGGTGAATTGTTGCTCTTTATTTTAACTTTTTGTTTTGGTCAGCTTGCCTATTAAGAAGTTTGTTTTCTCACCATTTTCCATTTTTTTCTGAAATGAAGAGTGGAAAGAAAGATATTGCATTCTTATGAGGGTAATTCCCTTTGGAAGTTTTTTATTTTTTTTAAATAAGTTTTTATTTATTTATTTGGATTCACTGCCTATTGATCTAGCACCTAGACCAAATAGACAGCAGTTATTAATGTTGAAATGTGTCAACGTGTTCTCAAAACACTGCGAAGAATGACCCACATCAAAGTTTTCTATAAGAAAGTATATAATAATCTAGATATCTACACAAACACACAAATATATATATATATATTCATATATATGTATATACCTTTTTTATAGTATGGCTATTGAAAAAATTACGTCAGTAATTATTTAATAATAAACCACGTTGGATTGGAAAGAAGTTTAAATAGTAATATTAAAAGCTAATGATAACTTAGTTTCCCCCCAAACTGATTTTTAAGGCTTGCCATGTTAGACATGGGATTGATCCGATTTCATTTAACCCTTGAAAAGCCTCACAGGCACAGAGGCAGTCACTGTAGAAACCATAGCAGTACTGCAGGCTCAAGGTTGAACTTTAATTTACATGAAAAGACAGCATATCTCTCCTTTACGTTATCGATGGTCAGCTGCAAGGAAAACCTGAACTGGATAATTGCCTGAATGTTTTTCAAGAAGAATGTACCCTCCCATGTCGACCTTTTTCGATCCAAAGTAAGGTGCAGCAGTGCGACTAGGATTTCTACAGTGTCAACATCGGCTGTTGGAAAATATTCACCAACTTTTCTTCAACACCTCCCTGTCACATTCCTTTACCAGAGATATACATGAACTGTGTAGTTATTGGCTATAAAGTAAGCGCTTTAAGCAACTCTGATTCAAACCAAATCTGTGCACCATCAAAAGGTGGTAATAATATCGTTACAACAGCTTACAAGAAGAAAAAACAGTGAAGGTAGTTCACCAATTAGGACGATTTGTGCAGTGAGAACGTTAGAACAGTGTGTTCCATTTATCTGCTTTTCTGACCACATTCTTCCTGTAGATTATTTTTTAAATGGCAGTCTACGTACAGTACAGCAGCCTATTTAATCCGTAGCTTAACAGTTGCCCATGTAATAGCTCAACAATCAACCACACACTGTACATTATTACCTCCGTTTTTCACAAAGGCTCTCTTGAGATTATTACGTATTGCATTGGAAAATTGCTTTTTAAGAAAAGAAAAAAACCCAAAATCCACATTAAGATACAAAATACAGCCTTCTAGCGTGATTATCTATGGTGATACTTTTTCATTTGTTGTTTTTTTTCCTTTTTGCTACAGTGTTGTGTTGGACTTTGTGTGAAATTGTGATTTTCCCTTCATTTCCTCCCTGTATACTGAACAAAATTAACATACTGAAACAAAACAGACCTGAAATCTCCTGTCTTATTAGTAATCAAGTGTGACCCACCACCAAAAAAATAAAATAAAATAAGAACACACAATAAATTTCATGTTTACAATGAGGCATAGTGCTATATACACATTATATATTCATATATTATCTTTTTAACATGTAAACCAGCACATTCTCTCACTTTTTAGTAGTATACATACTAAGCACAAAACCTTACTCAGTTCACAAGTTGTTGTTTTTTTGTCCTTTTTAACAGACGACACCTTGTTTTCAATCAGTATGTATAGCACTAAAGTGTTAGTTTTGGACATCTGTGAGCCTGGAGAGGAAGGCATCCACTCCAGAATCTTAACTTGCTGTTATGTCATTTTTAAGCACTGAATAAGGCGCCTTTGTACTTAGTGTGCGTTCCTAATAAAGTCAAAGGAGAAACAAGTGATGTAAACATTCAATTTTTTTGTGTATGTGTGTGTGTTACCAAGATGTGGATTAGATAGAAAAGACAAGAACCAGGATGGGGGAATTATCGGGTGAAAAGTTGAAACTTTGTGAGGGGAGACCTGGAGAAGATGAGGTCTTGAACCCACAAAGAGAGAGAAGTTAGGGATGGAGAAAGAGTTAGGCTGCGTTTTTACTGGATGTCCTAGGCAAGGAGAGGGTGAGCAGATAAAAACAGGGGGAGTGGCACTTCCTTGATGACAACATAAAAACAAGTGCAGTTGGAGAAGATTTTGAATCTTCACCAATGAAGTACGCACAAGGAACAACCAGTCCACCAGATTGCTGTTCAACCTCTCACTGACCCGTAAGCGTCAGCAGTGTCCAACTCAAACACGAGACAAAGACAAAACATTCAATTACACGAGGATACAACGTTGAGACTCCAACAAACGGACACCGTTATGAGGCAAGCGGAGGACAGACTACAAAAAGAGATCATCTCTGTCACAAGGAGCTTAGAAAACTAAACCTATACCCCTTATAGGTTCTGTCCATGAGTCGGGTTTCAATCCTACACCCCTCATCAGCTGTGAAAGCTGTAATCTTCAAGAAAACAAACTTTTGATGCTGTGATAATAGATGAGGAGGGAGAGCGTTCAGGAAAACCACTAAACAAAAAGACGGTCAGGACCTGGATGAAGGGATGTGAGGTAGAGACGCTCATCTGACCCGGTAGATGACGAGAAATTGAATTCTCAGCCAGTTACTTTCTTAGTTCTTAATCAGCTGATCCCTTGCCAGCTACCTGGCTGCATTATTGGTGGGGAGTTGATGCCACCAGATTGGCAGGATTCAGAGACTCTCTTAAGTTTTCAAGGCATGCTGCTGCTGGCTGCTGCTGGAATGTAAGCTAGCTGCTAACCAGATCCAGTCTGAAATTATCAAGCAAACCCATCTTTTGAAGCACCACATCGCTCCACAATCTTTGTGTGGGAACAACACGACAATTACATTCAGCTTCTTAAAATACATTCCTACTCCATCTGTGACCGTAGTGTATTAATGGGTAATGCATTTTGTGCTTATAAAACCAAACAGTTCACTAACCCTAAATCAACACAATATATTTAAAGACCACTACTTTATGTTGTATTCAGTATTAACTCAACTGAATGTGATAGATGATTGGATTGAAATGGACTGGTATAGAGAACACCTTGCATGGTTGTAACATGCAAGCAGGCAGTGAGGAAGGAGGTTTTACAGAATTTTATTTGTATTTTTCATATATATCTATAAATGTTCATCAGGTTTATCTGCATATAGATGTTTTTAATATATTAATATTGGCCCAAATTTTCATATTGGTGCCCAAATAAAACCTTTTCTTATGTTTGAACTCATTACAAAAATATCAGAAATGACAAACTACCTTATGTTGCTATAAAATAAATTCCCGTTGTGCTTGATGCACTTATTCCTTTTGCATGTTAAACTACATGTAATTGAAGTGATGCACATTCCAGGGAACAAAATGTTTTGCTCACAAATAACACCATTATTTGTCATTACCTTTAGAAGAAATAACAGACATGTAAGGATATCATTGCAGTTCAAAAGATTTATAAAGGATTTGTCAACATTTTGTCTAAATTAAAGCTATGCAAACAAGCTTAATGTGTTTAAAAGAATTTTAAAAATCTCTTTAAACTCATAGTCAAATAAGGGAGTTTTGTTTTACTACCTAAAAATAGATATGTGATTCATAACCCAGCTTTCCTCTGGCTTAGTTCTGTCCATGAGTCGGGTTTCAACTTGCGATAAACTCATAACTCCGAATGGGTTATTTCCCAGTAAAAAGTAAGTCAATATCAGCTGTTTCTATAGTGTAAAGTATTATTTTGAGATTCCAGTGAAAGTGCCCACACTGATAGTCAGCTGACCGAAAAAAAAAAGCTACAACGATTCTCTCATGTACAACAAAGACAAATTTAGCTGTAAAGGTTTCCGATCATGAAAACCAATGACAAGAATGACATGGCAACTAAATGAGTCCAAGCTATCTGTTATGGTAGTTTTTAGCTACCTCAACAGACAACCCAACTAATCATTAATCAGCTGATATCAGCTTTTTATACTCTTTGTAGAGCAAAACATTGAAAAGGGATAATATTCTTTACTTTTAATCTAAAGCTAAATTTATTGGTGTTAAAATTTTGTTTTACTGTTTAGTTAATACTATAAATGTTGGTCTTTTTACTCACACTGTTCTAAATCTTAAAATTAATTCAGGTTATGAAATTACTTGACATTTAGTTGCAGTCAAATCCAGTTTTTTCACATTTCTGCCTTTAAACATAAATCAGAGAATCCTGTTATTTTCCAAATCAATGGCCATCTTACTCTGTCTATTTGTAAATCTATTCAAAGATAAGGTTTTAATCTAAGTGTTTTTTTAGAGAAAACTCCCCCCTCAATCTAAATTGGTTGTAAAAATATGAACAATGTTTAAATAATAAATAGTTTAAATAGGGTCTTTGTGTGTAAACCATTCACTAAACAAAGCCTACAGCAGCCAGTAGCAGAAGCTAAATATTTAGCATGGCAGAGTTAGACACAGAAGGGGGACAGAGGAGACATTTACCTCTGTTACAGTGCATAGATCAAATCAAGGAAGCACTACAATTACAAAAAAGAAAACATGACTTTTTTTCTTCATTTTAGGTTTGTAAACTTTTATCAGTCATCCGTTGCTTACATTAAATGTGTTTGTTATATACTTTGTCCATGAGACACACGCAAACACACACACCCACCCAAACACGCCCTCACACAGAGTAAGTTTAAAAATTTATAACATATACAATTATTTGCTAAAACAAAACAGACTATTTTTTCACATCCTGGTTATATGACCATACAAGCAAACACAGCCTGCAGGTTCACCATTTGTGACCAGAAAAAAGGGAGGTTTTCTCTTTTCTTTTTTTTTTGCTTACAAAACAGAGTGAAGGACACGCACACGCAACGACACACACTAAAACGACCAACGCAACGCAGGGATAGCAAGGATTTGCTACAGGTTTTTTAAGCCCGTTTTTCCAAGGCAGGGCAAAGACGACACCAGTACAGACAGGAAGCAGCTTTGTTGTTACCTTTGTTCAGAGCACTGTATCATTGTTGTTTTTAGCTGTTTAAAGTCATTTTTTCTCCCTCCTGTCTCTTAACTCCTCGCGGTGACTTCCTTGTTTTTTAGCAGTATGCTCCGGTGAAAGAGACTTAAAAAATCAAGGTCCTAGTTACGTTAATCCAACAGTAAAAATGTAAACATTTTACGAGGTTGCCTTGCACGGAGGTACTGTGGGCAGACCCTTGTTGTCAGAGGGGTTCTGCTGCAGTTTTCTAAGGCTGGCCAGCCAGCAATGCTGGACTGTCAACGGTGCAGGGACTTCTGGGCCTCCTTCAGCAGAGTGTCAAAGTCCAGTGCATCATACTTACTCTTGACAGGACCAGGGCCAGCCTCATCTGAAACACAGAAACACTTTGAGGTCACTAAAGGTCCTTGTAGAAATCAAGCCTGAAACATTTACAACCTCAATAAGGCGGCAGAGCTAACGTAAAAATCTGCATCATCAGTCAACGTCATCCTGCTAACTTCTGATAAATGTTTTTTTTGATGAGCAAAATGTACCCCACATTACAAGAAGTCTATTTTATTGTCTAATTGCTTCATTAGCTGACACAAATATGTTATTAAAGTAGTAGGATGGATGTCTAGATGCTTTCTAGTATGAATGAACCGTACGTAAAACTGTATGCAAGAATAGCAGGAAGCAGTTAGGAGTTCCTGGACACAGGCCTTCCCAGAAAAATATATTAGCAGCCTGTTAATATATTGTTCAAACTCAGGCATATCAACATTTTCCAGGTTTAGCTGTTTGAAATGGCTAAATACGGCAGACATGTCATAGCTTTGAAGATTTGTTCACTTTTCCAAAAACTCAAGTCAAGCTGCAGTGAGACATGAAATCTATCTGCTTTCTATAGAGTCACAGAAGCCCAATAATAATAAAACAAATTTAGGTTCTATTTAGTTTTTTTCCAAAAACTTTAAGAAAATTTTTTTCACTTTGTACTTGACTTGTGACTATGGTCTCTACTCAGTTTACGGTCTTGTTAGCTTTGTGTCAAATTATTATCAATATCCATATTATGAAAATTATTATTTTCCAAATAAAAACGTGGGTAATGCACTAGGAAAGGGCTTTTTACTGATTCAAAAACAATTTTTTTCTTTATTTGTAGCTGTTATTCATATACACCACTCAATAGTTCAGTTACTTCAGGGTAAATACTGGTCCAGTGGTCCATTTCTCAGTCTAATACAACTTGAATTAACAACTTCAATGAAGAAAAACATGATGTAAAGAAGATATGTACAAATAACTGCCAGTGCTAGGATTGGCTATAATAGATATGAGTGTTTATATTTTGGTTACCAAGGTCTATGTAGCGTTTCCTTGCTAGCCTCCTTAGGCCTGGAGGTTCATTCTGGATAACAATCTCTCGTTCTTTGCGATGTCTTTGAGCCCCCGGCTGACGTATCTTTATCACTCCACAGCGCTCCCTTCAGCCACACAGAAAAAAAACACACATGAAAGATGTATCAATAAAACCTATTACTAAAGTGTGAACAGTGTGACCTGAAAGTTCATTGAATTGTAATGTCTGATGGTATATTAGCTTTAAGTGAGCATTTGATCTTAAATATTTACAAGAACAAATTTTAGACTGCAAAAGTTTTGGGATTTCTTTAGCAGTATTTTTACATTTGTGTTTGTATTTAACAAATCCTGAAAGAAAACGTCACACTATGCCCGGTTGTTAAGAAGCAGTATCTGACAACCATCTCTAACTCTGAGGATCTACTCTGAGTCAAGGAGAGCAATGTGAACAGAACCTCCAATATAGACAAAACCAATTGCTCTTTTTATTTTGTGCAGAATCTTCTTCATCCGCCATAACTAGCACCATTTCAAAATCTGCTGTGTCTCTTCAGAAAACGTTTATCCAGATTGGGACCCTTACTCATTGCAGATGATGACTTTGCAGTCCTCTGCATTGTCAAAAAGTTGGAAGCGCCTCCTTAGCATGTTCTCTGTCACCCTGCTTGGTAGGTTATGGATGTAAAACACCTGGCAGTTGTCCTGGCAATAAGGAAACCACAGCAATAATAAGAACAAATGACAGGTATGCAAACAGTTTAGATCCAATAACAATATGCTTGTTGTTCTTATGAGGAACTAAACCGTTGACTAGCATTACTCTGGGCCTTTGTCAAACCCAAGCAGACTTTAATTACACTTTCAAAGTTTTTGTTTAGTTTGAATGAGGCTGCAGAATGTGAAGGGTGTGTACCTTGTCAGACTTGTCCTTGTTCTCCTGGTTGTCGTCCGTACAGCTCTCAGAATTCTCACTGAAGAACAAAGAAGACAGGGAGGAAGACAGTGAGTCGGTGGGAAACTGTAATGTGAGACATGTAGAAACAGGTGAACCACATCCAACACAAGTCTCCAACTGGTGGCAAAAAAGTATCTTTTTGTTTTATGTCTCCTACCGTTACATTCCCTGTCATAATGTATAAGACATAACATGACTGCTGACCTCATTCTGTGAAAGGCCACCTATTCAAACAGTTCTGCCTGAAATCTGAGTGATGCTCCAGCATTTGCCTGGTTATATCTTCACATTAAGCAGAAACAAACATGACTTCTGACCTTATTAACTTGGACAGTACAGCTTCTGCTTGAGTGTTTTTTTTCCCTTATATGCTACAAATCACAACGCATTTACCGACTGAATTCCTCTGCTTCACAACCCAATGCACAGGGCTAAATGCAGACTGAGGGGTAAAAACATCAAATGTCAAGTGGTTATATGTTAAATTATGAATCAGAACGAGCGGCTGTACAATCCAAAAGAAGTTAGTGTGAATATAATTGGAACCATCTCTGTCAAAAGCATTTTTACTTATACAAACAGGAAGGCACCACCATATATGGATGATGATTCACAGTCAAACAACAGTCTGCAGCAGCTTTTTTTCCTCTGTGACAGAGTCAAGTAAAGAACTGGATATTTAGGTGCAAATGCCATCTGAGTATTTTATCTTTCCATGCAGCATTTATAGTGAAACCCAAATTGTTATGAGAAATTAGTTTATTATCTTTTGAAATAACATTGATAGCTACAATACTGTAGTGTAATATAACATGAAACTTAAACTTGCACGCAAAGTGCATGTTTCCAGATTTAAAGCATTCTGGTGACACTGTTGTCAAGAAATGAAGGGCTGATGCCAGAGTAAAAACGCACGGCCAGAACCAGAGCACAAGTTGTTACCTCTGCCTGAATGTTTTCAAATATATAGTTCATAATAGTTTTGGATTAAAGTTTTTTCACTTTAATCCAACCATTCTGTAGTGAATTACAAGCAGAATTTGTAAGTTCCTCCACTGGTTTATTAGGTCTCCAAACTATGGCTATTACGTAGAAGTTCTCCAGACTTTCTTTTCCTCCATCAATAAATCACATTATAAATATGCATTTCATGAATTCAAATTGAAGTTGGGGAATATGTTGTCACCGCTGGCCATTGTATTTTGCATAGATACACAAGTAACCTCATCACTCTTTGGCAACTCTCCTCTGTGTTTCCAGGTAATTTGTGCTTGGTTTCAAAAACAGGATGAATATAACTATTGTGAGCTACAAGTCCAGAAATAATTGGAAAGAAGTATTTAGAAAAAAAAACAATACATGCTACTTAAAACGTTTGTGTATGTTGGGTTTGGTGATGGTGGTGTACTGCATATAATAATTAAAATACCCTTATAACCTTTGCGTCTGTGCAAAAAAGTATAGATTTTGTTTCTTGAATCCAGTCTCTTGAAATATTTCCCTTTATTCTGAAGTGTGTCTCACCTGGAGTCTGTCTTGCTGGAGGGAGAGTCAGGACACATGTGAAGGATGGGTGAGGGAGAGCGAGACGCCAATGAGCGCTCCACCTCTTCCTCAGAAACTGGAGGCGTCGCAGCAATTGACTGGCAGTCTGATGGCGGTGATGATGATAACACCATTGTCGTCTGCTGCTCCTGCGTTTCTACCACTTCTGTCATCACAAGGCGCTCCTCTTCGCACTCTTGGACCTTTTCATCTAAAACCTGATTATCCACCACACTGGATGATTGGGTGCCAGCTCCCTCACTGCCCACCTGGGTCTGGAGTATGGCGCCAAGCATGGCAGCGCTACGCTTGCGGCTCTCCCCAAGACTAAGCGCGCAGTAGTCATGGTCACCGAAGGTGCGCTGGGTGTCACCCTCTCCCGCCTGACCCATGCGCCGCAGCTGGGCATAAAGCTCTGTCTGCTCTGGAAGCTTCCTCTGGTGGTGGGAGCGATTCAGCCAGGTTGAGCCCTTTGTGGTAACGTTGGTGTTAGTATTTGAAGTCTCACTGCCACTTCCACTATCACTGCTGCTGCCGCACTTTCCTCCGTCTGTCGGTTTAAAGAGCTCATCCTCCACAGATTTATGAGGTGGAGTGGTTGGAGGGGTGAGACCTGAGTGAGACGGAAAGATATACAGTTTAAATGTTGGTTGGTTCCTCTAAGATATTGACTTGCACGTAACCCAAATCTTTCTATATTTACAAAATACTTATTGCTACATTTGGCAAAAATGCATGAAAAATCTTTAACATAAATATCTCTGATGTACCCCGCCTCTCGCCTGGAACGTAGCTGGAGATCGGCACCAGCAACCCTCCCGACCCCATTAGGGACAAGGGTGAACAGAAAATGGATGGATGGATGGATGAAATATCTCTGATTACAAAACCATAATGTCATGATGAAACTTTTTGGAAAAAAATTTACAATTCAGAAAGTAAAAATCTTACTTGTAACCCTAACAATTCCTAAAAACTAAATCTGTCTGAAGTTTTGTAATTAATAGTTATGGGTCGCTAATTCATTTAGCTCTGAATTAGTTCACCCATTACTTGCTTTCCATTTAAATTTATAGAGAAGGCCTATTTTTCTTAGCTACTCTTCAACATGGAAAAGAGAAGAGAATATGCCATTCAAATGAAGTACTGTAGACGTGTGCTGACTTGTGATGCCACAGCGAGAAGGGATGTGAATCAACTCTCCAAAGATCACTGTAAGAAGAACTGAAGTTGTTTGGGGAACCATGTCTCCTTAATGATCATTCAAAACACGGTTCACAAAATGCTTCAATGCAGGACTTAGAAAACAATTATCAATGAGAAATGTGGGCGTGCAGTGGTGGTGTAGGGGATAGCGCGACCCACGTTTGGAGGCCTTGAGTCCTCGACGCAGCGCTCACGGGTTTGATTCCCGGACCTGTCAACATTTACCGCATGTCTTCCCCGTTTCCTGTCAGCCTACTTTCAAATAAGGGACACTAGAGTCCATAAAAGACCCCCTGGAGGGGAGGGAAAAAATAATCAATGAGAAATGTAAGATGGTGAGTTATGCACTTTAAATTCAAAGAATTAACTCAGCCAATAACCATATTGCTGCACTAAGTTACTCTTCTATTATTTTTTTGTTAATAAATAAATAACATATGGGAAGGCTGAGACGGCGTGTCGATCTTGATCCCGCATTTTGTTCAGTAGTTCTGTGCTGGTAGTTTTATTATTGAAAACCAACAGTAGATATTGCTGCTTGGTATTGGCTCCAGATTTATCATGGGAATGTTTTCCAACAGAGGTTACTATCTACAGTACATGCCAAGTGAGAAGCATGCCAGCAAACAAATACTTTTGTTTTCTTCCTTTCATCACAAATGATAACTTGTGGAATTTGCTCAATACTACTGAGTGCGTTGGTCAGATGAGACTAAGATTATACTTTTATCAGGGCAGATTTAGCCTGAAACAACCCTGAATGATGAACATGTTGTCCACTGTAAAGTATGGTTGAAGGTCAGTGGTGCTGTTGGGCTGTTTTTCTTCTCAAAGGCTCCATTAGCTCAGTAGTTCCCAAAATGTTCAGCTTGCACCCAAATAAAAGTAGGAATGACTAATAACCCTGGATATTGGTTGCTTACACAAGACAATTAAATAAGAGCATAGTGAGAAAGCAAACACCATAAACAAACACAAAATTGGATTTGCTTGTTGTGTAATCTCTTCTTACATTTACAGTAAAAAGATGCTTCTTACCATTATAATTTTTGTGAATTAGTTTAATTATTAAAGAATCTCAAGACCCTAAAATTGTTGATTCCTGATCCAGCTTTGGGAACTCCTAATAGTACATTGAATCTTGGACTCTTATTTTGAGTGTTTCAACGGGTCCTTAGACTTAAATCCTAACTTGTGACTCTGGATGGACAAGAAATTGTTCAAAGAGGAATATGTGATCCAGTCTTAGAAGAAGAAGTGTTGCCTTTTTAGAAAACAGGGTTGAAGCATTCTCAGTCAGGGTGCCAGAAAATACAGTACGTGTATGAGTCACATGGATTGTTTGATCAAGTATATTCCAGTAAATACTTCATTATTCTCTCAGATCCAAGAAGCATCCAAACTTCTAGAAACAACCCCTCTGTGACTCACAGTCACCTATTAACTCCATAACAAACCATTTTGTTTTAGATCTGTAACCAGCTGACGGGGACATGAGTAGATGGACAACAACAAATAAGCCAGTGAGGCTGAGATGTGATTACCTGCTGTTCCACACAGATCCACACTGAGCGTCTGCTCATAAGGCCTGGTGCTGAACTGGGGCTCTCTGGTGAAGAGACAGATCAAAGCAGAACATTTTCAGCTTGCTCTGTCATGTCGGAATATGTTGCAGGCTTAAAACAGAAAACACCAATCCCTCAATAGGTTCAGAGTCTCGACTTTTTGCCTCCTTAAATATAACAGAACAGTTTAGGCTGATGCCTTCTGAATTTGAATTATTTGCCTTTGTGTGAACAGTGCTGGCACTTTGCTGCACATCTCATTTCTTATCAACACAGCCATATGTGCTCTACTGTCCCCACTGCTTTTCTTCCTCCTGCTGTTGGGGGCTGTCAGTTTCTGTTGCTCTGGTTGCAATGAAAGGAAGTGGGTGTGCAGACTGGATTGGCTTCAGGCAAGGAGATCAATTACCCTCCACAGAAAACATCAAATATAGAAAAAAGTTTATTTTTCTTCTATTTTGATGTCCTTTCGAGTGATTTGTTTAGAAGATGAATGGATTCTTGCAGAGGAAAAGGTTCAGGATTTAAGACCAAAAGTGTAAATAAAAGGTACGGTTTCTGATGCAAATTTTGTATCAAATAGAAAATCAGAAAGAACTGCTTAGGTCAAAGTGAATGACTACATTAGAGTTGAGGATTTTATTAAATTTGAGCTGAATCTGTGACTTAATTTTCTTTTAGCCCTGTGAGAATAATAGATCAACCAGGACAGAGATAGCAGTGACTTATTGCATATAGATAAATGGCATCACACAAACAAAAATAAGGACATGCCTGCAAACCATGGAAACTGATATTAATGAAAAAAATCATTATTGCTCTAAGTTAGCAACAAGCTTGGAGCTGTCTTTGATTTGAGTCCTGTTTCAACTCAGAACTGATGATGTGAAGCACATCTAAGGACAGTGCTTCCAGTTTTGTTTGCTATGCCCCAAGTCCTGCGTTATGCTAATTACTCATTTATGAAGAGCTTTTCTCAACAATACCCAATAATTAAGCATTGCATTATATTTCTGAGGCTGTTTAAGGAATGGTATTTAACAGCTCATATATGATTTTTGCAATGTACAAAAAAAAGATGGTGATTAACACTGCAATTTATGTTAGAAAGCTTTATATAATTTCAGGATCAGTGGAACCTGCTCCATATTATTCCAGTATTATATTAAATTTACTCCATTCGTTGGTTCAGGTTTTCAGTAAATAAGATATCAGAAAAACTACATGAGAAAAGATCCTCAAAAGTTTTTTGTCCTTTTTGTTGCTAATTTGAAAAGACAATCTTTGAAAACCCATGTAGATATGTCAGTTTTGTTAGATTTTGTTCAAAATTTACCTTTATAATCAAATCTAGTAAGAAACCTGGAATTCCAACTTGATTGTAAAGCAGTTATACTGCTTACCACTCTCATGGGACACCAAGGTTTTAAGAATTGACACTTTCATCAAACCATTAAAATTTTAAGTGCTGAAAGAAGTCTTGGGTAAAATGGGTTGCAAAAAACAGTCAATACATGAGAACTGAAATAGCTAGCAAGCTATGTTAGCAAGCTAATAGCGGCAGTACAGCAGCAAATTGTCGGCTAAAGAGTCAATTGAAAACTACTATTAAATTAATATTTGTTTATATTTTTGCTAAAGTGTATATTAGAATTAACAATAAATATCCTATATAACTTTGGCACTAATGGAGATATTTTCACCTTTACAAATTCAATGAATACTGGCAGGAGTATAAGTCAATATTTCACTAGGTTCGGAAATTATTTGCATCTAATTCACAACACAGATTCCAGTGAAATTTTTACTGAAAATCCCTATTTTGAAGGGGTGTACTTTCTTTTTACTCTGACTGTATGCCGTGTTTGTCTTTGTAAGAGAAAGTTCTTACTCTTCCACCAAACTCAACACATAAAACACCCCTGGAAGAGAAAGCTATACGATATATTCTAGAAGCATAATTTTAATATCAATGTTTTGTAATATTACAACTGCAAAGAACTGGTTGGATCTTATGTTTCAAGTATCATGCATGCAAATTCTGCATGGCAGTAATTTATTTGGTCATTAGTCCTTCACTGTTCTTGACGCCTACACTTGATGTATAAGATGCTTCACAAAGAGTGAAGACCGACATGATGATCAAGAATATATATATATATATATATATATATATATATTTTTTTTTTTTTACAGAAATTAACATCTTCATCGCAATATTCTGCAATAACAACTTAATGACATGTTTTCCTGATAGCTCCAAACTGGGATGTATTTTATCTTTCAACCCTGGTACTTTCTGGAATGTGGACCATTTACTGTTTGTGGACCATTTAGCAAGCCTGTAGCACTGTTTGGACGAAAAGCACCTAAAGTCAATGATGCAAAACAGCAGGTGCTTTTCACAGATACTTACCCTGTGGACTTTGGGTTGAGGGGCAGACAGAGACAGGCTCGCTTTTCTGAAATTAGAATAAGACCTTGGTTAGAACAGGGTGACAGTTACTACTGCTCACCTGTAAATATAAGGAGAAATACTTTTAGTCACTATCTTAAGCAGGAATGACTGAATAAATGGCCCACAGTATAAAAAATAGCAAATGACAGCAATTTAACAACATGTATAAGTAGTGAGATACTTTTTAAATTTGTAACAAGTGAAAAAGTTTGTAAACAAGTTAAAATTCAACAACATAAATTCAGTCATTTTTGTGGGGTCACTGCTCTCTGCCTACTATAAAAGTTGACAATAGCTGGTTGACTTCAGCTCAGGTTTTCATGTTATCATGAATACACCAGGAGAAGGAAAATTTCATCAGAAAATCTTATTTTATTAATCAAAATATTCCTTTTTCATCTCAAAGCATCAAATAAGAAAATATTTTTTCCTTTAAAAAATTATTGCCCCAAATTTAATATTGCTTAGAGTGAACGTGGCTATGAAGTGAGTGGTGTAGACGCAGCCATTGTGTGTGTTTGGTGATCTAACCATGGCAGCAGGATTTGGGCAGCTCAGAGGGATTGCTGCCATCATTAGATGTCAGTTTTTCTGGCTGCGCCTCCGTCGTCGTTCCCCCTCCAGCCTGGGTGGGAAGGAGTCTGTCCGTTTGATTCTCATCCTTTTCCTTCCCCTCTTCCTCCTTCGCTCGTGTAGGCCGCAACCTTTTGGCAAAGCGGCTGGGAAAGGACGCCAGGCGTCTGGAGCGGCGAACAGAGAAGGAGCCGCTGGTTTCTGCCAGCTCTTCCAGGTTCTGCTGCAGCTCGGAGGAAGAGTTTCTCCTCTCCAGTGAGGAAGAGTCTTTCCAAAACTCTGGCTTAGGGTGAATGGAGCTGAAGGACTGGGCTGAGGGGCATTTATTAGCTGGGGCAAAAGGAGCAGAGGTCTTGCCCCTGCTGGGACTGTGTGAGTGGGCGTAAGGTGGGCTGTGCAGTCTGTAAGGCTTGCTCACGTCAAAGGAGTTGCTCTGCTGCAAGAGCTCACGGAGAAGGGAGTTGGCCTTCATCTCCCTCCGCCTGGCAAAGGGAAGCCTTCTGGGGGTGCTGCTGCTGCTGCTCATCCCATTCAAGCTCCCACTAGTCCCAGGAGCGCTAACCAGTACAACTCTGCTGTGAGAGTTTGCATTGGCTGGGCGGGGGACGTCAGGTTTGGTCCGCTGCCTGGAAAGGTCCTTTTCTTTGCGGTCCCAACCCTGCTGCTTGCGCATGGGCAGGCAGTACGTGTGCATGTACGTGATCAGCTCAACAACGGACTGCAGTTCTTTCTCCGAGCTGAACTGAGGCGCAGCGGGCTCTGCAGGGCCAGCGGTCGCTGCCACTGCACCCTCGACCTCGCTACAGGAAGACTCTTCTTCTTCCTCCTCCTCCCCTTCCTCCTCTTCATCCTCCTCCGACTCACTGTCCTCGTCCTCCTCTTCGTCCTCGCCCTCATCGGTGTCATGAACCAGAGCGTCCTCAGTGTCCTGCGCTGTGGTGAGGTGGCGGTGGAGTTCGGTGCACAGGCGACTCGTGGGACGCACTGCTCGGGGCTTCCGCTCTAAAGGGAGGTCGCTCTGGGGAAGACAAAGAGAATATTTAGGAACCAACATGAAAACACTTTGGGCAATTATTTATATATAAAATAACAAGAGATTTCTATCTCAAGTAAGTAAGATTAGATTTGTCATCAAACAGACAATGACCACTGTATGATGTTATGCTAAACATATGGGAGTTATATTGTACTATGGAGTTTGCTTTGAAATACTCAATTTTGACATAAAGTTTGAGTTTTTGTATTTTAAATTTGTTTCGGTTGTATTTTCCCAGGAAGCCTTGGGCTATAGTCCACTTCCTGCTTTTTGAGCGGTCTCTGCTCTACTTGGTTTGCATTTTGATTTATCTTCAACCAAACTGAGACCTAAGTTTTTAGATGGAACATAATTCACTTTTTCAGTCTGCATCAGAGTCCGATTGCACTTTCACATCACCCCAAGAAAACCAAACCTTCTGTGTAAATGCAATGTAGTTAAATTAAAGCAGAACAAACACCCTTCAAGAAAAACTGAAAAAAAGGACTGTATTTTCAATTTCCTGCCTTGGATACATGATCATGGAGCACACAGCAGTAAATTTTCCTTCCGACTTCGGGATGATTCAGTCTGCAGCTGGTATTACTCATACAGATAAAGAATAGAGTGAGCGAATGTGATTCACTGTTGCCCTTCTGCTCTGTCAGTCAATACTTCCACCATTTGCCATCAACGGTGACTTTAAGAAGGCCATATAACAGACACAGGCCAGGCTCTTCCCGAGCTTCCTCCTGCAGCGGTTCTGTATGCTCCTTACTTAGGCAAAAACCTGCACAAAGGCTTCCCGTTCCCTATGCTTGTAAAAGATAAATGACCAGTGTTGTAATCAATGACCACTTGAAGCACAATGCTAGCAGCCATCCAATTACTGCTTAGTCATACAGCAGTAGCCATTGTAGATGTCTTCTCATCCCCAACACTACATTTATCACAAGCAGCAGCTGAAGGTCTCTGCAAGCTTGACGGCTCAGGGTTTTTATTCTAAAATGAAATATCTATCACTGGGAAAATAAAAACTGTCACCCTACGGGACGTACTGCTGCTGCATTCTGGACTGCTTTGATATTGTTTCCCATTTTTGTAAACATAATGGAGTATCTGAGAGCTGTCAGGAAACACATTAAAGCCTCCATGTATGCTGATGAAACCGGATTGTTCTGAAGCCTCTTTTTATTTACAGTCTGGCTGGATTTAGTCAATCATTTCTTTTCCCATGTCTGTGTTGCTTAAACTGTCCGGTAGAAGCCAATTTAAGAAGTGATGTTCAGTTCTGTTGAAGTTAAAATAAAAAACAACACACTACTCACCATATTTTTCAACTAAACTGCTAGGAAGTTCTGTAAATACTTCAGGAAAAGTCAGATTTTTTCCAGCCTGATTTTAATGATGCTTCTAAAGCTAATTACCAACCTAAGTTATAACTACTGTTTATATAAAGCAACATACAAACAATAAACAAACATAGAACAATGTAATGAATCCATGGTGGCAAAAAGGGAACAGCCACTTTGGATAGAGGTTCTCAAGACTTGCTATGACTGCTCCAAGTCTAAAACATGGCTATGCAGGAATATTTGCACAGCCTAACAATTATTTTGGTACATACATCCCTTTAATATTTATATGTACAAGACGGAGAGAGATACATTGTTATCAGATTGCAAGGTTAATAGTAGTTTGCACTTCAGCTGTAAATGGTCAAAGTGGGTGAGGCGTTTTCATTACTGAGTCAAATAGAATGCAGCATGAAAACACTTAAGCAATAAAACGTAACATCAAAAGCAGCATCACTAACAAGCATCTGTTTTGTTCGTTGGACTCTACATTTTATTGTGAAACTTTTGTTTCAAAGCACAAACAAAAACATTTTGCTGGGTATTTATCCTTACTGACTAACTCATAAAGAAGTGGAGAAAATGTAGTTAAATAAAATCCTGAAAATTGTTCCATCTGTTGCTGCTGACTGTCAAGCATAAGAAACTTTTATTTCTGAAATTTGTATCTGGTTTTATATCTTAGCAAATGATGACACAAGTAGTTTTCCATCTCTAACCCTCATTGAGCAACGTTTTTGCTAGAAATATTTAAGCCTCACAAATGACCAAAAACAATCCAATACAGATTTAAGTTCAGAATCATTTCTGTGCATTAAAGGCTCGGAAAGACGAATTACTGCAGACACACGTAAAAACACAACTCCTGCAGTTGCAGTGATGCTGACTGCAAACACTACATATAGCTGTAAATTACTTCTGCCTCAACTCACCACCCTGAAAGGAAGTGATTGGAAAAATCCAATTTCGTTATCTCACCAGCTTTCAGAGGACACGGAATGAGGCATCATGCAGCAAATAGTGAAACGTGCGTCTGTGTGCTTTTGATTCTGTTCTACTTCAGTCTGAAGTAGAACAGAAGTGAGTATTTTTACTAAAATATATACTAATGATAGGGGGTTTTTTTATACGTATGAGATCATATTGTCCTGTCACTTATTCACAGTAATTTGCACCTCACCTTAGTCAGAGGTCTGACTGTCCGTAGGCGCAAACTTCTGTTGCTGTAGCGATGGCTGTGGACTCCATCTTTATGCACTTCGATGCCGGTTGGAACATTGGGAGGAGTCAACAACAACTTCTTCAGCTGCATAAAAAAATACATATGATATCAGGACATTATGTTGGTATTTAGTAAGTAGAAAGCCTTTAATAGTTAATTTAGTTCCTGTTAAAACTCAGATGTAATAAAGATTCATTACACACAGGAATATATACTAGGCATGGTAAATTAGATGATTATGGTTGATGGCCAGAGCCATTGCAATATCAATGTGTCACGTGCCACAATTGCAAAGCACTGCTTAGAAGCAATATTTTGTGGTATGCTATACAATAACAGATTTTGATTTCCCTAGATGCCCACACTAAATGTATATTTTTACCAGGCAAGGTGGTAAAGCTTGTAAAAGATGGATAGGAATCTTTTGTAAAAAATAAAACGTGACGTAATCATATTGTCATTGTGATACTCAGCAATAGTGCCACATATACAAAATTTCCCTGATATTGTGAAGCCCTTCTGTGCAACAGTCCAGTTGTTTGTTTTTTTTCCTCTTTGGCCAAGATGTGCTGCTTTTGCTAATGCCTCATGCCAGTCCCACTGTACAAATCTACAGCAAACTCTTAAATCCCACTGCTACTTGTTCATGTTATTCTACCAAAGTTTTTCATTACTCTCAACTTCCATGAGATGCAACAAAATGTGAAAAGTAAAGTTCCTTAGCATTGATCTGTTGTGACTTGACCTCCACGGGAGGGAGTCAGCGATCATGTACTGGACGTCTTTCAAGTCAATAGTCTTTACTATGATTGCATAGGGCATAACATTATCATAAAATTACATTTTTCCATGAAAATCTATTTTTTTTCTACGTTGGTATTATATACTCAATTCCTGAGAAGTTGATGCTTTACATGACACCCCTCTGTGTGTTGTGATGCAATATATTAGTTTGCAATAAATATTTTTGAAGACATTCTAATTTATTGATCATCAGGGGGAAACACATTAAGGCAGAATCATTAGGATGCAAATATAATGAATTAATATGTGATAACATACTTTAAATAGTCGGGTTAGGGTTAGTAAATAGAACAGGAGGAGAAAATACCATTCACATTGACATAAAAGCATTCAACGTTCAGTTCTTTTGGCCTTTCACTGCATTTTCTAATCTATATTCTGTCAGGCGTTAATGCGCTGCAGATGGATGTTTGTATAAAGGAATAATGTGTAGAAAAGGTCATGATACTGTACATTTATCATACCACTAAAGCTGACAGCTACATGGTGGCACATTCACGTTTCCTATTAAAGAGCCAGATCCAGCTGTTCTTTTCTACATAATAATACGGCGTGACCACTGCCGCTCTTTCTCCCTCGGCCTCCCTTTCTCAGACTCCTGTTCTTCCATAATCCCTCCATCATTCTTTACCTGTTCAACATTCTCTTTTGATTTATATATATCGTAATCTTGTTATTTTTCTCTGATTTCTTTGTGACTCCTTTCTAAATCAACCTGTGTGACACTTACATATTTTATCTTAACTTCTAAACTGTCACATCAACTCTGCCCTCTTTTCTAACATCCCTTCTTCCTGCTCCCATCCTTTTGTTGTTCCAGATCAAACACAAAGCCCAAGTTAAGGCATATAGCATAGGAAACCTCTCCTTAAACCTTCCCTGGGTATTACCTTTGAAATGGATATTAACACAACCGCTTCTCTTTCTCCAACTATCCTTTCATTACTTTTTTTCCATCTGTGTACTCATCCGTTCAATCCTGAGCGTGGCTTCATGGCAGCCCTATCAGCTGATATAAATCAGCTTAGAAAGAAAATCCCCCTCTAAGCTTTGCAGCCTTTGCTCTAAAAGATGATGCAGAAAATACAGAAATGATAGGAATGAGGATTCAAAGGGACCCGTTATAAAGACGGTCGACCTAAAGTGGGGGGTAATTCAGCAATATTGGGGGTCTGAATCACTTGGGAGATGGTTGTGGCAATTTAAATAGATGTATCAAAGCAGTCAAGCATCACTTTTTCATGCTGCTGTTCTCAGACATGATGGAATAGTGTTACTTGTATGCCTTCCTTAAAGCTAATAATGTTATGAAGGAAGATTTTTTACTTTTTTGTTGCAATTTAAGGAATTTGCAAAAACAGGTGAGCTGGGTCTATTGTAAAGAACAACAGAAAAATGTTTAGCCTTTAGCTCTATAAAGATAGTAAAGAAAAAATACAAAACATCTGGTTGTAAATATAGCCAGAGTACTGCATCAGGAGGCAATACATACTACTGCATTTTCAGAATTGTATTAGTTAGAAAATATGAAGACCTTGGATTTTGTTTCCTTGAACTTCACAATAATAGCTGCTTTTTACACAAAGACATAGCAAAAACAACAATTTTGTCATGGCTGAAATGTGACAAAATGAGTGCTAACAGTGAGTTATTGTTAGTACTCTATAATTAAATCATGTCATTGCATACTGTTTATTTACTAAGGTAAGTAGTAAATAAACAGAAGTGCTTTATATGATTAAGCACTGATATACTGGTCTATTCCCTACTATTAAAACCTTAAATTTCCTTTTAAAGGTTTCTTCATGGTCAGAGACCACAATAATTTTCTTAGAGGCATGAATATCTAGATCACAGCTTGAAATGCTTTATACTTAATAAACAACAATTCATCTGTGGAAAAAAAATAAACACAAAAATTCTAATAATAGTAACATTTGTTTTTGGGGGGTCTTAGTTTACCTATTAAACATTTTTCAATAATCAGCTGCTGTAATTTAGACAGTTATCAATGGCATCAGCACTATGTTACAGATTAGCCAGCTATATTTAATAAAATGAGATAGATGGATCTGAGAAGATCTGGTAGTGACGATTTATACTGAGTAAATAGTATGTAAACTTAATTTATCTAGCACCTTTCTCAGACAGCAGTCACTAAGTGCTTCACAGTAAAAAAAAAAATATTATAGGTTTTTAATGGTAACATCTTTATGAGAAAGTAATTTGAAACATTATTGGTAGAACTACTTTTAAAGGGATTGGATCGAAAAGTGCACAAAAATTTGACATATTTATATTAGCAGTTTATGCTGTAAAACTGCTGAGCCATGAGTCAAGGTATAAACAACTTTCATCACTGTTATAGTACTATAATGTTTTAATGAATGCAACATCACCACCCAACAGCGCTGGCTGCCACCAAAGAATACTATCTGGGTCAATTGACTGAAATGGGATGATTGCCTGCGCCGCTAATGGGGCCATTGTGGCCCTTTGTCTGAGAGCCAACTTGGCTAAGAGTGTGTGATGATGCTCCTCTGAGAGTCTCATTGAGGAAACTGAAGAGTAGACTGAAGGTTTGAGTCTGTGTGAAACGTTGCAAACTCTTCGACGGCACGGGGGCCTCCCTAACAGTATAGCCCACTCTTCTACTCTACTCCGCTTTGGATGCTTTCCAGAACTGCGCTGGCATCATCAATAGAGGCCTTGTTCTACGGTGGAACACACACATACAGGAAAAGTGGAAGCGGGATTGCAAACCCAGGTGAAGAAAGAAAAATGCAAAGGGAATCACTCACGCATATGAACAGACTGTATGGAATGCAAACTGGTAGAAAACCAACACCAAGGAAAAAAGATAATGTGCTTCCTCAGAACAAATTTTTTCAATCAAAATAATCCTTTTGAAGCATACTACTTCTTAATCACTTACTCGAATAAGATGGATAGGAATACTCACATTTGATAAATAAATGTGTTTGTCCAAAGACAAACTCTGATTAGATGTTTGATGTTTGCAAAAGTTAAACAAAGTAGCCATGCAATTTTGTTTTTATTTTCATTTATTTGTTGCTAGTCACTGAAGAATTTCCATAATAAATGATTCTGTCTTAAAATAATGTCTCATTCAGCTCATTCAGTGTAATGTATTCCAAGCCAACAAATATAAAATCCTGGAAAAGCCAAGTCAATTCTTAAAACAAACAAAGTTTTGCATTTTAGGTACATGTCAGTAAATTAACACTGTAAGAAAACACATTCTGTTCATATTGATGATTAAGGCTTATGGCTGACTGTACTGGATTTTGATTATGGCTAAAACACCCTAAAACTTTGTTCCTTAGAAAACCTATATGTTATATTACAGCAATATACATAATATTTATTACAGAAGAAATGTTTAAAAATTCTCCATGTACTTTGCAGTGTATTGTGCATTAAATACTTGGTTGGGGGCTCATTTTAATTTAATCACAGCATCAGTGCAGTGATTAAATTATGGGTGGAGTTGACCAGCCTCTGACTCTGCTGAGGTGTTACAGAATCATTGTTGGTACAGGTTAAAATATTCAAACTTTCTAAGAGATGCTTGAGAAACACCACTCTGTGTACAACAATATAGCTGTATTACTTTTTCAATTAAATTACTTAAGTAAATTAACTTTCGCAGTGATGTTTTTTTTCTCTTTGGAGATAAAAAAAATAGTGCAAAATGTTTACTATATTCTTCTTTATCATTTTTAAAGTCCATAAAAACCTTTATGTCCAATTATGAATAAAATGTGTTCAGTTATTCCAGAATAATTACACCTAGAGCATTAAAACCACAGATAGTGGAGCAGACAGCCAAAGAAGCACTAGAAAGTTCAGTGAAGCAATCTGCAGAGCCAGCACTTAACAGTAGAGGGCAGCGCCACACTCGGACCAGAGTACACACCAGTGACAGTAAACATGTGACAGAAACCACTCAACTGATGCAAGGAGGGGATGAATTACACACACACACGCATCCACACACATCTGGCAGCTTCAGTTGAGTAAAGGCCTAATGTTATTACAGCAGGCTTTTCTGTGTGAGTGGATGTGAATGTCAGGTTGCTATATTTGCCACTGATAGTGCACTCAGTGGAAACAGAGTCGGGATTCAGGATGATATGATTTATATTTAGTACAGCGAAATATTCTGCTTTTTTTCAGGGGTGCTGAACGTCATGGCTTGAATGGGATCAGGGATTTTTGAGACACTGCACTCTGAACAGGCGTACCACAAACCTCTTTGAAAGGTTGAGGAATGATAGGAAAACTTGCTTGAGCATCCCAAACTAAGCTACAAAAAGTGTGCAGTTTACCAGTCTTTCTGCATGTAAATCATACAATTTCAGGCGAGGAAATTCCTAGAAGCAAAGGGTCTTAACTGACTCGTCACAAACTGCTTGCCTGCAGGTACAAGAAAAAGTAACGCCTGTGGCAAACTGATTCAGAGTCAGGGTAGGAGCAGAAACTCTGCAGAAGAGTTTGTGGAAAAAACTGAGTGTGTATGAGAATTATCTATTACCATAAAAAAGAAACAGAGCCAATCTGTCAGAGTTGAATCCGTAGGAAGAGAATAGGTTTTCACAGATCTGTGTTGTGAGTGCATAAGTAGGGCAATGTTGAGGGTTGGGTGCTGGATAAGTTATGGGAAATTAACTTAAAAAGAAAGGGATGTGAGGAAAGTGGAAAATCTGTAAAATATTATAGAGTTCACAACAACATATAAGGTATACATGGAGAAAACGTGTAAAATGATTCCTCTTTGAACCCGAATGAGCTTCTGGTTTGACCCTTGTTGTTGTTCTGTTGCTCCATAAGTCTGGAAACAGAGGCATGGGTAACTCAGTAACCAGCCTGCTTTGACGCTCGTTCAGACACACATCAACTGAAAACTGTGGGATTTCAAGGATAAACAAGGAGAATTGTGTTTTTTCTTCCCTACACAACAGCAGATAAAATGAAAGAAAATGCCCTCTGGAAGTGTGACCTCTCTGTACTGCTGACATTTTATTTAGACTAAAACAATACCTTCATGACATTTATCAGACTGTTGCAGCACAGTCACCTCTGTGTCCTGATGTTTTGCTGGATGCCGTTGCTTTGCCAGCTTAGAAAGTCCACACAGTAATTATTATTGCTGCCAGGCCGGACTTTTTGGAAATGTCTTTCACTGACACTATAATGACAGGCAGTTGAGTTCAGATGTTTAAATACATAGATATTTTTAATGGGTTTGAATATCAAATTAAAAACCTACTTATCTTAAATAAAAAATTTACATGGTAGACATGCATCAAAATATTTTAAAATAGTTCTGCACAGAACACTTGTGTCCAAGTTTATATTTTAGAGGAAAAAGTTTGGAGGTAGCGTACTGTGTAAGATTATTATGCCATTCACTCCTTCATTATGTATATACACTTAAGGAGCCTTTCTGTTTTGACAGCTTATCAGTTATTTGCACTAGGAGAGTAGACGTCACAATGTAAGAGGAAAAAGTCTTTAGAGAAAATACTAGCAGAATTTTACCTACTATTAAATTAGTGATTTATATTTGAATGTGTTGGAAATGTGGGATACAGCATCTATACAGGCAGCAACCAGTGCTACAGCATGAAGCTGCCACTACCATGCAGTGTAATTGAATACCCTCAAATAAACTGAACACATTCATATAAAAGTCATACAAATTGCAATTAAGCTTCATTGTTTCAGTTTGTTTCAGCAGGAGCTTCTTTTTTAGTTTCACACTCAGTAAACAGAGTAAAAATTTACTTTCTGCTTCTCTATTTTCATATTTTCCCACAATGTGGCTGCCAATCACAAATTTGTTTGTATGTAACCTCCTTTAGCACTGTTGAACTTTCACCTACTGTTCCTTATGGTGCTAGGGATTATTTGTAATTATTGGTTCACCATCTTTTAAGTGCACTTTAAGATGGATGGAGGTTAATTAACAAAAATAAGTGGTGCACAGGCCTTTTTTATGCAACAAAAAACACAACACTGGAACAGAACAGGCAAGAATGTAACACCCAAACCGACAAACATTTTTTGTTTTTCTCTTTTGGACTGAATTATAAATGAACCCATTCAATATAAAATAGGTTAGCGAATCTTTCCAGCAGAGCAGCTTGGTGAATATTTACGCTGCAGGTATTCAGCCATCCAACTTGACTCATGACTGCCAAACAATGGCATCTTTGTTGACTGGCACTTACTCAGAGGACCTTAGACGCAGACACTTATGCTGTGAAATTTAAGTCAAATTAAGGACACAGGGTGGATTCAACTCAACAAGTGCAATAAGGCCATATTACAGCGCTAATCATAAGTCGTTTGTGGCAGTGAAATAGCTTCCTGCTTTAATTAGGCTTCAGAGCCGGGGTACAGAGCTGCATTCTTCTGACAGCTGAGCCAACACAAAAGAAAATGGGCCACAGCATTCCCTGTAAAGGGATACAACAATTTATTGCTCCTGTATGATAGGATGGGGGGTGTGCTCAGGTGCAGGCTGATAACAGGGAAAAGCCAGAGCGAAGAGAGGAAAACACAGTTTGTTCCCAGAAATGTGGTTCAGGGAACGATGAAGGGAGGCATGCAGCAACACAGTGTGAAAAGAGAAAAGAGGGCTTGGAAACAGGCAATCACATGAGCAACACGATCACAAGCATTTTTATTAGTGTGCTAACAAGGAGCTGTGATTGTTACCCAATCCAAAACTGTTCTGATTGTCAATGGCAATCCTTAATTCCTCAACGGGGATATTTTCTTACACTTTTTGCCAAAATATTTTATCCTCTAACATTTCTTATGCTTCTATAGTCTTTACTCATTAACGTACAGCTGAATCCTAACTTAGAATTAACTTAAAATATCGTTGAAAAAGTTAATTTATTTCAGTTATTAAATCCAAAAAGTTAAACTGACATGTAAATACAGTACATGTCGCCCTGTTGTACTTCAATATTTGTTTCTGTTAATTTTGATGATTAACTAACAGATTAAAGCATGCAGCCTCTTTCTCTGAAATATTTCTTCCTTTTCCTTGAAGAGACACGTGGGTCTTGAAACTACAGCAGCCCACGCTCACTGAACAGGACCAGATAAAAGGTTACTTTGTGCCTTGGCGCGGCTCTTTTTTTTGGGAGGCAGACTTTGAACCTTGCAGGCCAACTTGAGGGGAACATCAAGGTGCGACGCGCGATGAAGATTAGAATGCCGGTGAGAAAGAAAGTGGGGGAGCATGGGAAAGGAGAGGCACATTGCAGCGCAGTTGAGGAGGGAATAGATGGTGTTTGAAGCCCGAATTAAAGGACCTACTCTGACAGATGTCGCTTTCTGAGCTGCAGGGGGCTTTTGATTTTCAGATCTTTGTAAACAGAACCGGGAGGGTAGCGTTAATGTTCTCAAACAGGCACTCAAAGGTGTGCTGTAAACTGACTGGCAGTGGATGTACATATCTGATGTTTTTGTTCATAATATTGTTATCAAAATGTATCCGAAATGAATATGACTTTAAGTTAACAGATGTTCTTACAAGAGATAGGTCCTCTGTCTCGGCCCCCAGTGACTGACTGAAGTCCTCGGCGCTCAGAGGAAGACTCTTCTCATCCTCTTCCTCTTGACTGGGCTCTTCCTCCAGAGTTGGAAAAACAGAGAGGCCGCCCACCTCAGCATCCACCATGCCATCCAAACTGTCTGTCAGAGCGGCCAGTAGTGCCGCATTCTCCTCTTCTATCTGCAAACACAGAGAAAAAAAAGGTGAGAAAAGAGAATACAACAAAGCAATACAGAAAAAGACGGGAATGGATACTTGGAAACGTTTCTTAAATATTTGTGGAGAAGCAACAATCAATCAGTCAGTCAGTCAAAAAACTGGCAAGTAGCCACTTATTTGGACCTAAAGGTGAATTTTATTCCCTCTCCTTTCACTACTCATTCAATGCCTTCTGCTCACAATCACAATGTTCGGCCTTAGTTCGCCCAAAGCTCCTTGAGGGAGATTATAGAATTAATCTGTGTGCATTTAAAACTGAGAATATCACTGGAACTTATCTGAGGACTAAAAAGGAAAATTAGTTGTGGTTCGCAACAAAACACCTCCTTTGGGAAGATATTCTTATTTATCATGAATGCAGAGTGCATCATGTCCTCCAAACTGATAAATTTTCTGTCTATAAATTTATGTACCACTTCTTCTTCTTTGTCAATTAAAGTAATGAATCAAATGTTCCGAATGTTAAAATGAACTGTTTCAAAATCAATTTTACTATGTAAGAGAGTAGCAAAATTGTTGTACTAAAGATCATGTAAACATGATTGCCTAAAATATTTTTGAACAATTTGCATTAGACTGTTACTGAAATAATCTTAAGGGTCAACTTGGAAGTAATTAGGCTTGGATGAGAGACCAGATCTGAATCTGAATTGAGCAATTTGCATTTCCGCCTAGAAAAAGAGGCTTGCAGCGTCTTGTTTTCCTACATTATCCCAATGTGGAATCACCATGACTAAGCTGTTTAACGTGTATCTCTTCTAGCTTGGTGCAGTAACTTTCAATGACAGTTATACAACGGCAACATTAAAATAAGACAATGCTAGCACTTTTTTCACAGATTTCTCTATATATGTTGGTGAACCAGAGATCTGACTCCACCACTTTGTCTGAAAAACTCCAAATAGGTATTTCACTCTCAAGTTCAAAAGGGTAGAAAAGGTTTAAATTTCGGAGTTTAGTCTCTAAGCAGAAGAGAATCAGGTTTCAGCAAGAATTTTCCACATTTGGATGAAAATTGCTTTCTTTTTCCCAGCTTACTCGTACTCCACCCTGCAATCATCACCCATGAAGCATCCACAACATAGCAAACATTTTGACCATGAAGTCATAAAGAGGGACAGAAAATAGCAATCCTTTGAAGGATTTATATACAACAGCCACATTTTGAGACTGAAAATGAACTTTTGTTTTTTACATGCAGACAACATTTAACTGTTGACTAAATCCTGTTTCTTCAATCAGCCTTGTCTAAGCACTTGTCTAAGCAGTTTTGGTTAATAGTTTCTCTGATTTCTGACATTTATCCAGAATAACATCAGTCTGGCCATCTTGAGAAAAACACAAATCTGCTAAAACAGCATTTTTATTCTTTTTCATTCATCGTTACTGGTGTGGCTCAGTTTGAACTCTTTACATTTCCTGCAGCAGAGACTATTTTTATTTTTCCTATAGTTTTCAAACATGAAGAAAATAGTAAAAGTAACAGAAAAGATTTCAGTTTGAACACTTGTTTGCTTCTTAAATCCCAGCACAAAGAGTCTGTTTACCAATGAGGAGTTGCCATCTTGCTGAGAGCTGCGTCTGGAGGAGAGGTGATAGCATGTCTAGCCTACAGGAAGCCACTAACTTTTATCATCCAGCTTAATATGTCCCTCACTGCCAAAGTATTTATCATAAAATTTATTCATTGTCTCAGGCTGGCTGCTGCTCTACCTCTGTGCCAGAAGCTACTTTTCAAAATTTAGAAAAGGAATAAATACTTTATAAAGCAAGAAATCAAACAATAATTGTCTTGGGAGTTACTGTACTATATATTACAATTATTTGGTTATTTGTTATGGTTAGTAAATTTAATTATTCAATGAAATTTTTTTTACTTTAATGTGACTAAGAGCTCTTCAGACTTATATAACCCCCAGTGACACACTTACCACAGCCCCAAACAATACCTATTACTATAAAACTATGCAATTTATACATTAAGTTGATTAGATTGCTTAAAAACATCCAATTATTCAGATACAACTGGGGATATAAAAATGTTGTAACACATGGCCTACTCTTCAAAGACAAAAAGACAAGAGGACATGTCAGATGTCTGAGGATCTTTGTAAGTCAATAAATGACTAATTTCTACAATCAGAGCAATAATTTAGAAGTTGAAAAAAAACAGGAAAAGTTTAATGTTCCATCACACAGTGAGAAAGATGTTAAAGGAGGTGAAAAAAATCTCCATCAGAAACAATAAAAGGTATTTATTCCCTACCACTGCAAATCATAATCATGTGAACGATTGCAAAAAGCTACTGGGACTTTGCACATGGCCAGATAAGGATAAATTATATAGAAGATCACCTCATGCCTACTAGTAAGTACAGTGAAGGATGTGTGATGCTGTGGGTGTGCTTTTCTTCTAAAGGCTCAGAGAACCTTGGCATCATCACACAAAAATAACAAAAAGGGTTTTTGGCACAGGTGAGATTTCTTTATTAATATATTTAATTCAAAAAAAGGTTTATACAAAAAAAAACATAGAAAACATCTTATTTATGAATGGGATAAATGAGATGTATAAACAAGCATCTTGTTTGCTACAGTTTAAAAACAAATGATGCCCTAACCTTTAGAAACAATCTCTTTGATTTAGTCTCCAAAGTTATATTGAGTCTTCCCACAGAAATGCGATCAATAACTTTCAACATATGATTAAATTCCAATATGCTGCTATAAAGAAATCAACTGACAGGAAGCAGAGGCATAAAAGATACACTGACAATAGCTTCACTAGTGTCCTTATCACTGTATTCAAAGATAATTAAATGATGCCTGACTGTCTACAACGTTGTAAAAGTCTGATAAAATGTAATGTTGCAAAGGCGGAAAGGGAGCATATAAGCACAGAAGTACTAAATACTGGGCTTCACGGTGCAAATTTAAAGAGTAAAAAGACCAAATCAGAGGAATGAGCAAATGAGATATGAAATGTAAAAACAAAAGATTAATTAATAAGAGGGAAGCAATGGCAGATAAATAAATAAATAAATAAATAGATAGATAGAAATGCATGTGTAAAGACAATTTCATATTAGATTAGGCAAAGTGAAACCAGAAACCTGTGTAATGAAGTTATGCTTTAAAGAAATCTACACGAAGTTAAAAGTCAGATGAAAGGTTATTAACTTCACATTTTTGAAAAAAAAAGATTCAACAAACAAAATGAGATGAGGAAAAAAAAATATTAATGCAAAATGTGGACTTTTCTTTTTACAAAGGTCAGACTTTACTTTGAAGATCTGTTTTGTGTCTGCAATGAATAGGCACTCGCTTAAAATTAATCAAAGTAGTGATCAAGACTGAGGCACTCAGAGACGAACAGCAAAGACAGACACAGTAACTGTTTACATCACCTACATTCCCATAAAGCCTTGCCTGTCTCCGTTTAGTCAACACTCTGCAGTGCATCACAGGATCAGAGCAATTTCCACCTGCAGGGCTGGATTACATGACCCACGATCTGCACCAAAATTTTATGTTATTTCTCAGCTATTCCTTTTTATTCACAAAGTGCACTCGATTTATCCTTTGTAAAGAGACCACAACACCCCGCCTGCTCAATAATGAAGTATTGGCTTTTAGATGTGGAAAAATCAAGATGGGGATTCTCTGAATTCCTGGAGGAAGGGCCCCAGGAAACTGAAGCCTGAAGGTTGTCGCCGGCCCCTTGGAGAAGCACTCGGCCAGTTCAAACTGATGGTCTGCCTCCATCATCGTGTTACACAGTGTAAATGGGAATCAGTTTTGTTGGCAGTGAACTCTGAGGTCTGCTGCATGTCTGAATCTCAGAACAAGGATCGAGTGAAAGGCTGGGATCTTGCACGTGTCAACAAACAGAAATGCTCTGGCGACTGCACAAGTTGTACTGGAGGTCAAGAACACAATGTAGTACGCAATAAACATTGCGTACTGTGTACGCAACTAAATAAAGTCTTTGAGTTAGTTCATTAAATTACAGGATTAGCAAGAAATAAAAAAGTATAAACCACACCAATTTTTTTCAAAAATTCAATTTCTTATAAAGCCATTAACCTGAAATTCACAAGACATGATGGAATTACCCAGGCAATAAGCAACGGAAACGTGAAGAAAAGATGCTGCAAAAAGGCAGAGAAAGCCACAAAACTCACTGAAATCTATTAGAAAGAAATCCCAACCGCTTCGATGCATGGTGCTTTGGGGAAACCTTCCAGTAAATGGCACTTGATGAAAATGTGAAGATTTAATGAAGGTGGACTTTTCATCAAGATAATGATCCCAAAGACACAGAGAAGCAACTCTAACTTGGCTTCAAAGAAAATAAAGCTGACAGAATGGTCCAATCAATCACCTGACATGAATACAATTGAAAATCAATGCATAGAACTGGAGATCACTCAATTAAATAAGTCCTGAGACTAGACTGTCGACACAGGAAATCTCTTTCAGTGAAGTATTTAATCTACTTTAGAAAACATGTTCTATATTTATTCATTGTGCTATAACCTTTATTACATACGACCTCACTTTACAATAAATTGCTTTTATTTATTTTTATCCACATTTGGTGTGAATCTTACAACCATTCCAAATATCTTGAGGGAAAAAAAATCACTATGTGTTTTACAATTTTGAAAAAAATAAAACTTCTAAATGCATTTATTAGAAAACAAAATAAAATGTATGACAGTAGTTTGGATGCAGAATAAAAAGTATATAAATAAAAAACTGCAAAAATAAAGATCAGATGGAAAGATGCAGGACTGTCGTGCCTTTCAACTTGCCCTCATTTAATAAAAGGAAATTAACTGGAGAAATTGCACAGTTTGTAAACATAATGACTATTGGTGGAATAATCTACAAATCATCTGGTAAACAGAAACATAATGGAAAATTTGACCTCACTGCTGTTTCATACAGACGCAAAGTCTGTCTTTGTGGCAGACAAAGATACAAAACAAATCTGCAACAGCACACACTTGATAAAAGGTACTGTCCCTTAACTATCAACAATGAAATAAACCATATATTTCATTGTTAATAGAGCAAAATGAAATTGTGCTATTATAAAAGCATTCTACGCTGATGTGCCAGTCCATGACTCAACTGCAGATTACATGAACTTCACTTCGGTGGTAAAAGCTCACCTCAAAGAGCTCATCTGCTGTACTGTAGTGGATGGAGGCTGGTGACACATCTGCTGGCTGATCAGTGCACCACTGCAGTTCACTGAGGCAGTTGACGCTGTCAAAGTCGCTGGTGTCCAGCTGGGAGAGGTCGATGTCAGGGAAGTCTGTGTCCAAGCGGTCCGAACAGACCTCCTCCTCCCCATACTGAAGATGGAAACAAAGAGAGAAAGTTCACATCAGAACTGAAATTCACACACAATTCCCAGGCGTTTGGGTCTTCTGAGACACAACAGAGTTCACGCACCCAAACATGCACATGCACGCACACGCCTACACACACAAAAAAGCCAGTCATTTTATGAAACATGAACCCAGAATAAATCTGGAGCTGCTGATCACAGCTGGATAGATCTCCTGTGAGATATGAACAAATATGAACCTTTGCAGTTTTGTGTCAAAACAAAGAAATTTATATCCCCCCCTGCAACTCTTTGAAACATGCTACCAAGCATGAATATAACCCTGCTCCACCTTTGATACATGCTGCTGCAGTCGGTGTTTTCTGTGAAGAGTCACATTGTTAGAACTAGAGGTTTAGCTAGTTCCCTTTCTAAAATATGCATGCAGGCAAAGCACAGCAAGGCACTTTGGATAAAAGCCCCCATCATGTGGCCAATACTGTATATTATTACCCTGTTCACTGTCTGAGTCAAAAGGAGCTCTCATCAACAGCTCTTCATCTTTCAACAGCCACTCATTAGAGATAATGAGACTTCCACGTTTAGAGGTTCAACACTGAAACCGACAGAGGCAGTCAGAAAACGCGACAAAGGCATTGATAGTTACCGCAGAGGTTGCATTATGCATTTATTCTGCAACATTCCCCTGTGGCTCAGGGCAAAGTTACCCAAGAGGTCCTAAGGTGATTAGTTTTCTTTTGTCGGCTGAGGGGATCTTTATCTGTGAAGCAGACTGCATTGTTTTCTGAATTTGTTTTTCAGATTGTGAATCTTCCTCTTGTTCCTGTGTTGGATTTATTTTGCAAAATCTGACCAAGTAATGTAGACTTTGAACAGGGATTTGCTTTATGTTCTTAAGACATTTTGAACCGTAAACTGCTGAAAGTGAATGGGCCAGCAGAGATAAGGACGAAAGAGTAAGAAGGCAAGAAAAGTCTTGGAAATTGGAAAACTATCCAATTGTGGCATCGCCACATTCGTATTTTGTTTGTATTTTAATAAACATGAATGCTCCTGAAAACAATTAAGATCATTTGAGGTTAACAATGTGTGTCGTATTAGGATTCTTGAAAGTTGCAATGACCTTAAAAGCCTCTCATGAATTGATCAAACCTCTTCAAGAGGTAAACACCTTAGGGAGAACTCTTCAATCTTTATCAATTAAGAACATATAAAGTTTTACTTGAGTCAATTTAAAGGGTCTACTAGAGAATTCCTGAAAGCTCCAATGACCCTTGAAGGCCTCTTAAATCCATGACCCAATTGTTCTAGAAATCTGGATCCTCCTAACAAAACCCATCTTTAGCCCTATAACTTAAGAAGCCCCAAAACTCCTTAAAAACATATTAAATACCTCTACAGTACATGACATAAACAAAACCTCAAGAACTTTTAGACGTATTTTTTTTAAAACATTTTAAGAAAGAAAACCTGCCAATTAAACTCAAGCTTTGAAAGTTCAAGAATACCTTGGACATCTCTATTTGTATCAGTGATAGTCTCAATGACCCTGGAAGCTGTCTGAGGTCACATTTACTCCTGATGAAGAACTAAAACTCCTACATTTGGCCAATAAGCACTTCTGCACAAGAAAACACCTTTATGGCGCAACTGAAAGATGATCCCATTTTTCACTAAAGTACCATTTGCTGAAAGGTATCCCTTTTTAGATACCATGAGGAACCCCTAAAGTTCTAATCTGTAGTGTTGTTACACCCATAGCATCCAAACATCTTCCAAAGGAAAGCAGGTTAGACCCCAAACACTATTATAACACTTGGAAAGAATCATAAAATCTCACATCTCCTAAAAAACATCGCCTCATGGCATCAATTGCTCCATTAGAGCCGTTATTATGCAATCTGACTTCTATGTGCATTTAACGTTAAAGCCTGGGGAGAAAAATGGATTGCATCAACCTTCTTAAAAACATGTGTGATAATGGAGACCATACATTTTCCAGAAAATTTTGAGGTTTTGTAAGTTGTTTTTCCAACTTCCAAAGGTGGTAATTCTCCAATTACAATTGCTTAAAAACTTGACATTCTTCTAAAGCCATACGCAAATTTGTGGCAAACCCAAACAAACTACGTCATTTATAAAACTATGTTAAACGAGGCTAAAGCAGCCACATGTTCTGCAGTGAACAGATGTTGGTCTCAAACGGAAACTTTTTGCCACGTCACCATGAGAACAGCCTAAAAGACAAGCAGGAAGTGTGTACGTGACTTGCTGTAACGGAAACCAACTGCAGACTCCTGGGGAAGGAGAATGCTGGAGGAGATTTTAGGTGAAGAGAGGAGGGAACGTTAGAGGCGGGAACACTGACGTAGTTCAACAGGTTCTTCACATTCACAATGACTTAGCTAAATTTATTTACATCCTGAACATGTAACTGCACATCTGAGAGCAACTAGAGCTCAAAGATCTATTGTAAGTTTTAAGGGGAAGTATGCTTTGTTTCCGGAATTCAAAACCCCCACAGAAAAAAAACAAAACGTTTCTTGCATGTTCTCTCTGTGGTGACAAACAGAGCTGATGAGTTAATTTGCTGCTGCCTAAACAAAACCTTTGCTACCTAAAGTACAAATAAGCTTTGTTTTTATATTACCTGTATTTCTATAGACCATCAAATAAAATTTAAGCAAAGAGTTGCACTTTACAGTTTGAAATAAATGCATACAGTACAACGTCATGGAACAATTTTTTTTTGTTTTGTTTTACAAATATTAATTTTACAAATAAAATAAGCCTGAGCTTTCAAAGTGCCAAATATGAGATTAAATTGAAAATAACCAAAAGTTCTGTCATAAACAAAAAAGGAAAAATGGATCAGATTTCACTTAAACATAACACGGAACTTAGAAATCGCTTGAATCTATTGAGTGTAAGTGTGTGACACTTAAACATAATTCATTTGGATACATCAACAGATCAGTTTGATTAATAAAGAAGCTGACGTGAATTAAATTAAACAAATGTATGCAAATTATGTTGATTACTTGTCCTGGTTGAGCTTAAATGTTGTTGAAAATGTCATCAGAGAAGACAAACACATTGATGCAACATTTCCATCCATTCAATCATCACAGATTTCATTAAAAAAGCCATTGCTGTTATCTATAATGCACAGACAGAGCACCGCCAAATATCAACAACCACAACAAATTTACAACAAATTACCATTAGGCCATCATAATTAATTGTCTTTTCTTCTGCAAAGCGTTGTTTGATTATCACGTTTCTTGCTTTTTTTTTCTCACTGGCTGCAACATCATTATTTTGTTTTTACCACCGTATTTAAAATTCCTTGATGCTTAGAGGTTTATGATTACTTTTACAAGCCAATTTAAGGGGCACTTTAAAAACCCTTGCTGTTTATAATTAACATAAATCATATTACTCCATAATGGGTTATTTTCTCACTAATTTCACAATTTTGTGCTTTTTCCTTTCTCTGCACACAGTAAAATGCACACATAGACAAAACGCCTTTCCCAGTTCTGATGAACAAGAAAACCACATTCAGTTAGTTTCTGTTTTTTTTTCTCTATCTTAATTATCACGCTGTAAAAATATTTGCTGTGCAAAGTGCTTCGAAATCTGCCTTTGAGTTACTTATCATGCTGCTTTGCAGTGTGGGTGAGTGTATTATGTGTTTATTTAGGTCAAGGAATGGATAATGCAGCTGATATCATTTATGGTTTTATAAATTAGAGGAAGTAGAGTCGCAGTAAACCACAGAAGATTTGATCAAAGCATGGACTGGATGAAAAAGAAAAACAGAGGGAGGGGGAGAGAGGAAAAGGAGAAAATAAAGCTGGGAAAATTGATACCGGACTCTTGAAAGGTAAGAAAAAGGGAATCCAGGTGCAGGAATGAAGACAAAGAGGAAGAGAGAAAAAGAAACATTTAGGTCAAAGGAGAAAAAAGATGGTCGCTGGGGATAAGAGAAGAAGAAAAGCAAGGAAAAAGGAAAGGATGTCCTCTATAAGACCCTCCTGCTGCTTCCTTTCTTTCTAGTTGCTGATGCAGGTGTGTTTTCACCTTGCTGTATTTGTATGTTAGTTAGCATGCAGCTCACACACAAAAGTCACATGGTTTCCACTCTTCCCCACAACCACTTGTTTGCTGCTCGGCTCATATTTTGTATTTTGTTTGTTATTTTGCTTTCCCCTGCATATCTTCAATTTTTTTTATCTGCCCTTAAGTGTCGTTTTATTCCTTATTTTTCGCCTTGTGACTCATCAATCCCACAACATGTTCAACTTTCTTTCTTATTTATACAAGCCTTCTCCAATGACCTTCCTCTCTGTTTTCCATCTTTCCCTCATCCCTCCATCTCAGCCTTTTCTCCTTATAAACTCAAAGGACTGGCTGATTGATTCCTTTGTTTCCACTCAGCTGCTGGACCTCTTTCATCATCCCTTTATATCTCCCCTCTTCTGTCCATTACAACTAGTCAATCAATAAAAACATCCTTGGGCATGGGACACACATCCACAAGCACACAAATGCATAGAGTGAATGTTTAACCTGAAAACAGGAATAAATGTCATGTTTTGTTATAGGAGACCAATTCACATACCGAAGCAGAGGTTCTCAGCCTTATATTGCTAATGCACTGCTCTCCTGTATCCTGTTCTCTATCACACACACTCAGAGACATAAGCACTGCAATGTCGCTGTTTAATATGATATGTTAACAGGTGCAGACTATATACATTAAAACCTCCTGAACCTTTACAATTTGCGAGATTACAAAATTACAAAATTACAAAAATAAAATTCAATTTATTTTAAGGCGATTTAATGTGATAAACAAACACACAATAATGTCTTTCTGTGAAGTATTAAGAAGATTTTAAACAAACAAAAATCTCATGAAGTTGCTTGATGAATTTCTGCCCCTTTCTTTGGTGATAGGAACCATAAAGCCCACCACTATTTTTTGTCTGGTTGCCATAGCAGCGGTTTCCATGCATTTTTTTAGGTTCACCTGGGTCAACACCCCCCTGAATCAAAACTTTATAGAACCACTGTCCACTACAATTGCAGCTATATTGTGAAGTTTTCTGTAATTACTCAGGTCTTTGATGTGTCTTTTATCCCAATGAAATCAGTAAAAAATTATGGTTATGATATGAAAAAACATAAAGTGAGACAGTAGAACTACTTGAAGAATAACATCTAGAACACGTGACGCTGCTTTTTATGTCGTTACTGCTGCAGAAGTAATCTGAATGTGGCCGACAGTTGTGTTTCCCCTGCTCTGTGCTATAGAGTACTGATGAAGCCTCTGACAGATTCACATCATGACTCACAGGCACCAGAAGGAAGAATCAGAGGACTGAGCAAGTTATTCCTCTGCATGCAGCTCTTGTTTCATTTTTCCATCAGGGTTGATGGTGGATGATCTCTAAAGTTCACCAGGATTAAGTGCAAAAGCTTTTAAGGAGGTGGAAACTCCTAAAGTGTCTTTTTTAAATACTTATGTTGTCTTATTTTAATGTTACAAAAGAAAAATGCTATGAAAGGACACATTATACACTGTTGAGATTCTTACCAAACTTGTCCAGCAAGTTTGAGGAATACTTATCTCAATCCTATCTCAATTACACACCTCTGAAAAACATAAAGCATTCTTTCTATCTAAGCTGGGTGTTTGTTTTTTTATTGCATTATCATATCTCCTGTTGACATTTACAAAAAGATATAAAAAAGAAAACTCCTTTTAGGACGATTCCGTTCAACCATGGGCATCTAAAATTGTTAAGTAAAATGCATGGAAATATTGTTACTGAAGCCCAAAAGCTGTGAACATTAGCAAGTGAAATTTTAAGTAATCAATTTCACTTTTTAAAAAGTACAACAAAAATATAGTTCCACAAAACATGCTGGCTGTGAAGTCAAAGCCCTATTTGTGTTTTAATGTATGGAATGTGTCACAAAATATTGTGTCACAAAATGTGTTTAACTGGGAAGCAAATCTAGCAAACTATCATGTAGATAAATAAAGACTCAATGCAGACTTTGAAGGAGATAAATCTTTTTACTGAAAAACACCACTGTTAATTCAGCAGTTGAATTAGACGGCAGCATCCTCAGAAATGAAAACAATAGTCAGAGTGTCTCTGTCAATATCGCTAAATCTACCAAGGCTTAAATGAGGCATTAGTACTGGTAGATTAGGCCAATTAGTATGAAATTGATATGTCATAAAGACTTCATATTAGTTACAAAAAGGGCATATTTCATTGATAATCCCAGTAAATTTAGAGACACAGTAGTTTCAAGGACTTTAAAGCATTTATATGCCTCGAATGCTTGATTCTTGTAGTAATGCTTGTCCATGATTTGTGAACTCACTTTCCACTTTATTAGATACACTTGAAGATTGATGTTAACACAGTGTATGGGTCTATCTGAAAAGAGCAACTCAATGCACTTAAGCAGTAAAGATGATTTGTTAAAGTTTAAACCAAGCATCCAAACGAGGAAGGAAAGGAGACATATGTGACTTTGGGATTACACACATCCATCTCTCCAAACCAGGTATCACTCATGTCAGCTAAGAACAGAAAACTGAAGCCCGAATTCACACCAGAGCTTATTGAACAGCAACGTAGTGGAAAACCATGACCTAGTCTGATAAGCCATAATTTCAGCTGAAAAATTCAGATGGTAGGATCATAATTTTGTGCAAACATCGTGGAAGCAGATCCATCCACTCTAGTTTCGATGGTTCAGGCTGATGGTGGAAAATTATTTGGGGAATATGTTCTTCACTTTTGGGCATTTTAGGAGCCACTATTAAAGAGCACAGCCTACCTGACTATTCTTGCTGATTGTATCCAACCCCTTATGGGCACAAAGAACTCATCTTCTAGTGGCTGTGCCCAACAGAAAATTGTACCATTTTAAAAAGCTAAAATCATCTTTGAGATGATTGGACTGTAATTCAATGGCCGTTCAACAGAGCACTATAGTGATGTGGTGAAACGAGAGTCAGGTCCTGGATGTGCTGTGGAAAAATGCACAGTAACAGCAATTCTCTCCTGTCAATATGCAGCAAAATCTCAGAGGCATGTTTTGAACAACTTATTGAATCTATGCCACAAAGAATTTAGGAAGTTTTCAAGAGAAAAAGGGGATCTAACTCCGTAACAGCAAGGGGTACTAAATAAAGTAACGATTGAGTGCTTGCTCCAACACAACCGCTTTGAGCCAAAATTGACAACACAGTGCGTTAAAAAGCAATTGAACTCTGCTTGATTTGTGCATCATTTTGACGGCTCAATATTGCTGGAGGCAGAAAAATGAAACTAGGTGAAAACAATCGATGGCTGCTTGGCTCCCAATTAAACATACCGTACAAACATTTCTATATCTTAAAAAAACCCAGATATAAAATATCTTTAGATTATCAACTTTAGAGCTGTGAAACCCTTAATAATATCATCTATAAAGCCTAATAGCAACATTGGCAGAACTGAGTGTAAGGAAAAAAAATCAAGTGCAGTGACTTCCTCTTGTGGTTAATCTCTGCCTTAGTAACAACACAGAGAACCTACTGGCCCATTCAGTCGTAAAAAGCCTGCTGGGATGATCGCACATTAGACCCATCCTATTAATAGAAAGCTTGCACATGGGAAAGCTATATGGAGTAAAATGAACAAATTGATGTGGGAAAACCATGCGGAGTCTGTGCTGATGCCCTCGCGTGTGGATGTACATAATTGAAAACTGATCTTCCATGAACATACATCATTGCAGGGGTCATACTTGATGTTGCAACTTCCTCTGTGAGTTTTGACCATGGTACTGGGCATAAAGTGAAAGTGTTTCCATGTTTGAAAGAGCAATAGATTCAAGTGCAGCTCAAATGGTCTCATTAGGAGAGAACCTTTTCAGATAACCAACTTTAGCACAAGTTTGGAAACCAAAAGTGAGTTTAGGTAACATAACCGTTTATTAAATTTTTCACAAGAGAGTAACAGAACCAATCATTCTTGCAGAAATAATCCATAGACTCAGAATACAAGGGTAATCTGCAGGGCTGTATTTGTGTAAGCACATTTTATTGTTTTAATTTATGACAGTCACAGTCTGATGTATCCAGGTGTTCAACTGTTTAAAATAAACCATTGAGCTGCAACAGAGCTCTAATAATGATGTGACACTTTATTGATCCACAAAAAGAAATCAAAGCCCTGGCTGATGCTTTCCTGGCAGCTAGACAGCGGGGGCTATTGTACTGTTACGTAAGGTCAGTCACAAGCCCAGTCATGTGACATTGGTCTGGACTGTCCAAACTTCCCTTTAGGAACAAACTGAGGCACAGGCATGCTTGATCAGAAGCAACACCATACAAGGCTTCACTCCCTCAACTCTGTGGTGCAGCTCTAAGGATAGTGGATGTAAAAACAAAAAGCTTTAAGTCTTAATTAGAAGTGCAAATCAGTTTCTCGGGTAATGCTACCACCTTGAAAACACCTAGTGAACAATCCAGCAATCCAGAAAGTTTAGGATTGCAAAAAAATTACTAAAATGAGTGTATTGATGAAAGAAATGTACATTTTAGTTTGAGGGTTTCATGGTTCATTATCCCAATTGAATCTAGATATGATCTTAGACAACACATTTCATTGGATCAAAACAAAATTAGGGAAAAATAATGTAAATCTCCAAAGCAAACAGTTTTCTCGTCACTATTTGCTTAAGTGGAAAAGTGGTTTCTCATCTTCTGAGTTCATGTTTTCCATAAATATGTGAAATATCCAAAAGGCAAAACAAACCAAAGTGGTTTTCCAAGCAAATTTGGAAGTATAGTTTAGTTGTGCTCATATAGACACCCGAGTCTCCATTAGCCAAGTGGTGAGATGTCTCAACTGGTTTGGAGATATTTGAAACTTCAAGACAGCACAGAAGTAGAAAGGCCTGCCTCTGTTCAATGCCAGTTGGGATAGACCAATCTCCAGCAGGACAATTTAACAACTCGAATATATGTAAGAACAGATTTGGCTGATCAAAAGAATGAAGTCTAAGGTCAGCTTAATTTGTCGTACTCTGAGAATTAACATTTAATTAGGAATTTTAAATAATCCAAACAGTTGCCATGCCTTGCCTCACAGAGATGCCATAATATAGAAAATGGAGAGGGGAAGGAATATGTGAAGGTTAAGTGACAAGAGCACAGACCATATAGCTGAAGGATGGTTATGAGGGGAGCTGGAAGGAGAATCGCAATAACCTTCAAGCCTCAAACATTGAAGAGACATGGAAGATATAAGGCAGAGTGCCAAGCTGGGGACTCCGCTAAGTGTGCCACTCCTTTAAGTCCCACTTTCTTGTAGGTCACTTTGACAAGGAGTGGATAATAAATGACAATTCAGAAAGTTACGGTCAGAGATTGAGGGTACTGAGCAACATAAAATCTTTTCGTTTTATTAAATTTGGAATATCTGGAGCCATCTGTATCCGTCATTTCTGCAGCATTTCCAAGCCACAATCCAAAGATATTTCCTTTTTAATTGTGACGCGTGTAACTTTGGCAAGTTCAAGTTCTAACCCTAGAACATTTCTACTGTGACTTCCTGCATGGCTTTATCCTTTAACAAATAAAGCTTAAGTTTTACCAGGGCGACAATGGGATTGTGAATAAATTACTAACAGCTAATGGGGAGGGAATGCTGAACAATTTATACTTCAAAACTCAATTTCCCTTTACACAGCCAATATGAAGGAGATGTGCTTAATTAAAGTGAATAAAAAGGATGCCCCAGTCCATCCATTGCCCCCCTTGCTGTTTAATAAGGGCCACAAAAAGCCAATTATGTGCCGTTTGATTATTGAGGCACAAAGTCCGACAATAAAATCTCACCAGGGATACAGAAAAAAGCTCTATCAAGGTTTAGATCAATGCACATCATTATCTCATAGCTTTTAATCTCTTTTTTCTTTGGAAAGCTTAACATAGTATCTAAATGCTTATTTAGCTTCAGCTTCTACATTTACAGGTTTAACGTCAATTAATGGCAAATGCAAATGCCCAGAATGTTTAAATAGCTACTCTAATATTCATTTGCAATTTCCATCAGTTTAGGTACTACTGTTCCAATAATTGCACTTAAAATTAATGACACCTAATGGTGCCGTTATCTTTGTGTTCTCTTTATGCTATTATTCCCTTCTCTTTTCTCTGTCAGTCTTCTCAACACCCAGCTTGTGAAGGCAGATGGTTGCTACTACTGAGCGTGCTTCTGCTGGAGGTTACTTCCTGTTGACAGGGAGTCCTCTCTACTGTATCCTCATGGTGTACTTTTCTAATTAACATTGCATTATGTAATGAATTTGATTGTTAAGCAGATGTCTGGATTGCATTGCAATTGATTGAAATTACTTTTAAATAACTAAGCAGAAATTAGGCTTGTTTGTCTTGTACAGTGATTTGAGATTGCATTTGTTGTGAAATATCAAATGAACATAATTTAATTTTTGAAGAAAACATGTAATATTCAGTGTGTAATGTAAATTGTTCCAGTAAGTTTTGGGAGATGAGTTGTAAAAAGGATCTACCACTTAACATTGTGATTTACTGTTTTTCTCTGCCTGTTGATGGGGTTATGCAAAACTGTAATGACAGGAATGTTTGGCAGTTTAAAAATGTAACAGTGTCTCTATAAATAGGACTCAATTTGGGATTGAAGAAACTTAATGGCATCTGCATAGCTAAAGTCTAACGGACAATATCAGTATTTAAAGAGCCAGGAAGGATTTTTTTTTTGTTTCTATCACACATGACTTGTCAGGATTGTTAATGTATAATAATATATTTTTTCACAATGAATAACTAACTTGCAAATAGCTATGAGAAAAATGTTTTTATTTAGAAGAAAGCGCCTAATGTCAGTTTTTTACAAATGCACAACTCGTAAGATGCTACACAATAAATCAGAAAATTTTCAGTATTGCATTATTAAGGAGCTGTGATGCTTGGACTGCAAAAAATGTTTAGTTTATTCTTTAGGAACCATGCAGGCTCTCCACACCTGCAATATATTTGGTGACACTATTTGTTTAATGCAACATAAATAATTTCTGGAGATAAAGAGGCCATACGGTGGTAAGGTCATTAAGAAAATACTAGACAGAAGCAACTTTTGCAACAAAAGCTTGTTGAGGTGGATATATGTATTTACAGTTGAATAAACTACTCACAGTGAATTAATACAGTTCATTAATTTATTAATTGCAAGTCATATTGTTATTGCAGCAAGCTCTTTGCAGCTCTTCATGTGCCATTTCTAAATGAACGGTTTATAGTTGGTTAGTTTGAGATTGTTTGACTTTTATAACCAGTGATGCAACACTCACATTTGGGCAGTAATGAATATCAGAAGATTTTTCTTGATTGACTCAGAACCATGGTCAGCAGGTCAAAATGAGTCAGCAGGAGAATTAAATGAAATAAAGGGAGACACTGACCAGAATGTTAATCTATCTTTGATAAGCTAACGGTTCACGACGACACTAACAAACAGACCACGTCCATTGTGTTTGTGCCTCTATATTTAGCAGTGCACCGATGACCCTCACACACATCCACACACACCTTAAAGCTTGATGATGCAAGTGAACAGGGATTATTGTGGAATCAATAAAGCCTAATCGGACAACCTCTGGTGGCAACCGCCGGCGTGGCTGCATGCGTGAATGTGTGCGTGGCCTCGACCTCGCACAACGCTGCGACCACATGCCACATTAAGTGATTTACTTGAATGAGAGCCTCTTTCTGTCACATGTCCACATAAAGCAGCTATAATGAATGGATGAAAGACTAAATTGGCATCTAGTGTTGCTTATTACATGCCTGAGCAGCGGTCAGAGCATGCGCTTGAAAGAGAGACAGCTTGAAGAAGCAGACAGCTATATTACAAGTTTTGTAGCTAGGAGGATGAAAACGTCTTTTTAAGTTCATTTTCTTCTATTTAGAATACAGTGTGTAGGTGACCAATTAGTGAGTTACACAACCGCGGTTTGCTTTTGTGTGTTACACTGTGATAACGGCAAATGAAATGTAAGTATGATAATCTTGAAAACAGCATTTTAACTGCTGGCTATTGTTCTCTTGGGTCCATTTATGTGATAATGTTCTAGTGGTTTGATGCAACAGAGCATATCTCTGTGTGCAGTCATTCTAAGAGACTCCCAGTCTTTACCACCTAGAGCAAGATCATAACATTTCATTGTACAACAACTGTGATCAGTTGCAGTCCTGATCATAGGACTGCAACTTTAAAGCTACATAAGAGTTTTTAAAGATTTTAATATTTCAGTTATGATCAAAAAGGCTTAATGAAACTTAGTCATTCAGCCTTTCTGATCAGTAAACATATCAGACATAAGTGCTATCACAGCATTTATCTGTGTTGATGTTACTACTGAATGAAGGAGACTCAGTTAATATATTAAGTATCTGTCAGGTGTTTACACTGAAAGTAGAAGAAGGGACATTTGAACACATCTCTGTGGTTTATGTGAAAGTTATATTTTCAGGAGATAAGAGTGACATGCTAACACTGTACTTAGAAAGATGGATGTCAAATATCTAAGACACATTTTCCACTAAATTCTGCTTCATTTCAATCTACTGGCATCAATCTGCATTTAATTTCATTGAGTTAATAGTAAACAAAATCATGCTTGATTAAATTCTGGGTTCTTCTTTAGCTTTGTGGAGGTTTAAATGACTCAATCAAGGAAGCGGCAATATAGGGAAATATTCCATCCATTGCAAGTGAACCGGTTTCTAACATCAATCTGTTTTTCAATTCCATGGTTTTTCAGGAGGTGCTGTGAGGCAGGTGTACCATGGATAAATCTATACACAGAGACAGACTAATAACCATGCTCATAAACTCACTGGAAGCAGCAATTTAGTGTAGCTAATGAACCTAAAAAACAAGCATGGGTTTTGGACTGGGGTAGGAAGTCTGAGTTCCCACAGAGAACCCAGGAATGAACACAGAAAGCATTCTTGTTCATATTTCAGATCATCACTGAGTAATTACTCAGCTCTGTCCAGATGGTTTGATGTTAATCACGTCTAGTATCATAAATCTGCTTGAACATATACAGCATTCCTGCTATGATCACGATGTGATTTCAAAGCGCTACAGTTCAGTTTAATAACCAGCTCTTCGTAAATAATGTTGGAAATGTTTGATTTTTGTTTGGTTTTTTTCCAAGTCAAAGTTCTTCAAGTTCAAACTCCACAGGGTTAATGCCTACTGTACTGATGACTTGCACCGACTTAAACAAAAATGTTTGGTCCTAAGATTAACTGGGATTTTATCTGCTTTCTGGAGCTAATGGTGGTATGACTGTGGACATTTTACCTTTCTCATTACTGGCAGATTTGAAAAATTGGGAACAAGCCAGCAAGAGAGCAGGAGTGAAAAAAAGTCCCTAATAGATAATGAGGGTTAAGATGTAGGGAAGTACTCAACCTCAGTCACTTGCATTTTGACTCAAAGTCAAAAACCCAAATTTCTCCATGTGGATTTACTTTCATCTCTGTTTCACAAAAACGCACATGATCAAACACTCCCTTCCTCTGTCATCTTTTATCTAAGGAACAAATTTTCTTTCACTTCCTTGGTGTAGCTGTCTCACAGCACGCACACACACACACACACACCCGCACGCATACAGAGTTTCTGAACTCAATGATCTGAGTCAATACCACAAATGATATTGAGTGCTGCTGATGCCACTTCCAGTCTCACCTGAAAGAAATGCTCAAAGTTCAATCTAATGCTCATTTTCTCACTCCTGAATTTGATGGGCAATCCATCTCTTCCCATAAGGGATAAAACCCTTAAAGGGATGTACTAAAAAGGGGAAGTGTGATAAAAACCTTTTGGAGCAAGAGAAGCACGTTCGCATCCACAGAGAAGTCCTGCTTTTTAACACTCCATTTGATGAAAAAGTACAAATTTGTAAAAATCTGGCATTTTTTGCATGTTCAAACATAAGGTTTCCCAGAAGAGAAAATGATCCTGCTAAAATGTCCTCACAGCATCATCAATTTACATTCATATACATAATTAATTATTAATTGTGATGTTCTAAAATTGGAAAAAAGGAAAAAGTACTCTCCACAGAGTCACTTCTCAACTCTGCGTGTCTAAGGTTACTGACAACAGGGAATCCAGGCTGTCTGCTTGCCTTTCTTCCTGCTGGCAGATCCGTTACACTGATCTCACCTCCAGCCAACCTCTGCCACTCTGCAACCTAATCTGCCTTTATCCCCCCCTGTCACCATCTCCCACTCCCCCACAGGGTGACGGAGTTATCGTGGCAAAATCTGGAGCAGTCCTGGTGAACCTTCCCTTGCATCCTGAATTAAGAGGTTGGCTGGATGGAAATAAACTCAGAGCAACAAACAGTCTTTATTCAGTTTGAGAGGCGCATTAAAACATAGGCAGGGTGTGGTGTATTTATTTCTCTTGCCTGTTTAATCTGTTGTTGAAGATGTTTTTCTTTTCCTTCCAGCACATGTGGCACAATAGCAGCTGTTCTTTCAGTTTTTGATTGAGCCTCGTCCCCATCAACATCTCTTCATCACTAAGCTAAGCACTTGCTTATTGTCACATTAGCACTGACAGCTAATAACATCAGTCTGACACATCCATGATGTGTCAGACTGACCCGATGATTAGCCACCAGCCAATCAAGCGTGAGGGAAGTGGAAGGCAAGAGTTCTGATTGGACAAAAAGGGAAAACATGGAGCAGAGAACATAAAAGAAATAAAAAAAAAACACTAAAATAAAGGGATTCAACATCAAAACATTCTGCAGTATCTACCATGACAATTAAATTGTAGTGTTTAAACATAAAAGATTATTTTCCAGTTTTTCAAAAAAACCTTAAGCACAATTAAGTTGCACAGTGAGAAAAGTCTTTGGTGTGGATGGTTTTACTGAATGAAAAAAAAATCTAATTTAGCTATTTTATATAAAGGAAGGAGATACTTAGAAGAAAAATATGCATTCTATCTCCTGGAAATAAATATCTGTAGTTCATTCAGGGTCCAAGAGCAACACTTTCAGGAGATAACAGTAAGGCTAAATCAAGTAAAGCTGTTTCATTTCATCCTTTTGAGCTTTTAACCTCTTGAAAGAATCTGTAGATCTTAAAACTTAATGAAACACTAAAGCAAAGACCTAATTGTCATTGGCTCTTACAGTTTATATAATGTTTATAACGTTTATGAATTATAATCTGTGCATCTCTAGCTATGATCCTCAAAAAACTACTAATCTAGCTGAGACTAAAGTTAATTATTCATAAAGATTTAAAAATATAGGCTCCTTATTGAACCCTGCTTTAAGTCAATATTGTAAAGATCTACAAAAGGCCTCAAAGAACAGTTTGGACGGAGGAGAGCTGGCATCTTGACCCGCAGGTTGAGGGCCAACCCAGTAATGGGATCGAAGAGGGAAAAGCCGATTCAAAGCTCAGAAATAAGAGCGTTGGTGGCAGCTAAGTCGACATGGTGGCCCTGCCAGCCAGGTTCATGCAGGGCACAAGGTTCAGAGTGATAGGAGAATGGTAAAGAAATAAAAAGGAAAAATGTTGGGGCGTTGAAAGGAAAAAAGAAAAGAAAGACTGAGAATAGAAGCTCGGGGGTTCAATAGAATTGGTTTGGAGTGACTGACCCTCAAACTGAAAAATACAGAGGACAGGAGACGTAGGCGAACAGCGAAGTGCTGATACAAAAATGGATTTTTAAAAAATCGAATAGTAAAGATTCTGTTTGGATCACATTTGAACCCTTTCTATTCTCTGTTTTACACTGTTCTGTCAGCGCCTTCCAACAAATATACTCATGTTTGATGAATTTGCAGCTGAATAGGTTTCAACTTAAGGTGGCCCAGTCTCAGATATCCTGTTCTACCAGTATCTAGTTCCAGAGCAGTCGGAACCAGCCTTCAGCTCCACCAGAACCTCTAAACTTACTTTTCCATTATATTATAGTTTATTTTGTAGGGATGTTCATTTCAGATTTCATTTTCTTTTACTGTTATCACAGGTGAACCTGCAGCAGATCTCTTTAAGTTTAAACATCTGATGCAGCATTGGAGTAATAATAAAAAAAAAAAAAACATTTCTTCTGAGTTTTTTCAAATTATGATGTAAAATATTACTTTAGAGGCTAAATTATGGACACTAAACTTTAAAACACTCAGCTTTATCTGGACCCACAGGTCAGCAACAACTGCTGCAGAGCAATCATCTAATTCACCCAAACATTTGTGGTGAGTTAACTAAAAAAAACGATCCAAACTGCCTATTCAGTTCCTGAAAGCCACTTCCTTTTATCATTGGTGACAAATCAAATTGGGAGCCAATAAACCTGAAAGCGGCAGTTGTTCTTTTTGTTTTTTTTTTTCTTTTTGCTCTTTTCTTTTTGCTCTTTTTTCTCCGGGTTGCAGAGTTTGAGGAATCCGTCACTGTGAGATTTGTGCATCTAATGGTATCCCAAACCACTACAGAAGCAAAAAAATGCTGGGTTAGATCTGGGACAATAACTGGATTGAAATGACAGCAGCAAGTTCAGGCACTGCAAAGTCTAACAGAGCATCATTTTGTGCATTATGTGCAGTAGTGCATGTCTTGTCACCCGCTCTCGTGTTCTGTCGATCCCTCCATTAGATTTAAAAAAGCAACGCCATCCACCGTCCCTCACATGTTGAAAGAGCACACATGCATGCTTCAACACAAGAGGAACAGAGGTCAAACCAATAGATTTTTCACAATAAGTTTCTCATTAAATTTAGTCTTATTACTAATTTGTCTTCATTTACTTCCTGCTCTGAGCTCCTCTGAGGCCTGAACGTTGTTACCACTAGGAACAGATTCTGGACTGGTCGAAATAACATGGGATGGACGTGTAAAAACTCAATTAACAACTAAAATAAACAAAGAAAAACTTAAATGAAATAAGATAAGGGGATGACAGATTAAATTAAGTAAAAATAAGAAATAACGCAAGGAAAATGTAAAAAAAAATATTTTTAAATCATAAAAAAGGGGAAAAATAAATGAAAACTAAAAGAAAAATCAAATTTTCAACTAATATCACAAACTGTGACTCGTGGTGACAAATCTATAATTAACCCAAGTTCAACAACCTTTAACTATAAAGGCTGTGTCCATCATTCTTGTTGTCTATGCATCCAATAAACTCTTCCTTTGGCTGGGAATCAAGAAGTTTTTAAAGCTTTTAAGAGGATTGAGCAGAGCTGATATTGCATTAGGTGGGGTCAACTATTTACAGCAACATACTGACAGTGTGCAAGTTTTTGTTAATTATTCTGCAATGCTGTCAGCAGAAATAAAGAGCCATGTTGCAAATTCAATGTAGGTATCCAAGGTATCCAGGCAGATTAACTAAAATAGAACTAAACTGTGCAAATTAAATGTAAAAGTTTTCTATGAAAATTGAAGGCATCCTTTGGCCTAATGCAGCCTGCTTATGATTCTCTTCCCGCATCTCCTTCGCCATCCTGACTCTAGACTAGCGACACTGTCTGCTGACGCCGTGTTTTCCATCTGCTGCCGACAAAGGACGTTGCTGCATACGTTTTCTGCTTAGTCTGACTGAGGGGCAGCTAAGGCAGCATGTAACGTCAGACGAACGGAGAGAGAGGGTGGGGGGTGCATGGAGGAGGAAGAAGAGGGGGGCAGCCGGAACAGAGCAAGGACACCGAAGGGAAATGCTATCCTGCAGTCTGAAATATGATATCACCGAGTAGCGATGGAGCTTCATCAATTATCAAGAGTCCAATCAGATAATGCCACAGCATGCAGAGTGACCTGAACATTCTCAGCATTTTTGGGAACTTTTAGTTTCAAACTGTAATTCTGAAAAAGGTGGGAAACAAGATTCAGCTCTTTAACGTCAGATTCAGACCTAAACAGGTGGCATTCCTGCATGAAAAGAAGAATACTGTAAAGTTGATGAGGCATCCTGTTGTAATATCATTAAAGTCTGAACTGAGATGCATCTGTTTGCAGCAATAACAGTTAAGTGCTAAAAATGGTAATAGATTTGTTTTTACAAGTGTGTAAAATGTTGAAATCCTTACTAAACAGCAGGATTCTCACACTTAAAAAAAAATCTACAAATGACACCCAACTCTTTAAGCAGACAAGCAAACCAATCAGTCGATCAGTGAGTCAATTAATCTCCTAGACAAACCACAGCCATGGAGCAAACTCTACCAAGCATCTGTCTTTCTGTGCAAAGGCATTTTCATCTTGCATCCTGAACAGAAGCATAAACCTGATGAAAACCTGAGTGCATGCAGATAATTACACAGCCAATCACATCCTATTTGCTCCGCCATGAAAACATAAACAAACTTGTGGCTTGTTTCACGGATGCATGTGCATGAGACAGAAAGACAAATAGCAGCTGATTGTGTTTTCTCTGCAGGCTGCAGCCCACGGATTATTGGTACATTGCTGCACTGTGAAGACCAACGACTAGACCAAACTGACTTCTCATGGTAAAGTGAGGTCAGATGTATTAACAGATCTTTACACACTTAGAGTCAATTTTACATAATCAATCTTACATGAATGAGGAATATCTAATAAATTACCAGCAAACTGTGGTCATTTTTATTTTTCCAATTTGGTTTAGTTAAAACAACTTTGCAAAATATAAAAATATTTAATTAGCAGAGAACCAACTGGTTTTAATCAAACCATAACCAGATCCAGAAAATGTTTTCCATTTCAAGCACATATTTTCAGTTCAACCTTTGTTTAACCTGAACAACTAACTGCGACAAACATCAACCTTAAAAGAAAAAAAAATACAATGCAGTTTTCTTGATAGCGGTAGTGGTTTTAAATCCAACAAAATAAAGGGATTATAAATGATTATGCACTAAAGCATATGTTGTTGATGTGTTTACAGACTGGAAAATAGTGGGAATTCCTAAATACCATGTATCTATAAATATAAAATCAAGACAAAATTGGCCCATTTAAATCAGTAGTTGATGGATTGGTGTGTGAGTTATGAAAAGAGGCAGGTTTATTGAAATGTTTGGCTTCTCTGCTTCCTATGACACTCATAGATTCCATATAAGTTTAAGAAGACTATAAATCTATGAAAACACATCATCAGGAATTACATCTGTGAGTAAATTGAACGCTTTTCTTTTCAGCTCCACCAGTAAGTGTCTCCCCTACACCATCCTGGATGTCTCTATCAGTGGCTAACAGAGGAAAAAAAAAAGCTTATCACAGCTTGGTAACACAAACCAACACACATCGGTGGTTTCTCATGGATGAGATAGCTGGGAAATGTGCAGGTAGGCACAACTCAGCATGTGAGCTGTGGGGTCAGAGGGTTTGAAGAGAATAGGTGGGAAAAGAAAAGAAAGGTGGCAGAGCACAAAACGATAAAAAAAACGATGATGAAGAACCTAAATTAAGTGTGATGTCTGTGTGGTCTTTGCAGCTAGCAAAAGAAATCCAGCCAAGCATAAAAGTGTTTTGGTTATCATGATTATAAAAAATATTTTAAAAAGCTGGCTTTAATAATCTGTACCCCTTCCACACCTGTTGCTATGGATTGAAAAGCTACTAGAAAGATACAATTGAATTCATCAGCTCAACCGGTGCCTGCATTTTTACCTAATTAAGAATGAGAAATGTTACAGAACACATTACTGTGCAGCACCACAAAAACAAAATCTTACCAAGTATTTTTTATGACTGATGAAAAAAGTACTCCTTACTGGCAGATTATTTCCCCTACAACAAGATATATATATATATATATATAAAAAAAAAAAAAAAAAAATTCCCTTCTCACCCACCGCGGGTGGTGATTCTTCTTCCTCTTAGCTCGGGTCCTCTACCAGAGGCCTGGGAGCTTGAGGGTTCTGCGCAGTATCTTGGCTGTGCCTAGGACTGCACATTTCTGGACTGAGATGTCTGATGTTGTTCCTGGGATCTGTTGTAGCCACTGTTCCAGTTTGGGGGTGACTGCCCCGAGGGTCCCGATGACCACAGGCACCACTGTGGTCTTCACCTTCCAGGCCCTCTCCAGTTCCTCCCTTAGGCCCTGGTATTTATCTATATATATATATATATATATATATATATATATATATATATATATATATATATATATTGTTTATCCACCACGACTATGTCTGGTTGGTTTCACCATTTTGTCTGTCTGGATCTGGAAGTCCCACTAGGTCATTCTTTACCACTCCACTACCTTGGGTGTCCATATTCTGCACAGATGTTTCTGTACACTATGCCTGCCACTTGGTTGTGTCGTTCCATGTATTCTTTCCCTGCCAGTATCTTGCACCCTGCTGTTATGTGTTGGACTGTCTCAGGGGCCTCCTTGCACAACCTACACCTTGGGTCTTGTCTGGTGTGGTAGATCTGGGCCTCAATTGCTCTGGTGTTTAGGGCCTGTTCCTGGGCGGCCATGATGAGGGCCTCGGTGCTGTCCTTCAGTCCAGCTTTTTCCAGCCATTGGTAATCTTCTGATGTCAGCCACTTAAGAGTGTTATTTGGGTTTGGTACATCCCATGCAGGGCTTGTCCTCCCATGATGGTTCCTCTGGCACCTCAGCTTCTGTTCCCCATTGTTTGAGACATTCACTGAGCACATTGTCTGTTGAGGCTTTGTCCCTGATGTATCTATGGATCTTGGATGTCTCGTCTTGGATAGTGGTTCTCACACTCACTAGTCCTCTGCCTCCTTCTTTGCGGTTCGTGTATATATATATATATATATATATATATATATATATATATATATATATATATATATATATATATTTTTTTTTTTTTATGTTATAAGTGAAATAATCTGCCAATAGGGGTGGGTGTTTATTGTATCCTTTATAATTTAGTCATTTTTTCCAATAAATTACTTATAATCATTTTTATTTATTATTGCAACAAAAAATTCCAATTAATGGTGTTTGAAACCCCCCTAAATGACTTTACTGTTGGAATTGATAGCTTTACTATTTTCTCTACTCTTTGTTCACTAAAAGCACCAACAAATAGCAATAACTGTGAAAATAAAGTTACGGTGTTTAGGCTAGTGATACAAATTGCACTTCTTAACACGACCGGTGTCCTAAAGAAGCATATTACAGATAGAAATCTTCTGTTAAGACCATTAATTGTGTTAGTGGGTTTGTAAGATGACCATGCAGTTACCTATAAAAGCTGCAATAAATAGTTCCTATTGTCACAACAGTAGCACAAAATATCATAATAAAACTTTAATTCCATATCGGCCACCCCTTTTTCAGCAATATTAAATAATTATTGACTTAAAACAAATGCCCATAACTTGCTGAAAAGTTACTAGTAAGATAGTTTTTTCTCAAGTGCATTATGATATTTGGTCTAGAAAAGTGATACCCATTGCAATTTTACTCATCTCATCTTCATATATCTCACTGATAATTACCAACTGTTGTGAAACACCCTCTCTTCTTATTCATGGCTGCTATTTAACCCTGATGGAAGTTGCCACAAACGCATTGAAAATATCCACTCACATGTACGACACGCTACAGGGGATACCCTATCTATCGCCCTGCCGGTGTCCTTTACAAAAAGACAATGACAGCAGGTGTCTACTGTTACAGCAGGCTGGATAATGACACACCTGTTCCGACACATACAGATACTACTTTGCAGGTGGTGCCGTCTTGTCGAGAGGTCGGGGTAAATTCAGGGTTTCATTCGTTTCCTGTCCTTGGACCACAGTCTGCACTCGGTTCTTGCGTGTGTGGTTCAGGTACTGTATCTGGGCAGATTAAGCAATGAAACCAAATGGACTGGACACACACAGACACACACAGACTGATTTATGGTCTTTCTGTAGTGCAGTGGCTCTATTAGCGGATATAAGAAATGAATGAGGTCATGTTCATGTGTGTGTGTGTATTTGTGTGTGCACTCCATCTTGTCTCATTCTCATTCAATGCTCGGTGTGTCTGCAAACTTACCCTCCTATCCTAACCCCTCCCTGTCACTCTTTATTTCTTCATCCCTTCCCTCCTCCATTCCATCCCTTCATTACATATTTAAGAAATCGCTTCCCTTTTTTTCTTGCCTCTTAAAAGCATTGCATCATTTCTGTGCTCTTTAACCCTTGCTCAGTCAACCTCTTTCTGTCCGTCTTTCAGCCCCCAGTTTTAATCCACCCTTCTCCATCCTTGCAGAAAACAGGGGTGAGACTGAAGATCATGGCACACTCGTTTTCCCCTCTTCCACCACTCCTTCTTCTTCCTTTCATCCTTCCCGCACCCATTCAGTCACGACTCCATAATTGCGCAAAGACATCAACCGACAGGGCAGAAAAACAGCCAGGGAGGTACAAAGAATTATAGAAAGAAACAAACATAGCAATGTAAGCAAATCTAAGCTGTTGCCTTGTCCTTTATGTGGATTTATGTTTATTTCAAAAGCTGATTTTCCAGCTTGGCATGACACTACACAAAAAATAACCTCAAATAACAGATGACATGTTGGTATATGTGATGGATTACCTTTTCTTCAATCCTAACAAGCTGGTTTCTTTTCTACGCAGCAAAAAACAAATAAGAAAATCTAAAAGATTAATGAACTAAACTTTAGTCTTTTTTCTACAAACTGGCACAATGAACTGTAAAAGTTTTAAAAGATGTTCCAAGTTACATTAAGATAAAATATATTTTTTAAAATTCTACTATTCATCTAAAGTTACTTTACTGAATATATTTGAAATGCTCAAGACATCTCAGTGATATTATTCTAAGAAAAGCTCCTTTATGGGTTGCTGTAACTGCTTAGGTCCCAGAGCAGATAGTGGCTTTTCAGATTTGAATGTCTGGAAGATCACTTGTAAGGCTCCAGCTTTATAGTGAAAGTGATGCAAGATTAACTTACGCTGTTAAAATAAGAGAAAACTGAGCTTGATATTGTTACCAATTCTGTTCATAGCATTTATGGACATAATTTAAAGACTTAAGGTGTTGAGGGATCCATTATGGTGGTCTCAGGATTGCATTTCTGCTTTTTGCAGATAATGTGGTCATTTTGGCTTCATCAGATTGTGATCACCTGGGATTGCCTTAGGATTCCTCTAGAGGAGCTGGCTCAAGTGACTGGGGAAGTCTGGGTCTCATTGCCTAAGGCTTAAGTATGTAACTTTTCCAAAGGTATCCATCCATCCATTTTCTGTCCATCCTTGTCCCGTAGAGGGGTCGGGAGGGTTGCTGGTGCCTATCTCCAGCTAATGTTCCGGGCGAGAGGCGGGGTTCACTCTGGACAGGTCTATCACAGTCCAAAAATATGTTTTTTCAATATTTACTAAAACTATCAACATGCTGCAATGTGGTGACAATATGATATAGCAATCTGTGAAAAGATCAATCTCCTACACCTCCTCCCTGAGCTATCATTGCTGTCTGAAGAAACACAGCGCTCCGCTCACAAACAACCAATCAGAGCCAAGATGAAGTTCTTACAATCATGCTTGTGTTTGTACTGCTAAATGTACTAATGGTGGAGAAGCAACTTAACATGCCAGTAAAACCTGTTTATCTATTTATTTAGCCTTAGCATTTTTGGAAGACTATAATGTGGTGAACCAGCTGTAGCGTATTAGAGACCAAAGGGGAGTATGTGAGCGGCAGATACATGAGGATGATTGACAGTGCTAAGACCTGCTTCCTGGCTCTTATTGGTTATTTCTGCAAGAGCATTGTATTTCTGTATATAACTGAGAGGAAGGCAGGAGCTCAATGTTTTTTGAACAAATATGTATGAAATATGAATAAATATGTTTTATAAAAGTTACATACTGTACTGGATAACCAGAAGACAATGGATGGATGAAATGGCAAACTACAAGTGACAATAAAACATTAAACAGCAACAAATGCAATTATATCATATGTTTTAGTTTCACATTGCTGTGGAAATACTTTGGTATTTTTACGGTTATCATATTGGGAGAATCTCATTTTGGCCCATGCCTAGAGGACGTATATAACAAAGACATCTGTGAATGTGTGTGTATACATACAAAGTAAAATGCCAAAACAGGATAAAGGGGGAAACTTTACTGTGATTATGGTGTGGACCATTTATGCTTTTGAACTTTAGATGGCGAGTGATAATACCTAATTGAAAGGTCATTTTGCAGCAAATAAAAGAAATGAAATTCAGAAGAGAAACAAAGCGAAGCCTTTAAACAAGGTCTGACAAGTATTCATTACCAAACATCTATACCCAACAGAGCAGCAGTGACACAGAGACAGAGAAATGAGAATTTCTTCTCCTTTCATTGATGCCTCATTTTAATTAATTTGCGTGCACTTTGCTGATAGCTCTGAAACACTACACCTTAACAGCATCACATGTTCACTGTTGGCCATTTTTAGCCTTCAGTGCTTCATTTCAGCTGCTGATAGACAGGTCTTGCAGGGTGATTTAGGACCAACAATTTAGCTCACAATTCCCCCTGAAGTGCAAAGCAGAAAAGCCTAACAATCAGTGCTGCTCCTTTCTTAATCGGTCTCTCAGAGGATCTCCCCTCTGTTAGCCTCTCTTCCTCTTCATCTAAATAAGGAAGTTGTTTTGCTGCTATAGTCATCATCAGTCTTTCTTTCTTTCCGTCTCTTCTCCTCGGGGAGAGTGAGAGTCGCAGACAGACTTCTAAAAAAAAAAATCCCTTTGACAAACACTTTTCTGCTCAAATCATTGCCGCTTTTTCATGACAGTCACACGGGGGTGAAAAGGTAAGAGAAGGCTGTGAGCTGCTTTGATACTGGAGAATTACTGGATCACAGTTTGTGGCAAACAGGTCATCACTCGTCTAAATCGGCATCATTCCATCTCGTCTTCAAAACAACAAGCCAGACTCTGCGTGTGTGTGTGTGTGTGTGTGTGTGTGTGTATAAATGTGGGAGGGTGTCTAGTGATAAGTGTTACTGTACACAACATGTCTCCTTCCTCCAATCTCTAATAAGGGGGTGGATTTTGTTTTAGCAGAGGAGAGATGGGTGGAGATCTGACCTTTACATGAGACTGTCGGGGGTCTCTATGCGTGTGAGACTGTTCAGGTGACAAACAGCCCAACCAAGCAGCTTTCTCTCGCTTTTCCAGGCCTGAAAATATTTTAGGCTCACAGACATAAGCACGCATACCAAAGAGGTGGCTGTGGACTCACACTCACTCACGCAGAAAAAAACTAGGCCTCAGGGCTGCAATGTTTGTCTCCCATTGACTCCTCTTTGTTTTCATGTAACAGCCGGCCTGTTTAATATCAGAAAGGTCACCCGTTCGATCCCAAACAGCCAACACATAGTCAAGCAAATTTAAAGCTCTCCTCCAGTTGATCACAAAACAGAGAGACACAAACAGGTTTTACATTGCAATGTGAATCTCTGTATTTATTCATAGAAATATTTTCCAACTTCCACACATTATATTATACTTGTACTGGAAGTCCCCACTAGTATTGCCCCTTGCATATTTCTTTTACTTTCATAGTTTTGTCAAGCAACCAAAATTCAGTTTTCAAATTATAAATTTGTTTATTAAGCGGAAAAAATCTGTCCACTGGGCCTATGTGATGATGTAAACTGTCAAACATTTCTTACATGTTTATAGAGCACCACAGCACACAATCAGTCCTAGACTTTGACTAGGCCAGTTTTAAAAACTCTTAACAGTTTTAGTTTTTCTTCTTGTTTGTTTTGATTTGTTTTGTTGTTTTGCACAGAGGTCAACTTACTTGTATACTGTGGATCAATGTGTTGCTACCTAAAAATGAGTTTTTGAACCGAAACTCATAATCTGCTGGCTCCTTCAATTAAAGAAAGTCTTCTAGGTATTGAAACAGCAAATAAATCCCATACCATCACACTACCACCACTAATAACTGTGATTCTTTTTTTATTTTATATCTGTCTGGTATTAAAATTGCTTGATTATCTAAAACATTTTGTGTGACTGTGGAATAAAATAATTATTCACAGTATGTTTACTTTTATTAGAAGTTTATTTAATGTTAATCTTACATGTTTAATCAGTTTATTATATTTTACTCAGACTTACAGAGTCATTGTTTCTCTTCTAGCCTTCACAAGTTTGCTCCAGTGCGATAAGTAAATAATTGTCATACCTCCGGAGTGACAGACCAGACCCAACGACTGAGTGATTATTATTAGGCACAGAATATTCTGCCTGAAACTGGTTTTAACGAAAGGTTGCATTTTTCTCACTATGTGTATTAATCTGATAAGCTATTTTGAATATCAGCGATGACACCCTGTCTGTGTGCGAAGGGCATTAAACAGTATATATAGAGAAGTATGACAGCACCTTCTCAATGGACACAGATGTTCTCTGATGCACGTTTGTAACATTGCACAATAAACAGAGTCCAAAAACCGTAATTCAAGAAGGTTTTGTACCAGGAAAACCAGATCACTGAACAAGAAATAATGAGACTCATCTTTAAGGAAGAAATTATTTTCTCTCTTTCTGAACAAAAAGCCTTTTGTGTCAAAAAAGAGAAAAACTCTACTTTGCTAAGGCAGGTAGATATCTGCTGCCTTGTGCTGAACTTTATTAGAACTAGCCGTGTTGTTGTGTTGAACAGCGAAACCAACAACTTACCCCCCACCTCCCTGCAAACACCACCCAACTTGAGAATAACAGTGTGATCTGAGCTGGCCCCTGGCTGAGCATATCTGCTGAGCAGCCAGCTAAAGTAGGATCAAAGCAACCACACCACCATGTGCTCCTTGTTGCACCTCACTCTGACCCCAACTCATATTCACCATGAGTCTCCTTTTGCACTGCAAATATATTTTGGGATGGCTGACCTGGAAGCACAGTGTCCTTGAAAACAAGAAGGGCAATGGTCCTGGTAAGAAAGAGGCTTTAGGTGAACAGCTCTCTTTAACATATTTAGTAAAGTTTTGTAACTTTTAATATTTATTAACACAAAAACACGGTGAGTTGCTGGTGGACTGCCCTAGCGACCCAAAGAATCAGCTTAGCAGATTTTTTTTGTGGGGGAAACGTTAAAAATTTCAACTAAACCTCAATGTTGATGAAGATGCATCATTCCACTCAAAACATAAGAGTTCCTCATCAACTGTTTGTTTGAGCTGCCTTTATAGTGTGTTGCTTAGCCTTTGTCCAAGAGCATAACTTTCCCTATTTCCCATTAATCCTGATATTTTGCAAGCTGAGATTTTATGACATAAACAATACGATGCTCAAAAGCCCAACACACATCATAGATTCACTTTGCACCAAGTCAACTCTATGTGCTAATCAGCTGATAAGAAGTCTTCTTGTTGACAACATTGGTCGCTGTTTTTCTCCACATATGCACATCGGCATCACTTCCAAACTCCCAAATGCTGTGTAATCACTTCTGCATTAAAATACACAGCAACAGAAGAAACAGGAACGACATTTTCCAGGGACAGAGAGAGCACAGTCTAAAAACCCCCCTCCCTATCAAACAAACACACACACACACACACACACACACACACCCATTCCTGAATACTAACTGCAACAACATAAAACATTAAAGGCAGTCAGCAGCTACTTCACATCTCACCTCTGACATTTCTGCACTTACATCTTTTCAGATGTACTTCTATGGAGAACCAGCTGAGCAGAGAATTTTTCTGTCCCATCACACAGAGTCATTTTGGGTGAAAGTACTCCCAATCCAAGTTACATAAATCTAATTAAAAGCCTCATCCAACTTTATTAAAATGTAATGTGCCATTACAAGCTGTATTTTGTAGCTTTTAACAAGATTTTAGACATTTCAAAGATAATACTACTTGTAAATTAGACTGGAAAACCACTTTGATTATAGCCTTTAGCCTTTGGCAAGAGAAACTATATGCTGCTTAACATGATCATTTCCACAGATTAGGGACAACCTTAAGTTAAAGGTTAATAAAACGGGTTGAGAGGATTCATTTGCTTATATTAATTCTAAAAAAGTCAAGGATGCACATTTTCCAGTGCTTCATCTGCATTTATTGCCTGTAGAAAATTGTAAAAAACATGAATCGAATGATGGGAAATAAAAACTCAAGTTGACAAATCTTCAACTGAGTGCTGTTAAATATTAGGTTCGGCAAAATGCACAAGACGGGTTAATTAAAGATTTATTCGTCAAATTTTTCTTGCTCTGAGGGATCATTAGTTATTTTCCTAAACAGTAGAGCCAGTGTCAAAGTGGGTGGGGGGATAGAGAAAGCAGTAACTGTAAAACTCTAGCATTTCTAAAACAACAGTCTATGAGGTTTTGCTTGACAATGTGGTTCATTCCCTTCACTCAAACTCATCAGATCCAAAGGTTGAAAGTTTCAAAGAATACAACAGAACAAATTTATTGTTCCTGATTCAGCCTTCCTGTTATCTGAAGAGTCTTTCTCTCGCTCACTGTCTCACAGCCTGAACAAATTGCTGACATGTCTCAACATATGACTGAAAATGATGTTTGCTTTTAAGTATTTTCTTTTGTGCTCACTCTGACTTAATTTCAAACGCCATGCTGAAACAAACAAAAAAAAAACAACATATTTTGCATGTTCTCAACTCAGAAACAATATTCACTGAAGAACATTCTTAATACAACACGATAGCATTTATTTGTGACTGTTTGGAAAATGGGTTTATTTTTGGGTTTCAGACCCAATCAAGCTTAGAAATTCAATCCAATCTCTTCATCCATCTTAAGGTCAAAGATTAGAGATCAGACAGATTCAACCCTCTTATCCAAATGCAGCTTTCTCATCTAATGTGGGATCTAAATACATAATGAGAGACGAGGATGCATTCAAGTGGGAGGGGCTGACTGCAGAATCCCACCATGCTATCAAATCTATATGCTGAGGGCTTATCCTCTCAGCATATAGACACAACCACACACGAGTGATGTTTTTCACACCTGTGCTTATCTTTGACTCAATGTTCAAAAAACACAGCATTCAATCAAAAGTGGAGGATCTTCTATCAGAAAAAGCTATTGCCTTTTTGACAGCCCATGTATTTCACTTGTTCTCATTGCTGTTGTGTGTGTGTGGGTGTGCGAGTTTGTGTGTGTGTGTGTGTGTGTGTGTTGCAGTGGTCGTTGTGAGTCAGCGATGTTCCTTGATGTCTCAGAGGAAGCAGAACAGAGGAGACTGGGAGCAATGACACAGACACACACACACACACACACACGCACACACACACCTCCACACACCAACAGACAGGTATATGTTTAAAACAAAAAAGAGACATTGAACAGATATGCAGCTTCTTCATCTACTCAGTCAAATACAGGCACAGACACAGCAGGGAGAGTGTGTGTGCTAACTGACTCATCTCATCAGTATCTTATTAATGTGGAGACAGACGGCAGGGCCATCTGTTGTCAAGCCAATTGCACAGCAGTAACTTTTTACATCAATGCTCCTCTGCAACATTGAGACCAGCAATTGGTTGACTGGAGATCCAAATACCAAACCAAATTTTGATGTTAACCTGCATTTTTTTTTTCTTTATCATTCTGACACTATTTAGCAGGTGTGACATTCCAGTCTAAATGAGGGTTATCAACTGGCTTGGTTTTAGTTAAATGGAACACAACCTGCAGACTGCTAATCTTTAACCTGATTTTGATGTCATGGCTTCTAAGGGTTTTACCTCCAATGAGGCCAGACAGTTCAGCTGAAGCTACATTTAGAGCTACATGCTTCATGGAGACATGTGATTTAAATTACATAAGCATAAAGAGCTCAGGTGTCTGGAAGTTCGATGCGTCACTGAGGGTTTTTCGCTAATTTTGACATTTTTAATTATAAATACAGCTCACAATAAAGGAATCCTTATCTGCAACCTGCTTCTTAGCTATACAAAGTCACCTTTGTGCAGGGCATGTTTTGAATTTCTGAGAACACACCCTCCTGTCAGTGAAAAGAGATTAAAATGAAACCTTGTTTGGGTGAGATGGGAGATTTACAGCTTTAAAAGGAAGCTGTAAATGAAAGAAAAAAAATATTTTAGGGCACGTAAGTATTACAAACTCAAAAGTAAGCAGAAAACAGGGTAAACGTGACAGAGAAAAAAATTCTCAAGGTTTAAGAATACAGCCTAGTGATGAGGTCATGAGTTTTTTTTAAGAGGGTCAAGTCTGCGTCAATACAGTCAGTACAGATCCAGACAGGAGGGTTAATCATGGTCCAGTCTCAACTCTGGCTTTATGCAAAATGCATCTAATACAGTCATACTGAAGATACTTGTGAATTAATAAACTCAACGGTTTGGAACAGTTCTGCAAATTCTTTATATAAAATGTCTCTTTTGATAGCTGTTGAAACAGAAAATAAATTTCTTACTGACCAAAATCGGATTAAGCCCTAAACATGGTTTGTCCAGTGATTAAGTGAGGCCCTTGTGTAGCATCTTAAGTTTGCTTATGGTCTGGGAAAGTTCTGTGTCTACTTGTTGCTAGATGCATATTAGCACTAAAAATGCAATTAAATTCATTTTAGTAGCTGTCTATAAACCTTCTATATTTAAAAATTTTCAGATTACACCAAAAGAAAAATTCTCCTGGTAGTGTTTTGCTAAACTGACACAAACATATAATTTACAAAACTGCAAAAACTACTATGCAATTTTGCAGCTTCACATACTCAATGGGTCTACAAACAGTAATTATTATGGTGAACTACGTATCATACCCACCACTGGCTGCTTGCCAATTCAAACCTATAACAGTCTTCATCCGCACACAAACACTCAGTTTGTACACATTGTTAATTACAGCACTCCAGACAGCTACAGCAGAAACACCAATTTGATTACTAATTTGTCTCTGTCATTAGGATGATAAACAAGCTGCAAAGCAATAAACAAGCAAAGAAAATATGAGATGCTCCCTCATATCCATGTTATGCTTTTGTTAAATAACTACAAACAAAAATACAGGTGGGAAAAAAAATTCTCCCACTGAACCTTCAAGCTCAAAGGAAATCTTTTAAATCTGATTTAAAGTGCTATATTTGCTTCAAAGAGTAGGTTTTTGCAACATGCGCTTGTGTTGACACATTCATATAACAATATAATAGCCTTGTCAAATATAGAGAAAAAAAAGTATAAAAATAAGAGTTGGAATTGTGTTCAACTTTTCATTAACCTCTGCAGGAGAAGCGTAATCGCTGCAACTTACACGGCAAGCTTTTTGAGACGACTCCGGCAGTCTGATTGGCTCAGTTCACCAGGTCACTTTATACGTAGCTGTGAGGTCACGTTGGACTAAATACAGAGTGACACCAAAAAGATTAGTCCCGGCACAGACATCAGAGTGTCTGTAAGTCTGGGAAGCTGAATCCTACCCGACGCAGGACACAAATGGTATTAGACACAAAGTTATAACTGCTGCTTCTTGTTTAAACATACATTTGGTCAAATTTGTTCTGCAAACTATGCTACTAGAAAGTCAGAGAAAACAGCCAAATTTAGAATATTGTTTATTAGATTTGTGTCTGCATCCATTTTAGGAATTACTTATTTTTACTTTTCAGATTAAAAATATCTCTAAGCTTTGTAAGTATTTTGCTGATTTAAAAATAAAAAATAAAAAAATCCTTAACAGAAGAGGAACAGTCAGGATTGGGGTTCAAGCCCTCCTAAGCAACTCCTTCCTGCTGCTCCCGTAATTGTACAGAAACATTTTTGGACTCAGCAAATAATTAGTATGAAGAAAAGTTTAATGCCAATAAAAGTGGATTAAAAAATAATCCTTCAGAAGTGAGTTTCTTGGCTTAGAAATTTCAAATTGCCTAAATGTCCTGCATTTCACAATTTTCTTCACTTATTAACACCCCCTAATATATAACTAGCAGTAACCTATGTGAATGATAAAATTATATACAATGTTCATTTATAAGACAACATTGTGTAATAAACAACATTGTGTAATAACACAACATTGTGTAATAAACAATGTTGTCTTATAACAACATGGCTGAGGAAATAGCTATGACACAAGAACTGATCCAAACACACCTGGGATGCCATTGTGATTAAACAAGTATAAAGGTTTTATAAATGGCGGATGTACAGGGTTTCTTGGCAGCAGAAAAACTGGTAAGTACTAAATTCAGCCAGATTCTTCCTAACGCAAAATCAGACTTGGAGAGAGTGACATTTTTTGGGTTACTACTCCTTGCTGGCTTGTCCTCCTGCATCTCCTTGGAGATGATGAGCGCAGCGGTCCTGCAAGTGCAGAACACCCATATGCATAAACAACACTGATTACCCGCAAGCTCTCCTTCAAGGCTGTGGATCATCTCAAGCAACATGGTGAAGAAAATGAGGAAGACACAGCTTTCAAGTGTTGTCCTCAAGTGACCCACGGCAACACAAACACATGCGGGAATGCACACTCGCGTGATAGCGTCCCCATGTGGGCGCACACAAGGAGTCTGGACGTGCGAAAAGGAAAAAGAGACAGAAAGTGCGAGAGAGGGGAGGCCAACTGCTTGACAAAAAGGGAGCTGGCTCTGCATTCTAATGCACCGGAGCAGGCCTTCCAGCCACTGCACTCTAAAGAAAAAGGAGAAAACGCATTAAGTGATGAATGGAGTCCACTTCCCTCTATCTTTCTCTCGACTCTTCTCTCTTACCTAATGCTCTTCCTCTCATTTCAATGCTCTTCTCATTGCTTTTCTCATCTATTGCATCTCAGTTAACCATCTGTGTTCCTTCTCGCCTCCGCTGCAGTCTTCATTTCCTCTAATGCGCTCTATTTTTTCTTTTTTCTTTCTGTTTGCGCCTGTTAACTGCTCCCTAATTTCTCCTACCGCACATTTTTATTTCTTTTGATTAATCTGGTAAGATTCAATTTTAGGTAAGACCAATGTTCTTACTTCTATCCCTGCCTGTTAGTCTCTGTAAAGACTTTAAGTTCATGTGTCCATTCATGGCAAACTATGTCATCAGCTTTAAGATTTACATGCCAGTCCAAAATGTGTCGATAATGAGCTGGTTTTCTTAGTCTTTTGATATTCCTTAGAACTAACCTAAAAAAAAAATTCTAGTCATTTGCCTCCTTGTTAAGCTTATGATTATCTTCTACTGTCACTTTTGAGAAGTAGTTACTCAACATGTTCTGTCAGCATATGCATTCGGTCCAGTCAAAACTTCTGGTGAGTTTATAACAGTCAGACTTGGATTGATTACCAAGGTTTTAAAAAGTTTCAAAACCACAAGACTCTAAATAGTAGATGGGTAAGGATGAGGAATTCTGTGATCTGCCACATGTAATCGTATAAAGTTTGTCAAACCTGTTTTATTATTATAAATAGAAATCCTTTTATTGCCCAATTTGATCAAAATCTTAGGATCTCCAACTAGCTCATGCCTGATCTTCATCTTTCTTTACATATCATTTTCCTTCTCTTAGATTTTTCATCTTCTTCTTGACTTTGCCTTCTTCAACTTTGCTCTACTTTTCTGTCTCCCTCCCATCACCCCTTACCACTTTGCTCTGGTCTGTGTCACTCCATCGTCTCCTTTCATTTCACCGTCCCTCCCTCCCTTGTTGTCCATATCTGCTGATATGCAGCAGTCATGAAGGGCACTGAGCTCCTTGTCTGAAGGACACACGGTGGTGGTGAATGCCGCATATGCCGCTATGCAGCAGAACATGTGAGAGCTTAGCATGGAAACAGAGCGGCTATAAATATAGCAGTGCAACCTGCCTCTCCTCTCTGAAGAGCTGCTCGCTCTACCTGCAAGTGTAATGGACTAAAGAAGCAGGAATACAATGAGATTTATTAAATTCAGTTTTAAGCTATGTAATCTGTTTCTTGTGTCTGTTTATTTATAAACCTGAAAGGCAGTCAGTACTTCACATATAAAGGTTCTGAGAGATTACATTACAAATATTAAATGTTTCAAGCTGCAAAAGGAGGCGTTTTCCCATAACAGACTCTCCATTGCAATGAAAAATGCTTTATTCACAAACAGATTATTGAAATACATCAAACTTTTAGTATGTAGTTTGGTCATTTATCTATCTGCACATATTGAATAATAACCATGCCCTGCAATCTCATTCTGCTCTTCAGGTTCTTGTAGCAAGAAATTAATGAATAAATCTAAATTTCCATACTTAATTCAACTGCAAATGAAACAAATTTTAGGCTAAAACTGCTGATAGTAAACTGAGACTGTTATGCTCTATTTACCTGAATATTGGCTATAATTACATTTATTTGTTTCTAACAGTTTGATTTAATAAAATGACAGTTACTTATATTGCCCAACATTGGCTGAATGAAATTACTTTCATCATTCTGTCTGAAACCTTCAAACACCAGATCCTATCTTGTTGCACAAAACATCACCCTACAGAGATATTTTTATTAGCAGTGTTTCCTCACTTCAACTGAGCTATTCAAGGAAATATGGTCAGGGGAGATCTGAGTTGCATGAACATTATTGCAGTCATTGGCGTCATTGGGAAACATTTGATTGATTTAGGTTTGATGTATTTCATCATGTCTGAGCCGTTATCAGCACAAAAGTTGAAAAACGCTCAGAGGGATTTGGTTTATGCAGCTCAGCATTTCACAAAAGCCTCAAAGACAATACTTAGATGTTTTCAGATTGATGAGGCCAAGTCTGTATTAAGTGCATTACAACCTTTATCTGAAACCCTTTTCCTGAAACTCTATTTTTGCAAAGGTCTGATGGCTAGGAAACTGTTTCTCTTCCCCAGGGCTCAGCACTGAGCTTGGCCCAGATAGACACAAGGCTAACCAACAGTAACAGCCCAGTGTGGTGCAATATGATACCAGCACTGCAGTCTGGTAATACAAACCAGCAGAAGTAGGTCATGATGAAAAGAAATCTTAAATGTCCAAAGTTTGTTTCCTAAGGCAAGTATTCATTTACAAAATCATCAAAATTGGTCATAATCCACATTAGTTAGTGCACAAACCTGAACTATGGTTTACAAAACGCTGATGTTGCACATGTACCAATCCCAATGAAAAAACATAATAGTGGCAGAATAATCCTGGGGGGATGCTATTTTTTAGGGGGATGGAAACAGGTCAAGGTTGATTTGGGGAAATAGCAAGAAACCCTGTTATGTTATTCCACCTTTCAGTAAGACATCAGCATAGAGCCAGAGCTAAATCAGAATGGTTTAAATCAAATCATATTTGTGTTTTACAATGGCCCAGTCAAAGTTCATTCTAAATCTAAATAAAAATGTGTGCCAAAACCTGAAAACGAATGGAGTCTATTCAACCTGACTGTGCTCAAGTTATTTAGCAAAGAAGAACGCAAAGAATTTCAGACTCCAGTAATGCAAATCTGGTAGAAAAAAATACACCAAAAGACTTCCAGTGCTATCATTTATTGAGTAGAGGGGACATAATTGCAGGAGATGGAAGACAGGAATGTTGAAGAAGGAAGCTTGTGACAAAATATTAGAAAAACAAAATCCAAAATCATCAAAGCCACAGATAAGATCAAGCAATAAGGGGGTTAACTGGGTTGAAAGCAGTCATGTATCTGGCAAAGAAATAGCAAAACAAAGAGGCATAAATTCTGGGAAGGCTGGTTAGTGAAATGTGAATCAGGTGGCAGAATAAATCACGCACAGCAGCTGTTGAGGAGCAAGAATCTAAGAGTAACTGAAGAAGCACGATGAATGGAAATACAGGGAAACACTTTTAGAGGGGATACATTATCTAAAGAGAGCTTTCCAAAGCATAATACTGACTCAAACAATAACCTGAAGATTACAATTTAAACAGAAAACTGAAATAATACAAACTTAAGATACAGAATGATGTCACAAAATAAAGAAACAATGTCACTGACTCACAGGGCTGAATGCAAATGCATGCCACACTTTTCAAATTGTTATTCAAGAACAAAAATCTTTTTTTGAGTGACTATGTTGACCTACTGCATAAATTCACAGTAAAATAACTGGAGTTCTGGTTGTGAAGCATCAAAGTTTAATGTTTTTTGTTTTTTTCCAAGACACTTTATATAAGGTAGTTAGTAGGTAATTAGCACTTTATGACAGACTACATCAGATTGCTTCTAAAACTCCTCGAAAGAACAAACTTGTCAGGAAAGTGAGCAACGGCAGCTGTGACATGTTATCATCAAACAAAGTTAAAATCAAATAGATCCAATTACATAGCGCCCACACACTATAATGACCAAACAAAATGTTAACTAGATGTTGAGAGAATGAAATGGGCTGTAACTCTAAATGACGACAGTTTTCTCATTTAAGAGCCAATTTAAGCTGAACCAATTCTAATCATCTGGCTGCCACTCTTATGCACGTCACGGCAGCAACTTGAGGCTCGGCGAAGAAATCAACAACATTAAGATGTGCACAGCGTTAAGTGTCCTGGTAGCTTCTAATGTATTTGCCTCTGAACCTAAAAACACCTTGTGAAAGGTTCATGACCAGAAGAGGCCAGTGGAGCAGCATATGTGTAGTCTGGACTTGACTAGCATTCTAGATAGTGGCCTCCCCTCCTGCAACATGTACCAGAGTTACTCAATTCTGCATTAGGGTCCAGGGTTAATGGACGCTGTGGAGAAATCAGGTCGACTTTGAGCAAAATACAAGCGAGTGACGACCTTCGAGCAGAAAGTCATTGTTTGTATGCTTTCGCTTTTCGCCTTCCACCTTTGATCAGGTTTCATCACATGATGTGTGTCCCCTGGCGACACACGCAAAGCTGGTCAGACTCTGACCTCATGAGCATTCAAACAGAAGCTTTTGAGGCACATCTTCGAGGTCCATTAAGAACTTATCCCATGCCAAAATAGAAAGCTGATATAATATAATATCCTCACAAACATGTACTCATACGGCTATAAATAGGCGATGCAAGTGCGCATGTGCAAAAGGATGTCTGCAGATGAGGCTCTCGTTCTGAAGCCCAATCCATCCGTCACTGTCAGGACGACCAGGTGAACGAAAACACACGGGAAGAAAATAAAAGCTTTTCTCTGCATAACACATCGACTTACAGTGTGGCTTAAATTGCTGACACAGATGCACATGATATAAAGCGAAGTGGAGAGCGGGCTTGCATTAGCACAACACAAAGAACATCCAGAGCCTTGACTGCTGACCTCTTTAGCCCTTCTCTGATGCAGCTAAGGTAATTGCATATACATATATATGCACGTTGGACTTATATGTTGGACTGTGCAACTCAGATACCCGCACCAAAAGCTTGCGGGTACAAACGAGGCTGTTCTAGTGCTGCTTCAGATATGAAGCAATTGTTAAGAAAGGACACCGCTAAAGGCCATGGCAGTCAGACTCAGAAACACAAGGTCTATGACTTATAAAGCACTTCCTCTGACTGCTTGTACATGACTGAGATGGCTGGGAAGGTTCCAGTGGCTATTTTAGAAGAATACCAGCACCTCCAGCTAAAGGCTTTTGTCAGGACAAAGCTAAGGTTATCTCTGTTAGGACCAAAATAAACTCCATCACTCAATCTGTAACATTGAGAAAACAACAACAAAAAGCTAATTTTCTGCCTTTAACTCTGCTCTGAGGGTGCCAGAAAAAGAAAAAAAAAAAACATCCTTCAGGAAGTAACATGCAGAAATGCACTGATCAGAATTTTGTGTTCCAATTTTTTTAAGCACCTATCCCAATTTTCACATATTCAGGGTTGTATTTCAAATATGTAACTATCATGTAAGATATATGCACAACATGAAATAAATTGTTTCTAAATTTCCTGTGGCCTAAAGGATAAGGCAGAATAACGTTGCTGTACTCCATGACTTCATCGGCTTTTCCTCTTGCTCTCTCTCGAAGCCTAAACAAACTGCCTACTTGTCTATACATGTCCTTGAAAAAATAGATTTTATTTCAATACATTATTAAATGCCTGTGCTTCCTATGACTTTACCTTAAACACAGCTCTGATACTAAATAATAATAGCTATGTAACTTTGAGTCTCTTGTGAAAGGAGATACAGGAGAGTTGATGTCAGCCCAACTGGGTAGCACACAAGTATAGTGCATTCACTAATCAGAAAAAAATTGTCTGGTGACTTTAATGGCTGATCAAGCAGAAAATCATCTTTATTTTTTTTTTTGTCATTATCCAAATTCTTGGTACATTTCCACTCATGTGACGAATGTACTGCAGAGTCCTTTAAAAATAAACAGGCTTAATGTCTCACACCTCACTTAAGAAGAAACCTAATGCTTAAAATTATTTACAACTGGTTTCAAATTGTGTATGTAATTTCAAAACATATTTTTCACAAGAGCTGCAAAAGCCTGTGCCACATGCTTATTTTTTATAGCACAACTAATGTTATTTTTGCTGTTTTGCCAAAAAAAAATCTGTTTTAGAAAAGTCAGTAAAGGAAGAAAGCCCTACCATTAATGTAAGTTGGAATAATAAAAGGGATTATTGTGTGCGTATTTTACTCTGGTAATGTGTAAAGTAGAGAGCTTCAATAAAAGAAATAATACAATTGTAATTTTTATGTAGTTTTTTATGCATTTCTATGATTGTTTAAAAGTAAAAGACAACATGTGTTACATATCAGTGCAAAATAAATGTCAAAACCGTGAAGATAAAATTAATCCTGTACATGGCATTTAGATCATTGTAATGCCTCAGCTATGTGCAAGTCACAACCCAGTGAGCTATGAAAGACTTAAACCAGCATCCTCCATCTTAAATGACTGAATGTGTCTTCCTGCAACATTCTTAAAGAGTTGCATGCATGGTTACTTGCAATCTGTAAAAGTCACCACTCCTCCTTTTACCTGCAACCTGTCACTGCTGAACACACTCTAACCCATTGCATAAGTACACAAAAACAATAAACACATGAAAGCAGAGAACAGGATCAGCAGGCATGCACTCATATTTACTTACATACACACACTTCCCCACACATGAAGACAGTGAGTGAGGCAGTGGAGGATGACCGGTGACTCTGCAATCAGAGACTCCGTCCTTGAGCTGAGTGAGGAATGCCGCAAGTGACACATCATCAAGCAGACATGACACAAACTCACACACAATCACACACATGGTTCTGTTGCTCATGCATTACACACATACATGAACACCATGCAGGAAGATGTTATAAAGTCTGAAGAGTTCTGATATGATTAAATAACAAATGTATTCAGTGTCCTCAACATTTTCCTCTAATCCTCTGACATTTTCTCTTGTTTCGTCACAGAGAAGGAATCTTGCAGACTCGTCTCTCTCCTTTTTGCCATTTTCCCCCTGATATCTTTTTTACACGCTCTCAGTTTTCAATTAAACTCACGACATGCTTCATCATCCACCATCTTTTACTAACTTTTGTACTTTCTCTCCTTCTTTACTCTGGCTAACATTCTTTTGTGCTGCTGCTTTTAGCAGCTTCTAAAGGTGTGTGGGGGACAATCTTATGCCTTTTCAGAAGCTGCTTTTAGATTCAAATTCAGAAGTCCTTAAAGTAGCATTTTTGATTTGAAAATTAATGCATGCCTTTCTATCTGACAGGGAAGCAATTTTCATTTCATTGTCATTTTCCTCTAATTTATTGGCATTATTACACTCCAGTTTCAGTCTGAAAAGGAAGGATATGAGTGAAAAGAATTTAAAAGGAGGTTTGAGCAGAGCATTAGCATAAGAAGTATTACCCCTACAGGTACAAGCTCCTGCCACCTCTAACATAATGACCAGAGAGGGCAGGTGCATCTGAATTCAGTCCAGACGTTGCCTGGCTAGGCTGCTTAGTCAAATGTGAGCAGATAACCATGGCTTAGTGGCTTAACACATACAGAATTAGTCCAGCACAACCAGTTGCAACGCCCTGCAAACTCCAGTCAAGCACACACATTTGCTGTATGTGGATTCTGAAAAGTCACAGAACATTTTGAGTGTTCTGGGAGTTTTTTAAAGTCGACTTTAACACTTATATGGATGATTTTTAGATCAAAAATTGCTTGATCTAAAAATGTTGCTTTGCGCAACAATCAAACTTCACAGGGTGGTTTTTGTAAAGCTTTGACTGATTTTAGCTAACCTGTCCATTAAGAGGCAGGGAGGTGACCACACTGCTGTGTGAGACAGCATTCACTGGAAATTATGGCTTTACTATTTTGAAACAGAGAAAGTAATTTCAGAGATGACATTTTAAAGCCTCTTTTAGAAGTTAGCACAACTGGTTCGCTCCAAGTATCTTCCTTAAAGAAAGCAGACCTTAAGTCAAACTGAGGTTTTCAAAAGCCTGCCAACATTCCCGAATCTAGAATACTCCATGACAAACTACAACGTTTCTGTGCTCCACTCAACCTTCCTGTTGTCAGCCTGACTCAACCGTAAACATCTTGTTATATTGCAGAGAATGCATCACTCTTCAAAGTTTAGTTAATCTCTGCATCCAATTTTGACTCTTAGCACTGCACGCTAGCAGCACTTAGTGTGGTCACTTATGAGAAATTCAATGGATTTTTGAGTTTCTGACCAACCAGTCAATGTTCAAGGTAAATTAATGTTGCTGCTTCTCTTTTTTTGTTTGTAAAAGATTAAACAAAGCTGCAGAGGTCATTTATCATTAAATGCTATAGAAATACAGGTAATTAAAAGTTAAAAATGGCATTGTATTAGCAAATGATTATTTTTGTTATTTTTTATTACAGGAGCACAGAACAAAATTAAAAGACAGGTTTACTGGTTGTCACATTTTGCAAAGGAATTCTGAAGAAGAGTACTTATTTGCAGAAAGAAGAAAAAAGTAATAAGAAAAAAAAAGAAGAGGAGTCAAGGAACAAAGAGACCAGTATTAAACAAGACTCCTTAAGATTTACAGAGCGACATTAATGTTTCTGAACTTCACCAAGCATGCCTGCAATAAGAATCCCCGCATGAGAAATGCTCCGTTTTGAACTGTAATTCTATGTGTGTCTTCGTGCATGTGTGTGTGGTCTCACAGCTGGATGACACACGTGACTGCAAGGCTCATGTGGCAGTAGATCCATATTAGGCAGGGAAGACAGGGAGGGAAACAAAGACATGGACTTTGTACTGCAACCTTTGACCTCCCGGTTTATCTCTAAATACAGCTCTGCAGAAAGTGAACCTGCTCTGAGAGGCTGATGAAACAAGTGTGCGTGTGTGTATGCTTGTGTGGGAGGTTGTGTGTTGCTGCAGCTGTGAACTATACACTAGAACATGTATATTTGCATGCATGTGTTTTTATAAGAGCATGTGTGTTCATCATCAGACGCAAAGCCTTGCGGGCTTTGAACTTCCCAGCTGTCCCATCAAAAGATCTGCTTCCTCTTAACATCTTTCTCACACACTGCACCATACACAACATCCTTTTTTATGTAGGCCATTATGTCCAGCCAGGCCCGCAGGATCATAGTGTAATCACATGAACACACAAATGTCGGGTGGTGTCCTCTTTCACTTTTCCATTATGACTCAGTTTGGCTGCACAAACATGACGCTGTTTCGTTCATGTGTCTTTTTTCTGTTTCCTCAGAATAATTCCTGAATTTTCTGTATAAACTGACCACTTGAAACAAAATTTGTATGAATGATTTTGATTTTACGATATTGCAATAATGCGCCTATCGATGTACTGCTGCTCACAAATAATTTATAAGATATTGACAAAAATGTACATACATACATACATTTTTGCAACATCATCTGCAAGAGTTTTGTTTTTCTATCTTATGCACTAATAAAATCTTGAAAGGTGACGTGAAAGTGTTGCTTTCAACAAGTGATCAATCGTTATTAAAAATTATGATGCAACACATTAAAAGATAAAGTGCATTCTTAGTGACGAGAGAGAACTTCAGCTGTGTTTTAACAAGTGACAAAAAAATAGCTCTTAACTGTGTCAAAACATTTTTACACAGCTTTTTAAAAAGTGAAAAGGCAAATGTTTAAGAGTGGGAAGATGGAAGAAGAACTACTTATTAGTGGCAGGTTGAAACAACTCAGTTAAATGTACAAGAAATTTGTATTTTTTTTTCTCTCTCTCATTGCTGCTCCTTTGGTCCATCCATGACAACATACCTGCAGCAAATCTTTCCCCTTGGAGACTGAAACTGGCCTTCACACACTCCACCACACACTCGGACAGAGCTCGGTCCGTGGACTCGTTCTGAAAATGTGGCAGTAAATAACAGGCAGGCAGAGTGGGACAGGCGGCTGATAGGAGGGGGTGTGTCGGCGTGTGCATGTGTGTGTGTATCATATCATGTTTATGGTGGCAGAATGACCTTCACACCACCACCTCATTCTATTACTATACTACCATCATTCCTTTAATACATACCCATGCACACAGGTGTGTATGCAGTTTTTGTTTCTATTAAGCTTCACAAATAAAAGAAAAAAATCAATTTAAAAATGTTTGTGGAATGTTTTGGAAATATTCCCAGTAGTGTGGTGTATTGCCCTTGTCTCAACTGTTCTTAAGACCAAAACACAATTTAATATAAAATGAAAGTTTAATAAATCTCAAACTCTGTTTTAAAAACAACATCTGTTTAGTGTAGAATAACTCAGTTGAGGCTAAATCAGCCTAGTTATTCCAGATTTTGAACATGAGATGATGCCTAACATCCTAGCTACTGGGTACCAGCTAATGTTAACCCAGAAGAACCAGTTTCTATACAACATAGTGCAAAATTTTAAACACTCACCTTCATATCTAGGGCCAATAATTATAACATCTGAAGAATTATTTCATAAAACAAAGTGACACTGACAGCAATATGATAGTCCTGCAGATTGACTTCCCTTTTTGACAAGACATGTTTTGTTTTGTTATTGGGAAATCTTAAGACACACAACAAGCTGTGCATAAAATTCTTAGTGGTCAAAATGGCTGTTGTGAAGGACCGCATTTATTGAAACGACTCTAGTCAGATCCTGCTCAAATTGGGCTTTTGTTATTAGAGCATCAGAATTAATAGAGAGGCTACAAACTAAAATGTGAGGTGCAGCAATGCAGCTACAAAAAAAGATGTTTAACTGAACAGACTTTTGTTGCTTGTACAATAAAATTTGCTAGTCTCTAGTCCCAATGTGATAAAACAGAACAATTCATGCTTTATCAGTAAGAGAATTAAAGATGGCCATAAAAAGACAATGACAGCAGAATTTCGATAGTGTAATATATATTATCAGTTTTGCAAGCTGCACTTAAAGCGCACACCTTTTGAGAAAAATGGCACACAATGTGAGCATAGATTCTGTCACTCAGCAACTTTACAAAAACTGTGATTGCTTGATGAATCATAAAGTGTGTTAGTATGTGTTGTATCAGTGAGATGAAGTGTGTGTAGGAAGTTCTTATGTAAGTGTTAGTCATGACAGCAATTTTCAGCATTTCTATACATGCAAAAAAAATTATGTTAGGTTTTCTTACAATTAATCGCAGAGAGCTCGTATCCACATACTTTACAGTACTTCACTAGTGTACACAGTTAAACTGTTCCTGGTGTCAATAATGGGACTACATCACTGCAAATAAGAACACCTCAGGAGGATGCTCATTTGTTTAAGAGTTGCAAAATTTTTATAAGATGTATTATTGCACTTTCAATTTGACTTCCACAGAAAAACATGTTTTTTCTTGTGACTACCAACCTCTGTTAATTTGTCTTCTAAAGGGGCTACAGAAGTTTGAGTCACTAATCTCTTGACAGTCGTGTCAGTTTCCATCATCAGATTCAGAAGGGAATGGCTGTTTGGAGACCCTGGCAGACCACTATCAGAACATTTAACGCCTCACACTTTAAACGGTTTTGACACCTTCACATTAAGCAAGGACAGCTTGAAATCTGGCCTGCAACAGAAAGCATTCATTAAAGAAGAATAAATATCTTGCTTCATATCATGTTATTCATTTCATTTGTCTCCCTTCACTTTTCCCATGCAGTGGTTTTAATAACCTACATCAGGCTGGGGGACATGAATCAATTTAAGACTTCTCAGATGATTAATTAGGCAATGTAATGGATAGGAAACCACACTAAGCAACTAAAGTTGATCTCTCTCCTGGAAATCTGTTGTTTTATTCAGGTTCTCTCCTCCGGGGGTTATTTCCCCTCAGTAAGCAGCACAATTCTTCACTTCGGCTGAACGGCTCAAATTAAGATCCACAATCAGACTCAATCAGCTCTTCACTGCCACTTTTTAGGACTTAAAAACCTCCAACATGGCTGCCTGAGAGAAGCTTTCCACCACTTAATCACTTCTCTTTGCTTTGCTGCTGAACACCTTTTTAAAGTGGCTTCATCTGGTGACTGCAATGCTCAGCCATCTACTCATGCATGTACACATAAATGTAAGCAACACAAACAATACATAAACAGTGGAGTTTGCCATTTGCTTTAATTGCTGGAATTATTTGTAGACAATTCAACATTATTTTTTTGTATTTATCTAAAATATTCAAAAGAATGTTGGTCTTTTACTGTTGATTTCCAAGAGGTCCAATGGGTCCACATTCAGGTCCTGGCAGTAATGCTGATGAACTAAACCAAAATTGTCATTCTGATGGGACAAGAACGCAGTAGTGATTACACGGGGTGATCATTCAGTTTTCTTTGTGGGCAGTCTACAACAGTATCAAACAATGTGGCAGTACTGCTACCCGAACACTTAGCCCCAGGGGGAAGAAAGAAGACCTGAATATTAAACAGCACTGTCCAGCACTACAACCAGACCGGGAGAAACGTGGCTATCTAACTAGTGTGATTTCTAATGTGGAAACAAAAAGGAGCTCATTCATGTAAAAAGCAGAAATGTAGAGCAGATACAAGCTGGAGTGTAGAATTTGGTCTAGCTGATGTGTTCACGAGCCCTTCAAAAAGGGATTACGTCAATTTTTCCACAGCAAATAAAGCACACCTACTTTATAGCATAAATATCAACTGAAGAGGTACTGTCAAACATTCACACCCCATCCAAGGCACAACCAGGCTTTGGGGAGCTCCTCATCAGCCTGCTTCACTCCTAAATAGCTGCAAAGGGCTGTTTAGGGCTTAACTAATTAACCTAGTTAAAACTGCAGCAGAACTCACAGCCATAAATGGCTACCTCTCAGTCTAAGCATCCGCTACGGAGGCTAAAATGTGACTTTTCTTAGACTGATTACAGATTAGCTTTGTTTCCTATTGAGAACAAAATGAAGTCATGCAAACCTTTTCTATCTATACTATATTTACACCTCAGAATATTTATTGCAGCTATCTTTTATATAAAAAGAGTCACTACCAAAAGTGCTAGACTATGACCTCTCTCACCAAGACACGTTTTTTAAGAGTTCAGAGTTGAATAAGTGAGTGAGTTCTCAGAAGGATTGTTTCCCTTGACTAAAATCATTTGAATCTATCTTCACTATCTGCCTCACCTGCTCTGACTCTTTTGTCTACTTCCGCCTTTCCCCCACGTTCCCCAGTCGTCTTCTTCCTAAAATCACCTGCAGAGGAATCGATAAGCTATCAGACCACGACAACTCGCAGACTCACTCTTGTCTCTTTGGCCTGTATTTCACGCTGTGTAAATTGGCTATCAGCCTGCCTGAGCCGGTATTTGTGCTCTTCTCTGACCAAGTGTATGCGTGTTCACATGGAAGAGTGTGCTGTCAATTCAAATCCTACATTTGATTGACAAAATCTCCATCACTCACTCATGACTGCTTATCGGTCACGGTGAGTGTGTAGGTGTGTGTGTGTGTGTGTGTTGCCGCAGTATTTGAAACATGACAAACTGTTAATAGAGCAATATTCAAGCTGAGTGATAAAAAAAATAGAGCAGGCTGCGGTGACATCAAAGCCAACAGGAATAAAAAAACGCATTGAAAAGAGTAAAATGGGAAGGAAATAAAAGGAGGAAGGCAGTTGAAAAAAGGTCACAGACTCCAGCAAGGAACTCAGAACAGAGGGGCAATGATGGAGAGCCAAGAAAGAAAGAACACAAGTGAGGTGAACAAAAAATGGTGTGAATGGTCTGTAGTGACCAGAAATGCGACTGTATCTGTCCATAGTCCAACTTTACATGAGGTGTCAGGAAATTTGCATAACCCTGCCAACTAACAAACAAGCAAATCACATGGATCTCTTCTACTGTGTGGTTGGGAAACCAAAACGCAGCACTGACCTTCAAGATGCATCACTTTGGAAATCATATTGTGGGTATCTGGTTAGTCCCCTAACCTGAATTAATGACATGGGTTCATGGCACATTTTCAGCCCCAATTCTACCATTTTCCAGATCCTCATTTTGTAAAATAATCAGTACTTTTATGGATAGCTTTTAAAGGTCAAATACAAAATGGTTGCAATGCGATAATGGTAGCCATTTCGTCCTTTGATAGGCTTTAAATATGGGACCTGCAAAAAATATAAACTGGATGGACAGACGGAAATTCAGTGGTGAATGTTTTTTAAAAATTTTATGTTTTGGAAAGTCAGAGCATCAATGAGACCTACAAAGTATAGAAGAGTAACAGCGCATCAAAAAGTCACCGAGTATAGATAAAAGTACACAACACCTGAAGGAGACATTTAGTCTACTAATGTGTTTCCATGCAGCCATCTATCACCTCCACACAATTATAGCATTGTGTGGAGGTTTCACCAAGGTTTGGACCTTTCAACACCAAACCTTGGTGCTGAAAGGTCCCAGGTTTGGACGGATCAGGGTAGGTTTCACTCCTTCCAGGGTGCTAGTTTATCCATATAAGCTTCTAATTTAACTAATCTTTACTTGTTTGTACTGTGATGGTAACAAGCCATAAAAGAGGAGGGCATTTTCATCTCAGGAAAAAAAAAACAGACATTTGTGGAAGTGAACAGCATGAAGCTAGAAAGTATATAATAAAAACCTGTTCATATATTTTTTACAATGTGCAACTGTAAATTATTAAATAAACATACATAAAAATTTCCTTTAAGATAAATAAAACCTCAGTCTGACAAATATGCCAATACCATGAACAAAAATAAATCAGAAGCTGGAAAACTTTGAGATTATGTCAGTTTGTGAGGTAAAGTTTGTTGGTTTTACAACGCTGAATGTAAACAAGTATGATGAATTTGTAGATGAAACTATTTATATTTAAAATACTAGTTAAGTGTTTACACCTAACATAACTGAAGAACCGCAAACCAAAATTGAAAGAGGAAGAAATTCAGTTAATGTGACAAAAAAATCAGCACAAACTGGTTAATGTGGAGCTTTTCACTAAACTATTGAACTTTTTAAGATTAATTTACAACTAACTAGCACAAAGAATAAATTCACCAAAAACACTTCCGTCCAGGTACAGTCTTACTTTCACAGTGCAATCAACAAGATGCTTCTCATTTTTCTAATCTGTTGATGGAAGTCGGATACTCTCCAAACTACTGGCAGACTGAAGAGGTGAGAGAGGAGGACTGGGCACATTAATATGTCAGAGTTGATTAGAAATCACTTCCTCATTAACTCAAACCTGATGCTCCCCAGAGGCTCGTCTCAATTTTCTGATAAATGTGATTAATGCAAAAGTTAGAAGAAAGTTGCTTAATCTATCTGCACTGCATCAACAGAGCAACAACGGATTTTCAAACTTTAAATTTGATTCATTTAACTTTCTTATGTTGGATGCTTTGATGCAAAAGAATGAAAATATTCACAGTAAAATTAAATCACAAATGAAAATGTTTTCCTCTCTGGCTCAAAAAATCCAGACCAACCTAAACATTTGCACAAAGTAAGATGCTGAGTGTTTGCATGCTTTAGTTACAATATGGTTTTTATGCAGACATGACAAAGAATGCAGGTAAAACACTGAACATTTATTTTATTTTCAAGCTATTTATGGGGCATACATATACTGTGCAGTAGAGGGTTAACAGTACATGTCCTTGCTTAGGCGATGTTCACATAAAGTCCAAAAAGAATAAATCAGTCGATAGGAATCACGCAGAACAGGACTGGCATTGTAAGTATCAAAACAGATGACAGATTAGGCTGCTATCTAAAGCATTGTACCCCAAAGGATTGTAAGAATAGCTGGGTGAGATGCAGAAGGTTGAATATCCACCACTTGTTTTTATTTAGCAGTGCTCAAGGTGTGATACACCATGTGTCATATAGTGGAAGCAGTGGTGTATTATAAAGCCTTATAATTTAAATCTAATCTAAATCATCTATATTGAGCATCAATCCACCAAACTGTTTGCAGTAGAGTGTGGCAAAGTTTAACAAAGACAAAAAACATCGAAAAGGAATCACTGTTCCTGATGCACATCATCTGGTATTCAAGCAATGTCCGACCAGTTGTGAATGTGCTTTATAATTTATTGCCTGTTGTAACAGATAAAGGGAATAAAATGTAATAACAGATAATGGCTTTCAGTAGTTTACTACTTTATGTTTATTGACTTTGAATAAATGTAATATGAACCTTTCTGATTTCTGAGTGAGTCAAATTTCACTCTGGGCTCACTCGAGGATATTTAAGAATTACATTTTATTATTAAATATAACAACAATCATTTTATTAATTTTTGTTACAATATTTTGTCCAAACTGTGACTGAAAGTTTCTGGATTGGATTGATAATACAGCATCCAGAAGCAGAGCTGTACTTCCTGGTAGCAAATTTGGTTGTACACCAGTACTGTATGTGTGTAATGCCATATCACCATGGTACTGAACTGTGGTCACGCAAACGTAAGCAGCCTTTGGGATGTAGGTCAATGAGCAGCAGGCTGATGAATGGCAGGATGTGGAAGTAAGTCATGCTCAAGACAGATACAAAATCATAATAAAGGAGTACGATTCTACCAAAAGGCAGGAAAAAGATGGAAATTTTCAGGAGCAGAATGTCTGTTTAGCTGTAAACATGTGCTCACATGTTAGACTCGGTATGAATGTTGACATGCGTGTGCTAGTGTAGAAGTATTATTAACAACCACACCTATTTCTATCAGTGCCTCCGTTCAGTGCAGGTAGACGCCTGCTTGCTTACAGCACACACACACACACCTCTAAACTTTCCATCACTAAGCCCCAGAGAGCCTCCTGAGCCTATTACTGAAACTCCACTCTAATGTATTCATCATTAGGAATTATCAGAGATATTACATTAGATTATCATCAGAATACATCACAAAATCAGAGCGATTCAATTTTGGATTTCTACTGTGGTAATGTAATACATTCAGATGAGTTACAGCATTAGTCTGCAATTGTTCTATGTTATTCTTTTAACAAGCCCACATGGAGCTCTTTTAGTAATTATGTCTGAACCTGTGATCGTCCACAAGTCTAAGTGTGTATGATGTGACAGAAAGGTGTGCACTTCGAAGCCAACAGATCTATTTATAACAGTCACTCTCTGCTGGATCACACACACTGAGGTACAGAGAGACAATAATGCGCCTTTTATCTGAGGAAGCAACAAAGTTAAGTCTAAAAATAAAACATCTTTTAAAATGGAGTAAAGCACAGGGAGAAACACTCAGCTATAAGTGCAGGAGTGTGTGTGCAATACATCTCTGAACCATATCCAATAAAGTTGTGCTTGTAATAGGCTGTGTTTAAAGCAAACCATGGATACCTGTGTTTGCAGAGGTGCATGATCATACCAGTCTGTGCTTGCCTTCCCCTGACACACCGTTGCCACAGATATATGCCATGCTGGCATTCATGCATGTGACTGTGTGTCCTTTTGTCCCTCAGGTCTGTTTCGCCATTCCATGGAAATTTCCTTTAACCTTTTCCCTCATTTACACCATTGCCCTTGAGAGATCTCTCGGTGCAACAAAAACTTTTTCTATCTCCCCTGTGTCTTTGTTGGGGGCAGTAAATGGTTCAGTAGAGATAAAGCCAACTGCCATGGAGACAGTTAAGGTGTCCAAACTCCTAAAACATTGAGCAACATGATGAGTAATATCGCTGCTTCGACTACTCTATTAGCCTAGCCAAGACTACTTCTAAAAGTCTGTTATAATCTGTGAAATGACTAATAGTCTCATCCCTGCTGCTTTCACAACACAAATACTGTAAAATCCCAAATCAAGTTTTCAGTCATGTTGTGGCTTGAACAAAATAGTCTTTGCAATAGTTAGGCACAATAGAGTAATGTGTTCTTTGACAATAGAGGGCGCTGGTAAACAAAGCTACCAAACTGGTTTCAGTGTTTGAACTGGGACCAGCAACATTTTAACTTCTGTTTTTACTGTTTCCCATGACAAAGGTACCTCAGCAAAGTCACAGGAAAGGCATACTTTCAGTAGGAGCATAACACATTAATGAAGACCAACAACCAATCAAAAATGTTCTTAAACATGTGTTCAAGGAACCAAAAGATGTCTTCTGGAGAAGTCGTGGTATGGTTATTAGTGTCAGACATGGTCTGAGTACTTCAAAAAACTGTGATGTACGAGAAAATACATGCAAATATTTCTCAGGTTTATCGATAATGGTACAAAAAAGAGAAAATGATCAGTAAGCAGCAAATATGTTGACCAAAACCCCTTGTTGATGTCAGAGTCAAAGAAATTGAGCAAGCCATTTTTAAAAGTTGAAGAAAGACAGCATTAGCTTAAATAGTTACTCTTTACAACCAACGTATAAGGAATCCTATCTCTGACCACAACACTAAGCATGTAAGTTGCAGCAACACAAAACCTGAGCAGGTGCCACTTGTTGATTTAAGCTACAAATCACAAAGTCAAAACTGGACTGCTGAAAATGAGCAGAAAATGTTGCCTGGCCGATGAGTCTAAATTTCAAGTGAGACAGTCGGACAGTAGAGTCACAAATTTGCATAAATTGTATAAAGTCATAAATTCATCAAGATTCAGTTTAAAAGTGGTTGTGTTGTGGTGTGTTTTAATTTAAGGAATCTCTGATTTTGAGAGACCCTCTGCAAGAAAGACTCATCTACTCTCTGCAAATAATCTTGTAATCACAGTTAATGTTGCAACACATTTTATAGCTTTAAATGTTTCCTTCCACAAACACACAACATCTCAGCATTTTTGTGAATCTACAGGTTGGTGCGACCACTAGCAGAGTAAAGGAAATACTGCAGGGAGTGCAACATATGCACTGATGTTGCATCACTGCCTCCTCAGCTCTGTTTGACATTACCCCAGGAAGCACCATGTAATCCCTGAAGTTGTGGAACATGGGTCATAATCTTACACATTAATCCAGGAGGACGAGTGGATTATTTGGAGGGAAGAGACCCAGAGGTTTATCAGTTTTGTCTGCAAGTATGTTCCGTTATTTGCTTGTCACACTTCCTGCCCAGCAAGATTAGACCTTCTCTTTTATCTTCCACTCATCTCAGGTTTTGAAAAGAGACATAACACGGGTATGGGTCGTTCTCCCTTATAATAAGGCATTTCCTATGTGGCTGCCCCCATGATAAATCAGGCAGCGGTGGAAGAGAGCTTTAAAGAATTAGGGCATCCAGCGAGCTCTTGCCTTACTACAAAGCCCTGAGCAGCAGGGTGAGATTGAATTCCCCCTCCACCAACCCCTTCACACCTCCATCAGGTGATGTGGACATTTACTGTGTGTCTATATGAGTGTACAAGGGATGACAGCTGCACTTCTTATGTTGACACTATCAATATAGCCACCATGGCAGTTGTGATGAATACAAATTACAAACAAAGGTTAGGAAAGGACACGTAGAACACAAGTGAATATCGTTGAAAAGTTTGCTTTATTCACTGCAAACAGAGTAATCCATTTGAAATATTTATTCTTGGGTGATTTTGATTGTTATGGTGTAGAGCTACTGAAAGCCACAAGTCAGCTTTACATAACTTCAAATATTACACCAGTCCAATAATTTTTTTAAGATAATTTTTGTTCATTGAGCCACTTCTCTGGAGACCTTAAAAGTTGGGACAGCTGACTTACAGACTTGAGTCAGCTTAAAATATGTTTACTGGCCAATTAAGTACAGTGGCCATGGCTAGTATAGCAGGAATTGGTCCATTTGGCAGTGTGAGCAGAAGCCAAGACCTGCAGGAATATAAAATTAGTATCTCTATAAACCTTAAGATGCTAAAGTCAATTTCTTGACTTTAAACTGCAAAGTCATCTGAAAAAATAATATTGCACCACTGAGCATCAATCTAGTTCTTTTTCTCATTGGCTCAGGCCAGATATTTTTGGTATTACCTCTAATTTGACAGTGAAGTAAAATATGGATATGGCAGATTTATCACAGAGAGGGCCATGCTTCACAATCCTTTGCAACTTTTCCTACCACAGGTTTTCCTTCTACTCAACTTTCCACCAAAACACAATCAGCTTCTTTAGTAATGACCTCTTGTGGCTTACCCTCCCCATGAAAGTGTCAGTTACTGACTATGGGATAACTCTCCAGTCAGAAGTCTTTCCTAAGATTGTGTCGTTAAAAAAATTTGTAAAATCAATTTTTTGGTGATCTATTGTTAAAAATTTAAGAGAAACTACATTTTCAGCTGCAATTATCAAATTACCAATAATTTCCACTCAAATTTACCAATTTGTGGGCCTAAGTATGAGTACAAATATAGATTCAAACAAAAACATCAGAAATAAGCTGATTGAAGGGAAAGAAGATTCTGGGGTTGTGGCAAAGCTTGCAGAAAGTGGGCACATCGATATGCCATGAGTCAGAGAGCGTCTACCTTCCTCCTAAGCCTTCAAACTGTACATAAGATGAATAATTATTCAATTAATATATGGAAAGCAATTAATACATATAAACATATATTTTTAGTAAATGTTTAGGTTTGCAAGATGGCAAAGTGTTAAAAATGCAATACAATGTAAGCTATTGAGTGGGTAAAAAGTGAGGTTTCATAGTCAGGGTTTTATCTAATAAATGTCTAATTAGCCATTAATGAGCCTATTCAGCATCAAATACTAGATTCAAAATATCTAATGACTGCCTGTGGCCTACAGTCACAGGAGAAAGCAGCAAAAAGATTTATTCAAAGAAGTTTCTCAATGACTTTAGCAGCTGATAAATTACTCAAATTGTTGTAATTTGACTCACTGATGAATCAGGGTCTTTGCAGGGGAACAGCCAACCGAGAGGCTTAACCAACTCACCAGTGTTAAACTCTCTGTAAAAGATGATTTAACAATAAAAGACTCAATATGTTTAAACCCTTGGAGGTGGATTTCAATGTGACATAAAGATAAAAAGCATAAATTTGAAGAATAACCAGCAGCATGAGGAAATGGAGAGCAGGGATACCAGTGAATCACAACACTAACTGAAAAGCTTGGACCGAGTGCAAAAGATGAGATGGAGGAGAAATTTACATCTTCACATCCCACTCCGGTTTGAGTCACAGCGGCAACAACCTGCAACATGGCGACAGTCTGAATAGATCTTCATATAAATTAAGGTGGAAAAATGCAATAAGGAATTCCTAATAGGATCTGAATTCCCCTTGAGTCTCAGTCATGTTAGATTTTTTTCTGCTTACCTGATTTCTCCAGCATCTTTCCTTTTGCTGCTCACTGCAATACCTAACAGAAAGCCACTGTGTGAAATTCTGCTGCATGGAAATTGGATTTCAGAGATTCATACATAGATCCAAGTTTCTTACAGGTTGCAAAGTAAGAAATGCAACTTGTTATACTCCACTTTCCTTCTACAAACAGCATTTATTGGATCATGAGAAAGCTCAGTGCTCAAACTATCAATTGAAATAGGCAGTTCCACCAACACAAGGTCCTTCAAATGAAACTGAACCTTGTGGTGATAGGGGTCGCAGTTTGACATGCATTCAAGGAGAGCAGGAACAAAACTCGTGTTGATTTGATTAAACCTAAAGCAATAATGTACAGCTCCACTTTGCCCTGAACCATGCAGGTCTGTAAGCCTTTGCTAGCGCCGTTTATCCCTGTTTGGAAACGGGGCTAAAGGTTAACACTGCCCAAGAGCCTTACTGTGTTCTGTTATGGGATACCAAAGACAAAGCCACATGATTAGAGGAAGAAACTGCATCTGATCTTGACAGATGGATAGACCGTATCAGTCTTCCAGGACTGCCAGCAAAGACTTAATGAGTCTGGCTCTTTAGCAATAATCATACCACTTCTGCACATTAAAACTGTATCCATCAAGGCTTAATGAAATCTACTGTGCTATGTTTTAATTAGCATGGGTGATTTGTTGCGTCTAACCAACACCTTCTGATTACTCCCCTGCAAAATTAGGATCACATGAGATTATGTTATAGGTAAAACTTTCCAAAAAGTATTGTGGACAAAAATTGAAGGCAATCATACAACACAATTGATAAGCAACATTTAATTTTTCATTGTTACGTTTAAAAAAGTCACAAACACAGTTATGGAAAAAGGAGGAATAGAATCTAATTATTTTATAGCTATGACTCAATACGACAAAGTTTAGAGTCTGGACTTTGACTGAGCCATTGCAACACCTGGAGTCACGTCATCTGGACTATGCTGATGCAGATGTACTGCTGTGTTTGAAATCATTGTCCTCCCAAAACCGCTGGCTATTTAGTGGTGAATGGACTGGTGGTCAGTTAATCAACTGCATTTGAGTTGGATCACCTGGCTGATGTATACTTCATGAAATCTTTTGGACGTAGCAAATATGAACTGAATTTTTACTCAACGACTGATGTATCTTGACTAAAATTGTAAGAAAAATCAATTGCTAATCATGTTTCTTGATGTCCAGCTTGGAGTGCAGTTATTAAAAAATACTCTGCAGTTTTTGTCACATATTTACAAGAACACTATCAATGGCGTAAAACAGTGTACACAATGGTGCAAAGTTGAGACATGCCAAGATGTCATCTTACAAAACAACTTGGTTAATGCATTGCTGAAAAGTTAATAAACCGTTAGCTAACTGCTTTCCCTAATAAGGTAAAATCAGTTATTAAAACTCTAAGTTAAGCAATTTTGAGTTGGATCAATTTACTGTAGCAATACATTTTCATTGATGCTCGAATCTGAGCGGTGACCTAAGTTAGCAGAAAGAGTGACAATGCAAACCATGACAGAAAAGTATCTTACATAAATGAAAAAAAAGAACGAAGACGACACAATTAGAATATGAATTCAGAGACAGGAGTCCAGGTTTAATCAGAGATTGCATGATCTAACTGAGAGTATGCCTGCATGAATTTTTGCTTTGGTGCCAAGAAAGTCTGAGTGAGCAGCTGATGAATCACCACCTAATTAATTATTGAACACCCCCTCCACCAACCTGCTTCTGGTAGCATGGTAGCTAGCAACAGTCAAACACGTGATGGCTGAGAGATCCCTTCAACACACACAGGGTTTAGGAGCGTGGTTAACGGGAGCATGGGCCCCTTGTGTCTCAGCTGGATGCCTGATGAACCTCAGAGGGATTTCAGAGGAAACAAACATATTCCCAACGCCATCACAGACTAACACAGCCCCAAAGGGAATGAGCCAAACATCAACACACTTATATCCCTGACAAAAACTAGGTGATTCTTATCAGGTGCAAAGCACTATAGTGGGGTACTTTAAAAAGACCAGTGACTATTTTAATACTACTAAGCTGTGAATCTGACACCTGGGCAATATTCACCTAAACTTTCTCACTTTACTTTCGTACTTTATGTCAGGCGGACATATTGTTCTGTCTCCAACAAGGTGGATACTCCACCAGCTGCAGCCTTAATTGCGTCAACCCCAGCTATATTAAAATATTTAAGACAAAACTAGTCAGCTTATGTCATTTTGGACACAGTTTCCACACAATTGTGTGATTATATCCAAGTGCTGCTCGTGATGTAAGCAGCGCATAGTGACAGAAGGGACAGGTGAGTCACCGTGGGGCTGCAGGCGGAACACATTGCACTGCAGCACTGCACATCACGACTCGCACAGACAAGAGAGGAACAGCAAGAGAGCTAATGGCACGGAATTGGGAATAAAACACAGGATGGTGGACACAAATACACCAAAAGTAAATGCAGCGGAGACACAGCAAAAAGCCTAAATCATTGAAAAGCAAAAAACAACTCAGGATAGAATATATATTGAACACAATCAGTAACGTCTGTATCAAAGACGTCCATCACACCTGGGAGGATCCTTAAAGCCTTGATATCTGTACTCGTCTGTCTGCTGTCTGTGCTGAGCCTTCACTCCTCAGTCGCCAACTAGTTTAAGGCATATTTATCAGTCTACCCAAAGAAGGTGATGTGCCAGCTGTCTTTCTGCCCCCATTCGGCTGAAAGTAACAAATCAAATAGAATTTTATATCCAAGTTAAATCACAGAGATGTTATATAAATCTTCCACCGAACTGTTTTGTGTATTAGCATCATCTTGTTCCTATAATCATACAGAAGCGTAGAGAAACAATGCATGAACACATTAGAAGCTCATTTTTAATTGGCTGGAACTGAGTTCAAGACAACATTTGTCTGTGTAGATCTTCCATACATCATAAAAAAAACAGAATGTTGAATTTCCAATTGGGCAATGAAATAAGGACAATTATGGTTTTGAGGGAAGGTCTTACCAAACCTAGATTCACTCCAATTTAAAATCCAATTTGAAGCAGTTTTAGACCTCTGTAATCCTACTTTATTTATTTATTTATTTTTCAATTTACAATTGGTGAATTTATTTTGTTTGTTAAAAAACATTCCCAATGAAACAAGTCAGAGTGCTTTGCTTAGCATCTACAAAGCACTTCTACTTCGGTTAAGATCCACATGAGTAGGACTGGTTTAACTGGTTTCAGAACATATTTTAGTGGAACCCAGAGGGCAAAACCACTCAATAGGTGCTTTAAGTATCTTAACCTTCCTGTTATGTTCGTCTCTGAGGTACAGCAAAAATTTGACCTGGGGAGCGTTTAATCATGCAATAGTGTCAGAAACCAAAAAAGTCCTCCAAAACATTTTTGTATCTGATTATTAACTCCAATACTAACCATTTCAATCAATATTTGTGCAATGATGTTTTATTATTTCTCAGAGATTAAGGATCAATGACGACAACCTACTTATTTACTCATAAATTCCATAAAAAAAGGAATTTAAATGTGTCTATGGTTTTCAAATATCCAGAGAAGATCAAAATACTTTGACAAAAAATGCTTCTCACAACTTTATGGTGCTGTTTAATGAATGATGGTTGACCTACTGTATGGTGATCAAAGAGGCAGCAATTGCTTCTGAGTTCACCTTCTTTTTACTGGAAAATAACACATGTGAGCTGTACGCGCATGTGATTTTCTCAGTAGTGAAGCGAGTTTGCCTAACCGGTGGTTTGAACAGCAGAGTGAACTGGACGTGACAAGGCTAATATTTTACCAGCATGTGTCCCGTAGCCGGCTGTGTACCGTCAAAGCAGGATGTGTTGCTGATGTTAAGTCGGACTGATCTCCGTCAAAATCCCCTTTTACCCCCGCTGAGAGGGCTGAGAGCGACCCTCGACACCCGGTCAGTTATAAGCCCTGAGAGAGGTCTGAGAAGCTTTCTGTGATCTAAAGCCACTTCTCTGTGGGTCCGGTCAGGTCGACGGAAACAGAAAAGTTTTAAATACATCATGTTGTCTTTGCATTCAACCTCCAGAGAAGCAGCAGGTTTGCAAGTCCAAAAACACATTCTTGTTATCCTGTAAAACTAAAAAGCATTTAAAACTTAGATTACACAGTTGTTCTTCCAATAACTTTTGTCATAGGATAATAATGTTAATGTTTTAATGTTGTTAAGTTTACATGAGCATTAGCATAATTATCCTGTAGTGTGCCAGCAATATGAACTGCAGTTGTTAAGCTATGAATACTGTATGTCTGTTACGCAGTTGAGGGCAGGCTTGCTAATCAAACAGACAAACTGTGCATTACACACTTAAATACAATAACAAAATATAGTGGGGGCTTGTTTGTAGTGTTACTATATATAAATTCAATAATGTTGCAAATTTTCTAGAATTTTGACAAATTGTTGCTCAAATGCAGCAATACTTTACTAAAGATTTGTATGAAGTGACAATTTAACACTGTCTGATGATTGTAGGTAACTGTGTTTATATGAAATAACACAGTTAGCTTGGCATGAAAATAGAGCAGAATAGAAATATACTTTCTTGTCCCACAGTGAGGAAATTCAGCAAAAAACAAGAGGGAAAAATCAGAACTTTTAGTTATCCTGTAATTGAGTGGAGGCTTGACTGTACATCATAACTTTTAGTTACAGACTTGTCTCAACCTTTTTACGTTGACCTACATTTGTCATGGACTTACTCATCAATTAAAGAAGAGGAAGAGTTTTTGCAAATATGATTTCAAAACGACATTACCAGAATCCTCTTGGGAATTTTATAATCTTAATAGGCTGAAAGGTATTACTGTGAACTTGGGACTGCTGTTACCTTTACTTTAACATATGCAGTGTTACAAAGAATCTATTTGTTCTCTCTGCAATAAAAAACAAAACATTTTGACATCAGCAGCAGCATCTCCAGGAATATGTCATTGAAGACATTGTGATTTTGCAAGGCAAATGTTTGAGATGTTGTAGCAACTTTAAGAAACCATCACTTTCACCCAGAGGCAACAGCATATTTCATGTAAGACTAATCTGTAATTGTCATGTTATGACGAAGAAATTAGCAAATACTCCAAACTTGACTATATAGTGACATAACACAACAGATATAGGCAGCAGTTTGTGTCATTTAGGAGACAACTCAAGAAAAATAACACTGGGGACACTGAATTCTGCAAATATTGCCAAAGAAAATCCTAAAATAAAAAGCAAAAAGCTAAGTTTGTTGGAAAGCCAATTTCTGTCTGCATTTGTAGAAATGGCATCTAAGCCCAAACAGCAATTTGTTTTGATATTGAGGTGCATGTGCAAAACAAACAGGAAGAGAAAAGATGAGGCAAACTGTGCCATGCTTGTTTATGTGTGCATGTGTGAGAGAAAACTAAAGAGACAGCGAGAAGAGGAAGCAGTCACATGTTAGGAGGAAGAAGAGAAGAGGAGGGAGGCGAGACAGCCCATCCCTCCTCGACGTCACGGTAACGCCTCCGTCTGCCCCTCCCTCCACTACAACTCACATGACTGCAGCAGGGCAATTCTGTAACACCAGTCACGAGGATAGAGTACTACAATAACCAGCCGGCAGGGGCGAGTGTGTCTTTTATAAGCACAACCCAAATACACACACACACAGCAGCGGGGAGGAAAAGAAAGCCATAAGTCCGCCTTAATAACTAGAAGTAAATATTAACATATAATGTGCCGTTTGCACTATAAATAACCTTATCAGACTGCACATAAAAAACGCACTTCTCACTGCGATACAGTGCACAGTTTGATTCCGTTTCTGACTCAAGTTTATCTTCCCTCTTCCGTGCCAGTCAAGGACTTAGCAGCAATCCAGCATTAAAAGCCTCAGAGCAAAGCATCGGGTAGACGTAGCAGCATGCCTATTTCCATCTGAGCACTTTTCTCCCTCGCAGTTGTCCCATTTACATTCCACATCCACATCTTTATTGGATCTGCACAGCATGGATATACTTTTGTTTTATAGTCACATTTTCCAAATCGAAATTTGTGTTAGGTGTCTTGTGCATTATTTTTCCCTCTTGTGCTCAGCATGATATGCATTTCCAACTTCCTTCTGCTGGTTGACTGATGTTTGGTTGTGTGGGTTTGTAAGGCAAAGGTGATTTTTGAACAGAAATGATTTGGTACACCACTTTTTGACTCTTTCAGAGAATTTTATTCACAACTGTGGTAACCTGATACACAATGGGATTTTGTAATTTAGCCATTAAGGCTCATTGCCAAGGGCGTCACTTCAACTTGGGGAGGGACAAGGGCAAAGACAGCAAAATTCGTATAATATACGCCGTGAATATGTCTTCTATTCCAATTTTACATAACCAGTCAGTGGGAAAATAATTATAGCACAATATTGTTGATTATTGCTGCATTAATAATAGTGACTGCTAGAAATAGAGATATAATTCTGTACTGCTCTTTTCCATGGTCGTGATATACCCACCTTGATCCCTTAGACTCTTGGTTAATAAAATCTAGATTTGGTACAAATATAAAGTGAACTAAAGTCAAATCAGTCCATTGAGCCAAATACCCACCCATGAGGGCATAACGTTATGACCAGCAAATTTAAATTATTTCCAGTTTTTCATTGCAATCTATCTCAACCTGATGTTTATTTATTTCAAAAAGGGGCAATGAATATTATATAATATACCAGAGTTAGCCATAGTTTCTCAGGGTACAATCACTAAACATACAATACACGACAGTGCAATACAGACAAGTTAACAAGCTTCTTCTATCAAAACAGAAAATAATAATGATATAAAAAAAAAAAAAGTAATGTTCCATCTGGAAGATGAACCTTAATTCCTGTTTTCAGCTTTTTGCATAAAAAAGCATAAACGCCTAATTTTAGCTCCTTTCATTCTCCCATCAACTTTGCTCTTCTCTCCCTGCTATACAAAAGCATGATGCTGCCATCACCGTGTTTCATAGCTCACTACTTTCAAGTCCTGGGACCACTTCTTATACTTACAGATCCATACAAAGCAAGGAGGCTGCTGTTTCTGACACAATTTGACTGTCACACGCTTGCCCTTATGAAACTCACTCAAATTCTTATGCTTTCTGACTTTGAGGAGAAACTTTTCATCCACTTATTGGCAACATGATGAAGAAATACTCTGAATAATTTTCAATACTAATTGGTGTTTGTACCTCTTTTAAGGATTTTTGGAAAGCAGTTTGAATGCATAAAACATGAAATGTGATAGGCTACAAAATATTGCAGTGCTTCGGAATAGATATTGCATAAGCTGATAGTGTGATGACTGTGATTCAATTTATTGTTGCAAAATCAATTTAAAGAACTAAATATGTGATAAATTCCAGTGAGAATACATGAACAGTATAGCTGAGTTATGTGTAACATAATGTTCTGCAAATATAACAGACATTGTTTTGCATCTCCCTTTAATATGCATAACATTGAGATGGCTCACATCCACAGTATGTGTTATGTATAGGCACATGTCACTGCTGCGGCTTATAAATAGCCCCCAGTCTCCCTACATCCCTCCACGCACTGATTTCAACCTGCTGGGCTGCCAATCAGCTGTGACAGACCTCCTTCTTCCCCCACTTCACCAACAGCAACACCGATACCTCCAACCCACACACAGAGCGCATCAGATGCGGCGATGACCCTGCATCATCCAGAGCAAAAACAATCACCGCAATGCAATTATGTCACGCTGTGCTGAGGGGGTCTTTTCCTGCAGTCTACCAGCTAGGAGATTAATCTTCGTGTGTTGCGACTTTAAATTAAGAATCAGCAAATTTTCGCTAATTTTCTTTAAAGTGCAGCCCCCCGCGACCCTCCTCATCCATATACACAATCGGTTAACAGCCTGTCACGATAATCACACTTTCAGGTAAAATGTCCAAGAATCGAGCAGATTTCAGTCAGTTTTTCCACCCAGACGCGTTTTGTAATCGTTTCGATTACGCAAACCATTACGAAAACGTAAAACCGCATCAACTTTCCCAGCTGACGCAGAACTCTGCTCTTCTTCGTCCAGGTTTTGGAGATACAAAGTCTAATAACAATAATAATGAGATGTCCATGAACGCATCGTGGGAAAGGTGTTGTTCAACTTTGGAGCGCTCCGACCAGCATGGATAGATCCGCTGGAGATCCAAAAATCCTCCGGCGTGCTAAACCCGCAGTGTCGAGGCAATCAGCTTAATAATGAAGTGGATAAATAACATTACACAGCATTAATGTGTTGAAATGCCACAACAAGGGACCTCTTCAAAACATTTAATTAGTGTTAAAAAGAAAACAAGGAACGCAAACACATGGATTAAGCACACAAAAATCCGCCTTTCTTCACACACATTTAAAAAAATAAACAGTCCAGTACCCAATTAATACGTCAATATATCGCAATAATCCACCGGCTTCTCCACGCGTGAAGAGGCGCACCACGTGTTCCGAGTCCCCGGCACTGAAATTAAAACTTCCCTCAAGAATGCGTTTAAAGTTTCCAAAGCGCCCCTCTGCATACCAAATAACCTCGGCCGAGCAGCAGCACACCGGCTGCTTTCCGCCTCCAGGTCTAACACCAAAACATTTACCCGTTTCCATCCAATAAATTCCCCTATTGCCGATGGCTGATGACATTTCCTCCAAGACACGTGAAAGCCAGACATTGTCATTGTAGTCCACACACACACGCTCACGCACACATGCATGAAGACCGAGAAGCCGGCTTGCACTGTGCCGGGGAGATGCTGCTGAGCAGCCCAGAAAGAGGCTCCCATCAGCCGGGCACAGCGTAAGCCAGAGCCGGCGACGTGCAGAGACGCGCCCCGCTCTGCAAAGCCCGGCGTCCCGTGTATCCTCCAAGACTGGAATCTTACCTGGCTGCCGGAGTTTTCTGTCAGGTAACTGAAGACAAAGGACGAGAGTTCCTCATCTAATAGTGGAGCGAAGTCCGCCATCTTCTAGTGAATGAGGAGCTGCGGAGTCAGAGAGTGGAGTATAGGAGGAGGAGGAGTGAGAGCGGGCCGCCTGTAGGGGGCGCATCTATTTACTCGTGGAGACAAACATACACATTAAAAGACATGCGGCTCTTCAAAAGCGGTCTCCGGGGAGCACCAGAGGGTCGATGCTTGGATTCCCGCGGCTAAATCAGGACTGTGTCACTGCAATGTCACTGCCCTATAAGCTTCATAAAGATCTGTTTATAGAAATAGATAGATATATTCTCAGAAGAAAGCACATTTTATGCAACATAATCAAAAGTTCACAGCCGTTCAAATGTGCTGATATATTTTTGATGTAGCTGAGAAAGACTCAGAGAAATTAGAAACACGCCATGCAATCTTTTCATATACTTTTGTTGAAGTAGTAAATGAATTATATTTCGAACATGCAAATACATCTCATCCATGGTTTCAGTTTTGGGACTTCGCTTTTAAAGTTTATTGTTGTTATTGTACAATGACCTGTTCTGTTTTTTCCTTGTATATTTATAGAGTTTCAGCAATGTCCAGCATCACCACAAATGAATTAGGCCTAACATTATGACCGGCAGCTTAATAGTGGGTTGGTTTCTCTTTTGCTGCTAAAATAGCCCTGAGTAGGGCAGCTGTGGCTACTATCCAGCAGCCACAGCTACTATCCAGTAGCTTGCTACCATTAGCATGTGAATGTGTCAAAATTGCTATACAAGTACACGCCATTTAGTATTAACTTCTTGAGCAATTTCAGTGCACTACCGTACATAAGCCAGCCTTTGCTCTCAAAGTGCATTATGACCAAGACATCAGTCCTCTATGCTATTTTGACTGGTATTTTCCACTGCAGTATCACCCTATAAGGGCTGTGGTTTTGTAAATACTCTGACCAAGCCGTTCAGGCCTGGTCAAATTCACTCAAATCTTCACTCTTATCAATTTTTACTCCGTATAACAAATCAACATTTAGGACAAAGTGTTCCACTGCAGTACAATAAGGAAAATGTCATCAGTTTCACTCACTTCAACTCTTAGTGGTCATAATGTTATGTCTTATCATTGAGTACATGACATCAAACACAAATTTGAAGTGTAATCTTGGCATTAAAACTAAGAATAAAAATGAGCTGCATACTAATATGCATTCATTAAGGACACTGTTTTGTAACCACAGAAAAGAAAAACACAAAATGTGGGGCTGATCAGTGGGGACATGCATTGTACAGTTAAAAACTCTTTAAACATTCTGCTTTTGTCTCAGATCCACAGCTATAAGTGGCAAAATCCTCTCGCTGTTGCTGGGAAACAGCAACATCATCGACGCCTGTCAGTTGTCTATTCCAACACAGCTGATGTTCTGCAAAAACATTCTAACCGGGTACTGTTTTCTTTCACACACACGGTTTTGCATATATTTATATATTTGTATTGATTCATATAGTGGCAGCCCCTTTTTCCACATAGTTACTGTGTCCCTTCCAGCATGAGCACAATGACTTATGGTTTCCTGCTAACAATAGCTTTTTTCTTATCACAAACCTCTTTTCAGAAGAGCAATATTAATGCTAACATTAAATTACACTTACATGGAGTCTATTTATTTATCAGGTGGCCTCTGAAAGCAGTTGGTAACACCGGCTTTTATTTCATACTACACTTTTCAGAATTCTGTTTGTGAAAAAAACTGAAAAACAATTGAAGCAATCCTTCTGCTTCACAATTATGTGCTTATTTGTGTTGACCTATCAGATAAAATCCACATGAAAACTCTGTACATTGTTGATGGTGGTTGTAACATAACAAAAGGTGAATGAGCACAAGGGGTATGAATACTTTTGCAAGGAAGTATGCTAAAATGTTTGAAAAGCAATTTAATAGTTTGTTCTGCATTGGTGTTCTATTTTTCTGAGCCATTTGTTTATAATCTGATAATTCCAGCGATGTTATTCAACCTTGTTTTTTTTAAAGTCAGCATGACTTTGTCTTATTGGCCTGAATAAACCGGCTTTACCTAGTTTTCAACCTGACACCCAGCCTGAAGCAAAATAGCACGCTCGAGTAAATCTCGTCTTTACTGCACACAGTCAGTGGTAATTGGATGACTTAATTCTTTACAGTTTCCCCTGGCAGTTTGTTGACAAGCTTCTGCACAGAGAGACACTTCTTAACAATATAGTTTAGACACAATTCTCTTCTTTGCAATTAGAGGCAAACTTGCATCTTAATCCTTTATGGTTGTATCATCAGTGGATGAGCACAATATTTTTTAAGTTCATTCCAGCACATGACCTAACTTAATCCAAAGCCTTTTCACTTGATAATGAACAGTCAGATCCAGGTAATGTTGAATCTGGTCTGTCAGTGGATTTCCAGAGTTTCTGAACTCATAACAGCCTTTCTATTTTCCATATGAATGCATCTGACAGCGCACATTCATAACCCGAGCAGATGCAAATATGTTAATTATACTACAAAAACACAAACTTTTCTTCATTCAGATGCAGAAACTAGAAACAAATCTGTTGCCTTATTAGTACTAGTAAAAGCAATTATCTAAACTAGGCCAGCTCCTTGGATGCAGTCAGAATGAATCCAGTTGTACATTCCCACTACACACTCGTTACAGTTACATTCTTACTATGTGTTTCTGAAATTGCGTCAGATCCAGATGCAGAGCAAACAGAATGGAAAATACACCTCAGCATTTGTTTGCTGGCACCAGTAGCTATGCATTATTGCAGTAAGTAGCTTTGCTGGAAGGCAAGTTTGCGTTTTGTTGTTGGTCAGGGGAAAAAAAGTGGTTATGTAATGCAGTTTTTGTTAAAACGTTCAAGGAAAAATTATTGCATTGGACAGATTCCCAATTATTCAAACCATCATGAAGCAGATAAATCCCTTCGTAGAAAGGTGTTGCAGTATTAGATCATGAAAAGAAAATGGTGCAACTCCATTGGGCCTAAAAAAATCAATCAAACTCATTTTAGATATAAGGTGTCAGCTGTAGAACATCATGTCTTGGTTGTATTTTTTATTTAGCTATTTTATTGTCTAATCCCTTAAAAAAATCTCCCACACACATATGCCTTTGATGACATCACACAATATATAAGACAAAAGATGAGACCTTTTCTATGGAAGTCAATTTGTATCTTGTTTTATTTTTTTTCTTCCTCAAAGATGGAATTATTTTACAATTTCTGGCTGCACCAACATGTTGGAGCTATAGATGGGAATGTTTACTAGTATTACAATAAAACATTTATTTAAATAGACAAAAAAAAAAAGACTAAGAACAAATGTCTTATTTACAAATGTTGCCTGGCAGAAGGAAAGTTTTTCTGAGTGGGGCTAAGAGAGACTGTAAAGCAAGATACAATTTAAAATGACACAAATTACACAATAAGAAAAAACAAAACCAATAAATGAAATACAACAGTCACAAAAAAGCAATTAAATAGTGGAGCAAAGAGTCTAAGAATGGATAAAGACAGCTTGGTGAAGAGGACCAGGGTTGACTGGAATGGTCAGATTTAATTATTAAAGACCGTCAATGATTATTCTGAGTCAAACTGTTAGAATAACTCTATAAAGGGTAATAAGTTTTATCAGCAGGACTTTTTAAGTCCCAAAAATGTTTCCTGCATGTTTGCTGGATCAACAAGTACTTCTGTAGAAAATGATTACCTGGCAGACATATTTACTGAGCCCAGTACCACCAGTTAGCACCTCCACTCATGCATCTGAGAGAGAAAGAGAGAAGCACAATTTGACAAGTACTCATTTTGCAAGCTGTGAATATACTCTGAAGTACAAATTGATAGACAGTTTCAAATAGTGTATATTTTGGGGCAATAGACTGTTACTTGCAATAGATAGACAGATGGGTTTCATACATACACTATATATTGTGGCAACTTGTCAGAACTTATTCCCAAACAACATATCAACTAAGTGTCAGTTTTGAAAACAAAGAAATGAACTGAAAGGTTTTAGCTAAAGGTCAATTTGGCAGGTACAGTATTTAGGTAATAACATCAAAGCATGAGTTACCGTGAATGGCTGGAAAGACTTAACTGACATGAAAGAGGCACGGGGATCATGTTTTACAACCATGGGAGCAGAAAATACTACCTTCTCCTTATGCATAGGGAATTACAAATGCTTTTTTTTTTTAACCAAAGGCAATGATATACAAGTATCTTTTGAGTGTGATGTAGTAATGCTGCCTCATTAACATCCTCATCACGAAGGAGAAACTCATTAACTTGCAGTTAAGGTTGTCTGAATATCAGTTCATCTCAAGAAATGAGAATATCATTGAGAAGATAATTATTTTCAGTAAATTTTATTTCAGAATAAAATTTGTTTTACACATGGTGATAAAGTAAATACAAAAAAATGCTTAATACTGTTGGTGATTATGACTCACACCTGATGAAAACTCAAAATTCAGTTTTTGAAAAAGTAGACAGCTGCAGAAGACCAAGAGAAATTTGATACTAATACAGAAATGTGATGTATGTAATGTACTTTACAGTGCATGTATTGCGTTTCACCCAATTTCTTCTTGCTGAAGCACACCTCAGATACACAGCAGTACAATAATCTAAAAAACACAAGCAGGTCCACCAAAGTTAAGGATTTGTAGTGGCCTAGTCAAAGTCTGACTGAAATGCTATGGCAGATTGGGTTGAGTTGCTTTTTCACCATGATAAATGAATCTGATTTACCTTGTGTTGGTGTTTGATGTTCAACTCATTTCATAGTGTGAAACATTTAAATGTGACAAGAAGGAATGCGCATATTTTTCTGTAGAATATCTCAAAAAGGTGTTTGTTATCAATAAGAGCTACAGTTGAGACCAAAAGTTAGTTCTTCTAATTGGGACACACCTTTTTATGTCCACAGAGTTACATAAAAAGGTTATGTCCACAGAGTTATGTCCAAACTTTTGGTCTGTACTCTACATAAACAAGAATAATATTTGCTGATTTTGATGCATATTAAAATCAAAACTTAAGAAATATAAATTTTATACAGTACAGGTCTGTTCAGCTTTGTAAGCATAATCCTTTTGGGTCTTTGGAGTAGAGGGGATGACATGGTTCAAGTATTGCTTATAAAGGTGACATAAACAGGAATTTTTGTTGATCTAAAGTTTTTTTTCTCAACTCATAACTTACACAGAATGCATTTTCAGTTCTCTACTGAAATAATGAGGCCTTTAAACATACAAGTCTAATGGCACTAAAGTTAGGCTTAACACCTGGAAGTTCTAACAAAGTGAAAGTATGACAACCAGTGAGAATCAGAGGCATTTAGTGATAGGTTTTATTCATGGTTGCATATTTTTATCTTATATTGTTGTGTAACTGCAGTGAAGGACCCAAAGCCAACAGCAATTTTATTTTAATGTACAGCATTACTCATTCCTCATCTGATTTCAACACCCACCAGCTTATACATTGCACCACACACCCTTCCTTTTCTTTTGAGCCTGAAAAAGAGAAGTAGCAAGGCTTTAAGAATGAATTGCTCTAATGGCCAAAACAATGTAAATATGAAAACACAAATAGTAAGGGAGTCACATTAGACATAGGTTTGTTTCAGGAGAACTAAACTAATGATATAAGTCATAACAACTGGTTAAAACAGCATCAAATGTAATTTCTTCTTCAGGGTGTTTTGTCGGTAGTGTTTTAAAGAGGCCACCATAGCTGAAATGCCAACAAAGTGCTCTAAATCAAGTTCTGGTGATGCCTGATGCTAATATTACTGCATTTTGGTGTCGTTAAAGATCATGCCTCCAGTCAACTCCCGGACCCTGAAACACAGCCAAGGGGCGCAAAGACACAGTAACCTTCAACATCAAACATCTAGAGCATGTACAGCAGCATAACTGAATTGGCATTCTTAAAGATGGAGAGGAAGAGAGAGGAACTAAACTACAAACTAAACTCTGTTGCTTAAAGGGGATGTATTATGCAAAATTCACATTTTGCATGTTTTTGTATTTTCATTTGAGTATCCACTGCTCCTAAAAACAGCCTGAGTGCTTAAAAAGACCCACCCAGCTGGTTTTTAGTTTTAAGTTAATGTTTCTCAGGTCTGGACCAGTTTCCAGTTTCATAATCCTCTGGAATGTAACGTCACAAATTAGTAGGCACTGCCCATCACCTAGCAACCCCAGCCAAGCCCAACCTGTTACCTAGCAACCCAAGTTGTACTCCGGTACATTTGGTCAGTTGGTTTACCACTGTATGCACTGTACATTGGCTGCTGGAAAAGACAAGTGTTTTGTTGTTGGGTTGCCATACAGAAACCACTTTCTAGATTCTTGTTGGTTGTACAGGAAGCTCCACATCTGCTTTTCATAGTGACAAGAGACCCTACAAGACAGTTCATTCTGAAAAGAGGTCAAAATAGGCAGAACTGAACAGCTTAAAATCTCATTATCTAAGAATCTTTTTGGTGCAAAAAATGTAGTGAACATGTTTCGTCCATATCTATCCAAATCAGGTTGACGAAGCATGGGTCACCTGTAAGAGCACACCACAAATAACTCAGAACTATGTCTATAAGTTTTCTGTGTACAAAATGACAAAAAGGGAACTAGAATGTGCAATGAAACCCTAACACCTACAGGAGCTTTACACAACAAATGTCTCCTCGAAAAAACTTCCATTCAAAATGACAAACAGGCAATAAGCTGCAGCAACCAGAGCAACATTAATGCCTTCGTATATCACACCAAGCTGCAGCCAACCACAACAAACACCAAAAACAATCAATACCACTGTAGTATAAATACTGAGGATGTGTGTCTCACTCATTTACAGACCATTAAAATGGACATTTCTCTGGTTTTTATTCCTCAGGTCATGCAGTCTCAATCCAAGCTCATGATCTGAGATTGAGGTCAGACTGTCATTGAGCTGGGCTGGCAACGTGAGGCAGTTTTTAAGATAACTGCTGTATTTTATTGAAGTGGGCTTTCTAGCTGCACTCAAGCCTATGTTGTTAGCTGCTTCTGTGCCTTAATGTGCAAATGAGAAGATAACAGCGAACTCCTGAACTTTTTAATGTCACTGCAACAGTCAGGCTGACCCCAGATAGCTTCAGGGGTAATTGGACATTCCAGAAGCTACACCTTCATACTAAGAGGTGAGAAAGGATTTTATTAAAATTAACTATTTACTTCTTTTAAATAATGCATGCATGAGCAATTTAAAATGCTTCACAATTTTTTACACTACTAAACAATGTATGCTTGTACACCCTTTTATTATTTGTTCATGCAAACAGTCAGTGCTTTGATCATAAAAACATCTCTAAAGAAACCTAGAAGCCTTTTATGGAACCTACCAAACGCAGGTGTTTGAGAACTCAGAGCGGACATTTTGAATTAATAGGACAGTAAATCAAAGTATGTTTTGGAATAGTTTGTAGCCTTTCCTTTTGGTAGACATAGCTGTTGATGGAACTAGTGCTAATATTAAGTTTTGTTCTTTGTTTTCAAGAATGTAGTTTTGACTGGTTTCATCCACTCAAATTTAAGAGCTTATAAAATCTTTTTAAAGCTGTTATGAATTCAATTTAATAAGACCGAAATGTACAAAAAAAATTACATATTTTAGACATATTTTGAATGTAGCATTGTACGAGTTGACAACAGAAGTGAGCCAGAAGGAAAAACGAACGTCATCCAGAAAACTTACACTTACAAATAATAGACGTAAAAAACTGGCTAGTAGAGATATGTTAGGAGCTAGTTAGAAGTAATCTTAACCACCTAGAGTCACAGAACGCAATGAAGATGTCTGTGCACAACTGAAGAAAGTTCCACAAGAAATATTAACTACATAGAATATATGAGATAAAATTTGAAAGTAAAAACCTGTGATTTTGTATGGCCAAAAAAAGTAGTTTTTTAAAATGGATTTAAGACATTTTAAGTCCTTAGTTTTAGATACATTAATTTAATACTCTAATGATACCCAGACACTGTGGAGTTCTTTTCCCATGTAGCTGTTCCTTTTTCAAAGGGAGAGTTCTGCTGCCATTATCTATGTCCATTGTATTTGGCTCTCCTCTCCTCTAGAAACCTATTACTCTGTAGTTATGATGTAAAGCACTTTGAAATGCCTTGCTGCTGGAATGTGCTATACAAATAAAGTTTGATTGATTGATTGACTGACATTTCTTTGTGCAAGTAAACATTTGTAAATTTTAGCTTAACAAGTGTTATAATCCATGGGACCTTCAATATGTTATTTGGAAGTTTGGTTTCATCCTTTTACTCTTTGAAAATTATAAAGTCGTATTCATTGTTTCTGATTGAAGAGGTCCCCCGTCCTCCTATATGTGCTCTGTTTAATTACTGATTTGTTATTATATACTTACGCAAATATATACAGCTGTATCATCTGAACTTTTTCAAAGGTTCAAAAATAGAATAATTTATTAGTAAAATGACACCATTACATATCTTTAGCGTTATATTTGGTTCAGTAGAAGGGGGAATTGTAAATGACATCTTGGCAGAATCTATTAAGATCCTTCTAAGGTTTTCTACTTATCTGATGCAACAAGTGAGTCTGGAAGCAAAAGTAAGGAATGACTGCAGGTTTCTCCCAAAGTGTTCAATGATTCAAAACAGTCTAAAAATGAGAGTACTGTATAAGACCCCTACCCTTCACAACTCTTCCACATACTCAGCATCCCAGTGTCAATGTGAACAGTGATTCTGCTCTGTAAGCACACCCTAAAAACAATAGTTAACTTCTGTTTGCTCTCAAATTAGAAAACAAGTCGTTATGGGCATTTCTGAAATTACAAAAACCCACATCAGAAAAGTCCAGCAAGTTCAGCAAAAGAAAAAGTCCAACTGACTGACTGTTTTATGTTGCTGAGATCAAACGCAGTCAGTGAGGAGCTGAAAAGAATCTCGTCATGTAAGAAGGATGTTCCAAATATAACTGTCCAAGATATGGGAATACGCTGGAACATTGTAAACCAGGAAGTTCATGAGGCAGCCACTTAGCCAGAATATCACACTCTGCTACGCTGCCTTCTCACTTCAGACACACAGGTTTAGTTTCCACAGGAATCAAGTTGAACGCTGTTTGCAGGATTAAGATCCAGGGATGTTAATATGTCAGTTCCATTATCTTGTTTGTGTGGATTATTGAGATTAAAAGAAACTTTCAAACTCACAAAGTTGAGTTCCTCAAAATTCTCAAGCTGATGTTAGACTAATCTAAAAAAAAAAAATCTCAAACAGGCACATTGTGTTGCTTTGTTCTTTTGCTGGTCTGTAATTGAAGTTTGGAGCGAATAAAGAATTCAAACTCTAGTAAACTTTAAATAGAAAAGCAGTCTTCCAGATGAACTGCAGTCAGTCTTTGAACTGCTGACCTTGTTGTAGGTCACAGAAACTCAGACAGTAGATATTTACAGTTTTGAGTGATAACAATGTAAAAAAAACAACAACTATTAATTACTCATCAGACAGAAATCATTTTGTTTCTAACAGGAAGAAGGGGCTCAAATAAAATTCTGCTTAAGGCTTCATATATCTTTAGGCCAGCACAATTAACACTACTGCCTATACAGTTATTAGCAGTACCTTATAATCAATCAAGGATTGCATAAAATTTCATCATCATATTGTCAATTTGCGGATTAATGATATTTCAGACAACTATTTGGAATGCATTATTTTTGTATTGTGATTTTAGGAAAACAGTTGCATGCCTACATTATATGCAACCCATTGGATGGAGTCTTACTCCAGTAGATGCACACGTGACAAAAATAATGGTGTCCACAATTGTAAAGGTCGCAGAGGCTGCTGAAGGCAACAGTCTAACAAATCAGTTATATAACAGTGTGAATCCCTCTGGTAACTGAAGTTATGGTGGTTCTGAACTGATCGCTCTTCACTTGGGTTGCCTCTTCAATGATCATTACCAGGCTAGGCATACACTGAAATACTCAAAGTTGGGCATATCCTCCTTCTTTGACCATTATTTATTGTACAAGATAATTACTTTCAGTAAGATAATTGAATGTTTCAGTTGTTTGGTACATTTTATTGTTGCAGCAGATGAAAACGTATTCAGAGTTTATTACTAAGTATATTTTTGGAATAATTAAGTTCAGCTAATGAATAAAGGCTTTGTAAAAATGTAAGTTATTTATGTGGCCTTTTGGGAAAACCACCCACATCCTGTTTTAATCTTGGGACTCAAACACATCAACACACTACAGACAGGCACAGAAAATTGGTGAAGTTATTTAATGTGATCCTAATAAGCTGTTTCTTCAAAGATACCCATGTACTCCACCAGCATCCTAAATGTGAATGATCTTAAAATTAGAAAGGCTCCTGGGAAACAACCATGATTGAATAAATTATCTGATTAAAGAGTTTGACTTGAGGGCAAGTGAATACTGAAGCTCACTGATCTACAGCTGGTGTTGTTAAAGAGAAAGGACAAAGGTGATAAGGAGCAAATACAATTTTTAGCTTTTGCATATTGAGAATGGTTGCATTACCACAACACTAGATGGGAATCCTATTGGTCCTCCTACACTGTGGCTTAGTGTATCAAGGACTCACAGGTGGGTAAGCTGCACAGCAGGAACATGACTGTAACATAGGATGACAACTGCTGGACCAAGATGAACATTTAAAACAGGCCAGCTTCTGCTTGTCCCCCTGTGCTGATTATTTTGCAGGTTTATTTCCTTATGGATGCCTGGTCAGTGTAAAACCATTCCCATTCCTCATCCTAAATGTACATCACTGAATGACGAGCATCTTGATTTATAGGAGTATGTTATTCAAGGCAGCCGGCATCATTCACTTCTAACCAGGGAATTTCATTACTTGCTTGGTCAATCTGGTGAAGAGCTGCTGGAAAAATTGTGTGTGGTGTGAATCTGAGTGATGTAGGTTTTAATTTATCCTGTGCTATGCATTATTCTCCGCTGCACATGCTTCTCCACGATTTAGCTCACTCACTTATGTTCCTCATTGGTCCCTCTCTTTTTCAAGCTGACCTTGACTTTTGCTCTACATATCACAGTGGGGCTGACAGATCATGTGTGTGTTCGGCTAAATGCCAGTGCATCCAAATACAGTTGCACTAAAGGTGTTGACCGGGACACAACCTTGCTTCCCTTATATCCCTCCCAACATGCTTTTACTATCACCAAAGAATCTTTTTGTTTCAAACAAAAAAACTTAATTGTTCTTACTTATATTTTAAAGTGCCATAAATATATTTTATGTTTTTCTTAAAGTTTTTTTCTACACCATTTTGTTTTATTTTGGTCAAGATTCCAATAAGGCTGGCTAAGTTATGCATAAAATCTGACAAAATATAACTCCTGATCAACAAAAATAACTTCATTCACCTTTTACAAGTAGACTGGAGTCCATCCATCCATCCATCCATCCATCCATCCATTTTCTGTTCAGCCTTGTCCCTAATGGGGTAGGGAGGGTTGCTGGTTCCTCTCCAGCTGCGTTCCGGGCGAGAGGCGGGTTCACCCTGGACAGGTCGCCAGTCTGTCGCAGGGCAACACAGAGACATACAGGACACACAACCATTCACACACACACCTAGGGAGAATTTAGAGAGACCAATTAACCTGAAAGTCGTGTTTTTGGACTGTGGGAGGAAGCCGAAGAACCCAGAGAGAACCTACGCGTGTACAGGGAGAACATGCAAACTCCATGCAGAAAGACCCCGAGGCCGGAAACTGAAACGAAGACCTTCTTGCTGCAAGGCAACAGCTCTACCAACTGCGCCACTGTGGAGCCCTAGACTGGAGTCGTAAAGCAATTTTTTTTTTTTACAGTAATTTGTTATCAAGTTAGAACTAAAACATTTCCAAGGCAGTTGCAAATTTATGCATGGTTGACATTGAAATGTCTCCAAAGAACACATTTCTGTTCACACCTGCAAAAAGAAGAGTGTCAAACAATCAATTCAGCTAAAAGTGGATTTTATAACGATTGCTTTTCTTTGTTTTGTATTAAACAAGTCGTGGTTGGCACAGGCTATTTTCTGCTACCACAGATTACACACATGCATTTCATATTGTTTGAGGATTTTAAATAATTAATTTAAACTGTACATATTAATTATTATACAACCATGATAACTCTTTACACAACAGCATGTGTTGGCATGCTGTAAATAGTCTTCCTTTGAAATGTCCTCCCAGTGACCTATAACACACTGTGGCTATATTAATGACTCCTCATGTAATGTTTGCTACTTATGTCACTGTGTGTGCACCCCAACACTCCCTGCTGCCCCCACCTGGGGAGGCGGTGGGTGGGGGTGGGGGGAGTTGGGTGTGTTACACACTGGGAGCAACACATCCTACTCCATGTGTGATTTTGTTGACACTATGTAATATCTAAGTAGGTTACATGTTTAAAGGAGTGTCTTGAGCCAGGTGCTGTAAAAACACATCCAACAAATTACCGTGGCTTGGCTAAATTTCCTGAGCCTGTATCAGTTATTACCTTGCAAGACGTCCAAATGTTGCAATATTCATTTCTTCTCTTCTCACCGGGGATGCAGTAAAAATGGAAAATATGAAAACTATAACTGAAAAATTTGCACATTTTAGACATACAGTATTCCTGCTTTCAGCACATCTGATGTAGAATAACAGGTATCCACACAACCTGACAACATGGTGGGGAAGAGTTTTTTTCTTTTAAGATTGTATGTAGGAACCGTGACACATTTAAAACGTGACAAAGTGGCACCTGAGGACTGGTGTTTGGGACCAGTGCAAGCTGTACAAGTGAGTGAATTTCACTCTTGTTTTTTTAGGATTGATTTTAAATGGGTATGTTCTAATATATGGCGGCTGGCTACTTCTACTTATTTGTCATATTTCATTTCTTAGTCATCCTCAAACAATCTAACCAGATACTTGCAGTGGCTAAAAAACCCAAGGGATCACACTATTTCTATTGTTGCACCTAAGCCTTCAATTGGATTAACCCCTTAAATCAGATCTACTGGAACACTGTCCAAATTTAAATTCTTTCTGGGGACTCTGACCTGTGAATAACCCTGCTTAAGTATGGAGTTGCAAATTGTTTCATCCATTTACAGAATTGTCTTGTACCAAAACGGTTCTGGTTTCAAACCTCAGCTGGAGTTGTATTGCTACAGAATGCAGTATTAAAGTAAGTTGTGAATAAAACAACAGGCTGTGTGACTCTGCCAAACTGTATTATATAAGAATTGATTAACTTTTAATTTTACTCATCTGCACAAATATTTTACAAAGTGAGTCCTTATTTGAGCATTAGATGTGACTTTTCCCAATGACTGTTTAGAGCCTGAACAGAACTTCCATGGTGAATTTATAGTAGTTCATTGTTGTGTTGGCAGCATATCCGGGTCCTGGATAGAGTATAAAGGAGCTTCAGGGAGTGTTGGCAGTAGAGGCATTGTATCTATTTTGTAGAACCCATAGGTACAGAGAATTTAAAGCAGGAATGGCCAAAATCAACAAAACAGATCTCAATACACAGCTGCAACAAATAATCCCCTTTCTAGGTCAAAAAGCAACATAGCTCCTACAGGCCCCTCATTTAATCAGTATGCTCCCAGTTTCTTAAATGCATAGTGGGGCGCACACCTCCAAATTGTATGTAGACCTGGCTGTGCTAGTTGCCAGGAGACTAAAGGAAGTTGTGAACTTTTCAAGTTGCAGTTAGAATGCAGCAAGTAGCTAGAGTAGCTCTGGTATTAAGTTTGCTACCAATGAGGATGAAGAAGAAAAAGCATCAGCAAGCTGAAGCATGACCAGGAAACAAAGAATTATCATGATTGGTGCACAAGCAAACATTCTTTCTGACCGCACCCTGCAATGTATGAGTACAGAGTGATGAGCCCAGTTTAAAATGATTGAACAATTATGAACAATTAGTTCATAGTTCAAGTTAATTAACAATTAACGTGGGTGCAGCATTAACAGAGACCTCTTAAACTACATTCTCCCATCTTGGAAAGCTGGCACTATATTTACACTATATCATAGTGTCAACACAATATTTCTGCACAATATCATTGTGTTTTACTTTTTACCTTAAATTAACCTGTCATATCCCAAAACATACCAATGATAAAAACACTGGCCAGGCATGATATTTTAGCAACTGCCAAGTGGATTACATATAATTAATAGCACCGAAGGAAAGAAGATATAGTTTTTAACAATTGATGAGTAAAGATGTGGCAATTAGAGGATTAAATGTTTTGTTTTGCCAGATGAGTCATGGATTGAATTGCAAGGAAGAGCATGGCAATTGAATGATAATTTATAAAGAGAATTCAAAAAAACACTTACAGGACAACTTTAGGATACAACACAGGAAACAAAGGAGCACTGGAGTATATGAATGGGATTGAGCATGATAGGACACAAGAATCCAGCAACAGGAAATGGGAACTAGTGGGGATATACACACACACGCACCCACGCCTCCGCACACCCACACACACACACCACACAGTAGTAATCAGGAGAATGAGGAACACCTGGGGCAATTACTGGGGAAGGAACAGAGGAGTAAACCTAGAGAGGAAATAACATGATCCAAACACTACACAAAGAATAAAATATCACAGTCAAAGAGGCTAAATACAAAAGAGATGAACAGGAGAGGCAAAACCTCATCTGAAAGCAACTAGAAAATAATCAAAATACAAACACAAATGCAACCCAAACCCCCCAGAACCATGACAGTAAAATTATGTAGTTTAGAGTCTTCTACTGTTATCGCATGTTAAAGGTACGATCAGCAGATATGTAAATCAGGTTAACAAGTTTTCAATTTTGTTTCCATCAGCATAACTGATTGACCCTGATATATATTTGCACAAAGGACATGTGTGTGTGTGTGTGTGTGTGTGGGTGCGTGTGCGTGTGTTTGTGTGTGTACATATTTGTCATATTTGTATCTGTGTTGTAAGATGGACCATCGTCCAGAATCTACCCTCAACCCTCCCAGAATAAGCAGCTAGACGATGAATGGAGTGACATACAATAGTAAACTTGCTGTTTTCTTTTATCAACTCGAATTGTTTCAATTGCTACCTAATGTGAACATGATTTAATGATAGTTTACACAAAAAAAAAATATGAAATGACAGCAAAAAGTCACTGAGGGCAAAAACAGTTTGAAAAAGTTAATTAGAAAATGCTAAACCAGCTATATATTACAGTAGAACAATAAACTGCAAGGAATATTTTTTAAAACAGAAGCCAGGATAGTTTTCTTTATAGCACCTTAGGGTGGCATAAAAAGAAACAACAGTCTGACCTTCACTCCCATTCTCTTTGGCCACTCCTCTGTCATTGTTTACTTCCCAGCAGTTCATAATTTACTTCAGCTGCAGAATGCCCAGAGCTATTCACACATGTAGTTCCCCTTATAAAATCTACTTTCCCAGCTATATCAGTTTAAACTCCAATGTCACAATGTAACTTGTTGTTTTATCAAAGCCAAACAAAGTATATTGATTTAATTTGATTTCTGTCATTGGATTGGTTAGTAAAAGGTACAGACCACTTAGCTTATGTTGCTCACTCCTCATTATGATCATATATGAAGAATTTCAAAATTTTTGTTGTGAAATTAAACATGAACACACCGACACATTGAGACAAGGCTGGTAAATGTGCTGACTTGACAGAAAATGTAAATTTTCGCAGACAGCGCCTGAACAGTTTTGAGGAGTATATCACATGAGGCATTTCACAACACAACATGGAGGTCTGTGGTGTGCTAAGACATTAGGAAATGGTTTGCCTTACCTCCTTTTGCAACTCAAAGAAATGCAAATTTGTAGGGTTTAGACATAAAACTTTTTCATCATGCCTTTGGAGATGACCTTTATTCCACAGGAAAAGGCAAATTTTGAGTTCACACTCATTTTTGCATCAAATCAATACTTATTACCGTAAATATTTGTGCAAAATTCTACAATTCTAGAAAAAATACATATCAAAAATCTCTGTTTTTATGTACACCTGTTCTGGGGGACTTTAAATTACATATTTTCTCACAATTTTAATGAGAGATCATCTTTGGTAACCACAGGAATAGTGACCTGTTTGCATCTGTGTCAAAGAACTTGATATCATGGTATCATGCCACTTCAGCAAGTGCTGTGCCAGATTCTAAGGTCATTGTCCTGGTGGCTTTGCAGTCCTCTTTATTGATGTCTTTACAGTGATTACATTTTTATTTAATCTGTCCCAGACATGTTGCTTCATGATTTCTTAGTGGAAATATATTTTTAGGGAGTGTAACCTCCTACAACTTATCCAATGAAGGTGATTATATTTGTGAGGTTAAGCAAGTCTTGCACTATTTCTCATCATGCCACATGTATTGGGTCATATAAAAATTTTTGTTGTTGCTCTAAAAGTGGCCACATGAAGCACATTTTGTGAAACATTAAGTACTGTCATATATAAGAAATTTGTGTGAGTGGGTGTTACTTGTGCAGTTTTCTACTGTGTATGTATTCAGATGATGGGCAGTACTGCAAGTGGAGACAAATAAGTGTCAGTACATCCCTTAATGTCATAGAAATATGGGACAGAAACATGGATGATATTTTTACACAGATCAGTTTAGTGATCTACAGATAAATAGTTTTATTGTATAGAAGTTACAAAGAACAAAAGCACAAAATCAAATCCAAATTCAAATTGCCATAGAGCCACTTTTATTGTCTCAATATGTTTATTTCATTATTTACTTTTAATCTGTTTGCATAATTTTAGATATTTTTTTCCTCCAACAAATTAAAAAAATATTTTATGCTATTAAAATGCTTGTAAATATTCTTTATTAATTTCATTATTGTAAAATTATGTCAAATAATTTCCTTTATCTGAACATAGAAATTCAATTTTTTTTTTCCTTTTACCTGATACAGCAATTCCAAATCCTCTCAGTCTCTATCACAGTTTTCCTCTTCATCTTTTTTAATGTTTCATTTATGCTCTCCTCCTTCCTATTTCATCTCTGAAATCTCTCTCTGTTCCCACAAAGTGTTGTTTCCTCAGTCCACACAGCTGTGATAACAATGCAATTAAATTTGCACCAAAACAACATTATTCTCATTCCGACTAACTCCAGAGATTCAGTTTTGCTTACAAGCTCCCGCTGCCTGTGATGTCTAGTTTTTATATCTGCTTATAAAACAAAAAGTGTTGCTTATTTTAGAAACAAATTCAGAAAAAAGTAAAACTGTAGCACCAAATTCTGCAAAATACATTATATGTGAATTTAACTGATGTAGTTTCTATAAACAGCTGGAGATTTCTTGGTCACATTCAATTTCAGTCAAAGTTATTAGAGAAAATTACAGTAGAACAAGAAAACCTCATCTATTGGCTGTTTGTTTGCTTTGCAGTTACCAGTCTTTTTGGAAGACCTATTGACCAATTACTGAGTATAGTGGAAAATGTTCTTTACTCGTGCTGCCATCAATTTTGCAAAGTGTACCATCTTGCAGCAAACAACACATCATGAAGTTGCCATGCCTATATGTTGTAACTACAATTGTATTCCCAGGCTTGAAAATTTGCTCTTTTGTCCTCTAAATGAAAAAGTGGTCATTACAGCCAAACTGTTCAATGTTTGTTTTTAATCAGATTACTTGATTAAAATGCTAGTTTTTGTCCCTGGGTGCATTTGAAAACTTTTCTCCTACATTTTTGTGTTGATTTTGGACTAACAACTTAACATCACTTCTCATCATGTTGCCACTGTATTCTTTATTTATCGTTTGTTCACTATGTTATGTTTTAATCATATAAAGCACTTCAAACTGTGTCCTATTATATTATACAAGATGACAATAAGCTTAAGGTGTGTCTCTATTTAACTCGTAAATTGTGAATTAACCTATGTGAAGCTTACTAAGCCATAGCACCATTATCCAGGCTTTCACCAATTCCTTAAAAGCATATCAATTTATATAAATAAACCTGACTAAAGTAAAACAAAAAACTCCAAAAATTCCCTTTCTTAGTACTTTTTAACAAATAATAAAAATAATCATTTGATGATTCTAGCTGACCTGAAAAGGAATAGTTTGGATATAAAACATTTAGAAAAATCACTTCTACATCTTTTTATACAGCATAAATGTGTGGTTCTAACTGTATAGAGATGTGTAGTTTAGTAGTGTTGTGTGGTTACACATCTCATTCATTTTAAAGAGTATTTATTTTAAGTTCAAAACATTAACCAGAACTGTGGGTTAGGATGTCACTCACTTCAGGCAATGAAACATCCAACTGTGTCCACCGGTACTTATTCTGACATTGTTTCTTGTTTTAGGCCAAAAATTTCAAGCTTCCATGAGCAAAGAAGCGACTATTGGATTTCAAGACAAACCTCTTCTGACAATCATCTTCAGCAATAGAGAACCAAAAGATAACTGGATCATTTTAGCCTTTGTGAGCTGTATCTTTAAAAGTCATCATAAAAAGTGATACCTGATGTCCATTGAGAGGAGTTGCTTTCCTAGTTTCAGATGGAAAATGAGAGTTGGTGGATTTTCGTCAGTCTGGCTCAGCAGAAGACAATGCATGGAAGCATTTTATGTATCTTTTTGAAACATTTTGCAATATATGTTTGTGTCTTCAGTTCTTTCATGTGTAGTTTTAATTCAATTTCTTTTTAAACGTCACCTTTTTCATTGCGCCCTGAATGACTTCAGCTCCAGACACTCTTTAGTTTGCCATTTGCTGCCTAAAAACAGGACAGATGTGACTGCTTTGATGTTTTATTAAGGTGAGATGTTCTGCTGCCTTTACTCGATCAGCTGTTCACCATGAAAGGTAGTTCCAGTTTAATGGACTGTGAAACAATAACCCCTGCTGAGAGTAAAACAAAGGAACAGAACGGTGGGACCTGAACCTTGTCCCCATTTGGAAACCACATGTCCAATTAGTCAAAATTGATTAACTTTGGATTTGTTCCCTTAGACTGCTTAGCTATATTAGAGAAAGTATTGTTAGTCTCATCACTGGGGTACAAACCAGTATAATCCAGGTGTCATTAAACATGCTCTTTGCTTTGGAGTCAATATTTTGAGCTAATAAAACGTTTTAAAATATGAGTATTTGTTGGACAGTGATTCCTTTTCAATATATTAGTAACTGCATTTTCCCTCCCAGGTGAGAGTTTGGTGAGTGCTGTGTGTTTCTATTTCTGTCTATATGTTTTTAACCAATGCCAAACGATAATATTGATCTTTATAAGATACCTACCTAAGTCATTTAAAAGGAAACTTTTAATTATTTGAGGAAATAACAACAGTGTATCGATAAGGATTCTAATAAAGAGGAACATCAGTTATTGTAGTGCTTTATGACTGGCCTCTGTTAACATCTTTAATGGAAAAAATGCACACACACAATAAAATTTCTGGATGAGAAAACGTAACCTCCAGTATAAAATAGAACCAACACAAGCATACATAACCTTACTGCTTCTATTAGACTTGAGAGGAAATTAGGTTTCCCACCAATCTGGAAACCGTTATGAGGACAATCATTATTCTCAGATATAAAAGATAAACAAACATTTTGAGACAGCTGTCAGTTATCCCACCAGTACTTGGTTAAGCAACTTCCTTCTGTGGGAGACCAGGATGGAAAAATACTTTTTCTTTATAAAAAGAATATGGTAACATGGCTTACGTCTGTAAAGTTACACTAAACAAAATAGGTTTAGTAGATTTTCTTTATTGTGTCTTGAAAAAGAATGTACCGTAGTTAATTGTTCCTGTTGCTGTACTTAAACTGACTTGGTGTGTGTGACTACAGAATACATACTGCAAATACCATCACTGATAATTTAATCTTAAAAGATATCAGGGCATATTTTTTGCTTCATGTCGAGTTTTAAATGTACATTTTCTTTCATCTCACAGTCAAATCTGTGTGTTTCTAAAAGTTGAAATAATCCATATGATGTATCGTGCAGCAGTGTGTTAGCTGAGCCACTAAATTGTGCATACATGTCAATTCCTCTGGAAGTCTCTATTATGTGTGGCTTGCATCTTTTTCTTAACAGATAGTATATTTTTTATCACTGCATCTTATGAAATAACTTGATATTCAGCGTGTTCTAATAAAGTTTCAGTACAGTCTATAAATATGATCCAGTCCAAATTGTGGTTAGATTGTAGGATGCGCAGGACTGATTTTTTTCTCTCCCCAACAATTGTGCAGAGTTCTTTCTCTTGAATCCCACAGGATCTCATGTGTACCTACATCAGATGAGCTGTCTCATCTGTTTCTGTAACCTATTGTCTTCATTCAGTTCACTTGTAATCTGATAAACACTGAACTCTTTACAAACTTTAAGGGTTCAGAGTAGTACAACTGATGCTAAACTTTTTATCTCAAAGGACCAGATGATATTTTCAGCTGAATATGATCTTGCAATCTCTTCAGCCAGAATGCCAACTGATTTTGAAACAATGTCTTGTTTTATTGCAAGGGGAAAAACATCCACAAGGTTCCATATGTGGAAGTCACAAATTTGCATCCTTAGAGACAAAACAGATTCTTCCTGCATGGCATCAACAGACTTGGCAGCTGATGGCAAAGTCACAGATGTGCAAGGTGCGTCTAGGTTGATGAGCAGCAAATGATGCATAAATAACAGATGTGCAAATTACAGTGACTGAGAGATGTATGTTACTGAATGAACTCACCCTGAATCCTTGTAGATTGAAAAAGTTATTTAATGTTTTAAATCTTGGATAACCTTTTTTGTATGTAAATATGTTGAACTGTGGAGCATTTAAGTTGTCAGAATTTATGTAGTCTGATTAGGCCACATTATATTGTTCATGAATCAATCAATTATTTTTTTATGCAGCTTAAAGCTGGGGAAGTGCCATTTTGAAGGTGAGCAAATAACCATGTGAAACAGGCATGAGAAATTGTGCTCTGATTGCCTTTGTACTAACATATACTTAGTTTACAAGATCTGCACAAACAATGAATTCAGAAAAATGTATGAATAATGAAATATGCAGACATGTACTTTTATAAACACAAATTGTGTTTGCTAGATCCAGAAGTTCAGCTTTACAAGGAGGATAAAACATTCTCAACACTAACATAAATTCCCCACTTGTGATTTTGAAGATCTGAAAGAAAAAAAAAATTTTGATTTATACTTGGAAAAGCTTTTAAAAAGTATATTTCTAGGAATAGGTCTGTTAAGAAAAATAAAAAAGAAACAGGGAAAGTACTAAAAAAACACAAGCAAATATGTTATTTTTAAAGAGGAAGGTTGGTTCAAATGACTTCAAACTCTACATGACTGATGACCTCCGTAGGAACATGTGGTATTTACATTCAATAAAATGATTGCATTGCACATCTGTCGTACACAATCAGATACCATCACCATAAACAAGCTCTCCTCCAAGTTACATAATATTAACTCACATAACTTGTGTTGTAAATCAATCATGTGGGTATTGATCTGCTTGCATAGTGATGGCCATTGAGTTGCAGACATGCAAACTTGTGGACCCATTCAAATAATTGTAAACAAGATGATCAGCTGAGCATTGTCTTGTAAGGCAAATACCTGTTTGTTCAACTATGTCTCTCACTCCCGCCCTCTCTCTTCTTCCATCTGCCACATAGTGACACAGAGGCTTAAGGCGCACCACATTCAACCAAGTCATCCCAGTGTGTTCGAGTGTGCAATGCATCAGCTTTTTATCCACGACTGAGCACGCTGCACAAATCTGTGCGCTAGACTGAAAGACAGATGGAAATATCTATGCAGATTTAAACAGCGAGTAATGCTGGGGATAGAGAGAGAGATGAGAGAAATAGAATGGCTGAGAGAAATATTTACCTCTTTTAAAGCTTCAATAAAATGAACAACACTTTAAAACAAACTCAAGCACTTAACATGTCCTCAACTAGCAATGTGCTTGTTTTACACTAAGTGAGAGAAAGAGTAATGAAAAACTTTCCTTTTAATTCAGATTTATATCATTCATGTCCTACAACTGCGCAGAAGTACAAAAATCAGAAACAAAATGCAAATGAATCTGAAACTAAAATGCATGTCAACACTGATGCAGTATTTGAGCTTTCCCTTTTCTCCCACACGTTTATTATTTCCCTGCACACAACCACGCAGCACCGTTTAGAAAGCAGCTGACCTCAACAGACTTGTAAACAAACTGTAGGTGGATTCTCAACAGCTTGTCTGTACTTATTAGTTTAACTTTCTAATATTTACTGTAACAGTTGTATAAAGATTTAAGATAAATTAAGCAAAAATTGTCACGATCTCTGCTGTTTTCTCTTTGTATTTTCTGTTATGGTGATCACTCACTTGTTTTTAATCATTTAAATAAAGCAAAAGCTCAGGGGGACCAGATAGACTTCTCAGTCCTGCCATATTGTCCAACTTAGATTTCTGTTCTCTAATTGCAATTATTAAAGATTAACTACCTTTAATTGTTTTAGTGATCATAAAGTAGTCAGTCTAATGACCTATCTGATAGTGATTTCTTGAGCTTTCCACTAAAAGACACATAAGAACAGAACACCAAAAGATTCCTGTTTAATTCTCAGAATAAGGACTTATGTAATGTCAAGATTACAAAAAGTCTGATTATAGAAAAATCAATTACAACTTGTAACCAATAAAATGAAGAACTTTATAAGTAGTGTCATTACGGTGTTTTAAGCAAAATGAGCCCACAAACAAACAAAATAAAAACATCTAGAATATAATTTTTGAAGTGATTTCTAAAACTTTGAAATTCATGAAGAGTTTGTTGGTTTCTCTGTTGGCTAAAAGGTTTGTATGACCAGCTTCTGAGCTCTAACGTCTCATTTTAAGCTAAGCGAGGAAAGAAAAAGGGAAATGAATTCAAAGTCCTGTGATGGAATGATGACCTATGCAGAGTGCACTCTGCCTGTCACTTATTGACAAACGGTGATAAGCACCAGCCCTGCTGTGACCCTGCAATGATTTACTCAGTCTAGAAAATAGATGAATGGTTGGAATTCAACGTTTCTGAGCCACCTGCACCTTTCGGCTTTCAACAACAAAACTGCCACTAAAGAACTGAGGAATAAATGTCTTCCTTCATCCGTTGTGGTCTGTTACATCAGCCCTCTCATTGTCCCTGTTTGGTTTTCTTGATTTGGGTTTTCCCACATGTTCGTGTCTTGGCTTAGAGGATGAACTAGGTCACTGGTCGAACAGATGGGCCTGTCAGCATAGAGGTCACTCGCAGACTAGTAGGTGGTTAGTTCTGGTATTGGCTGCTGAATGTTTCCTTTCTTCGGATTGAATATCAGGTTGGATACAAAGAGTGAACTTAGCACCTCACATCCATAGTAGGTGGAATGAAAACTGAAATCTTTTTCAGCTTTTCACAAACACAAATAAACATAATATAGACTACGATGTAAACAAAAATATTTGATGAAACTGAATCTGAAAGGTTGACCAGATCTTTTTCTGACTTGGTTAAGCAAAACCTTCTTCTGTTGGTCTTTGTCTTTGACTCAGCTAAGCTCCTCTGCAGTGTCCTCTGCCAAGGGAAGCAGCGTCACAAGGGGCTGATCAATCAGTTAGAGGTGGATTTAAGGTAACGTGGGTGATATGTCACATAGGAGAGAAAGTGAAAAAAATCTGACCTCTGTGTCTTTTCTAAACCATTGTCCTCAGACTCAGAGAAACAAAACCGATATGTTATCACTTCAGACATAATGCATATCCCATGACTGGAACTTTCTTCGCATTTAGAAAATAAAGTCAACACTGAACATTTTAAAGTTTAACAGCTAGTTTAGAGTTATTCAAAAGCTTCTTGGGATTTCAAATAAGCAAAACAAGGTCATCCAAGCAAGCCAAACAAATATTTGATTTGTCCAGGGTTAAGAGAAACCTCTCATTAATTGTGATAGATGTTTGCTTGTACTAAGATTTTGCTGGAGATTTCTTTCCACTGTTGCTACATACATGCTTAGTATGAAAGATTACTGTAAAGTTAGTGACACCAGGCAAGAGTTAAGTCTTAAAAAAAGAAGCTGAAATACAGAAACACTGAAATTACAAACCAGAAAAACAATTGAACAATTTGTTAATGGGGGAGAATTAAAAATATGCATAACGTTTATCCGCTTTGGATGAATGCACTTTCTGACTGCTTGGTGTCATAGAAGTTATTTGATCTCTGATTCAACACTTTTTGCTCTAAATCTCAAAGTCTCCGTCTTGTTTTGATTTGTGGTCATGTTTTAAGTTTGGGTTGTGTTGCCTTGGCTGTTGCCATTACCATCATGCTCTGAACATTGAAATTGCAAAGAAGCGTTCCCATTAATTATGCTGTCACAAATAGTACGACACACTCACACAGAGACACATAAACTGAGCAAAACGGAGTTGCTGTGTCCTGATTGGCTGGGAACACCTCTTGTATCTGAGTGGAAAGAAGGAGAGGGAGGAAGAGGAGGGAGAGCTGAAAACTACTGGCCGACACGTGCTGCTCTGTCACATGACTCTCAGCGCTGATCTCTTTCCCTCGCTTGGGCTTTTTCCACACTCTCCTCTCTGCTCTGCTCCATTTTTACTCTCATCCGGCCACATTCCTCTCCCTTCCCTGCATTATATATCCTTTTTTTCTTCTGTCCATCTAGCTTCATACTCCTTTATCTTCGCAACTTCTTCATCCTCTCTTTTTGCTTGTATGGTAATTATGTGAACTTTCAGCATATGAAGCAAAACAAATGAAACACGCTAATGAACCAAATAGCAATTCCGTACATCCTTGGATCCTCAATGTTTGTTCTCTGTATTTCAGAAATGTTTTAATTATTATCGTTTCGGGTGACATAGCAATGATCAAGCCTGGTGTTGCTCACACTTTTCTCTCATAATCAGTTTTGTCAGACAGCCACCCGAGGCCCCTCCTTTCATCTCTCTTTTCCTCCTCTAAGGATTTCCCTCCATCCTTGTCTCTGTTGCAGTCACTCATCCTGGTTCAACTTCTAAATCTGCATGGCAGTTAAGTTTTGTAGCTGAGACCCTTTAGACAAACCAAAAGGCGTACGTGTCAGCCCACTTGTGCAAAAAATAAACACACATCAACTATATGCACCTATGGGCTACTGTAAGACAAAAATGCAGAGAGAGCATTTCTTCCTGTGACAGACTAAAACATCCTGTCAGGCATTGTTGAAAGACATGAGAAGGTCCAGCTTTTGAATGTTATAGCCTAGTGCAGAGACATGCATTTAACATTATATTTTACTGTTTCTCCTCATACTTTATAGTTTAAACTCCACAACATATAGTCAATTATAATAGCAGTTCCTCATTTTTTTCCAACAAATTGCAAATTCTTTTGGACATGCATCAGTTGCTTCCATATAATTCATTTGCTTATGTTGTTAGTCAAAATGAATTATGAATGCAGAATAGTCATTTCCCATGAAACAAAGAATTCACATTTCACTGCTTGAGTCATTGCATTCAAAAATGTCGTCAAAATCTTTCAAGCACATTTTCTGCATTTCTTTATTATTATTTTATAATATTTCTATTTCTCAAGTGAACCTCAGCTTTTACTGATGATATTCAAGTTGTGCACAGCTTTACTGAAAGGATGTTTCTTATGTTTGCTATAAATAAGTTTGTACTTTGTTTTTGTGCAACACTGTAAACAAATTAGAATTTCAAAGAGCAAAAGCAGTAAAAAAAGAAGCATAAAAATTCTATGTTTTGTATTAATTTATGTATAACTTAACTGAGCAAATTTTGTAAAAAAACAAAACAAAAAAAACAAAAAAAAACACCAAAAGGGAAGTTCACACCTCAGACAAAGCAGTTAAGTGACCATTTGTGTGAATGAGTGTCAATAGAAACAACCTTTATTGTCCAGTAAAGGGAAAATTCAAGTGTACCAGCCGAAACAGAAATAAAAGTTCACACAAAAAGTTCTTACAATGTTAAAAACAGTATATATATTAAAAAAACAAGATTAACAATAGCAAATAGGTGCAAAATGTGTCATTGCTCTGCTGAGATAGTAACAATGACAACTGAGTGGATCCTAATTTCTTTAGCAGGTCAAAGCAATCTAGAAAAAACTGCAACTACTCTGAAATGTCCTGGAAATTGGGAATAAGAAAACAAATGCTTTCACATACTTGGCATTTACTATAAAATATCCTCTTTCTTACTGCATACCATATAAAAAATGAAAAGAATGCATTGAATTTGGTTTGGACTTTTTTTTCTTACTGCATTTCAGTCTAGGTTTTCCCAACTTTCAGTTTAGCACTCATCTAAGAATATGTTCATGACTTAGAAAACCTTATCACAAAGAGGGAATTGATGAGAAAACTTTTTCAAAACAGATATTAAAAGTTAAACAGACAAAGAAGTTATAAAATTTTTGTTATGCTAATTTATAGTTTGAGTCTCTTCATTCCTGTTGGTTAATGCATGAAGGGAACCTAAGATGGCAGCAGATTTTACTAAAAATCAATCCCTGACCCTAGGTATGTGTGTGTGATTCGCATGGATTATAAGGTTTGCTGGTGTATACAGGACAAAACAAGCATAAAGAACAGTTTCTCACATATAGGCTTTTTGGTCATCACAACACATCCTGCAGGTAAACAGCAGCTGCACTGATCCATATTCCATTGTTTTCATTTCACGGTTGTCAAAGGGGAGGAACGTGAACAAAATTGCGCTGCGTGTTTGGGCCACAGAAGGAATATTAAAAGGAATATTCACACTTGCATTCCTGCCAACTCATGCACATGCATGCACACACATGTCAACATTCATATAAAGGCAGGGTTGCCCACGCAAAGTAGACAAGCTTGACAGAGTAGAAGGATATGTTTGTGAAAGGTGGTTGGAGGTGCTGCAGTGAGAAGAAACACTTTCTAGGTTCATTCAACACTAAATCCTGCAAACAAGGAAATGCTCAAAACTACACACAACCACTCTTGAGTCATCCCTCGTTTAATTATTTTCAAGGAGATAGTTTGTTTCTCTTTCCTTGGTCATTACCTGGTATTTGTCAGTCTATTACCAGAAAATTTATTTGAAAAATCTATGTAGGTGTTATCTTCTAATCATTCAGACATAAAACAACAAGGTTCAAAGGACATATTTTTGTTGAGTCAACAGAAAACAGCTAACTAATCTGAAATTGCGTCTTTAAAGCATGCTTCAAAGACAAGCACTTTTTTCTTGCTGCAGGAAAATAATTTTTGTGTGAATTTGTATGAGTTGCATATTGTAGGACTTTGAAGACTTTTAATATGAGTGGCAGCCATATTGACTTGAAACTGGGAGTTGCTTACGGACCTCTAACTTTCCATGTCCATCTTTAAAAGACATTGTGTTTGAGTCTTTTTGATCTTTACATATCAAAGCTCAATCACTTCAACAGATGACTTTTACTAAGCAACATTTTAAACTCAAGGAAGTTGTAGGTTTTTCTTTTTTAAAAATTTAATTTACATGCAGAAAATTAGATTAGTCTTCCTTAAAGTTGTGTATTTCACCTTTATGTAATTACCAAGTTTTATTGAGTCCTGAAGTCATATTTCAGTAAAGGGAAATTTCAGCTGATTAAACCCTAATCTGGAGCTATTTGAAGAGAATAAAAAGGGCAAAAATGTTTAATTTGTATCATGTTTATTCTACTTTTTGTTGAGATACCACATAGTATTACAATAAATATGTAAAGGTTTTTGGCTGTAAAGTGACAAAATGTGACAAAGTTAAAGAGGCATGCTTTAACAAAATGTTCCAGGTAAAAATCTAACACCATTAAAACTAAAAGACTATCAAAACAAAATTATCTGAAGGAATTTTCTGATTGCTAAACTCAGTGTGTTTGTGGGAGTGTATGAATTTGACCAGGGCGTTCCTGCATTGGTTAAGCGTTCCAGTAAGGAATTTATGTCTTCAGAATAAAAGTTTGATTTGTGTTTTTTTATGCATGACAAAACACAAAACAACTTTTGTGGGAAACCATGTGCAAACACTGATTCATCCAAACTCTGAGGAGTTAAGTGAATTGTATTTAGGTGTGTGTGGCGGTTTATGTGCGGGAGTCTGGCCTGTGTGGGAGTGTGAGGCTGACTCAAAACAGCGGGTGTGTCGACTGTGTCGTATTCTTGTCATTGATGTTTCAACTGCTGGTGTCTGTTCAGGAAACTTCTGCTTTTCAGCGCTCAAACAACACAAATACACGCCGACATTCATACACACACCCTCATGTTTTAGAGTCTTAGAGTAAACAGGACTATGTATAAAATCTGTCAAAAAATTAAGATTAAAAAAATTCTGCCTGTAAAGAAAAAAGAAAATTCTACCATACTTCCTTTAAAGGGGCAATGATATATAAAATCAACTCTTTTGAGCTTTATATTATCGCATAATGTTACTCATCAAAACATACCTGGAGTATTGTTTTGATTCTTTCTTTCATGTTTGATGAATCCATTAATCGCCATGGCAACCATTTAGCCAAACAAAACACCTTGCTGGACCTAGCCCTGCCTTCAAGAGGAGCCTCAAGGTTGTAAACTCTTCACACAAAAGTCTGGTTGCATTATTTAGTAGTATGAATAATAATAAAAAATATCAAGTTTTGGCAGAAACTTTGGAATTGCGTATTAAGATCTACTGTGTGAACAAAGTCTAAGTTATAAGTAATATATGGTAATGACAACTCTGTTTTAGAGAGGCATTGCTTAAATTTACTTATTTTTTGTTACCATACTTTAATTGCTGGTTTGTAAAACAGCAAAAAGGTAAAATATAAATGTTTTACACTTTGGGTTTTTTTGCTCTACTATGAAATTACCTCTTCAAAGCGGTTTTGTCGTCATAATCCTGAATTGTAAAACATTTGGCGCAAATAAATTTGAAGACAGGGATTTATATTCTCATAATTCATTCTTATATTCTGAAACATTTTCTGTAACTTTAGCTGTGTGTTTAGCTGAAGAAGCTGAAAAGCACATCTTCTCCAAAAAAAACTTGAGGAGCCAAGCTTTCTTTGCCCCTGATTTTTTTTTTTTAACTTTAAAGTATGTCCAAAGCATCCACACTTTATATCTGCAGCTGTTGGTCCATAGTTCCACTCTACAGTATGCAATTTGGACTGCTGTTTAAATGGTACTTGGTCTTCCACCAGCTGCTTCATTCAATCATTATCCGTTTTCTCAACAAAATCCTGCAGAAGAAGTACTCAGCTGGAATTGTTCATTTTTCATTGCTAATCTCAGAAAATGCATGGTCCAGAGCAGTTATATGCTGATAAACAACACAGGAGAAAATAGGGACTTTTCTTTAGTTTCTGCATAATTATGGGCGGTTTGGCCACAATAAGAATCATATTGGAAGAAAAATAATGAAGTTACAAACTTTCCCTATGACAAACTACAGTACTTCTTTAAAAACATATTAAATGAAATTCTTGAATTTCAAAACTGACAACTCAGAGTGTAGAGATGACACAATCTTACAGACTAATTACTGAAAGTAATGCAATACATACTGTATCATTTAACATGAACTTTCTGTCAAGTCTGCAGTCAGAGAAATCAGGCTGAAAAAATTACCGTACCTGCTTTAAGAAGAGAAAGTTCAGAAAGAACTGCAGACAGATCTAGACAGATAATCTCTGCTACACATATATTGTGAACTTAATTGTCACTAATAATTACTTTTGTAAAGGTTTGACAATTTTGTCTCAGCACCAAAACAAATGTCTAGTGGTCTGAGCATAATCTTCTAAGTCTTGATATAATCATTTTTTCCTTTAAAACTGAAAGTAAAATATTTTCAGTAATTTAACTTTTAATTCCAAAATCACCAGCACTTTTGAACAGACATTCATTCAGAATAATTTTGACTATATTTGCAAGAAATCATCTTTTTCAAAATTCTTCTCACACAAATGAAAGTGCCAGAGTTCAGCTGAGGTAAAATTTCAGTATAAACCTTCGTTTGCTGATGCAACTTAATATGAGTCCACAGTAAACTGTTATCATATCAGAACTGTACTGCATTATGTCCTCGGTTTTCTTACAGATAAGTTTCATATTTCCCTTTATGAGGAAGAACCTGTAATCTGAATCCCTGTAGATCATTACACAGGCTCATCTTTAATGTTTCACTGAACTTCCTTGAAATTTCCTTGGACAGAATCCAGGTCATCTGTCTCAAACTAGACACACTGGCAGATCTTGGAGGCTCATAGCGCCCTCCACATGCTGGCCCTTCTGGTTAAAAGGTTTAAGTATTTTTTAAAGAAAACAGTAGTACTGTAGTACCGTATTATCATAATCTCATACAAAATGGCAGAAAAAGCACTCCATTGAATGAAGGAAAAAACTTCACACATTAAAGTTTTTTTGGGGGGGTTTTCCAGTGAAAAGTAGATAAACGTACAAGCAATCCCAAAAATATTTTAAGACAAATGGAATTGAAGTGTTTGTGGAAAAACTGTTGTTTATAACTTTACCTGCATTTAGGAACCTTTAATCAGTAATTTATGACTCTCTATTTCTCAAGAGAGAGCCCTCTTTCTCTTAAAAATGACAAAGGGAAGTGAATGCTTTATTTCAAAAACAGTCAACAAAAAATTTGCCCTTTGTCTGAAGTTGCGCATCTTCCCAGTCAGATAGATAGTTAAAAGTTTAAAGTTTAAACAACTGGAACTGTGACAAACAGGGCTGGGCCAGCACCCAATTTTATTGTGCCAACATGTACAGTGAACATGGTGGTAGGCTAGATTAAAAAAAGATTGATCTCCCAATCACACTTTTACACAACTGCAGCAATAAATGACATCCTGGGTTCACCAACTCTAAATATCTGTTGTGATGTGTGTTTTGATGGTGGATCTAAATGCAGAAAGGCAGAAACATTGAGCAAATAAAAAATGTTTAATAAAAAAAATATGGACAAACTTACAAAGATCAGAGGGACCCAGAGCAGAACAAAAGGCATAAATCTAATGAAAAGCCAGCAGGAACCTGAGGAAGAAATGAAGAAGATAACAGGGTATAACAGGGGGAACCTGCAAAGAGTGATTGAAAATGAGGTGCTAAAGTACTGGGAGGTTTAATGCTGAACAAAAGACCTGAGCTGATGAGCTAACAGGTTGCAGGTGTGGGGAAAGAGCAAAAAGCAGACTGTGTGAGAGAGAAAGAGACACACTGAGGAAAAGGACACGACTTTAACAAAAATAACTAGATATAAAAATTATAATTAAACTAGAGTAACAAGAAATAACTAGAGACAAGATATAAACATAACTAGAAACACTGAGAAGGACTGAACTAAAGTAAATCAGAAACAAGACTTATCTAATCAAAGAGACCAAGGAAGTAAGAATAAACAAACCTCAAACAACTCAAAACAACCCAAAAAGGCAAACAATCGAAATTATCTGCATTAAATGTTTGGGAGATCTGACAGGAAAACTATGTTTTTCTTCTCTGCCACCACAAATGTAAAGGTGTGAAGTTTGTAGAACTATTACAAGAATTTAACTGGAACCAAGTGCTTTGGTCAGATCAGGCTGAGATTCAGTTTCTCAGGAATAAGCGCTGGAGTGGGCACATCGAGCCTGCTGTCAAGCATGGTGAAAGACCTCTGATCCTGTGGGCCCAGTTTTCTTACAAAAGCACTGAGAACCTTTGAGTAAATGGCATCATGAACTCTTGAAAACACCAAAATATTTCACATAAAAGGCTAGTGCCTTCTGGGAGAAAAATGAGAAGTGGTTTGTCTCTGGGTCTTTATTTTTTATGGCCATATTAACTCAGAAGCAGTTCACCAGAACAAAAATCAAAACATTTCTAGGAAATTTTTCACAGACATCCAGAAAACCTGTGAGGAACGCTAAAGAAACAAAAGAGCGGATTAAGATTGAGGGATTGTGCTAAAAGCAAACTCCAAACTTGTGAAATTTCGTAGAAGAGTAAGTAAAAGGGAGTTATTAAAAGCACTAACAGTAGAGGCAATGTCTAATTTTCTCTACCAAATAGCTGTATTTGTAGCAAAAGAATTATAAAATGTTACATTTTTTATCACGCTCATGCAAAAAAGTTTAATTTATATCAAGACTTCTTATATATCTTTCTGAAAGGTGACAGTAAGCATAGATTGTGTTTTATGTACAATAGTTAAGTGCATCTAAACACAAAATTTGCATTGTGAAGACAAGCGAGGCTTAGGAAAAATGCTCTGTGAAAACATGAGGAAAGCGACATTTTAGTGACTGTACCAGTGACTGTGGTTGCTGGAATAAGAGTAAGGAAATAATTAAGAAAGGAAATCATTAACATTTAAGCTCCATAAGAAACCAATGAATCACTGGAGTAAATGAAGATAGAAAAAATTAAATAATAGAAAAATTACAGATTGAGAAAAACAGGTATTATGTCACACTAATGACTTATGGCATTAGAGCAATGCTCTTTGTAAAAAAATGAAAGCAGAAAAATCATTATTTAGGGAAGTAAATAACATCAATTTTAAATACGTTTAATGAAACAGAAGCACAAGCTTGTATATTTAATAAATACAGGTGGTTGTTGATTATTAGAAGGTAAGTTTGTCAATGAAAATGTGACACTGTGCCGGGACAGAGAGAGAACATCATAATCCCTGAGCTCTCAGCATACAGACCAGGTAAAAATATAATCACTTTGGGTTTTATAGAAGGTAAGCATTGCTAAAGCTTATGCTCTAAACACCATGTTGTTTACATTATTAGAGATTGGTATTTTAAACGGTAATTTGTTGCCTTTGCATGTTTGGCTAGTTGACACTCTTGTCCAATCAGACTGCTCCAGTAACGCAGCTAGTTATGTGAAGACACTGGTACATTTTCTACATGTAAGTTGCTGCACAACACAGAAATAGAACATGACTCATGAGAAAGAGCACAGGACACAGACGCATACAGCTAGTAAAAATATCCACACATAATAATGTATACATGCCCACAGAAACACAAGCAGGCCTCCTAAAATCACAAATGCAGAATTTACGTCTATCTTTCATTTTTTTAAATGATTGTGATAGTTGTTTTGATTTGTAAATGCAGGAAACACATTCTGTTTTTACATCAGCAGTAGATTCCTGCCCTTTAAGGACATTATGACATAGGGAAGCTGAGACTACTGAGAAGTCTGTGGAGGTCAATTACCGACTGATTTAACCAACCCAAAGCAGTGAAGGAAACTATTAGGCCGGTGGGTGGAGATGAGTATCCATTTGACATAGAAAACAACTTGTATGTCAAACTGTGCAACCTACAGTATCAGCAACTGCCTCAGTTGGACATTAGCTTGCCAAGGCTGGAAACTTGCCCAACAAAGCTGGCAGAAAATAGTGCAGGGCTGAAAGGTCAGTTAATTATCAATTCTTCTAATCTTCAGATAAACTCAGTGAAAATTTAATTGCTTATAAATCCAGCACTTTTGTAGACAAAGTGTCACAAATTGAGATTTGATTTCTTGACAATACATTTCCACTATTTGGTGAATGTATGGTCTTACTTTCTAACTTGGAGAGAGCAATCAGTGGCAGTTTGATTAGAGGACAGGGAAAAATATGGAAAATCTTCAAAATCTAATACTTGCTTGTTTTTGTTTTCCTCTACTTGATAGATCAAAAATTTAGGTTACAGTCTTCCTGTGTCAATACCAAACATTAAAGCACTTCCAAGCCATAATTACTCCTCACTTTAAAAAATCTGGAAAAAAAAAAAGCTGGAGTACCCATGCACAGGGAGAACATGCAAACTCCATGGAGAAAGACCCCGGGCCGGGAATCAAACCCAGAACCTTCTTGCTGCAAGGCAACAGTGCTACCAACTTCGCCTCTGTGCAGCCCACTACCATCACTACCTTCAAAATATTTTTAACCACTTGTGCACAAAAAGAACAAATTATGACCTAAACCTTAACATGATGATAACTTACAGAGAGAAGGACATCTTAAGTTCAATATATGTAAAATCTCATGACGTAATCCAAGCAGGAACTGAAGCATTTGTCGTCGTGTTAGTGTGAATTTGTGGAATAAAAAATAAGTATGGTGTCAATAAACATGATTTCTGTCCAGATTTGAATGTCTGTGGTCTCATTATTCTTTTATTGGGATTTCTGTCAGGATTTACAGTGTTTAAAAATAAAAGTTGGTTGCTTTGTCTCAGGTTCAGCGCCTAATGTGGTGAGTTATTTGGAATGTTTTGCCACAGACAAGCATGTACTAGAAATTAAATTTATGTAAACATCTGACCTCTCTTGGCCATTTGAATAAAATGGTCCGGCACCCCAGTTCTCTGTTCCCTTAGAAGTTCTGGGCTCAATCCCACCCTCTGGTTTTATGCATGGAGCTTGTATGTTCTCTCAATGCATCTGTGGGCTCTCCCCAGGTACTCCAACTTTCCCCTTCTTTCCAAAAACTTAGATACTGGGAGGAATCTGTCCTATGGAGTGGTATCTCCATTAGGAGTTAGTGTGTGTGGGTGCGCATACAACGTTGTGTGTACTGCATGTTCATTTCTTTTTGTGCTTCCCCCTCCCAACTACCCACTCACCATGACCCTGCAAGTGACACAAAATGCGGATATGAACAAATGATGGATGGGTGTATCCGTTTCATTAGATTTCCCTCAGTTGTTTCATTGGATGCACCTCATTCCTAGCTCCCCATCTATCATTCATTGGTAATCAGCAAACACTCATGTAGTAATCACACTCCCCTGCACTTTTACGCCCCAATTTTCTCCAATCAGTGTCAGATCCTCCTGTTTTACTACATGGTGCTATTTATTACTTTACTTTATATCCTTTACTGCTCTTCTAACTGTTAGTACAGCATTGATGCAGATCATCTGAAGTAAATTAAATTTACACCAATGTAAACCAGTTTCTGTCAGATTACCTATTAAATCTAAAAGCTGAGAGATACTAGTTAGGGAAAAACACAAACACAGATTAAGGCAGCTCATCATACCATCCTGTGAGCATGCAAATGAGTGTACAGTGGGAAAAGCACTACATGTGCAGCATGTAAATAGTCCTAGAGTATGTAAGTACAGATACAAACACAGCAGCCCTCCTCTCAGAGAGAAGCAGTGAGTGTGTGAGTCATGTAATGCAGAGTGACTGCAGGGAACTTGCTGTGCGGCGTGATGTTGCACACTGTGATGCTGCTGCTGCATCAAGAAGATTTCACACGTACTGCTGTTTACAGAAGCTAAAAACTTTCACCTCACTGTCATGTCCTGCAGTTTCTGAATGTGGGTGTTTTCCTCTTAAATATTGTTAGGGTAGACAAATATTTTTTGCCCTCATCAATCATTTCTGCAAGTGGTGAGATTTCACACCGGACTGTCTCAAATCGAGATAATAGCAGTTCGCTTTCACACTGCATTGTGTCAAATGATCCAAAACATCAGAAAAAACTGTTCCCTCCATCACCTGTGATGGCGCTGCAACAAGACCCCCTCAAGGAAATGACACAAAAACTTCAGAAGAAGACATGAGCACAACTTTCTTCTTCACAAAATGTAAACAAAAATGCAGTAGTGTCAGATTTTAGCGGTTGGAGAATTTCTCTTCTGTCGTTGATAAAAGACTACAACCCATTTCTCCCATTAGCATTAGACTCTCAAGTTTGCTTTGTTTGTACTTTCCCAGAATGCCCTGTGCTAGAGTCCACTCCTTGCTTTTGGAGCAGTCTCTAGTCTGCTTGGTATTCACATATCCAATTGAATCACACCAGAGTTCACTTCAATCAAACACAGACCCAGGTTTCTAAGCGGATCAGATTTCATTACTTTGTTCCACATCAGAGTCCAATTAATTAAATTAAAGTGGACGAAATAGGGCAGGTGTGAATGTACCCTTGACTTGCACGAAATAATGTAAACTGTGGTGTGAGAATGAACACATATGTGTCATGAAGTGTATTTTTGTTCTCTTTAGTTTGTTTCAATTAGTGATCCCGGCCCCTGGTCGCCTCCCGGGAACACCTCCGTCCGAGCCCCCATAGTCTCCAGTGGCCGGGCCTCCAACGCCACCTCCTGCAGCGCCCTCTTTGGGAGGCCCGGCTTCGATCCCGCTGGTGGGTGGCCCGAGTTGGTGAGATACGGGCTCCCTGTCAGATTCTATTGAGGCTTCTCCGGCTGTTTTGGCTACTCCGCCGGAGCCAGTAAGCTGTTGCCCGGCGGCTCCGTGTTGGGGACCGCCGCCCGCCGGGGCCTCGCTTTGGCTTTCCTCCTATACACCATCGCCCTCCCAATTGGACTTTCATGGGTGCATCCCTCTTTTTGTCCACAGGAGGCGCCCAGAACTGTGTTTCCTCATGACTGTTGCCCCTCATGACTGTTGTTGAAATACGACCGTTTCTAACAATATGAACTTTTGGTAGAAAGGGTGAGGTTTTGTAAGTTTGAGGTCAGAGAGCCAAGATGCAAGCAGGAAAGAGAGAATGTCAAATTTACAGGAGGAAATTCATGAAAAAAAATGCATCAATTGAAAACACACGAAAAACATAAACATTGGAGAATTTAGTGACGAATGACAGGAAACTAAATACTTAGAAAGGAGTAATTACTGGACTTCTTCTCAGGTGAGGTAATTGTCAGCTGTGTGGGGAACAGAATTAAAAGGTTGGCAGAAACATTGGCAGGACAGAGCAATGAAAACAATTCAAGAAATGACAGAAGAATAATCAAGCACAACAAAACATAGAAAAATAGGTAAATAAATGAGTAATCTGGATGCAGAACTCAGAATCCAAAAATCCACAGGTTCATAACAAGGTTGGGCCCAGTAGTGCCTCAAGAAATTCAAAAAAACTTCTGATTTGATTTAAAACTTTGGACCGTTTATTTTTTGCAGTTTTTATTTATCCTGGTATCTGTTTTACTTGCTACCTTGCAGGCTCATATCACTCTTTCTGCTTTTTTGTGAAGATTCACACTCTGACTAATACTGCAGCTCTTTGCCGTTCTTTTATTTCACTCTGTTTTTGCTTTACTCGCTCTCCTCCTCTTCTCTTTCAGCTTCTCTCACTCTCTCAGCTTTATTCTAGAGGAGAGAAATAATCCCTGAGTCACGTGTGGCTGATGGAGAGCATTTCTGAAATATATCACTGAATTCATGAGGTCCACACACATGCACACACACACAACTATGAGTCTCAGTTAGAGGCAGAGTGTGTATAAATTCTGCAGTGGTTACCGAGAAATCATGCAGCTGAAGCCTGTTTGATCTGAAAGGAGATGATGTGTGAGTGGGTGAACAAATGAGAATCTGATTTGTAGAGTTAATGATCACACAGACACACATACTCACACTCGCATACCAAACCTTTCCCAACCAACATAAACAGCTGTTGTTGGACAGTCACCAAAACATCCGCTTAGTCTGGCAGAGGACAAGGAAAGATAGATGGGAAAAAGGGAGAAGGAGGTAAAGAGGTGGAGGGAAGAGCAGAGAGCAAAAATGAGGAGGGTATAAGAAAGGAGTTAAAGGATGAGATTGAGGATTCAAACAGAAAGAGTAGGGGGTGGAAAACAAAGAGAGGGATGAGTCATCATTGAAAGGGACGAGTCCTGGGAAAATAAAGAAAAAAGACAGCATGCGTTAAGTTTAAATAAAATGGAATTAACAGCATACTTCCTTTTTTGCATATTTTGTTTTGCATGTCTGTTTTTTGGACCACAGCTCTTGTGTTGCATAAAAAATTCAACGTTGCACTGTAAAATTATATGTCATTCCTCATTTACATTTTCATTGTACATGCAAAACACTCGGCCTTTTTACAACACATTTTAAGGTTAACATGATACTTTGCAAAATGCCTTGAGATTACATTTGTTGTGAATTGCCATTATATAGATAAACTGAATTAAATGTAATCAACCTAAGCTCTAAGGCTAAGCCAATGTGCAAAAAAAACAAACTTCACTGTTTGTGTTTTTGATTCCAAAGAGAACATTAATCACAGAAACAACCAAAAAGTATATGGTAGTTTTTCAAGAGTTAGAAAGATAAACAAACAAACTGAACAACAATTAACAGTCATTTGTTATGAGTTGTTGTGCCATAACTAACATGTGGTTTGTGCTACCGTGCAATATGTGATACCATATTGTACGTACGGTGCTTAACATGGTGTTATGCATCATACTAGATCAGAAAAAACTTTATATACTTTCTAAAAATTATATAGCAAGGAAGGCGACATAAAATAGATTTAGTATTAACTGTATAGATTACGCATTTATGATAACTGACCCTTAGATTTTTGATTATGTGCATTTGTTCAGGAAATATTGACAAACTGATATGCTCTGACAGGAGCACTGTGTCAAACAAAACAAGGGGAGAAATAGAGTAGCAGAAAATAAAAGGTGAATTGAGGAAAGAGGAGCTAAAGAGAGAGACTATTCCTTAGGCTCCTGCTTCTTATTCGCTCCATTGAGGAAGAAATCTCTGTGATTAGTCCAGTGCCCCACAAGACCACACACACACGCATTGCAAACACACACAGAAAGGGTATTAAAATCCTCAAATAATCTGAGTAAATTCTTTCAAACATGCTGCAAAATCCCAGCTGCTCTGCCATTCAAACACTTGCACTCACACATGCAAACACGTGGGAACCCGAAGAAAATGCTAAAGGCATAAAAAAACACATCTGAATTTAACGGGAGAAAGAACAAGTAAGATCAAGACAAGAAGAGAATCAGATCAGATGAGCAAGGAATAAATAAAAAGATATATAATTTTGGTGTGTGCACATGATGAAAATTAAACATTAAGAGAAGACTGAGTTGGAAATTAATCTTAAAAGATTGAATAGTAGAGAAACATCACACTAGATTTTGCTTCAGTCAGTAAAGTTGAGGTTAGTTCAAAATATCTCCACTATATACTCAGATAATCAATGCAATATAATAAATTCTAATCAATCTCAGAGTGTCAATGCATGTAGCACAGAAACACAGCAAACAGAAAAAAGAAAAGAAATCAAGTTAAACACAGAAAACATGGCCACTCATCTATGGTAAGAAGACATTTTAGGTGACTGATAGCAATAGAGGCCATCTTCAGGAAGACAGCCCAGCTAAACAAAGAAAGACCAGGTCAGCTGCAGCTCACTAGAGAGGAGAAAACAGAAAAAGAGGAAATAACACTGATGGAAACTATAACTGTCGATAATGCTTAAATGCAGAGGAGAAAGCAGCAGAATGAGAAAAGTTGTCAATATTTCCACCAGAAGCATAAGCCTATAGCAGTATGTTATACTTACAGAGAAAGTTTAGAGTATCTTTAAACTCTTTAAGTAAAACCATTATCAAAAAAGGAATGTTTTATCCTCGTCTTGAAAGTAGGCCATGTGTTTTTCTCAAGGAGAAAATTGGGCTCTATTATCATATAACTGCATTTAAAGCTGAATCCATATTTCTTTCAAATTTCAATGTCAGAATTGAAATCTATTATCCAAACAAAATGTTGCTTAGATTGTTTAAATTTAGACTTGTCAAAACATAACTTTACATCACAAACAAAAGACATTCTGATTTTGTTTTTTTTCTCTCCTTAATTTTCAGCTTCCTCTCTTTTCAATGATATAGATTGTTCCAATGGCACAGAAATTAATAAATGAATTAATTAATCCTTAAATGAAACTGTTATTATCAGGCATGGTTTGTATAGACATAAATGGGGGTCAGTTTCAGTTCAGCGTTTGTGGATTTAATTTTATAAGCCTGTGTTTTTCACTGGAATACCTGCAAACCAATTGATCAGAAAATAGGTGGGCTTTATTAAATGATAAAAAATATCTATATTCCTTCAAGTATATTTCTGTATTTTACCTTGCATCTACTGGTAGGTACCACATTTAAACTAGTGAATTACAAACACACGCATATGCAAAGAGGAAACTGTGTGCAATCCATGTGAAGAGAAAACTTTCTAAAGACTTCCAGAGAAGAAGTGTTACATTTTTACAGTTAGTTAGACTATTAATCCAAACACTTAGTTTAACAAAACCTGCATCACTAACATTAGAAACACAAGAATGTTGCACTGTAGAGTAACACCACATTGACATTTAGGGAGAACGTGTTGCCTGCAGTGGTCTTCGACTTGTGAGTATTTTTGGAATAGATGTGTGGAAGCAGAAGCTCTGTCTACTGCAGACTGAAGACAATAAGGAAGTGACTGTAAAGATAAAATATGTCGTGTATTGAATAAAGTTGGCTGCTGTTTCACAATTTCAGCTCCAGTTATTCCTCTCCTGGCTCATTTATCAGCTGCCATGTCCCTTTGTACCGGAGACTTTAAAAGCAAAAGTCACTGAGTACAACTGGAGTACAAAAGAGATAACGTGTGTTTATGAGGTGCAGAGATAAGAAGAAAAACAAACCTTGATATCTCTTTGAAAGTTTAAATTTCAAAGTGCTGTGAAAAAGCATTTGCCCCTTTTCTTCTGTCTTTATTTTCATTGCATTAATTTTTCAGATTATCACAGTTTCATATGTGTATATAAAACATCCTCTGAGTAAATACAAAATTCAGTTTCCAAATTACAGAGGTGCCTAATTACTCCCAGGCCTGTAGAATCAAGAAATGACTTGATCTGAGCCTAACTCACAACCTGAAGTAGGCAATTTCCCAGATTCAAATAAATACAGTAACAAACTTGCTAGCATCTATCATGATATGATAGGCTTCACTATGGATGGCTTTATTCTCCTAATAAATTAAATCTTCATTTGAGAACCTCATTTTGCATTTAAAACATTGATATCAAAAGCTGATAGTCTAAAACATTTAAATTGAAATAATCTGATCTTTACTCAGCATTCTGTAGAGAGCAATCTGCCTTATTACATCGATTTCAACACACAGGGAAGCAACGACGACTGGGAAAACCTGCAAAGCTGCTTTTAGTGTCGCATGCTGTGACACTAAAAGCCCACAATAGGGAAATAAAGTGTTGCCCACAATAGGGAAATAAAGTGGTCGGCTGCCTTTTTCAGCAAGACACAGCAGGTTTCATTACATATTTTACAGGATGACTTCCCAAAAGCTGTGAAGTTAAAATGTTAGACCAAAGGGATTTTTCTTTTCAGGTGATAGACACGAGAAGAAGCAATTAAGATTTGTTGGTCCCGACAGAAGGTCAGATCATGGCAGACTCTTATATGTGGCGGAAAAAGAAAATATAAGATATCCAAGCGTTTGATGAAACACCATCCTGGATTTAATCTACAATTATTTAATAGATAGGAATGAAGGGAGGGTTTCTTCTGAGTAGCAAATTACATTATCTTACAAACACAATATTTCACATATAATTGGGATTTTTAATATATCATACATGATGCATTACAACAGATGCAAATGCAAACATTATTGCGAATTGAAAAGTATGTCATCATATACGATCTACAATTTTCCATGCTTTTGCTTTCAACACCCTTTACTCTGTAAATAAAATCCAGTACAATTAAGCTACTTAAATCAGTTATGTTGGAGAACCTTAAACATACAAGACGCCCGCCCATGAAGACTGAATTTGGACAAGTCTTGAATATTAACACAGATATTTTTCATTAATCTGAGTTTTATTTATTGTGTAAAAAAAAGAGAAATATTTCAGTCTCTTTATGTGCAAAACCCGCACCCACACTCTGAGATCCTGGAGCTGTAATTAAAGGAAAACTGGTTTTACAAATCAGTGGCTATGTGGAACCGACTATAAATGCATGCCACGCTATCCAGATTATTTGTTACAAAATGAATAAATAAAAATCACAATTATTATGCATTACATTGTGTTGGCTTAACACATGAAAACCAATACACAGTAAAGTTTTGTTTTTAATGAGACAAAAATGTACAAAGGAGTTAGAGGAATTTGGAAGATGTATTAACAATTTGTAGAATCTGCAGAGGAAATTCATCAAGTGAGCTGAACAATTGAAACTGAAATCTATACACCATTATTCTCTGTCTTCAGAAAAAAGTGTAGCCCCAAGTAAAGAGATTAACTTTAAAACAATAATTAAAACAATTTTCATGCACCGTAGTTTTTTTTTAAATAAACCTATTTGGCCTCAAAGATTCAATTAAGTTTGAAATGAACAAAAACAAGTTGGAAGCAAATAACAGTTCTCAGCTGTGCACCCAGCCCTCTGGCTTCCTGCTGTTTTTAGCAATAAAACGTGTATAGGCTTGTAGAGTAGTTTGAATACCACAGGGCAGTAAAATATGAAATCTGTTAAAAAGGGGCTACACTGTGCAGAGGTTCTGTAGAGCATTATCAGATAAGGTGTGGAAAAAAACAAAAACATCTCAGTGTCTTATGGGGGAAGGGTTTGCGTGATGCCTTGAAGTGATTTCTACCCATCTGTCAGTTTAATAGTTTTTACATCACAGCTTCAGTCAACTTATTTTCTTTAATTCTTTATGGTAGAGTAAAAATACCGTAATACTGTATTTACAGTATTTTACATTAATACCACATGCCTTATTTAAAAACATTTGTATGTGATATGTGCAAAGTAAATTGCAAAAACACCCAAGACGTTTGAGCTCAAAGACCGTTGCTGAAGACATGACTGCATTCAGAAAACAAAACTTTTTAAATCACTTAATAAAGTGGCACTCTTTTGAGGACACTGATGGCAGATTCCCACTCAAAAGGACACTGAGCACTTTGAGGATCGTCTCAATCTGTTCACCATGACTTCTGTTCAGCAGGTGGAGTCTGACGTCTAAGGGGAAGGCATTAAAGCTGCAGTTTGTAACTTTTACAAAACGTTTTTATTTTTACATATTTGATCAAACTGTTATTTTGTTGTTCCAGTATGATGTGAGACAGATAATCAGTGAAAAAAGAATAAGCTCCTCTGCCATCTCCCAGCTCTAACTACAACCAATCAGAGCCAAGAGGACGGTTTTATCACTGTCATTCAGGCCTGTATGTGCACCGCCTACCAGCCTCCTACCCTACATGTTCTCCCTGTCAACAGAGCTTGTATTGAATGCTAATGCTAGTTAGCATGGCCACCAATGATGGCAGATAAACGGTTTTCCTATAACAGTGAGTTGTTTTTCAGCACAATCACATGGAGGATTGGCAGCATTAAGACATACCTCCTGGCTCTGGTTGGTTGCTTTTAGTCTTGAGTGATGCATTTCTTCAGATGATAATAACAGTTTTTTGTGTGTTTTTATGATGTAAAAAACTTCAAACTGCATTGTTGCTGAAATGTGCCATACAAATAAACCTAATTTACTAATTGAACCATTAGAGCAAACCAACAACAGTTCCTTTGTTACCTGTAAGATTTTTTTTATGCATTTGTTTGTTACATATGTTTTTCATATATGTTCCAAAACCCAAAGCTCTTTTGCTTTTTGCAATTAGATCACACTGAATGGAAGATGACTGTAGATTGCTTGCATTTTCTTCAGTTTCAGGTGAACGCCCTTTTGACATGAATTGGTGCAAAATAACATCACAGAAGTGACCAGAATCTAAAAGTCTGCACTCCATAAGAGTAAAAACACAGACTTGTGCTGCTGCTGTGAATGGGTGATTCGATACTGAAGGTAGGAGAATAAACAACCAAGAAAGCTGTATTGATTTTCTATCTTTCTGCGACTTTATAACAAGCTATTAAAGTGATATAAAACCACTGTGATGGTAACTAAAACTCAAAGCACAGAAGACTTAGACATTTAAAATCTGCACAAATCAACACAAGCAAAATCTCTCTCAAGCACAGTTAATGCCTTGATTTATTCAGTTAAAATCTATACTGTTGTCGATGGCTGATTACTCAGATCACCTTGGATCAGCAAGTTTAGCTTTATCTGTTTGTTTCAATCTTGTACAAAATGTTTTATTTGATGGTTCTTATGAGTAATAAGGGAAATGAGGAGAAACTTATGCAGCAGCAGCTTTAGGCCTGCAAGCCAGAATAAAGAAAAGGAAAAGATCAATTAAAATGTGTGGAAGTTAAAAAACTGTGTTATTATGTTGAATCAGTAGCATGAAATTGTGTAGAAAAGGAGAAAGGAATTTCAAATCAGAGCGAGGTGCAAGGTGGTGGGAGAAGCATTTGAAAATGTTTAAACTATAAAGATGTTCAGGGAAAAGAGGTAAAATAGATCAAATAAGAAAAAGCTAGAAAGAAGTTGGGGATAAAACATCCCTTTTGTTATTTAAATCTTTACTGAATTGCTTGATCAAACCTCAAGACAATCAGGAGTCAGAAAAAGTGCTAAAAAAAAGGTTTCTCAACAAATCCTCCTATATAGTTAGAGAAAAACATTGGGACTCTGCAATATTCTGTTCTTTATAAAGCAATAGTCACATATCATCAAATTGTTTGATCTCAGGAGAAGAAAATGATTTAATTGTAGTTTATTGTACATCACATTTAATAAAGTACCAAAGAACAAACAAACATTTCACTCAGCAAAGAGAATAAACAGTGTCTTCCAACTGAGGAGAAAATATGAACACTCCGATCCTCATTGGTAGGATTGACGAGAAGTGAAAAGAGACCCGATTCAAGGCCGTAATATATAGAACATTTTTATTTTTATGTTTCTCAAAGTTTAGTTTTCTAACATAATCTATCATTGTTTTTATTCAGTGGGCTTTCTCTCACAACTTTGTAAGGTTTGAGAAAGATCCCAGGTTAGACATCAGTTTTTGACAACAGATTAAGGTTGACAAAAACTGATCAGACACTGATATTACAAAAAAAAAGAGTAAAATTTCTGCCACTTGAAAAAGTGTAAACATTTTGTTTTTCAGTTCTTATTCATTAAGCTATATCCATGTGCTAAAAATGTTGTTGAGGTAACATTTGACCTATACAGTGTACATGTCATACCAGTGAAACAGTCTTAAAGATTTTAGTCTAGTGCTGCAGTCATTGTCTGAACAGGTGTGCAGGATTAAAACACTCAGCAGGTTAGCGTTTACATCTACATGTAATGTAATTTTTAACTTCTCTCCAATCTGTTTCATGGTACTCAATGACAAGTATCAGTCGAAGGTCAAATGGTTCCACATGAGTGACCAGTGTTATACTGGAGCCCTCAGCTGTGTAGGCATGGGTGCGTGTGCGTGTGTGTGTGAGTCAGGACCAGTTGACCTCCAGGCCACATTTACATTTTACAGCCCAAGCTGAAGGTCTTTAGTCAGTAAGGGTGTGTGTGTGGGTGTGTGTGCATATCATATTAAAAAGTGTGCATTCATGTGTGTTTGCTTTGATCCTGTGGCTTGTCATGAGTTCCCATTTTCTCAGATATTGATCAGTGTTGTTATTAGATGTCTGTCAGGGAGGATCTCTCCCTACCTTAGTCTGTTCTTGTGCACTTGTGCAAATGTAGCTGCCTGCCAAGTTTTTACCATTTGTATGCATGCTGGACATGTGGTGTGTGTGTATGTGCAGTGGTGGGAGGAGGTTAAGATAATAAGCCTCCATCTAATTCTGCTGCTACCAAGGGCATCTCAAAGGCACATCAGCTTCCTCTGGAGTGTTTCCTGGTGGATCGATGCTCTCACAGAAAGCTGTGGTCACAGAGAGAGCTCAAATTATCTTAGCTAAGTTTACTGTAGCCGAGCGACATTTGTGGTAATTGAGTGTTTAGAAAATTGCTTTCTCACATTCTTTAATTTTCAACCCATTTACCAATCCTTTACAAATGTGCTGTATTCAGCAGGCATTCCTCAGATTTAAGCAGCAAACAGGTTATTTTTATTCATGTCTGTGAAAAAGCAGAAAACAGTTAGAAAGTGTTTTCTAATGGTTTTCTGCTTTAGAAAACAGTGTACTGATATTACACTGCAAAAATACTATGCTGAATTAACCAAATAAAATTGTCATTTGAGTGAATTCGTTTCAAAGAAACTGAAATTTGGATATTATTGGAACTGCTTTGAATTAACATGAGTCGACAGTACATATTTTAGCACAACCAGATAAGTTCACATTTGATTTTATTTAATAAAGATAAGCATCATTTCTTACAACTCCTGCTAAATCACATAACCTAATCTAATAATCTATAACTAGATTATTAGATCTTAGATCTGCTCTACTGTCTGTTTCTGCCAGCTGCCATAATTTTTCAGAATTATTATTACAAAAAAATATTATCAGGAACTATTTTGACCCATTCTACCTGAATTTCAAAAGGCTTGAAGTCTTGTGAAACCAAAGGTTAAATAAATGGAAGATTTAATCAGAAATAAGCTAAATGTGTGAAATTGTATTTAGATGATATAGAGAGAAGGAGGAACAGATTTACTCTGACATGGAAAAAAAGTTGAAAAGAAACTAAGCTGACAGACCATTTCTGTTTGTGATTTACTAAATTATATTATCAGACTCATAATTGGACATCTAGTTATTTGACATTCATCTCATTTCAAGAAAATAAAAAGAACTATGCAAATCCACCAAACCAAAATTGACCATTATCAGTAATTAGGATGACATGGAACATATCCTGTAACTCACAGCAGCTCAAACTATGACAAACAATAAATGAATACAAAAATAAAATTTAATCAAGCAACACTGTCACAAAGAGAAAATATTTCTATAATTGTTTTATGTTTATCTATAGTATTTTTATGTTAGAACTTAAAATTGGAGCCTCACTAGAGTAGCTGGATGATCCAGTCTATCGATATTTTAGCCTCTGCAGTTTTGGGGGCTTGACGTTCTTTCTTCAAAGGATGATTTTTACCATTTCTACAACATAATAAAAGTATTACTAGTTGCATATATTCAAACAAAAAGAATTTGAATACAGAGCAGTACAAGGACAAATCCCAACGGTAATATTTAAGTTAAAATGACATGTCATCATCATTATTATTACCATGTAAGAATCATCAGTTTGTATAGTTTCTTTCCTTTTTGCATCCGACAGCACAATGGATTCCCCACAAACTGTTGATTTACATTTTGACTTCTCTTTGACCTTTTGCTTGCAGAGGTGCATCACATGTAATTGGGTTGATATGGGGTTTTGGTTTTTATCCTATCATGCTTAACAGGGGTCACTGTGAGGCCAACACTCCCCTCAGAGGTTTCATATTATGAGTCAGTGTGCATGCCCACAACCAGCAGGGAATTTAATGATAGGGAATATAATTGCAAGAATATTCCATGAGTAATTGTAGTGAGGATAAAATGTGCAAAAAAAAAAAGAATTCTGCTGCATAAAGTTTTGGGAAGCAGGTAAAAATCACTGTTATTCACACAGACAAGCTATTTCAGCTTGAGGAGTCATTCATCTTTGCAACAAAATTTTTTGAGGAAAGGGTGTAAAGATTTATATTTAAGGTAGGTCCCTTTATTAGCACTTAAATATGGAGCAAAACACATATTAAATGGATGGTATTGTGTATTTTCCAGGCACATAGCGTCATTTTATGCCTCTGTCTCTTTAACAAGCTCCTATTACTGCTAGTCTGGAGGAGCTGTGTGGGGAAAGCATGCCTGGGGACTGCAGCTCCGCGGAAATTCAGATTCAACAATTTCTCAATTATGCACAAAAAAATCAACACAACACTCCAGGTATTTTTGATGAAGCAATAAGATTATAATATAATATAAAGTTCAAAAAAGTTGATTTCACATAATATCACCCTGCTTCAAAATAGATAAAGCTAATCAGGAGAATATTATTTGCTCGGAAGGGTTAGGTTTGGGCAGTGAAGGGCTAAAATGTAAGGAAGATATATTTTATTCAAAATGTTATTAAAGTGTTGCAGAGTGCACACAATTTTTCTTCAGATTTGTGGGGTAGAAATCCCAAAATTCAATGACAAAGAAAAATTGCTGTATTGTTGTGATAGTTTTCCTCCCCTCACTTCTCAAACTTCTTCTATGCAACTCTATTATGACAGTTGGCTTGAAGGAATTCAAAACAAGAGCGCCTCCAGTCTTCCCCATGGGCAGCCAACCTTCATAACACACACTCAAATTTGTGCCTGCATAAGCTCTTATATATACCGATGCACACACACAGAGACATGCTATTGTCACATAGACCTGCAAAATAACAGGCACAAGCATAGCTTAGCCCCCACCTCTTGTGTTTTCATAACAGGGTTTAAAGGTTAGGTCTGATTCTGCTTGTTTAACATGCACACATGCTCACGGACACCCCTGCCGAAGTGGAGAAAAACAAAAAAGTCCTAATGCTTCCCTTAACTGCTGGCAGGTGCAAGAGGGTAGATGCTTGGATTCAGGGGCTGATTGGTTAGAAAACCCCGAGGCAAGGGCCAAACATCACCATGAAGATCAAATGGATCATGCTACTCAAAAAGAAAGTAAGATCAACTTAAAAAATATTATTTTCGTCTGGTGTTTTTATATAATTGCATGTTCACAACTAAGAAAACTAAGAAATTCACAGCAATACATTTAAAATGGGCAGAGTTTGGCAGTAACTAGTTACAATTACTCAATTATTGAATTGTTTTAATTTTGATCTTTAAAATATCAACATTTCCACATAATTTAAATATTAAATGACTGCTGTTTTGATAAGTTGCTCTGTACCGGAGCAAACGTTTTATAAATAAATAAATAATTTTTACTCTTACTTGAGTAATATCTTTTTACTTACGTAAAACTGTGTGCTACTAGTGCTGCTACTTACTTGAATACACTGTTTGGGTTTTTACCTGCCTCTGAAAAAGGGTAATAATCTTATTTGTTCCTAAAACATATATTTTTTTGGAATAGAGTATCCACTTCTTTCACTATTTTCCTCATGACATGTTCATCTATTTATATCGCATTCCCTTGTTTAATAGATGTGACATTTTCCTTAGTCTCTTGTGCCTTTTCTCCTTTTCTGTCTCTCACAGCATGTGGAGATGCCAGCCAGGTCTGATTCAGCCTGAAGCTAGCTCCCAGGTTGTACAACACACAAACCATACATACACACACCACATGCAGCATGGAGACAGAAAAAACTGTTTCAGCAATTAAACTCACATTAGTATTATTGGGTTTTATCCTCTACTTTTCATTATAAAGTTTAGAAATTACATCCAGAATATAGTGTCTTAGAACATCACTTACCATTTGCACATTTTGTTACATTCCAACCACAAATACTGACAGATGTTTGGGGACTTTATGCTCCTAAACGTATTGAAGCTGAGAACCTTTGTATCAATAGGAACTTTTAAAGTTATTCTAAGTATATCATATATTTCAGTGAAATTTGTGATTATACAATGGGAAAATGTGCAACAGTTCAAGAGGTGGGCATAGTTTTCCAAGGCACTGCAGTTGCGAAAATGAGATGACTGGATACAGTAAGAACAGGAAGCAGTTTGACATTGAATTACTGCAGCAGAGGTCAGGAGAACAGATGGGCAGAGAGATTTACCTCCCAGTTTTCCACCAGTGTAGCTTTAACATAAAGCTGCAGTGCTGCTGACTAAATATAAACAAATCCACCATTTATAATGACATATCTTTACATTTAGAGCTGAGTTATCCATGTATAAATAAAACTGGTATCAAACTGATTTGAGTAAATTTTGAGAAACTTCTTCCTGCCTTAAAAGAGAAATGTAAGGAATAATTTTAAAAAAAGATGAGCAGAGTAGACTGGTGTGGGAGTGACGAGTCCCACAGGACAAAACGCTGTTATGCATGCTGGTGGCATTTGTATATGGTTCAAACAATTTATGTGTGGACGAATGTGGGAGTGCTCTGAATACCTGTGTTTGTAACTGGAGCATGTAGCATGTGTTTGACTGCATAAGCGTCTGCAAATTTCAGTGTCACCATCTGTGTGTGTTCAACAGGGGAACTGTGTGTGTAAGCACGTGTGTGAAGGTCATTGCGGGTGTGTGTGTATGTGTTTGCCATTGTGCTCATGTGATACACTCTGTAAATAGCAATGGACCGCAAAAGAGAGCGGACACTGCAGCTGTTCCCTGTGGTATGATTGTACCGGTAATACAACACATGCACCCAATCACCTAGAGTAATATTGGAACAAACAGACAAAAGAAGGAGAACAAATACAAGATTGTATTAGAACTTTTAGAGGATGACAGAAACAAAAATAAAACATAAAAGAAAGAATAAGAACCACAGATTAGAATATAGAAAGTCAATAAAAGTGAAGACTTAGACTGAACAAGAGAAGGTGGAAGCCGAAGATAGATTTGCTCCCTGAATCATTTATCACCTTTATTAAATGCCAAGCACAGGAAGGGAGCCAACAGCGTCCAAAGCCAAAGATGTCAACAGACATTTCACCATTTCACCAACTACATGGAACATGGACAGTGTGTGTCTCCAAATATGATTCTGATGGTGAAGGCCACTGGCAGCTTTTAATGTTTGCTGTAACAGAAATTTATACAATAAGTGACGGTGACCTTTCTTATCAGGCGGCCGAAGCGCTGCATCAGCTTTGTACCGTGGAGATGCAGTGGCTTCAGCAGGTGCAAAAAAAACCAAGCTTATGTATTCAGTAAATTCAGTCAAATACGTAACAGCCAGTTTTGAATTCTGAATAAATGCCAAAAGATTGTCTGTAAATTATATGAAAAGTTTCTGCCACAGATCAAGGACTTTTGGAGTGAATTATATGTATCAATCCCAAAATGAAAGCAAAAAAATCCTGTGAAAGTGCTAGCTAAAGTTGATTATCTGCATGGGTTAAAAAAGCAACATGAAATAGAAAGAGGGTTTGGCCATGACAACAATTGTGACATTGAGAGAGAAAAAAAGAAAACATGATGTCCTGGGAACATCATAGCAGTTCTGAAGGGAGGCAGCATCCTGTTTGGTGGGTTATTTACTGCAGGAGGGAGGAGCCATCTCAAACCACTAACAGTGATTTGCAAACTGCAAACATGACAGTTGGAATGGACAAAAATTCCAATAACCAGAATTTTGTTGAGGGTTGCCCATAAATACCAAGAAGATGTATACAATCGTACAACTTTGAAGGAAATAAAAATGTGTCTTGTGCTTTGGTCTGGTACTCAGAGTATAAAATAATTTTGGTCACCCTGACTGACCTCAAACAGAAAAATGTCCACCAGTAAGAAATACAAAATAATACCTTAATCAGGTATCAGTTTTTCCTGGTAATAAATGAAGATCCTGGCAATGTTCTGTCAGCTATAAGACTATTGTTCAGAGTTTTTTGCTTGACTGGAGGTTTAGTTGCCCTCCGACAGACTGGCGACCTGTCCAAGGTGTATCCAGGCCTCTCGCCCGAAACGTTCACTGCAGATAGGCACCAGCCCCACTCCTGACCCTACAAGGGTTAAGGGTGTACAGAAAATAGATGGATGGATGCAGGTTTAGTTAATACGATGTCTGCAAACTCATACGTTGGCCCTGAGGTGCAAACCACTTCAACAAAATCATAAACACAACATTAACAAAGCACTTTTTTTTTCCTGAATGTGAATGAATCAGGGATGTATTTTCTATTACACTGTTAGATCATTTTTATCATTCGCTTTAACCTGTGGCTAGCCAGATGTCTCAGAAGGCCCTGTCACCGAATTGCTCCCAGCTTGACCAGCAGATATATATAATATAAATAAATTTGTACGTTTTAAAGTAAAAATAAGTAGCTAAAGTTTGACAACTATTATCAAAGTTTGTCTTTACAATAAAATGCCTAAAACTTTAAATGAGGTTACAGTACAGACCAAAAGTTTTGACACACCTTCTCATTGAATTCAATTAGAAAGTGTGTCCAAACTTTTGGTCTGTACCGTAGGTTTTTTTATTCATATCTTAAAATGGCGAATGGACATTGAATTATGGAATTGTGTTAATATGTACATGAATACATCACTGTAAAGGTGTGTGTGTGGGCGTGTGTGTGTTCATCAATAAAAACCATTTATCAGAATCAGCTGTATCAAATGTAATTATTGTGCCCCAAAACAATAAAATAATCACATCAAAAAGTTTGAAACGTTGTCCTTTGTTATAGTTTTTTTTCCATTCCTATATAATAATGTGTGAGAGATTGTGTCAGTGGCATTCATTAACTTAAAATACTTTGCAGAATGGCACTTTACAAAGTTCGGTCCATTTACTTGTACTATCTTGCTGGTAGATAAGCCACTTTCAATATGGCGGACGCTATAATGTATCGCAACAACGGGCCGACCCGCTCAAGCAATAATTTCCGGTTTAAAAGCTCTGTCATCCAATCAGCGGTCGCTCAGGTCTCCAAGTGGGACACACCCTTTCCGTTTTGTTAATGTAGTTCGTTAATGTTGTTGCTTTGAATTTGTAATCGTGTTTTGTTAATGTTGCTTTTCTTTTTTTGTTAATGTTGTGTTTTTGTTATTTGTAATTGTGCTATTTTAATGTTGAAGTGTTTTTCACCTCAGGGCCACCATACAATTGAGAGCAATGTTATTCCAAGGAACATTACAAAAAAAAAAGTCAATGCAGTCCAGCAAGATTCTAAGTCAATTTCAATTTGACTCTAGTTATCAAACAATTCAGTTAAGTTCATTTTGGTTTAAAAATGCTGTCTGTCCATGCTGTTTGTATCAAAACTGTGTCTGTATAGGTCCACCCTTTGCAGGCCATCTGTATTTCTCTGTTTTTAAGCTTAGTAAAACCATTCTTCACTGCAATAACATAGGTCTGTAGAAAGTTTGAATGTTTATCTGCATCACATGCAATCTTATGTTAAAGCATGTGCAGTACATATGTACAGTAACTAAACTGTAAAACCTTGAAAGATGCCTGCAGAAAAAATAACTTAAGGAGATTTTGACCCTGTTTAACTCCCTGCCATGTTTCTTCTACACAGTTATTGTTCTGTTCTTGTAAATCTGCCTTAATTGGAAAATAAATAGGAATCCACACTCAGCAAAATTTGCCACATTTTGGTTTGACATTTTCTATTTCTCCAAAACATTTTACTGTGCACAGACCTTAGCCTATAGTTCTGACCTTTTCTTTACAGACATGCCTGTTTGCATGTCTATAAAGACATGTCTAAAGTTAGCTGACCAGTTGTTACTGACTCTCCTCCATTGAGCCTGAGCCAGAGGTATCCAGATTTCTGGAATATCCACTTAAGATGATTTAAGTTGTGATGGAGCATGTATGTTTGGGAGTAGATCAATCAGAAATAGCATAGGCACGAAAGTCAACCATGCTTTTATTTAAAACATTTCACACACTCCTCCCACTTAGTGAACAAACTATGTCCTGTTTCTCACTTTATGCTCTTTGTGTGACCTTAGCTTTGACTAGCAGCTGAAAGCAAACCATCCTGTTCACCTATTGGAGAAGCACTATGTTTTGAAAGATGTGCAATTTCTATTTTTCAAGATGAAATCAACACCTAAATGCTAAATTTAATATCAACTCCGACATTTGAGTGTTTCTTGAGTTGTTAGCTAATTTCTAATGATAACGTTGGGATTTTGATTCACTATCTTCTTATGCAAGTGACTGGAAACACTTTGTTCATTCTAAACTCTGCGTGAACTCTTCTTATTGTAGCACTCTTTGTGTTTTGCTGTAGTACTGTGACAATGCAGTACAGATACAAAAGCTTCTCTTCTTTTTTCTGTTCTCCCTTGAGTTCGTTTTTCAGAGACAAACGTTTCAAGATTCCCAACCTGAATAACAATAGAAGGACGGTAACTTAATCTGTTCTTGTAAAAAATAAAAAATAAATAAAAAATTGGCCTTACATTTCTGCATTCAAATAACCGTTCATTCTTTTTCATTAAAAAGATATATATATTAATTTTTTTTTCCAGGTAAGTAATCCTTGGTTGAAAGTTGGAGGTAGTAACCTGCCTGTTTTAGATATTTCCCTGGTGCCACAAACCTGACTCAAATTAATGATTTACTAGTCAGGTCCTGCAGAACCTGATGACATGCTGAGGAAGTAATTCAGCCATTTGAGTCACCTATGTTGACGCAGAGACATATCTAAGTCATGCAGGACAGTGGTTCTCGAGAACTGGAGATGAAAGACCCCATTTTAATACATTTCTTTTTTAATTAAATAATGAAAACCTATTAAAATGCAAGCCTCTCTCTGCAGCAGCAACTTACTATTAATGGAAAACTGCATGTTGGTGCCTGGAGGTGAAAGACTGTTCAGGCATCTCCATGGCAGCATGAAGTTTTCACTGTGTGTATTCAGGTATATATAATGTTTTTGGGCTTACAAATCCTTATAATTATGTTTTGATTTATGCAGTTGGATGTTGTTTGCTGTCAAGTCAATCCTATACTCTGTGGTTTGGAATATTGTGTTATAATGTACAGGATAGAAAGCACTGGTACAGTTTAATGTATTGGATTTAAGTGGTGATGGATATTAACTTATGCAAAAAAAAAGAGAGAATTAGAGAATAAGGCAATAGATGGCAGAAATTGTGACTTTTATTTAAATGAAGGAGGCTGGCTTCAGTCTGTAAATGGTTTCATTAAATTATGAGTTAATAAGTCAGGCTATGTGCAATGCAAATTCATTTATGACCTGTTGAGTAATTTTATGACCTGAACTTTATTTTACATTTATGTTCATTAAATGGTAAAGATCAATATGAAACTGAGATGAATGAATCTCCAAGACATTATATCAGTGATGATACAAGTTTCTCTCCAGGCAACATTAAGACAGGAAACACTCTTCTAAAGCACAAAAAGTTCCCTTATTATGCTATTATCATTTAAAATGCTACATTACAACCTCGAAGCTGTCGAAAATTCCTCGTTCAAAAATTAAATTTCCAATAGGGATCAAACCCCAAAACCTTAGCAAAAAAAATCTACACTTTATTGAATGATTTAGTTCATCTAAACAAATCTACATCACTGCTGACATATTTTTCATAACTGATATTGTAAAATGAAAGATGCGGTTTAAGTGAAAAATCTTCAGAAGGAGTTCACCGAAACGCTTCGAGAGCCTGTCTGCTTGGGAGCAATTTACAATAAAATTTGGTTAAGCTGATAACTTATTATGAGTCTTAACTGCAGATAGAAACAATCATTGAGATACAACAGAATTTCACATTTAAGTTAGTATTCAAAGAATTTGAAGAAAACTGAACATTGTTTTTTTTTAAATCTTCAATACCTGTGCAGTATTTGTTGTATTGATGTTGACTTTTTTCTTTAAAAACAAGATGGGAATGTTGATAAGACAATATTTTTTATTGATTTTATCAAAAGAAACATTTTTGTTCTTTTATACTTTTTTATCTGTCTGAGTTTATTCACAGTTACTGCATGACTCATATTATGGAGAACACTGGTAAATTGTGACCACATACACAGTATTTCTACCTACCTACACTGTGCATCACCTGTTCTTTCTCCTTTTAATTCCTCAACTTCCAATCCATCCTGGCATTTCCAAATCACGACAAATGGCTGCAAGAAATTTGATTCATTTTCTGAGCTGAAAAGCGGTTTTCCTTGAAAGGTGCCTCACTGTTTTCAGCCACCATGTCTAGGAAAAATTTTATTTCCAATAAAATTTTTGGAAATTAAATTTCCAAAATTAAATTAAAAAAAAAAAAAAAAAAAAAAAAAAAAGGAAAGCATCTTGTTTGGTTAAATAACCACAAATTATAATGTGTTGCATGCAAATTACAAACAACCACAGTGACATTCACAAGTCCTTGAAATGAAAAAAGGTTCCCCTCTCCAGGAGTCCAACAGCACTGCCTTGGCAGCTGAAGATATAATTTTTCCAGTAGGGTGCCCCAGGGTGTCCTCCCAGCTTGATGTGGCTCCAATAAAGTAGCTCCTCAGAGATATCTCTAGAAGACAGACAGAGTCGGTGCACAATATGCCTCACCTAACTCCTCTGTTTACCTACAGTGTTTTGTGAAACCATGAATACCGCTTGAATTTGAGGTAATAACAGAATAAGCAGAGATGTTCTGCAAAAGTGTCAGAAGTTTGTTATTTAGTCAAAGAATACTTATGTCACATTAATCCTGGCAAGTTCTATATGTTCAATGAGTATTCTCTGTCATGCCAGATTTTTACCCATAACTTCATTTGTTGCTTTCATTTTTTTCCATGTGAGTTCCTGGAGTTGTTATTGAAATCTGCTTTGTCAGTCCTGTTGCAAACATTTAAACTCAAAGACATTGACATGTTTTAAAAATCAACAGTAACAATAAGTAACTTACTTGAGTTGGATTTTGTAGTTCTTTCTTGAAATCTACTATCTGAGTCTTATGCTTGTATTGATCCACATCTCTCATTTTCTGTTTACTACTCACCTTCCCTAATTTTCCTGGGATTCTCCCTCAATTGTTCTGCAACCCTTTATCTAGACTCACTTGGTTTCCATAATACTTCGTCCTTATTTAAGTGCCACGCTTTTGTTTTCTGGATTCTCGGGTTTCTGTCACTCTAGTTTCATGGCCCGTATTCTTTGTGCTTTGTCTGTAACCTCCCTCTTTCGGTTTATTAAATTATCTCAGGCTGGTTTAACATTTGCATTTGGGTCCACAGCAACAGCATATCATGACTATTATTTCTGCAGAATTAAACACTTAGCTAGTTAAATAACTGCTTGGCACCCAAACATCATCGACTACAGTAAATCCAAGTTCTTACTTTCAATCAGAGCGCCATGTTTATCTGTATGTATTCCCTTTTCTGCTGCTCATGATGACTCTGCTCTTTCCATACACCGTTTTGTTCATGATGACTTCGCTTTATTTTTTCATCTTTTCAGCTCCCCCTAATCTCCTTACACATTCATGTCCTGACAAATCCACCCTCTCCTGTGTCTCCACTGTTATTCTGCACCCCTTGTGGAGAGAAAAAATGTGGATTCTTTAGAGCAGTGGTGAATTCCCTCTGCATCTCTGTCAGGCTGCAGATCCTGCAAAACTCGCAGGCAAACAGACATACAGAGACTCAAAGTAATTCCAGCTCACAAATGTGTTTCTAAAAGAGCTATATGTCAGGCATTTTCCCTGCTCTTGCGCGTTCATACAGACATGGGTTAACTTGGGCACTCACACTCAGTTTTCCCCTCATAGGAGCAGTACGATCTATAATTGAGTAGATGGCTGTTATTTTAGGCCTCAAGGTCACGAGCATCAATAACTCTGGTGGACCACCACACATAATTCACACATACTCACAAGCATCTGATCCAAAGATGAAAATTCTGTTTGCTACCCCTCATCTAACTGAAACACACAAATCAAATCTGCAGCATCAACAGGACTAATTGGAGGAGTTAGATTTTTCTTATAGATAAAAATGTAAAAGTGCTTTTGTTTTCACCCATGCTCATTATTTACTCCAGCTAGATGTTGTATGATCCACCCTGGAAAGAGAACCTTACAGAGCCCAAGAGTATATGCAAGCTGGTTGACTTTACAATGTCTTAGGACGAATTTACAACTAAAAAAGTGATTTGGTGCAAGCCATGTAAGAAACAGAATCTCTTTTAACTCCTTCTGTGTGACTTTGATCCTTTCTTAAACAGGACTGGGGTCAATTGGAGCTTCTTATCGTAAACCCTTTAATCTTCTATCAAAGCTGTTCATTTCTCTATCTCTCTCTCTCTCTGTTTATTGGGAATTTAGCAAGATGATTATAGGGAAACCACAGTGTCATACAGTGGGGATGATGTTGCTGTTAATGGTTTGCCTTTGAGGAAGCAGAGGGGTGCAGTAAGCATATCAGCAGCAGGATGGGCGAGAGATGCCACGGAAAAGGGCAAACAGGAGAGCTCTTACAGAGGTCAGTGGCGAGATGGACAGAGACGGAGTTACTGGCTGATTTTACTCATCTGTCAAAACCAAACATTAAAAAAAGAACCTAAAATAATTCTTATTTCTTTATTAGCGGGAATATTTTAATATTTTTATAGCTTCAATTTCATTAACCATAAAACTGCACAACTTGAAATTACAAAAATAAATTTGCTTAATGAAAACATGCCAATTAAAAAAAAAAAATTGACTGTTTTGATAAAAAGTTTTTGCACTAGGACGAGGTGGTTTTTCAGCCAAATAGATGTATTTCACAAAACTGCGATGGAAACACTTTTTTGCATCACACGGTTCATGTGATTGACAGCCAGATGTTACTACTGGAGAAAACCACAAAGAAGACAACAAAAATCTGAAGAGAGAGAACAATGTAACTGAGATTTTCTGAGTTAATCAAAGAATGAAATTTATTAAATTATATTGTAAAACCTGAAAAGGGATTATGAAATGAACTACTATGTGTATGTGCAGAAGAGTGTGTACTCGAACATCTACAATTGAGAGGTTGAGTAAGTAATGTGAATGAGAAAGAAAGAGATTACATTTGTCTTCATGTCGTTTTAAACAAGCATCCAAATAGCTGTGTAGCTTTGTCAGCAGAGCACCAATCAGTAAAAAACATAACACATGCCAGAAGGCCTGCCTCCAGAATTGTACAACAAGAGATATATTCATAAATGCACTGCAGCCGTGTGAGAGCAATGACTGAGATCTCTTGGGATTAATACTGTCGTATAATGATAGTGTCTATAAAGGTCAGAAGGATTATGAAATGAACTACTGCAGATTAACTGACTGACAGACTGTCTCTACAATTGAGAGGTTGAACTTACTACAAAAAGAGATTACATTTGTCTTCAATTTACCTAAACAAGCATCCAAATAGCTTTATGTCTGCCTGCTGATCTGCTTCAGAATTATGCCAAATGTGAACAGAATTGTACAACAAGAGATATATTCATAAATGCGTCATGGACTGTTCATTAAACTGTCGCATTGACCTCATCAAAGGTTACTGAGGTCTGAAATGCTTGAGCTGTTTTTTTCCTGGTACTTCTTTGACCTCCTGGATAAGTCATTAATGTGTTTTTGGTGCATTCTTGGCAGAACAGCCATTTCTTGGAAGGTTCACCACAGTTCCATGTTTTAAGGAATCACATGATGTCTGTAAAGATTGTTCCTGTTCTCATTCATTCACTTTCTATTTTGGTTCTGCTTACTATTTGTTTTGGTTGTGACAAGAAAGCTGCTTAATTGAGTTTAGGAAAATGGAATGTTCTTATTGTAGAATAAAAATGTTGGTGTTGTTATACTAGCCCTATGATTTGAAAAGCATCTGCAGAATTTAAAAATATTCTGTATGCTTGTTTCCCAGCTTCAGTGTAGTTTTTTGTTGCTCACCACTGTCATTGTTTTACTGTAAAAAGACACATTTTTAATATTTAATGGACCAAAAGCAACTTTGTAGGAGTATTTTTGTTTCTACTTGAAAGAGGATTGCCTAGAAATTATTGTCCCTTTTGCCAGAAATATGGTTTCCTGTCAAAAAATATTAGTTTAATAATCATCTTGACTCATTGCTTTTGGCTTCGGGCTCTTCGCCCTCGTAACTCTCATCTCACTTTCTCTATATATCGGTGCTGCTTCAGTGACAGCTCTGTTGTATTCTTCCCCATATTATTAAAACATAACATAGATAGTTTGTCTTAAGGAAAAACCTGTTAGGCATAATTTAATAGGACTCTTTTGATGAAGGCTTACCAAATCTTGTTTTCTCTGTAGTTATTGCATGGAGTAAGGATGGACTTCCCATGTATATCAGAAGTTTTGATCCAATTTACATGGTGCTACCTGCAAATACACAAGTTTTACAAACTAATATGTTATCCAGAAACCTTGGATGAGCTGAGGGTAATGTGAAAATTTTGTTCTCTCATCGTGTGATGCTGAGATATAGAAAATATGATACATACATTGAGCTTCGATTAGCAGCTAACAGGAAACTTTATTCTTCTTCTGTGTAATGAGCATACTCCACATACAATACTTCACATGCAATATTTTATATCAAATACTTCAGGTATCAAACACTTGAGGTATCGCTGAGAAACTGCAAAAGCAGCCTTTAGATTCAGTAAATCACAAATGGTTATCATACCGCTTTAAACGGAAAGAGAATTATTTTGACATGCTCCATTTAACATTATGAATTTTATCAAATTCATAATGTTATCTCTGTATTGGCTCTGAACTTTGATTAATAATTACTTTTAATGTGGTTAAGGGTGTTTCCTTCATAGATATTCTCAATTTGTATTTAATGGGTAAACAGGGTGTGGTTTATTCACAAGTACTACCGCCAAGCTCTTTGTCACGATTATGTTGGCAGAACAAGCCTAAACTACAGACCACTGCTTCCCAGTTTGTCAGTCTTTGATCTGCCTTGAGCCCACCAGTGCTGCTTGTCTGTTGTGGCTGTCAGACCAGAGGCTGTCCAGACACTGGGCCCGAGCTGTCACTCGCTGCCACCTTTGACCCTGAATGTGTCACCCATCATCAACTCTACACTTTTACTGTCAACAAGCTACACAATAAGACACAAGCTTTCACACCTTTTTTATTCTTTCTTTGATTTTATTTCCACTTCTCAGTCAGGAGCCTGGATAAGGCACACTCCTTCTGCACCCCGAAAGCAGTTTTAAAAATTTACATATGGTATTTAACTGACCACAATTGAGGGATTAGCAAAAAACTCAGACTGGCTGCACACATTGAACAGATCACTTTAATAAATGTATTTTGATTATGTTACATTCAGCATGAAGTCTAATAACCAGCAGCATTATCATTAACAAAATCCAATTTTTATATGACAAGTAACTTACGGGTGACGCATTTCCTTAAACTGACAAGGATACGTATGCCAACAACAAACAATTGTCCATTCCAGCAGCTTTGTACGGTGCATTCAGTGTTGAAACCAGCTAACCAGGCATGCTGGAGCTCTGCATGGGCTGGGCTTCGCTGCAGTTGCTCGGTAATGGAACAGTGCCTGTCAATTGTGACTTAATAATAGAGATTTTTGAAACAGCAAATTTTTCAGACACCTAAATACAATAACTTAGTGCCAAAAATAACTGAAGTTGACTAAAGTGCTGAGCAACAACAACTTATGACAAAAGTAATCTCCCTATTGCCAACGTTAAGTCCAGCCACTCTTCTGTGGAAGCTAATTTTTGAATCCAAAGTTTTATTTCTTCACCCACAGTGCACCACTCATGACTATAGATGAGTTGGAAGTTAGAAGTTGGCTGAAGAGTATAGTTTTAAAAAATATAAAAGAATGAATTCAGAATTTTTGTTTTTATCATCTCAAGTTCTCTCTCTGATGTGTTGCATTTTGAATTATCAGGCATATTGAATTCAGATAAAACCAGATAGCTCTGTTTGCAATAAAAAGGGCACATACGTTTTTTGACTACAACAGCCTTTTCTCAACATTAAAATACTTGCATAAAATCTGCTCCCATTGGTCGTCTAGTTTTGCTTTAATACGTCAGGTAAAAATGGTTTGAACTTGCTTGAACTGTAAACTCCTCTCCAAACAGAGCACATCCTCAGCTGTCATCAGCTTGAGCCTCACGCGTATGTTTATCTTTCAAGAAGAGCAGCAGGATTTCAGTTGTAGATGAGAGCTGTCAGCAAACACGCATGTTGACACATAAAAACAAATGCTCTGATTGCATCTTATTGACTTTGGGATAAATTGGTAAACCAGGAGTTGTCCACACATAGGAGATGCTTTGAAGAAAAACAAACACATTAAGACATACGGAAGCATCTTTTTTTGAACATAATATTTGGTTATGCATTAATTTAATTGGAGCAGTTTTATTCTGTCATCAAGTATTATTTGGTCCCTTGTTTTCTGAAGTTCTGCTGCGGTATCTGATACCACGCTGTAAAGGACAGATCCTTCAGTTCCTGATATCTGAGATGTGGCGCCTGCAGAAATCTGGAACTATTTGCAAAGCACATCCCACAAATGCTATTAGTGTTAGGTAATTTACTGTGCACTGATGGTATGACAGCATCATTGTTCAGGCAGGTATTGTATGTCAACTACAACACTATCCAGCGAAAGCAATGATCAGATAAATAAAGTGCTACATGCTTGTTTATCTGTTTCATAACTTTCACTGACTGTTTAACTAACCAGTCAACCAACGATAGAGATTTGTGAGTGTAAATTAACTTTCTCTTTTATAAATATTTATGGGCTCATCAACACAATGTTCCCTCTGAAATAAGTTTTTTAAACTTTTCAAAGAGGAATTTACCTTTATTCTGTGAGTGAGGCATTCTTTACAGGCACATGTGAGAGTTGTAACAACCGATCAGAAAATACTTATTAGAAGTCCATGTCAGGCGACTGGAACATCACACACTGTTTCAGTTTCTCACATTTTTGACTGACAGTAAGTACAACATTCAGTGACATGTGTCAATCTGCTGAGGACAGAAATACACAACTACACTCAACCCTCAAAATGGTGACAGCTGGGCAAAACGAATAGAAAGGACAAACTTTAAAACACATACTTCCATCAAAATTGTAAGGACTTGCTTTTCTCTCAAGCTCCCAAAGTATGTGTAGCCCCAACCAGCCTCATCAGTCTTTGTCGGTGCCTGGCATGCACACTCACTCACCCCTACACAAAGAAAGAACAGAGAGAGGACACAGCAGCTCAGCTTGCCTGTGTAGAAGACCTACCAAGCAAGGAAATGTTTGTCTTGACTCTTTCTACCATTAAAGACTGGAGAGTAGTGTAAAATATTCCTGCTGTGTTGTTTTTGAAGAACACAAATACCTCCTGGAACACAAAGCCACGCATTTGACTGTCTGACTAAATAAAATTATATTTGCAGTAACTAAAGTAACTCTGAATGCATTTGAATTGAGATGTTTTGGTATATTTCGGTATGGTATGTCACATCAGAACAGTTAGGTTGACTTAATTGCCTTTTAAAAGTATTTCCCTTTTTCCATTAAACACATAATTCTTTGTTGCATTAAACACCTGGACTGCTTATTAAAATCTCCATCAAAGCTAAATGCCACTCAAGAGCATTTCAACATCTTGTTCAATGCTACAAAAACTAGCATTAAGAAATACGATTTCATGCACATGTCGTTACACTAATTGCCTGACTTACTGCCTATGCAAATCTATAATTTTCTTGAAATAAAAAAACAGAAGAAAAACTTTTACTGAACATTATGATTTCTTAATGATTCAGCACTCGTTAGGTGAAATGATGTGGGTATATAAAATGTGTCCTCTATTAAATCTGTAATGTTGAAACAAAGAATTGAAGACTGAGAGACTATACCTGAAGTCAGGACATGAGGAACCATCTTGTTTATTTGACGATGGTAAAAACGGCAATTACAAAGAGCATGTCTTTGAAAAGAATTACTGAGCCATAAAGTTTTTTAATTAATTGCCAAATAGAAAACAATAAAATGCTTTCCTTGTTGTGTTGCATTAATTACTTCTTTTAAAAAACAGATTGCCTTTGCTCTGTGTATTTTTTGTTTGTGATATTATTATTATATTATATAACATATTACATAATATGTTTTGTTTTATATATATATATATATATATATATATATATATATATATATATATATATATATATATATATATATATATAAAATATATATATATAGGGGGAGAGAGAGAGAGAGAGAGAGATAATCAACTTAAATAACTGGGCTGTTGTAGCCACTATGCTCAAGCTATTATTTAAACACTTAGGTCTATTTGTTATTTTAAACATAATGTTATAATAAGTCTGTTCTTCTATGTACACATTTTGTTGTAATTGTTGTGCTGTTGAACATACATTATATATATATATATATATATATATATATATATATATATATATATATATATAGAGAGAGAGAGAGAGAGAGATAATCAACTTAAATAACAGGCTTTGTGCACTATGCTCAAGCTATTATTTAAACACTGGCTATTTGTTATTTTAAAACATAATGTTATAATAAGTCTATTCTTCTATGTACACATTTTGTGTAATTTGTGCTGATCATAGACTGTTTCCTGTACATCCTGGTATCCTGTATGAATGAGGCTGACAATAAGGGCTGCATATAACTCTAAGGATTAATCCAAGGACACCTCATCTCCTGTAAAATAACACAAGGAACATGGTTGTAAGATATAAAACACATGTGGACTGCATGGATACCCAAACTCTGATGGCCTCCCATTGAAGTTCTGCAAGGATTAAGATCTGGTCCACAGTTCCATAACCAGGACAAAACCCACTCTGCTCCTCCTGGATCTAATATTCAACATCAGAGCCTGCTCTCCAGCACCATAGAGTGAACTTTCCCAGAGAGGCTGAGAAGTGTGATCTCTGAACAGTTGAAACACTATTTATAAAATAAATATTAGTTCAACATCACACTTCATTATTTTGGAAAATTGATAATCTGTGAACATTTTTCCTTTGTAAACAAGAGAAGCAAACTGTTCTAACAACATGAGATGTGACAGTTAGTGTCACAACAAATCACTTTTTCCACTTCCATGTTTCAATGTAAACAATGAAGATGCAACATTACTTAACATGATGTTAACCAGCTTCCATATGTGCACTCTAAGGAACATTTCTGGGCTAACATATAATTTGTACTTTAGGTGTGAGAGAAAAACAAATGCTTCAAGAATGGTAAAAAGTTTGTGCTTAAAAAAAAAACAGCATTCTCTCATGCAGCATGAGAGAAGGTGGAAAACAGTATCAGTTGTAGTGGTTTACGTCATTTACAAGGTAATCCTATTATTTCTAAACTTTTGCTTTACAAACACTTTCTCAAACAGCCTGCTACAAAAACTGTAAGCTGAGATATGTCCCGAATCAGTTTCAACCTGTTTTTTTTTCAGACGTGCAATTTAGAAGAGGGGAAACACAAAGCAACACATAAAAGAAATAGGACATGGGTGTGTTGTTTCACACAACTATGCTGCAGAACAAGAACCCGCTTTGTGCTTTGTTCAAGTATTTAAATCAATACAAAACAGTAACCCAAAGCTAGGAGACACAAAGTTTTGGCTAGATTGACATTCTATTAAACTTAAAATTTGTATATTTTTCAAAAAACATTCTAATTTCAGTGAAATGTGACATTTATATAAGTTATTTCACCAATTTTTTTTCCGCAAAACTCCTACAGAAAAAAAGATTTTGTTCTGTGGTCTCTAAATCAAACTCACCTTCATGTTGGGATTCAGCATTTATATTTTTAGGCCATTTTTGTAGCTCAAAAAGCAAAGCTTGGCAAGTTTCCAGGAGCTTTGTTACTGATTTTGCTGATGCCAACATAAACAGACTTAGTCAATACAACTGGGAGACGGGCTTATAAAAGGGTAAGAAGTGATGTGTAGTTCATGTTGGAGGGGTGAAGTCACAGATTTAACCGAAAGTAAAAAGAAAATCAGTTTCGCTGAAGAGGATGTCCAAGCAGAAGATAACTGCAGTGCCACAAAGGCATTAAAAATTAGGAAATAAACACAGCTGGCTGCTAAGAATAAACTTTTTCTCCATTAAGACACCTGATGTTATCAAGCAACACAATGTGATATGTATTTGTTTTGAACAGGTGTGTCAAAAAAAAAAAACTCAGTAGTAAAAGGTTGAATCAGTTTCAAGGTGCTGCTTCCCATGCACTCTGATTAGATCACTGTTTCCCTTACCATGCTCTGCACTGTTTGGGTTTAGGTTGAAATCCTTTGTGTTGGCTGCTTACACTGTCAACATGTTTAGATGTTTGTTGATGAAGAACAAGTCTGTATCATTGTTTATATGTAAGCCTTATTATAACAGAGTATAAACAACGACTAAACAGAATATGTGTGTCATCACACATCCAGGAAGTTTAATTTTGAGGAATTCTTTCTGTCAGACTTCCACAGAGTTAATATTTCTGTTTGTATATGTGTCAAAATGCCTTTAAGTCCTTGGATAAGTACTTTTGTCAACGTTGTAGTATTGTCTGCTAGGGGTTGTACAGACAAATAGAAAAACAGGAACGATACAGCACACATGAGACTATTTACCAGCATATTTTTAAAGTTGACTGAATTCAACCAGCTAAATTAGGAATATTTACTGCACAACAAGGATGTTTATACAAGGATATATATGTATATATATATATATATATATATATATATATATATATATATATATATATATATATATATATATATATAGTTTTACAGTTAATCTATTGTTAGGATGGTTGTTGGCCATCCTAACAATAGATGGTGAGAAAGGAAGGAAACGTCTAAAAAAGTTTGGAATTTTATAGATCTTGACAGAATGGGAAAAGCAAATAAAGTTCGAAAAATAAATAGTATTTCTAGATGTTTTATTTCCTTTCTATTTCCATACCAAATGAATATCTGAATTTCTGAAATCAAGTGTGATTTTTCTTTTTATATGAAACTGCACATAGAGGTGTTGTATCCATATTCTGACATGTTTCAGTTTTAACCCATTCCTTTCCATAATGTTTTGGTTACGGTCAGAAAAGCAGTAACAAAGCACATGGAATACCTAAAGCTCCAATATTAATGCAAAAATATATTGATCATCCATTTCTACTGTGTAAATAAATATCTTGGGTCCTCAATCTTCAAAAGCCAGAAAGTAACAAGAAAAAGCTTTTACTTTAATTCTATAAGGCCACTATTTTTTTCTATGGTTTATAAATGAGTTTAGCTCAAATGGGTAGCCTGAAACACTATATCACTGAATAAGTGCCCAATCTATTGTCCAGCAGTCTGAAACCGATCTTTTAGAGTCTCACTTATATCATAATGAAATTAAGGTTTTATTAACAGGGACTGCAGCATAAGAATGTGCTACATAAAAATATAATTTTGCTCAGCTAAGCAGCTCCTCCTGACTTGCTTCCTTTTTATTGTCAATAGTGTTGAATCAAACATTCCTGTTTCTCCTTCTAAGTCTGGGGCTTCTTTTATTGCCTAAAACTTGCACAAACATAAATTTTAAACAAAAGAGTTATCCTGAGATGTTAGCAGTCATCTATTGTTAGGATGGTTGTTGGCCATCCTAACAATAGATGGTGAGAAAGGAAGGAAACGTAATTCACTTCTGACCTTGGTGGTCCACCCAATAAACTCACAATCGTAAGAGTATTTCCTCATCTAGTAAGAAAATAAGGATGTTCTAAGATAACCTGATGTTGGATCACGAAGACTTCACAAGAACAATCAGGGATTTCGTGACTAATCTGCAAAAAAGAGCCCTAATAAAACAAACAATGAGGAAGCAGCCATAAACAGCACAGGAAACCAAAGCATGATATGAATGCAGATGCTGTTCCTTTGATTTCTTCCTCCCTACATGTACTTGTATTTTACCAGCAGAGGTCAATATATGCAAAGTGTTTCATCCCCTGTGATCTTTACCTGTTTTTGTGCCATTTGCATTCTCAGTGTCTCAACTGTGTTACAAACAGAGCATTTATTTATTTATTTATTTATTTGCTCATCTGGAAATTATTTAGATCATTTTATTCCTAAAAACTTCCATATGTAATTCACAGACTCAAACTTAGCAAACAGTGTTTCCAAAGTTTGGATCGGAAGCTCCAGCTTGCAGGATGTTAGGCTCCTGATGTGAATGACTCACTGATTCTGTTGACAATTGGCTGTTTTTAGCTGCTTCTCTGTGTCTTGTTCCTTTAGGGATGGCAGCTATTTGTGCTTGACAGTAAGCTGGCTAATTACTACATATATGTGATGGGCTGCTTTTCTAGGAAACGGGTTTGTCAACAAGATGTTAGCAGAGGTCTGCAGTTGGGACTCATTTTCATGTTCTTCAAGCATGGCATCATGATGGCTAATGTTTCTGCTAATGTTTCTATTCCTGTATGTATTGGAATGCATACAAGATTTGTAAAATAAAAAATTAAATCCTTTGAAGTTCCACATTTTGTTATATTAGAACAACAAACTTTAATGTACAGTTGAATCCAGTAGTTCACATACATATCAAAAGGCATATTCACCTTTTTTCTCAGTTTGAAGTTAAATCAAACCAAACTTTTCTTGTTTTAAGCTAGTTTGAATTACCTTTTTCATTTGCTAAATGACAAAACTATAAGAGAGATTCATTTATTGATTTATTCAAAATCAAGTTAACATTCAGGAAGAATACTATCTCTTTAAGGAATCTGACAAAGCACAGATGATTATGTCATTGGTTTTGACTCTTCTAATAGGTTAACTGAAACATTTCAGTTATTTTGAGCCACACCTTGAACACTTTGCTTTCTGGTTTGACACAATGGGAAAGCCATAAGAAATCAGGAAGAGTATTGTGGCGCTGCACTGGTGTGATTCATCCTTGAGAACAATTTCCAGATGTTTGAAAGAGCCACATTCATTTCTGAGGCAAGAAGGAAGAAATTCCTAAAAATGTTTTTTATCTTTTTGAAAGAGCAATGAGAAAAAAGCAGAAGGCTTTCAGTTGGGGTAGATGTTAACCTTCCTGAAAGACAAAGACCCTAAATATACAGCCAGAGGTGTACAAAGAATCATTTAGATCAGTGGTGCCCAAAGTTGGTCCTCAAGGCCCTGTATCCTGCATGTTTTTGATCTCGCTCTGGTGGTAGTAACAACCTTTTCAACATGTCAATGTTCTTCTTAGGCCTTCTAATGAGCCATCATTTGATCCTGGTGCGTTAAACGAGGGAGAGAACTAAAACATGCAGGAATCTGGGCTTCAAGGGTCAACTTTGGGCACCACCGATGTCCAGATCTAAATCCAATTGAGAATCTGTGTTGAAAACCATCATCTACATATGTTCACTATCCAATTTGACTAATCTTAAGTTATTTTGCAAATATGAATAAGCACAAATGTCAGTCTCTAGATGTGTAAAGTCAGTGGAGACATTCAAACTCTTGCACAAAACCATGATTCTAAAAGAACGACTACAAATGCAAGCCACACTTTTCAGGTAAATCCCCCACAATAAAATACACTGAAATTTAAATTTGTGGTCATTTTCCAAGAAAAAAATATTAATTGGACAGACGTCCAGTGCAGATAACTGGAATGTTGGAATTTACCTGAATTTATGGTGGCTGTTCTTACTTTTACAGCTCTGGCAGGTTAATGGTGCATTCAGCTCATTATTAGCTTCATGGTATCTTAGTTACTGAATGTACTAGTTTGAACTGAACGTTACAAGAAATTCCTCCGGCTGGCTAAGCGGTTAATGACTGGAAGTGAAATTCGATGAGGTTGTAGTTGGTTTGAAACAGGTTGGTTGGATAAGCTTGGTAAGTTTATAATTGGAAGCTCTGGGCTGTTTGTCAGATGTTTGGGCAGTTTCTCACTGACCAGCTGCTTCAGGGGCGCAACTACATATTTTTGAGGTGGATGCGAACATCTTATAGCTTGATAGGAAGCCGTATCTAAGCTGGCAACCCACATTAATAAAATGGTGACATAATATCGACCACAAAACACTATTTATAAAAGATAAAAAAAATTCTACACAATCCTAACAAACGTTTTTAATGTTCTCTTCACAATATTTATTTACTATTAATCTATTTGTATAATTTGTTCTTTTAAATTGCCATCTATATTATTTTTTGGTCTCAGGAAATGACTGAGTGATGAAGAGACTGATGTCTGGTTCTTTAGGTTCTGACGGCTCTGCGGTTCCTCTCCTGACCCATTCTGTCTGATTTCAAAACCACTGGGTGCCACTGAATGTCACCGACACATTTATTTTAATGCCCCTATTAAACTTCACTGTGATTGTTTAGCCCGTGTCTTCCCACTACCGTCTGTATTTTTGCCAGAGGTTTTACTTTAAGGACGGTTGTAGTATCGGGTGGACATTTTAAAAAGACACTGGTTGATAGCAGCTCACTGCGGCTGCGTAGTGTCCGTCTCTAGGTAACCATGACAACAGCTTCAGTTCGTTGGGTCCTATTTAGGTCCCGCAACGACAATTTATATGACCCTAATATTTCCCGTGTTTTGTTTTGGTCATTATTATTACACTTATTGTTGAGAGGTGTGTGATAGGTGTGTCTACCAGACATTTATAGCAATACAGAATAAATGTATTGGTTCAATACGGGCGGAAACAACAACCACCTGTCGTTTTAGGTTAGCTTAAGCTAACCTGAATATTTACAACTCTCTTCTTGATACACTGACATTACTTACCTTCTGTCTTTCAACCACTTTGAAAAGCTTTTCTTCGTCTCTCCAACATCTTTATCCTTCCCCCTCTTCCGTTTTCTGTTTTGTGCCCCGGAGTTTTTTCTGCGACCCATCTTTAGCTCCTTGTTTACGAGGCATTACGACAAATTTAAAAGAAAAAAAAAACGCGCCTCAGCGCGTTCTCGGTAGGGTCGAGAACGCGCTTCCAAATTAAGATTATGCTTGAGGGTTTTCAAAATCTCATGATGACACAAGTTAATTATTGCAACGTTCCTAAACTAAAATGTAGACTCTGTCATATATTCACTTGGCTGTCCTCCCTTTCTGAGGAATGAGAGATGCAGTCAGACAGCTAATGAAGAACGGCAGGTCAGGCTGTAAGTTGATAAGCGCATATGTTTGTAGATGAAAGGGAAACTGTATATATAAATCTGTGCAGATGCTTGCGTGAGTTAGGGAGAGTGTATCCGTTTGCTGTCGGGAGACTTCAGATCTAATGGCAACAATCACATGATATGTGTGAGAACATGACGGTCTTCTGTCTGAATATGTCCTGCACCGCATCATCATACCAGGAGTAATGTGTTAGGAGTGTGTGCACAAAATGTATTGTGAATCCGTTTAATGAGAGGGTGAGTGAGCTATTATTTGCTGATGTTTATTTATCATGATAGCAACAGTGTTATTATGAAACAAGCGTCATCTGATCTGCCCAGCACACATTTTGAAATAGAAATTCATCTGTGAGGCTGCTGTGCAGGCAATTTACTGAGCCACAAAGAGGAAGCAATTTTAACATGCAAAATAAAAGGGAATAAGTGATAGCACTTAAACAGTCATAAAGAAAGCAGAAACAATATTTTGGAGATCAGTTTTATGAGATGACTTTGAAGGAGCTTGGCATCATTAAGAAAACAGATTGTAAGAAACAAGACCCCGGCGATGACCACAAACACTTTCAGAAAGCTTTCAGAGAGATTGTCACACATTCACACACAGACTTAATTAGAACAAATCGGCACCTCAGTGGCACCCAATGCTAAGAAGATGATAGCTGTTCAGCATTTATTTTCAGCACTGAAGAGACACCACATTTGAATGAAGCTTCAACGATAAAATCCCAGGAGTGACTTTGTGTTTGTTTCTATTTTGGATTGTTTTCATGTGTATTCTTAAAGGAATTTTGAATGCAACCACATATAATAATACAGATTTTATTTTGCCAATCTTAAAAATGTCATTAATATCAGCTCCTTTCCACCACAGCTCTTTGCTTCTGTGGAAAATATTCCTGCATTTTCATAAAAAATGAGATTCTGTAATTTGCTAAGTTTGACATTAGCAACTTGGTTGATATTTTGCTAATGTAAAAAAAACAAACAATTTTGCAATTGTGGTGTTTTTCATTAAATAAGAAACCCAATTAAATTCACACATGAATAAGCTTATTCATGGAATAAGTTATGAAAAAAAAAACATGCCAGGCCTTCGTTCTCCTACCACTTCCTGTCATCTTCTTTGTCTTTTCTGCCAGCAGTAACATCTGGTTCTTGATCACGTGACTTGTGTGATGCGGGAAAAAAAGAGTTATTTTTGTCTTCTTTCAAGTGTACTAAGATATCTGTACTTGAAGTTAGACAAAAAATACAGTCCCAGAAAACCAACCCTATTTTAAAATTAAGCTCCCAGCAACAACAGTTGTTGAATACCAGCCCCCAATTACAGTAAAAGATTGGAGTTGACCACAAAAATGTGGTTTCTCTGCAACTTGATCTCAAAATTTTACACAAGATTGTTGAGCCTATATGTTGAATTTTAGGCATGTGTGGATCATAAGTATCCACAATAAATTACATACGTGAACATAATTCTTGTTTTGTTCAGTAAACTATCAGCTCCCATCAAAAACAAAAATTTCAAATAAAGCACTAAAACCTCAAAATGAGTACATATCTAACCAGGAAGATAATCCTAGCTATGTTTCTTTTTTTCATCCCTCTGAAAAAAATAATGAATGAATCTCATAAACAATACAAATAAACATTACATTATAAATCCAGCTGCAAAAGCCTGATCAAAACCAGAGGGCATTGCAGCAGTTCTGCTGTTGTCCACTAGGTGCTGCAGTGAGCTGTAGATCTATTTTTAGCTCAGCCTCAGCTGGAGGACAAGATATTTATAGCCGTGAATCTGTTCACTGCTGGGCTGTTGAGGTTCAGCCTCACATACAAACATACACACGACAGGATGTGCATCTTCCCACACACACTGCAAGGCACACTTTCCAGGACCAGGGCTAATTCATTAATACACTCAAACATGCAGTCATTTAAAGGCTATCAAGTGCCTGGAGGGGTTCACGTGCATCAAATGGCTGCTGATGTAAGCATTAATGGGCATGACACACATCTTCACACTGAGTTTTAAGTGCTATTGCACATCCTGCAACACACCCAGTATGTCTAGCAAGAATGCTAACAAATAAAATATAAAGGATGGTTGTTCAGAAATGTAAATGGACCAATAAAATAGCCATGCATGCAGGAGGCTTCAAAACACTTGTGCTAGCAGCATCCATACAGAAAGAGAGGCAGCTCTTGTTCTCTAAGTGCGCCCTTAAAAGCCACAGAGCCAGCTCTCCAGTTCACACTCGAGCGGCTGCTGAAGCCTGTTAATGCTCTCTATGGAGGTGGTTGGTCTACACATTTGTCTGCCCGGATTCCACTGGAAGCTCTGGCCTTACAGACAAAACAGTCAAATACAGCTGGAGCTCCTGTACAAGATGTGTTTTATGGTGTTAATACAAGTAGAAAATCTCAAACTGGCAAAATCATAAGTAGAGTTTGGAAAAACCTCAAACTAAGCGGTGGAAACAGTGTTGAGCTGCAGTATTTATCCATCCATTGTCTATACACACTTGTTATTTGCCAAGATGCCGTAATCACCTTCTACCATCATCTTTTACCAAGTTCTGGTTTATTTCTTTTGTGCCATACACCTTAAAGGTGTCCAGCCCTCGTTGACTTACATTTAAAGTTAGCTTCATTAAAAAATCTACTCAGTTGATTTTTGAAAAACCCATTAGGACTCCCTGTATTTTAACACAATGAAACATAAGAAAATGGCAAGCAAGAATGACCATTCACTTTCCTGAGGGTACTCAGTGTTCTTTATGTACACGAAGAGTAGGCAAAATGATCATGGAACATTTCAGTGTATTTATCAATATATTTGTAATTCTCACAGTGACTTGAAATTCACACCAGACGTCGGTATCCAAACTAATTGACATAACACAATCAAAACAAAATTAGTCCACAAATGGAGCTGGACTAATTTATTTATTCATAATAAGATTTTTTGTTTTCCCCATGTAAAACAATAAATAATGCACTTAACCAATTAACTTGATACAATCACTGCTCAAAACCCCACTGCTAAAACAAAAAATCGTACTGGAGCTAGGATTTTTCTTGAGTTTAGCATTTGCTGAAGATTTAGAAAAGCCAGTGGAATACTGTGAGAACATTTTCTGGTAATATGAGGTTGAAGTTGAACTAATAGATGTCTTTGGGAGAAAATGGTTTTGCACATTACCCCAAAAAATACCTAGCCAAAAGTAAAGTTTGCAGATGAGCGCTTCATACTGTGGTCTATCTTACAACATACAATAGACTTCATATTCTTGAAGGAAGGATGAATTAGAAAATCTTCAGTACAGTATGAAATAAGAGAGAAAAATGGATGAACATACTACTAAATAAGAAGCACCGTGGGACTCCTTAGTTCACCTTAGAGATAAAGTTTTCTGAATCCAGAAAAACGCAATAAAACAGAAACATAATAATACAAGTATACCACAATATCTTCAATAAAGTTCAAAAGATATAGAGACAGCTGCTGTGCAAACAGTCTTACTAGTGAGGGCAAAAAACCTCCTCACCTTGCAAACTCAGAAACTGTGTTTACTCTGAAAACATTTCCAGTCAGTAACAGACTGCCACAACTGGCTTCCAACAGAGATGAAAAATATTAAGAGGAGGACTTCAGGATTTGGTGTCTGTCAGAAATGTGTGGAGACAGATTACCGTGTAACCCAAAACAAGTCAAAGACAAACCAAGTGTTACTTCATTCTGGTTTCCGTTTGTATCGCCTCAGTAATGTTTCTGATTTCGCACTCATGTGAAATGATGTAAGCACACAAAACAGGTTTCAGCACCGTTTTATTGAAGCCTCGAAACCAGATCACAGCTGCCCTGACACAGTGCTGCTGCACTGCAGAGACTCCCATCTGCTGTGCAAATACATGTGTGAGTGAATGAGCTCAACAGCATAACGCCGGCAACACTTCCAAGGACTTCATGCTTCAGAATGGCCTTGCAGCATCCAATAAGTTAAAATCACAACAGGGTTTAACATAATTACATTATAATAAATTACAAAGAGCACTGCAGCACAAATTAGAAAGCAACATTATCAGCAGGTTAATTTGTTACATTAATAGTATAAACAAAAATTACAGAATCTGGGTCATTATAGAGCTCAGGTCATGTCAGGATAAATACTGACAATGGTAATGATGTTGGTATTAAAAGCAAACAAACCTATATAACACAGTAACACGGTGTATTCAAAAAGATTAGGCACAAACAGTATCACACACTCCCTCTAGTGGTGGACGTATGGAAAAACAACAGGTCAAAAATCTAACTGGTAATAACTAATCCAGTTTTTGGCAAGTGGTTTCAGATTTCAGCAATAAATAAGTTTAGGTTGCACATTGTACATGCAAATATTCAGGTTTATAAGAAATAAGACACAAAAATTAAACACAACTTTTTTTGTCATCTGCAAGATTTACACAAATGTATTCGAATTGAAGTCCTTTTCTTAATAATCATCCTTCCTGTTATGATGGCCTTTGATGAGTTAAAAGCAGCCAACATTGAGGGATTTCTGTGTTCTTCCTGCTAACCTTAGGGACATTTGGTACAGTGGCATTTTGCGGAGTACCGTTGCATCATGCCTTTCCTGAGCCTCCTGCTGCTCTGCTCCAATATGACATTCAAACTGATGGAGAGAGATGAGATCCAGCTGAGCAGCTCGGACTCCGCCGAGGCTCCCTCTGCTACGCAGCAGCAAATGCAACTTGTCAGGAGATTTTTAGGAACACAAAGTCTGGTTACCACGTTGGCTACTGTGCAAATGTCTTTCTGAAAGAAAGAAACTGTTCCAGTTTAAAGGATTATCACTGCTTTAATGTCTTTTAACCTACATGGTGGCAAAATCTACAAGCCTGACTGTTTCTAAATTTTGAATAATCAATCCACTCAGCAGTTTATCATTTATTCACAATATTAGCACAAGTATATATTCATATTTAAATTAAAAAAGCTACATTTATCTATATTGTTTTTACTATTTATATAGAAAATAAAGATGAATATTATTGTAAAATCTTCCTTTAGTTATTAAAAATTCTTTAATTTTGAGAGATTGTAAGAATCTGCTGGAATTAAATCATCTTTGGCCTCAATCCCTCACATATTATATCAAACTTAATCCTGCAATGTCTTAACAACTTGAAAAAACACTACAGACACATGATCTACTCTGATTAAACTGTATCCATAGCAACAACCATTATCAGGTGTGTTTGAACACAGAAGTAGGTCACCTCTGTCCTGCCTGGACTGTTTTATATCCATTACATAAACCTTGTTAAGTCAAATCTGTCCAAGAAATGACAATCTTTGCTGTAACGGGGTCTGAGGGAGTTTAAACAAAGATAACAAATCGCCTCCTAAAACTTTTCCTGAGAATAAATCTCGTTTTCAGCTCCCTTCACCTCAACCGCTGAGATATTTTGCATTTACATCCCATTACAACGTGTGAGATGATGAGAACGTTGTGTACCTGCCAGTCTCGATACAATGCTGCCGCTGCTTCCAGGTGAGGAGGAGGGAGAGATTCCCACACACAATCACCTGTCAGCACACATTCACATTAGACAGGATGCACACATCAACTGTTTGCTCTCAATGTCTTGCTGTTGTAGTTCCCTCACTGACACAGAGAGCCTCTAATGAGAACACACTGTCTATCTTTTTCAATTGCTATGCTCTTCTTTCCAGCTGAGGATCATGGGAAATGAGTCAATGTTAGTCCTAATATTCTTTCTTTTTCTTCAGATTAGAAGAGCTGTCCAAACCGTCCTCTGGCACTAATAAAAACCAACAGAATTTACCAGAGTTCAAGATTGTACCTCATGTTACATTCACAGTAAGCCTCTACTCTTCTTTAGTGCCCATAAGCAAGGCATCAGAAACCAGTTAGCTAAGGAGCTGCAGCTTCCTTCATTTTTATCCAGTGTTATATCTGAAAACTTGAGAATCATAACATAAACAAAAAACATCCACATTGAGGCATAACAAAAATCAAGATTTTCTATTGCACAAATTCTGGCTACTTGAGCCTGGACCTTTCTAGTTTTTTCACCGTTAAATGGCAGACTGTGAAGTTTAGCTACAGTGTATGAGATTTTATGAGATGGCAATTTCTTTAAAAAAAAAAGAAGAAGAAGAAGAAAATATTTTATACATATTAAAACAAAACAGAAAAAAGCTTAAATAATCAATATAATGGAACCTGCAAGTTGAACAATCTGCTGCACTTCTGTTGGTAACAAAAAAGACCCAAAATTATGTCTAACTTGTTTGAATTTGTATTTGATACTGCATGTAGTTAAATTTAAATGTATCCACTAACCCAGACAGTGGATTAAAAAAGCCATACAACTTTAAATTTAAATGAAATTTTCTCCTGATTTTGAAGAAAATTGTTTGCTCTATGGAAGGCTATGAGGAAACACCTCAGTGGACATTCATTTAAACTAGCTCATATTTGTTCTTACATGTAAGAACAAATACATGTACGATGCAGTTTAAAATCCTGTTTGACACAAAATAAATCTACTTAAACTGTTTTTGAGGATGCAACTGCAGGTTTATGACAAAATGTTGTAGTATTCACAGAACATGGTGTTATTTCCTAGTGGAGTGGAGGGGCCAGTGACCCTGTGCCAACAGGTATGCTGGTGAGGTAATTGGAGGGCACATAGCCTCTCTGACCTCTGGCCTCCACCAGGCTCCACTCAGAGTTCCCTCGTTTGTCCTGCGACTCCAGGACCCGGACAGGTTCACCGGCACGGAGCGATACTTCATGGTTTCCCCTCGCAGTGAAGTCATAGGCAGCGACCACCTTAAAAAGAAAGTGAAATACATCTGTCTTCCAAGAATAGATGAGAAAATGTTCAATGTAACATGACTGTGTCATACAAAATTTAAAGGTGACCTTTTACGCTTCCTTGCTCAAACATGTCAATTACATCTTTAAACAAAATCATTCTTAGATTAGATTTTACTCTGCTCAGTTGTGCCTGTTGAGCTCAAAACAAGCTGTTTTAGGGCATCTTGTCACTTTAAATCCATATAGGCTGCTGCTGGCAATACCCCCAACTACAGATTTACACTTGCACATGAAAACAGCTGCACAACAAACAAGAATGCAGCAAGTGGTTTGTGGACAGTAAATCAACAACAAAACACCTGTGATAGAAGACATATTAAAATGCATGTCTTGCTTATTAAATTATTCTGTGTTAAGTAACTTTCAATTAGAAATTTGTGACTCTTCCTGGGTAGAGACATGTTGTGTCACATATCCCTTTATCTTAGTAATTTTTATAATTAATAAAGACAAGATAATATTTCTTGAAAAGTAAGAATGATACATGCTAATGCTGACACATCAGGAGTTGGTTCCAAGAAAATTGCTGCTGTTGTCAATAATGACAGTCGGAGCAATAAACTGGAACTGAACATGGACCATAGTTTATTGTGTTACTAGAAAGTTCATTGTTAGAAAACAGAAATGGGTCACAGTCTCCATAAGTACCATTTGAAGTGATCTACATTCAAAATGTAGGTTGTGCTAGAAAAAAGCTTTTTGTTATGACATATAATAACATGAGGAGTTTACAAAACATACTGCAAGTGTGTGCATTGTTCAAATTAAATGACAACTGTGTTTGTTGGCAATATACTTTCCAGGTGGTCAGGCATAAAACAAATTATGACAATGTGAAATGCACACAAAGCACGCTGTTCAGAATGGTGGATGATCTGTTATGCTCAAATAACCAGGGGAGCCAGTAAGTATGGAGGATGCTGTTTAGGTGAAAGAGATTTGTTTTTTAAGCTGTGGAGCAAAATTTTCTGTATTTTTACACCTGTAAAAAGTTCAACTGGAATAGTTCCCTGTAAACAAAGTATGGCGAGAAATGGATGGCTTGTACAGAACAGGGATATACAATAAATCAATAACAATATATATGATGACATGATCAATCTCAACAGATAATTCATCTGACAGAATATTCAATCATTTTACTTAACTCGGATCCAGAAATGCACAGCATTTTGAGGGATTTAGGAGGGAAAGTCTTTAGCTGCTCAACCTCTCTGAGCAAGGTTGGTGGAGTCAACTAACTTATTCCCTCTTTGGTTCCCTAGCAACTCACTCACTTTTTGGTTACCTAGCAACAACCTGCTGAATTACTGGTAGCAGTTTCAGGTTTCACTACCACGCCTAAAAACTGCTTCAAAATAAAGAAACAATACAATGAAGTGAAATCTGCGGATAATATAGGAAAATTCACAGTATGTCACATATTTAAAATAAAAACTAATCAATAATTATTGATATTGACTGGCATGAAATGATTATACTGTGATACGTTTTTCACTCCAGCCCTAGTATAGAAATACTTTTTAAGCATCTTTTTTATGTTGTGATAATTTTGTACTAAGCAGTTCTTTGCTAATTCATTTAAAATACACCTTTTCAAGCAGCTGAAAAAAACAAAACAGCAAGCAGGAGAAAAACTGCCCACTTTCTACAATTCGTCATTGTGATATTCTCTGGAAAGGTTAAGCCCACTAGTTATGTCTTGACAAATCCCAGCTCATCACCCCACGCTCACACATTCACAGACCCGAAGGCTTCCTAATGAGCCTCGTGTTGGTATGACAGAGCGCCCCACCAGCACTAATAGCAGAGTTTAGGTGGCTGCTCGGTGTCATTAACAAACCCTTCCCCACAGCTCACCTCTGGGCTACAACATCCGTTCTGTGAAATTTGTAAATATAATAATTAATTGCTGTGAAGAAGTGAAGATTTGGTAATAGATCCACATCTTGATGCAAGTTTAAAAGACTGACAAGCTAATCTCCACATTTTCAAGACAGATTTCTTTAATAAAAGATCAAACAACACAAAGTGAATTTAAGAAGATCAGAATGAAATGTGTTGCTTTTTGAGCATTGGAATAAATATTCCAATTTTCTGAGAATTATCTATACAGACTACTTCTGTGGATGCGTTTTAAACAGCTTCTGATCTTAATGTATCCCAATAATGCTGGCTGATGCATATTTCCAACACATTCTCAATTTCGTCATATATATTGGCGAGTTGAGAGAGCCGTCTGACCAAGTCACATATTGAGTGAAGGGTATACCTAACGTCAATATGTGACGACAAACAGGTTCCTTCACCGTAAAATTTTGGCGATTTTGGCGATTTTGGAAGGTCGCATGTTTTACATGGATTATTTGTGAATGGTCCTCGCAACACTGCCGACACTTCAAAACCCAAAAAATTGGTTAGGTTTAGGGCAAAATTACGGTTTAAGGCATCAGGTAAATTGCGTCACATATTGGCAAACAACACAAAGTGAATTTAAGCAAGATCAATATGTGACGAGGACGGAAGTCCCATGCGTCAATATATGACGAGTTGGGAGTGAGAGTGGGTTGATATTTCACATATACAGTAATAAGCATCAAACTGGATGCACTTTGTCAACATCTGTAAAGGTCAGTTATTATAATTTTGTCAATTTGCATTCTAAATACCTATTATTTCATCTATTTAAATATTCAACTTTGCAGCAAAACATTTTTTTTTTTTTGTTTAAATCAGACAGTCACTCCAGATTGTTTGAGAGGAAGAAGAGCAGAGAGACAGATCAGCTCCCAGGGATGGCCAGAGAAGTTTCAGGATATTTTTTGTTGTGTAAGGATCCTCAATGTTGCCTTAAGCTAAACTGTTAGTGTTTACAGTTTGCAACATTTTAGATCCTGAAAAGTTTCTCTTGAATGGACCCTGCTCTGAGCTGCTGAAATTTCTCCAGTATTTTCAAACTCCAGATTTTTCTGATTTATTACAAATAATATGCTGGGTGTTTCTTAAATTTTCTTCCAACTCCACTTTGAAACAAACTTTGACACAAATAACATATTAGAACTCTCTAATGGCAGGTTGGAAATAAAAATGTTTCTCTTCTCTAACAAATTAAACTGCAATGAACGTCAGTATTGTTGATACACCTTGCTTTTCAGAACTAACCTTTTGTTTCCATACGCCATAACATCACTGTGTGAAATCCTAAAGCTTGTGACCAGAAAACAGAGTCTGGGTTTCTGTAGCATGGTCAGGGTGGAAGTGTGAAGGTTGTGTGTTATGAGCAGATTCTGGTTTATGGAGGATTCAGGAAGGCAAAAACATCAACATACCATAGGTCACTGGAGCAATTACTCATTTTTACCAGCATGACATATCTCAGTCACATGTGCATAACTCTCCATGTCCACACACACACACACCCACACACACACACACACCAACAGGAGTCACTCATGTACACACTCCCATAAACCATCCCAAATGTAGTATCCTGACACTCCATCTCTCAGTCGTGCAGTCTCAAATGTAAATCAATTGGACAACATGTACACATGAGGAGAGAGGAGCTTTATCTCTGCCTGCAGTTCTGCGTCGCATAAATTAACTGGCAACCGACTTGCAAGGTTAAACAGCTAATTATGGAAGCTTCCATTAATAACACACGTGCATTAAGACATCCACCCCTCTCTATGCAATCACTGACTTAATATCACTGATCAACTCTTAACTTAGCAGCCCTCTCTTGTGAAAAAGTGACTCAATTCTGAAGTAAAATACTAATGATAATAATAAAATATACTTAAGCTGATCCTCATTAAGAAGGATTTATAATGATTAGAGTGCAAGTTTAATGACTGATGCTTTCATTGCAGAGAGCTGTCACAAGAGAAAGCAGAAAATCTGAGAGGATCGTTCATTTTACAAAATTAATGAAGCTTTCAAATTTTGGTGTCAGAAAATTTTAATCTCATAGACATGACCGGAGGTCTAAGCCATAAATATCTGAACCATTTTCTTTTCATGAGCTTAGAAATTAATATACTATGCATAATATAACCAGTGTCATCCAGCAGTTGGCATCTGGTTGCTTTAAGATAATGTTAGATTTCAGTCTATGAAATCATGTTTGAAAACCAAATCCTGAGGAAATAAACACTGAGCTAATGGTTCATCAAAACATGAATTTATGTATTTGAAATTTAAGCTAAACCTGTTTGTCTTTAGTAGTCCATAGGTAGCAATGGCAGATACAGTAACACACTTCTTTCACATTTTTCATAACTTCAGGCATGAGCTGCACATCTAAACAGCAAACATTTAGCTGTTTAGATGTGTAGTTATAAACAATTGAGCTATGTTATCCAAATAAAAAGTAAAGGAGCATCAGACACACAAAAGCAAGAAAAAGCACTACAAATGAGGTAAATGTGTGGAATCGGTCAAAAAAGTAAAATTGTGAATTACCTGGAATAAAGGCTGACTTGTGACGTGGATGAGTTGGGGATCCGGGTTGCAGGAGTGTCTCCTGAACGCCATCATGTTTCCTGGCATAGGAAGGAATGGCGAGGGCGGCGGGTCCTCTGCTGCTTGGTGATAGCGAATGAGCTTTGATGAAGGAACATAACCTCTCTTTGCTGAAAACACACAATTTAAAATGTCATAATATTAATAATTTCTTCTATATAAGATCTAGAATATATGTTTTACATTTATTAAAGTCTAAAGACAGTCAGATTGAAATAAATAATGAGCATTTGAGTTGTTAACTTATAATAACCTTTCTAATACATTTAAAAATACAAATTTTATTCAAAATTTAAGAAGCTGACATTCTTAAATTAACAAAAGATGGCCAAATTTAACTGTTTTTCTATGTCTCTTGTTGGTGAATTAGATTTTATACAGACAATTTATTCAACAGAATCTTTTAATTGCTAATAAGAAGAAAAAAATTATACATTTTACAAGCCAAATCCATTTTTATGCAAGGAACATGCATTTTCACTTACTAAGTTAAATATTCTAAGTATTGTTTTGTGTAATAAAAGCAAACCATTAGTGTAATGTGTAAAGTCAACCAATAGGTGGCAGCAGAATGCTAAAATGAAAACTACAAAAAATCCCAAACTACCCTTTAAAACTTGATCACGGCAAGAAACCACTTATGACCCACCGTGCTTCTTTTCACAATTACTTTTTTTAATCAGCTTAACTGGTTAAATGTTCTCATTTCTAAGCCAGTCAAGTTTAAAAGTTCTTGATAAAAATAGTTTTTACCTCCTGAATCAACCAGCCACCTCCGTTTGTCTCCGCGGGTGTCGAACTCGCTGATGAGGGCAACAAACTCCCCCTTGGTCAGGTTCAGGTCGAAGTCCCGGGTTCCCACCACCGTGTTTGTGACCTGGAAGATCTTACCGGAGCCGTGCTTATCTGTTAGCTGCTTCAGGCGCCGCTGACATGACGGGCTCACAGGCTGAAAGAATAGAAAAATACACAAGAATAAAAAATAAAGCAAAACATAAATTAGAAATTAAATGAATAGACCAACTGAAATTGTTTCAGGCATTTTGAAAGACTTTAATACTACTGCATGTGGTTTATACCTTTACTGAAACAGAGCAGTCTAAAAAAAGTCTGAGCAGATCAGTGAATAATGATCACACGAGAATGGCCTAAAGCCATAGGTATCATTGTTCTGACTGTACTGTGACTCAAATTCATTCAGCAAAACCTGTTGGACAGCAAACATTTCTTTTAAGGCATGCTTTGTAAGCTTCAAACAAAACATGATGTGTACATTCCACTCTCTTTAAAGGTATTTTTATGCAAGTTGTTTGACAAGTAGAACAGCAGGAATAACAACCAGCTGACTAAGGAAAAGTAAAGTATGTCATTACTACATATATGGTAAATGAGCAGTGATTTGGAGTTTTGAGCTTCCTTTGGTGCCAGATATAAATCATCTGAAATTAAGCTTGTAGCTCCTTTTTCTGTCCCTCCATTCCCAATTATGGTCAGTGTATAAAGGGAATAACTTATGCTAGCTTGGTAGCAAAAATGAAGCATCTGTTAAGTTGTGGTTAAAGGTCTGCATACATTCATTTTGTAAAACAAGTTGCTCAGCTTGGAAAAACCTATTACAACTGGTTACAATAAGTAGGTAACTAGATTTTGGAAAATCTACATGGCTGGACAAAATGGCTAAAAAACGTATCATCATATAAGCATTTCAGATCAGATCAAAACTGCCAAACTGGTGACTGTTTTTATTTTTAAGTACTTATGAGGCACAGTGACAAAACCTTCAACAGGTTGTTGCTAGGTAACCAAAGAGTGAGTGGGTTGCTAGGTAACCAAAGAGTGAGTGGGTTGCTAGGTAACCAAAGAGTAAATGAGTACACCTAGCTTAGCTAGCCATGAAATTGGCTAAAGTCTTTCCTCTGCCTACATCCCCCAGAATGCTATGTGGTTCTGGATAGAAGTTCAATGAGTATTCTATCATATGTATTATCTATTGACACTCTTATCTTATTATCTTATTATCTATTAACCATGTGTCTACAGTATTGTGATAAAGATATTGTTACTGATTTTTTTTTGTCAGTGCTAATTATTTAAGTGCAGTAAGATTAAACACGGCTTTGACCACAACATTTTATGCTTCAGCTACATTGGAGAAGTTATGTTGCTGAGTTGTATAAGCATAAATATATTAGTCACCAACAAATAAGAATTATTACTAATGAATAATAAAGAAAAAATATATTTCAACCTGGACAACTGGAGAATTAAGGGTTTCTTGCACACTTTGGCATAAAATGTCCAAATTTCTCGCTCCTTCAAGCACAGCAGTTTCTACCCACTCCTGGAATTCCTTTGGATGATAGGAACTGTGAGGAAGCTGCAGATAAGAACATCAGTGTGAATAAGTGTTAAAGTATCAAATATTTGCTTAGTTAACAATGTTATCATTAAGTATGGAAGCTTGTACCTGTAGAGCAAAGCCTTGAAAGAGCTGTTCCATGTCTGCAGCGAGGTCTCTGTGCAAGCAGCTGAACGTCCCCAACATTCTCCAGATCATCTGCAGAGCGAGGTCATTAAAGCGAGGAAGCTCATTGAGGAGCAATGTGTTGATTGTCCTGGAAGTGAGGAGGGAAGAAATGTGGCATTCAAAACTAGAAAATGGCAACAAAAAATGTCAATTTAATACCATTCTGACAGTACAGCAGAAGAAACCGGATCTGTTGTATTCAGAGCTATGTTTTTGTGGATGATAAAGTATTTCGCTACAATGTTAATTTCAAGGAAAAGGTGGACCCTTTCAAACATGCGAACATCATTCCAGTATAAGCAGAAGCATGACGTTGTATTGGTGTTTGCTGCAGAAGAAACTGGTGCACTTTACAAATAAATAGCTCCATGAGCAAAGACCATTACACTGAAATAAACAACATCCAAAGAAATCACCACGAAAAGATAAAGTTTGGGGTAAAAATGGGTCTTGCAAATGAACAACAACCCCAAGCATAACATCACATTATTTACAGAGTGGCTCAGGCTCAACAAAATCTGTTTTTAAGTGGCTGTCACAAAAATGTGATCTCAATTCAGTAGAAAATTTGTGAGAAGAGTTGAAATGTGTGTGAGAAAGGTGACAGGAAAAAAGTAACCTAAATCTAAAAACAGTGAGAATCTTGTAGAAGGATATCTAAGGATATCCATTTTAAAAGGAAGATCAAGCAAACAGGGAGGAAATGCATGTAGACTTCTGTATGTAAAGAAACTTAAAGGAAACTTTCTCAATCTTTATTCTGATATTTAGCAAATCTAAATAATTCTTGTGATCCTAGCTTACTTAAAATAGCAAAAGTTTTGCTTAATTTAAAGTCAAGCGGAAGCAAAAAAAAAAGTCCCTTTTTCCCCCAATGTATGTAAATATCTGGTTTTAACTGTATGTAAAGTCAAAATGAAGTCAAGAAAAAATGAGAAAAGTAGGAATTTTGACGTGAAACATTCTAATGGTGATTTAGATGTTTTAGACTGAATCCATAATCTGCAGATTTCCTTTCCACATTGTAACAAAAAGGCTTCTGGATGCCATATTTCTGGGAGAAAATGTGTTCCTGCTTTTTTGTCTTTATTTACAGTTTAGCTAAAACTGAATTTACTTAGTTACAATATTTACAACTATCAGCTGGTAAATTAACTCCATTTTATTTGTCTTTCATTACTTGTATGCACTGGCCACAGCCTGTTCCTCGTAGCTCAGTTTGGGTTTCCCCTCTATCACTTCATAGTCAAGCAGCTTGTGGAGTCTTTTTCTAATCAGGTTCTTCGGTCCCACCAGGAGGTCCCGCAGTTCACAGAGTGGCTTGTGAATCAGGGTCCTCATCCTTTTCTCCTGAAAAGAAATGGCAAGAGTTAAAGTTGAAGAATTAAGGAATATTTTTATTTTTTTCTGTAATTACCATAATTTCCTTGATACTGTATGACTTACAAACATTGGAAGAATCCACTGTCTGAGTGCAGTATGGATCTCCTTGTAGCAAACAAGGGCCTTTTCGCCATCCATGTCAAAGTCAAACTCTTCTGTCTTACATTCCAGGAAACTCTGCAACCAACACGTAAACATTTAAATCTTAATTGGTTTATTCAATTATGTTTGAATAGTTGCTAAAGCAACAAGCTGAAAGGGAAAAAAAGACACATTGAAAGTAATAATGGCCTTATTATAAAATAATATTTCTGGTAAAATACATGCAAGACAGACAATGTTGAAAAACAGAAAAACAGATAAGTAGGAAGAAAATGTTACACAAGAAAGACACAGATCAATAAGTAGAAAAAAAAACTACTGGGAGAATAATTTTAGACCGTAAAACACTGGACTCTAGTGTTTGTCCTAAAATGAGCTCCTGGGTTTACTCAGTGTGACTCAAATCGCAGCAGAAAAATGTTTATTCATATGCAACGTCTCCAGCCACAGCCACTGGACTGGAAAGTTCCAGTATGTGAGTCATTTGGTCCAGTTTGAGCTTCAGAAACACTTTTAACTGAAATTATTTAGATCAATGTGAATCACCTCAATCTGTTGCTGTGACATTTGACAAAATGAAAGAGTGGAAAATAGTTAAAATAGTCTAAATAGTTATAAGGAAAATGTATTTCTAAAATATTTTCAAATAATTCTCAAATGGGAAATCAGAAATTACACAAAGCAGCCTGGAGGAAGGTAAACAGATTATGTGTTAGGAATGTGATGACCCATCAATGTGACTGTAAACAAAGAAACACGTGTTTTACATTCAGTTTCTGTCTGGAATCTAGATTTGGTCAAGGGCAAACAACAGATAAGGGGTTATTATCTGCTGGAGGATCCCCTGCATGAAGGGCAAAGTGTATGTCTAATCTATGTTAATCTTCATGCCTCCGTGTCACACATCATAATAATCAGCTTTACTCTTATGGAGGATATGTGATTAGAGATGAAAAGTAATTACACATTCCTACTATTATTTGTCTATGGTGGAATTACCTGTAGGTGGAAAAGGTAAGTTTCCACATTTTCCAGAAGCACCAGGATCCCATATTCCAGAATGTTAAAGAAACCTTCGAGGGTATCAAACTCTTCATCCACCAGCTGCAAAATAACACAAGAAGAGAAATATGGTCATGAGTTCATGACAGCACGGTAATATTTGTTTATTGTTCATACAAGTCAAGAGTGCACAACCTTTAGAACTGAAAGAGTCATTTTGTCCTGAGTCTTGCTAAATAAAACTTGTTTAGAAATGCAAATGTAACACGATCTTTTGAAAAAAGACTGCTTATAATTTTTTGTAAATATCCGCGAAAGAAAATTTGTTTTCATGCTTAAAGAACCATACTTTTATTTCTGTTTTTATATTTTAAACCAGAGAAAGATAACATTTTTGGAGCAATGCAAATAATGCAATCCAGGACGGATACATTTTCTTCTATGGGATGTTGATATTCCTGAGAAATGCTATGAAAAAATGCTTATTTTATTTCCTCTAAAGTTTTTTTAAAATATTTAGTGTCTGTGCAATGTGAGATCTTGAAATAAAAGTCACCACTTTTGCCTGGGCAGACAATTTTGCCCTATATAAAAATTATTACTGATTTTGAAAGCATACAAATTTAAACCTAATGACCAAAAAGTAGATAAAAATAGTACTAGTTCCTTGTGGAAATTTACTGCAATTATTCAACAAATTATCTATCAAAACTAACAAATTCATCAAACCTCATATGAAGAGCCACTAGTGGCTCAAGAGCTATAGGTTTCAGACATGATGAACAGTTATTAAATCCACCTGTGCGCAATTCCATGCATACACATTATACTCAATATTGTAAGAAGTTGGCCTTAAAATATGTACTAATCATTCATTCTTATAACAGCACAGTCAAGCGTTTATTCACAATTATAACATGTATAATGTTTGCAAGAGGGACTTTACAAATATGTTACGAATATTTGTGAAGTCTGTTTTTATTGTCCTTCATGTAGAACTTCACATGCCCTGATAATATTTCTCTTCCTCTGAGCAGAAATTATATTTTGATTATGCAGAGAAAAATCACACAAGCAAGCCATGTTTACATCTATTTATCTATTTAAATGATGGGATGTCAAAAACGGGTCCAGTATTGGTAAATCTGTGTTGAATTCCTATCCAGGAGTAGATTTGTAACTCTGGTGTGTAAACATATTTCCCAACATAAGTTTCCACCTACAGGGTGTGTTTCTACGAATACTGTGCTTGTGGAAACTTAAACGATCACATCCAGAGTGTTTTTCATGTTCTTTCCCTTTTAGGCTGCTCTGCAAAGTGTTACAAATAAATACAATCAAGCAACGCTATGACGTGTTATGCTTTCTTTGTCCAACTAAACCTCAGAAACTTTGTTATTATTTTAGATTCTGCCATCTCATTCAAGTCCCATTCTGGTGGATTAATCAGAAACTTTTTTTCCAGATGAGAAATATCCCAAAGCTTTGAACTCTGTTGCCAAAAGCTGGATTCAGGATGATTATCCAGACTTTTATTTTATGTTGGCTCAATAACAGGTCAGTTCATACCTTTCTCTTGTGGATCATTAACTACTGAGGTGCAGCTAGAGATAAGGTATGCACTGGTAAAAGTATTTTAGTGCTGCAAGGCTGTTTGTTTTGAAATTATCCTCTCATGGGTTGCTTCATTCATCCTTGTGGGTTGGGCTGCTCTGTCTAATACCTGATGTGGTACTGGAAGTCATCTTGGTTCCTACCTTTGGTGCCATTCCAGTCTCATGTTTGATGTACTGACTGAACCTTGCAGTCTTCTTTGCGATGCTGTGAGTGCTGAGCCGGTTGATCTTGTCCATAATGGTCAGGTTTTCAGTCTTCTTGTATTTATCGGCTATAAAACATCAGAAACAATACCTCACAGCTTCTTTTATAAATGTTTAAAATTAAGCTAGATTAAACCTTTGCTCTTCTTGTTTCTAGAACATTACAAAAGTATCTAAAAGTATCTAGAACGTCTTTATTTTGCTATACAACAACTACAAATTTTAATGCATTTTATTGGGGTTTTATGTCATAGTCTAAAACAAATCAGTACATTATTATGAAGTGGAAATCATTCAGAAAATGTAATTATCATTTGTATTCAGCCCTCTTTACTCAGATACCTCTAAATAAAATCAAAATATTTGTCTAGTTTCTAGTGCAAATATTCTAGTACACTTGAAAACCAAACTGAACTTTGAGAGCTTGTTTCAAGTCAAAAATTTCTAAATATTAAGGAAAAAGTATTCAAATATGTCTTTATCCACTCTCACAGAGCTTGAGCTGTTTTGTAAAGAAGAATGAGTTAAAACCTCATAATTATGAGCTACTTTATGTTGGTCTTTCATATAAAATCCCAGTAAAATACAGTAAGCATGTAGTAGTGACAAAATACACTGCAATACTCTGTATGTGTAAGAAAAACTGTCTTACCAACTTCTCTGAACCGTTTGTACTCATTGATATTACAGTTCAAGGCGATGGAGGTGTTAGCAGTCTGCTCCAGGAGGGCGTACGCTGGGTGAGAGGGGTCACTGTGCTTCTGGATGGTCTGCAGAAGGAGAGGATAGCGCGCAATCCGCTGCACTGGCATTACCAAGAAGAAACTCAGAGAGGTGGCATTGACTTCAGGTCTGGAGTGGAAAAAATGGGAAGACTATGTAACTTTAATGAAAAACAAGCTCTATTAAAGAGCAGCTTGCTGTTTGAAACTCACGCTGCTGACTTTACGACTTTAATAATGTCACTCCAAAGTGCCTCGTTCTGTTTGTAGCCATTCTCCACTAACGAGACATGATTGTAGTTCCACAAGTATTCTTTGTACGCTGCTTCGATTTCAGAGGAGAGGCTAAGGAATGAAGTACCTGCCAGGAAAAACAAAATGCATAAGTATGCTACAACTTAACATACAAGAATCACATAGAAGGTAAAGATACAGCTGAAGAATAAGGTAATTCAACTGTTACTAACTTTTTTTAATGGTTGAAAAAAAATACATCTCATGGGTATATGTTAATAACAGCACTCTATAATTACTGCCACTCCTCTGTATGCTCTAACCTTAGAAATGTTGTAAGAAAAGAGGTTGCATATCGGAAAAAAAAAGGATTGGACACATTAAATCACCAACATACAGTAAATTGTGGAAGATATTTTAGTTGACAAACAGAAATACATGAAAACTATCCCAAGAAGAACATCTTTCAACTTTTCATCTTTCAACCTTTCAAAGTTTTATACAAAGTTCAAAGTTTTGGACACCATGTTCTCACTGTCAGTGAGAACATGGTGTCTCAGTGTAATATGACCAAAGTACTCTATGAATATTGCTTAATTGGGAACAACAAAGGTTTGGGTGACTTACAGAGATTTTCTAGAAATTCTGGGTTTTGAGGCTTGAGCTGCTTCTGCTCCAACTTGCTGAGGAGCCGGCTCGACACATTCATCACCTCCTCTGTGTACAGAAACACACTGTCCAGGTTTGGTGGCGGAGGCTTTGGAGAATATGGGATGAAAACAACTTTAAAAAACAAATAAAACCCTGATTAACTTTTCAATGCTGCAGAAAAAGAAAAGTTTGCAAGATATGTTACGTATACATAGCTAAACGATTAAAGTCATAAATTATCCTCCTCATTGTTGCATGGACACGATGTATATCTTACACTTTTTCTTTATGCCCTTTTAAAAAGCTGGCGAGCATTACATTTACATAGCCATATACTTAGAAAAGAGAATTATTGGCTGTAGATGTGACAAATAGAGTGTTTATTTGTATCCCCATTTTTTTTTTACCTTTTGACAGAAGCTCGTAACAACATTTTGCATTTAAGAAAACCCTCAAACTAACATTCTGATGCTGAGATTTACAGTACAGACCAAACGTTTGGTCTGTTAGAAGTTCAATTAGAACTTCTAATTGAACTTCTAACTGAACTCAATTAGAAGGTGTGTCCAGACTTTTGGTCTGTACCGTATATCAAAGTCAAAATGTAATAATTTTGTATGTCAAAGACCACCTTCTGCAACATGCCCACTGCATCTCATATATTGTAAACCGACAACAGGCTGTGTTTCAACTTGCTCAAACATTTTCCCCAAGTCATGCGGTACATGACTAATGTGGATCTCTGCAACTCCTCCACAACTAGACATTTTGGACACCACCTTGATTGATGCTCTTATTGTCTAACCAGACAGATGGGATGGATAGCTATGCCTTTTTAGGTTTACAGTTGTGTGAAGCTATTTTTGAACAGTCAACAATGAGAGCCTGATAAGTTGATAAGGTGATCTGTTAAGCTCCAAAGCTTTCTCCACCTTACTGCTGTGTTCCTTGATCTATATAATGCTGTTTTTCACTAAGGTTCTCGCCGATAAAGTAACTGTATTTATATCCAGTTTACATTACAGAATAAAGAACTCCATTTAAGAAATTGTTAACTTCTACAGCTAGTTGGTTCCACTTTTATTAGGTGATACAGTAAACAAGACTAAATAAGATGTATGCCACAATTTTAAGATTTTTATGTGAATAAAATCTTTCTTCTTTGTTTTGCTTTGTCATAAGTCACTTTCTAAAACAGATGGATGCAAGGCAAGTAATTGTTCTTCCAAAGGAGCAATTCTAGTTCTAAGTTTTGGTTCAGTTGTATCTGCAGAAATCTCATTTGTCTACTTTGCTGTCCAGTTGTTATCAATAAGAACATGACAAGTAAATTGTACTGTGAAAATGTGGAAGAACAGCAGCCACACTTCATCACACTTAATTTAGATTGTATTACTGCACAGTCTACATCTGGTGATGTCACGTATGTTTTCAACTGAATGCATAACGTTGTCCCATGATTAATGAAGTCATATTTAGTTTAAAAAAATAAATACCGGTAGATAGGAATTAATAGCAGAAGCTGAAAAAACATGTTGTCCCTCTCCATTTCAGTCAAATGAGAGCAGAGTGGGCACAAACCCTGGTGGCAAACAGAACAATGTGCATATTTCTAGAGAAAACAGGAGACTTGTCTGTCATACAATGGCTGTATTTATGTGGCTGTTTTCTGTTTTCTGTTTCCAGCACCCCTCATCTCTGCAGCCTCTGCAGCTCTCTCCATCTTTTGTCTATTGTCATCTAAATGTATTTTTATGCCTTTCTCACAGATTTCTTTCATATTTTATTCCCATATGACAAATCTTCACTAAAATGTAATGAATCCACCAGATAATTTCATTCCTTTACTAGCACTGCAAGTTCTTTTCATTTCCTGCTCATTCTCTTTCTTCATCTTCAGGCTCATTCATCACCATATGGTCCTTAATATTATTATGTTTTATGAGGCTTCATTTCATTACTGCGGGAATAATAAATTATTATTTTGCTGTAATAAGCAATTCCTCAGCAGTAATGAAAAGCTGAAAATGGCAAGTCATTAGGAAGCTGCAGCAGAGCTTTGGGATTGTGCACAGCAACTTCAAAATAAAATTATTTCTGGGTTATTATAGCTTAAAATCAACTTTTTACCCACCCCGTTTGATATATTTGTGTGTTGTTGGAATGCAAAAAATATAACTAGGCTGCTGGGAACTGAATACTCAGACACAGCATTTGGTAATCAAATAAAGTAATAAAATTAATGGATCAAGGGATAATAAAGCAGTTATTGAAAGTAATAATAAACAGTCAATCATAAATGATCAAAGTATTTGGTAAAAATGTTACTCAAATACTGAGCAGCAGAGCAAAGCATCAATAATTCAGTATTTAAAAAAGCCATCATCAGACAGACCAAAAAACAAAGTTACGAGAATATTTTGGTATTTTGAAGACCAAAAAGAAAACCACTTTATATAAATAAAAACTAATGAAACTTTAACAAAAACTGCAGGTGTCTGACTGTATCTGGTGAATTTTTGGTTAAAACTTGTTTGTCCTTCATTCAGTGAAGTTACTCACAGAGGTCAGAGTACCCAGAAATTTTACTCCAGTAAATGCAATGATACTTTATAATAAAATTAGTAAAAATACTCGTGAAAGAAGATTTTGTTTTAAATAGTTACTCAAGTGTAAGAAGTTACTTCCTAACTAACAACCTAAAAATGTGAATAATCTTTTTTGAGTATCTTTATCACTATATTTCATAAAAATGCAGCTACATGCTACTTATTCTTACCTGGAGGTTGTTTAAGCTGTTCCTGATATTTACAGTGCAGATCTGCAGCATTCTGAGGTAACTCTTCTCTGACTGGACTAGCTCTTCGATGGCCATCATCTGTCTCTGAGCTTGTTTCTCTTTTGCTGCTGCTTCCTCCTCTTCCTTCTTCTTTTTGGCTTCCTCTACCAACCTCTCCTCTGACACCAAGGTTTCCTCTGAGAAAGTGTCCTCTGAGGGAAGTCTTAAATGTATTTGATGAGCACCTCCATCTGCAAGTTCTGAGGAATCAGTAGTTGGTTTAAGCACTAAATCTTCTGCTGTGTCCTCTTCAGAGCTAGCATTGTCATATTCAACTTGATTGTCCTTCTCTTTATTTCCACTTTCCTTTGTTTGATTTTTCTTGGCAACCTTCTTCACTGCACCCGAATAGCGAAGAGGAGTAGACGCTGATTTGTGGAGTTTGAAGGGCAATGTGTTTGGTCGACCGGACACTTCCATGACGGAGATCGCTGTCAAGAAAAAACACCATAAACTGTCTTAATCTATTTTATACACATTTTATTGTTGTCTTCAACATTTAAAAAAATAATAAAACACTTTTACTGGAGATTTCATAATCATTAAACAGATCCAAAAAGGATGCAACTTCAAAGACTAAATCTCATCTTTAAACAGACTGTAAAACTATTCAAAATTCATTAACAATGACAAACATGGATGTTCATATTCAGAACTTGCCATGTTTTCCTGAAATTAGCAGACTTACAGAAGCCCAATAGCGTCCAAATATTTGGCACAGTCAAAGAAAAGATAAAATACTACCTTTTACTAAATAAGTCACTGTGGATAGAAAGTCACTTCCAACTAATAATGAAATGAGACCTGTATTGGAAGTTGAACCAATGTCAAGAATCAGTTCAGCATAATAACCCAAGTCTTTTTAAATGACGGGTATCACAGTTCAGAACTACACTTCTCTACCAATCACTGTTGTTGGTGTGCAATCTTAATGCAACTGCAACTAAACAGAAATATTTTAGAAGCAAATTTATCAAGAAGACATTTTAAAACAGAGAGTAAGACATAGAATGGTCAGATAATTCTTCAGAAATAAAAGTTATACTGATACATTGTCACCAAGCTTTGTTGGAACAGCATATTAATGTTACGCTGCAGGAACAAGCATTTCTGTAACAGAGGGAACAAAAGTATCTCAAATATCTTGTTAATCAAGTAAGTGGGGAGCAATAACAGCATTAACAAGGAACACTGATGAAATGTAGTGTGTTGTTTTAGTGAACTTTAAAGCTACTGAGTTTTTAATTACTTTCAGCTGAAAGGCTAAGCAATAATTGTAAAACTGTATTTGGGCTTGTATTGTAATTGAAACAGGGACAAAAAACACTCAGACAGCACCCCTCTATCCATATGCTTTATGCTTTAGTAACTCTGAATCCAAGCTGTGTGCTCACAAAAAATCTAATATTTTTGGAGAACAGAGTGAGACAGAAAATAAATATGCCACCAGAAATCAGTCAATATGTCTAAATGTTGGACAAGAAGTCTGACTCCCAAAAAGTGCAGACGACTGAGTATTTCTCAGAAAATCACATATGAAAGCAGCCTCACATTCTCTGCTGTGTTTTCACAGCTGTGCCGTCTCAACAGCCCACATCAAAACCTGCATATTTACAACAAAATATGAAACAGCTGTATGCATGGTCTTCATCATTTTTGTAGAGAAGAAATATTGCAACACCAACAGATTTACAGATGGGGAGGCTGGCTGGACTGTGGACTTATTTTGCATAACATCTGTTTCACATCTACTTAATATATCACTAAGGCAGATCTTTAGTCATAATAAATCCACTTTCAATCATTTAGCTACTACCTTCTGAACGTGACAAAAGAAAGAAAAGTTAATGTAAATGTAACAATTACCTGATGATTTTTTTTTTTTTGCAATACAATCACAACTTATACGGATAATAATAATTCATTTGAAACAGACATTTGTTACTCAGTAACACAGCAGACGACAAGAGATAACGGGTCATTGTTTACTGGTGACTTCCCACAAGCATAAAGACAGTGGGGAGGTATTGTCATGGATACGCTTAACTTAAGCACCACTTGCTGTGCCACCAGGAGGCTGACGAGTTGCTTAAAGGGTGATAAATGCTGCCACCAGCATCACAGAATAGCTATTATGTGGTTCAGCTGGATGATCTGTGGTTTTGAGGGGATAAACCAGAGAGAAAATCGAGTCTTTGTGATTAAATTATGTTTGAGACAGAGGCAGCTCGTTAAAACATTCAATATCAGAGGATAGGCTTTGTTCCACTGTCAAAGTCACTTAACACAATTTATTTGATATCTAGGAATTTATCTTGCAAAACATTAATAATGTATAAACTAAATTATTGACAGCTACCTTTTGGAGACTTTTCAGAGCACATACCAAAGGAAAGAGATGATTTGGAATACTCCACAGTGAGCTTTAGAGTGTTATATGAGATCCTTTTGAGATCTTCCATCTCTACTTATTCATGCACCCATCTTGTCTGCATATTTTCAGCTTTGTTTTTGTGAACTATTTGAATTCACAGCTGACACGCAACAACGTCTCACATATTTTTGTTCAGTTTCTCTTGTTAATAGAAACAAAAATTAGACAAAACCTGCAAGTAACTTCCATCCATCCATCCATCCATTTTCTTACACCCTTCTTCCCTAATGGGGTCGGGAGGGTTGCTGGTGCCAATCTCCAGCTGCGTTCCGGGCGAGAGGCGGGGTACACCCTGGACAGGTCGCCAGTCTGTCGCAGTGCAAGTAACTTTTTATCAAGATATAGGAGCTTCTTTAAGTCAATAATTCATGAAAATTGATCAAAAATACAAGATCCACTGGCAGATTACTTCACTTACAATAAGACATTTTCACATGTTATAGGATATAACTTTTTCAAACATTACTTCACTACAAATTTATATACCGGTAATTTAACTAATCCTGTGACAATATCAATGTTCTTCCCAAATAACAATATAATGCTATGGTATTTCACTCTACTCTTAGCATGAATAAATCTCTATAACATAAAACAAGTAGATTTGAGCAATAAGATTTAACTTGTACTTCCCTTTTAACATTTATGCTACGACATCAAAAAGGCCCCGTGCCTCACCAACTCTTAGGTCCCTATTCTACTTCTGTATTTTGCAAAGTGCAATGAAAATGCTAAATAGTTGTGCTATTTTGTTGTGTTATATTTTTCAAATTATTTACACTTGGTGTCATCAAGCAAATGGATAATTCAATCACAAGTTTTATCTTCCACATTACATGAAGTCATGTCAACATGTGCAACTTCAACAACTTGTCTTAAAATTTTAGTAATTTAGTTTGCTGCCATCTAACATTTGAACTCATAAATGAATTTTATGATCTCAACAATATAATTAGCCAGATTTTAACATGTTTCAGATTCACTGAAAGTCCCAATATTTGCAGATTTGTTTCCGCAAGCTCTAAAGAAATGTAAAGGAAGCATGAACTGCTTGATTCATATGTAGCCAAGCAACCAACTAATGCTTTATTTAGTTTATTCTATGCTTTTTATTAAGTCTACAAAAATATTTCATAATAAAACAGGTATTTCTTAAAAAAATGTAAGGTCATTCAATTTAAATCTTGAATATCGAAGTATGGGGAATGAACTATTTCTATGAAGTTACAATCTAACTCACAATAATAAAACAGTAAATTATAAATAATAAAAAGGCCTTAAGCTGCACCAATAAAAGTCACCACCATCACCTGACAATAGCATGCTGTATAACAGAGACTATTACAAATACTAAGAGGTGGGGAGGCTATCATTACCTTCTGCAAAATCCTGAGTCAGCTGCAGTGAACTGAGATCTCCTCTTTTTATCCCGTTGTCCTCAGAATACTGAGCTGCAGAGGAGAGCCGCTGCTGCATGCAAAACACAGACACACCAGTGTAACTTTCTCCAGTGACTCACACACAGCAGGCTGCTGCTGGGCCTCATGTGGCAGGAGTGTGTGAGTGTGTATTTACGACAGGGTGGGAGTTAGGGGAAAAACCTCAGAGTGCAAAGAGAGGGGGATGGGAGTGGAAAGGAGGGTGGGATGGCTATTTTGTAGAGGAAATAGAGGGAGGGTGGCCACGCAAACACAAACACACACTCACACACACTCCTGCTGCAGAATAAGCTAAGTGACTGCAGCAGCTGTTCAGAGGAGGAACTACACTCACCAAAGCTAACAGCGATTGGCAGATCAGTCCTCTGGGGTGTGAAGGTCCAATCAGACAACTCGGGGAGAAGCTTTGTGGGACACTAAAAGGGGCCAATCAAGACAGAGCAGAGAAGAGATTGAAGTTTTCTTCTCACAGGAAACAAAAGCACGGTGGGAAATCCCATCCTCTTCCAATTGCAAAGGGATTGTCTGGATTTTCTGGTGGATGGAAACAAAAGAAGATTTAAGTCACTCCTCTTTTTTTGTCAGTAAAAATAAATTATTCAAAATATTGTTTCTAATTTATAAAAAAAATAATGAAGAGATTTTCAAGTAAATTTATTTTCATCAACAAAATTTCAAAAGCAGAAACATAAAAAGGCTTCTCCTGAAACTGATGCACATTAGAAGAAACATATTCAACAGTTCATCATTTGAATACAGTTCACTGTGAAAGCTGAGCTGCATCACATTTTGTTTAAATTTTGGCATTTTTACGTAAAACAAACATTAACGGCCATATTCTCATATGGATAACAAGAAGCACAACTTTACAGACTATGCTTGTTTATCTTGTGCTTAGAACAAATCAATGTATGGATGTGCCACAACTTTCTCCAGCAGAACAGAAACAAAACAGATTTATCTTTGGACCTCTACAGTCAGCAAACATTTTCCGTTACTACGGCTAGAAACTAGCAATCAGGTCAAAAAAATGGGCATGGTGAAGGACACAGACCTGAACCTTCAGAAACCCATAAAGACAGTTACAAAGTCAACTTTCTATCACCTGGACAACATTTCGAGGACAACATTCTGTTTTTATACATCACAAATCTGAAACAAACTTCCAGAAAACTGCAAAACTGCTGAAACACTTAGTTCATTTAATCAAGGATAAAAACCTGCCTGCTTAGGACTTCCTTTGATTAATAATTATGGGAATATTGATCAATACATTTGATGATCATCATTCTTGATTAATTTGATGATGGTATTCAACAAAATAAAAGGTTTATTGCTTGTTTTACAATTGTTGACTTCATTACGTTTCTATCATGTAAAACAAACTTGAAATGACAATTGATACAATGAGTCTATTAATTCTCTTGTCTTAAAATCTTTAAATAACCTTCAAATATTACTGCAAAAAATAATAATAAAATAAACGCAGTCAGTCAACGCAAGTCAGTTATTCCATGTGTTACTGAGCTCTGGGAAATAATTGGAATGTAGCAGCTTAAGGAAAGTCAGACAGAAGTGAGGCGTTCACCGCAGTCAGATGCTAAGGAATGAGGAAGAATAAAAGACAGGAACTAATCTTATTCAACAGATCGGCATGTCTGGGAGGAATCCTGCATGACTGTATTCTCTCATGACGTGACACCTTTTTCTACAGCTGAACTTGCTAAGCTTGTTGAACTCACATTGGATTGACGCAGCTAAAAATAGCAGTGGCAATAATTGCATCATTTTTGCCAAGTTAGCTAAAACATTGATCCCCTCAAAGTTCAGTGCTGCAGCAGCCTTACTGGCAGTGAGAAGATGATAACTTCACAACTTCCTTTACCTCACAGACTAGTGTTTCAACTTGAGTCATCAGCCAAATGTCCGTGGTAAAAGTTTCAGCCTCATCGGAAAGAATTTATTCTTAGAAGTGTCTTCACCAACTGAAAACTTGTTTAATTTACACTCTTTAGTTCCTCTTTAGTTGTAGACTCAAATTCTGACACAGTCTGTTGTTCAGCTTTCTTCCTCAAACTGCAATAAGAGCTGCACAAATCAACCCCAATCAACACAAAGACACCATAATGCAGCATGACTTTGCTCACTGTTTTCACACCATAGTGAGGATTCATCTGAATATGTGAACAGTTTGGTGCTGGATACAGCCAGACATGGCCTTGAATTGTATTATTTACAACAAAGGAGGTTGTTTCCGCAATGAAGAAAGATAGGATGTAAACAAATAACTGGAAATAATCTTCAGAACAATACAACAATTTAAATGTTTAGAATTTGAAAAAAAGTGGAGAAAATATGAATGACCTCACACATTTAGAACCAAGAACTGTCTGACCTGGAAATGTCTCAGGAGGAAAACCATTATGTTAACTATCAGCATCACATGTAACTTGATGTGTCCACAATATCAACTATTACCATATCCCACACACAAACTCATTTATTTTCCAGAATACTGATGAAGATTTCGTCAAATGTTTTTGCATTTTCTGCCCCAAACTGATTTGGCAAGACATATTAAAAATTTTGTAAACGTCAGCATTCTCGTTTCTGAAATATCTCTATACATCACAGGACGGAAGATAAAGAGCCAGTTATGTTATTGATATTGTTTCATACATTTCATGGAAAAAATGTTTTTGTTTTTTTTAAACTTTGAGTCTTTCTGTATATAAACTGTAAGAAAAATCTTATAGCTGGTCATTTAAGATGAAAAACTTTCTCTCCAAATCACGCAAGGGGCCTTTAATATTAAGTTAATCAGCCTCAAGGACTCAAGACTGGTTATTAAAACACAGAAAGAAATTGTTTACACTTGCTGTGTTGTTTCCTGCTTAGTATTTCTGGATAATGATATCTGCCAGCATGTACTCATTATAACTCCAAATAAGGTTCTTCATAGCGTAATATGTTTCCCAAAAAACGTAAGAAACGTTCAATCTAAATGTGAAACTGAAGTGACTTGCAAACCTATTCACACTCCTTGAAATATTTAATTTTGTCAGGTGTGATTTATAAGACAGTTGACTGTTCAGAAATTTGCTTAGAGGTATCAAAATGAATGATTACGAATACAAATGTCATACTAAGAATAATTTCCTTCTACTTGACTGTTAGGCACTATTTTGTGCTGCTTTATGACATTAATTCCCAACAAAAATGATGATTGTGGATTTATAATGACAAAATGTATAAAAGATTCAAGAGCAAAGCCCTGAACAACTGACATAGCCCACATTTAGAGTTTAATTGTAGACAACGGAATCCACAATGACAGTAAGCACTATAATAACACATAATTACAAATATGTGTGATTAGCTTCAGATGACTGTTTTTCTGTCATTTTAGCTTGGCCTTCAAAACCAAGAACAACATAAGGAAGAACTTCAGCATGTAAAGGACTGGAGAAGAGAAACAAAAATCACAAAGGCAAAACAAATCTAATGTTTTTGTCTACAACCTGAACAACCAGGAATTGTACATTTACAAAACAATGGTAAATTGTAAAAACGAATTCAGACCATTTACGAAAAAAAAGAAAAAACTATATCAAAAAAATATCAGTTGAAATAGCTTATAAGAAATATATATTTCGGTAACCAGCCAAAATGTACATGATATTTCATTAGATTGCATAGCATGTAAGCAGGAAGATCTATATTAACATATTTCTTACAATCACCTCTATTTTTGTTCTTTTTTTTAACTGTTATATTTCTACCACGCAGTTCATATGTCATGTATTTCACGATGCTAAATCAACCGTTCACTTACAATTATCTAAAAATGACTTTAAATGAGAGAAGACACAAACAGAAACATTGCAGTGTCGTAAAATGTCGAAGCTTTCTACTTCCACGGAGCACAGACTTTTTAGTGGCCCTTTAAAAATCCCCACAATAACATTAACGCAACGCGCAAAGAGCAATAAAAAGCTTAACGCTTCGTTTCGGTGAAGGTTGAGGATCGCCACGAACCGTCTGCTGCCTCACCTTCGAGTAAATAAATGCTGAAATAATAGAAAATGTGAAGAAAAGAGTTTTACCATGTTGTTATCTTGCTGTCATCGCGTATTTACGCCTGCTCAGATGTCAGAGAGGTTCTCCACGTTCCACCTGTTGTCAGAAGCAGCTCGTCAAAACACAAAAAGAACTGGATAAATCTACTTCCTTTTTACCTTACAAAATAAGAGTCCGCTCAAACCTTCACATCTGTGTAGTTTCAGAATAAAGCTCTTCTGAATTTTGTTTGTTTTTGCCAATCAGTTTGGAAATACAATTGACAAAACTGAACATCTATGATAACGTTTCTCTCATTTTGCTTTAAAAACTTTCTATGAAGTTTATCGTATATTGATATTCACTATTCTCTCATTTTTAATTATGTAACAAATGTGGTGAAATTTTCTGAAGGTGTGTAAATGTTTGCATTTAGATTGTAGCATAAAATAAATCTTAATTCAGTTAATCAAAACAGTCAACAACACTGCAGCATTGTGTTTTCTACAAGTCCCTTTTATTTTAAGTCTTCTCTTAAATAGGTCTAATCTTGCCTGAGAATAAACCCACAGTTAGACTACAGAGACCAGTATCAAATAGAAATCGTATTTGTCAGAAAAAAACTTGACCAAATATGCATTAAGATGATTTTTAATTGATTATTTGAATCTGTTAAAACAGAGATTTACTTATTTTCCTCTTATTTTCTCAGCTAAGGGGTATCTTGAGTGATTATAATATCAAATCTTGTGTTTTAGTAAAAAGATTAAATTGCTATTCGAAACAATATTACAGAATATGATTTGTCCTGCACCTCTCAATAATGTAGTTTTATTCCAAGTCATTAGAGGGCGACATCACCGTAGCGTCATCAGAATGAGCCAGGGGTGAAAGGGGAAGAGTTGGACTGAACCACATGTATGTTGTTGTGGTGTTGGCTGGATACATCGGAACTTGGTTTCCTCAAGTTACATCATTTCGGTGAGATGCACATTTGTATTTCCATTTATTAAAATGCTAAAGATGTTAGTTTTTATTCGGCGAGGTTACATTATGTATCCAATCCTCAAGCTAACACATCAAGTTCCATTTTCGGACACAAAGTATTTTGCTTGTAAACTCAGTCGTTTCTGGACCCTAATAAATCTTTGACATATTCTTTAGCTTGTTATTAATGAATTGTATTTATTTTATTATCAGTGACTTATGAAAAGAGAGCTTTGTCAACCGGTTTGAAACTGCTGAGCGCTAAGCTGCTATAGGATCACTTTGAGACAAAAATAAACTTACCCCCAATCTTTTTGATTGCAGCAAATGTTTTTGTGGCGTCATTTTATGAGGTTTCAGAGGCTTTCATTGAAAAAAGATTCAACATTTTCTGTGTTGTTAATGTACTGAGCTGTACTATGTAACTTATATACTAGAAATCAACTTCTAGTCTTTAATCTGACTCTGTAACATTTTTTATACAGTTGATAAAATCTGACTTAATACGTTTAAACAGATTGTTAGATCAGTAATTTTTTTTTAGCTAACTAATTAACTGGTTCTCATCATTTCAAACACATTACTTACGGTAAACAGATTGATGGAGAGATTTCAGAGCTCTTATGATGTTTCCCAGGTAGTTTTCTTCCTATCTAGTGGTTCTTGTAGGAAGGAGATGAAGAACTTCATTATCATAACTTTTGTTCATTTTTGTCACGTGTAACATATGAAATTATAAACTAATGGAACAAAATAAATTCACCAAATTTTTTTTGATTGATGGTGTGATCAGATAAAAATAAGTTTCTCATGTCAAATGTTTCAGTTTTTAACGTTTCACTGACATTTCAGGTTGTCTTGAGGTAAAATGAGGAATCTGAAGCTGCTGAAGAGCCTTCATAGCTCAGAGCTGCAGGGTCCTGGTTCTCCTCAGTGTTTCTCTGTGAGGTCAGACACCGGCTCTCTCCTCATCGCCTCTCAGTTCTCAGTCACAGAGTACGACCCACACACAGGCGAGGTGCAGTACTCCTAATTTCTGTATATTTTATTTATAAGACAGCAGAATTTCTTTGATCAGATTGATTATTTTCCTCCCTTTTTTCTTTTCCTATAGGTTGTCAGAGAAACTTCGTTAACAGCTGATGGTTATCTGCCAGAGGATGGCAGTGGAGTGGTGGTGGGACTGCAGGACCTCGCTGAGCTTCAGTCCGCATGTTTGGCCACAGCAGGCGGAGACGTCGTTCTCTTTAACCTCAACACAAGCCAGGTGTGTTTTGTTTTTACACCCATCTTTTTCAGACCACTACTTGATGTGTTTTAGGATTATGGTTAAAGGGAAAGGCGGTTAAACTTCAGAATGTTCCACAGTTGGAGTGTGTTGGCAGTGTGGACAGCGGTCTTACGTCTATGAGCTGGAGTCCTGATGAAGAACTCGTCATTCTTACAACTGGTCAGTATGTTACAGATATGTCACATATGAATAACACAGTTTAAAAGGAAATTAATGCGTAGAATGATTAAAATCTATAAAGGGACTTCAATATTTGAAATATGATGGCAATTTACTTCCTTTTTAATCTTTCTGTTTTTGGTTTCTTTTTTTTTTCTTGTCTGGATTTGATTGTTTATTTTGTGTGTTCTGTTAATTTTCCTTATACTAAAGCTATGAAGAGTGGAAATGGTTTATTTGCAACACATATAAGAGTAGGCACGTAAACTGATTCAGTCTAGAGCTTTTCTATTTATACAACACATATAAATTATTTCTATCTGACTTTTTTTAATGTCTGTAATGTGTGTCTGACTGTTTTAGATTAAATAAGCTAAAACTAAATCTTTGAAAAAAATCAGTTTATGCACTGATTGTCTGGAAAACGCTGCAATTCAGGTTGTCCACACATCCTTAAAAAATTCTTAAATTAATGTATCTAAAATTAAGACCTTAAAATATATTAAATTCATTTTAAAACATTTAAGTTGGACCTAAATATGCTAATCACAGGTCTTACATTTTGTCCTGGCAAAACAAGTCTTATATGTACATTTTCTTATTTTCTGTCACGTAAAAGTTTGAGCTGCACACAGGAATCTTCATTGGTTGTATGACTCCTCTATGTTTACAGTTTTTCAGTCTTAAATTTCAGCCAAGCTGGCATTTAAAGGTCTTAAAAAATCTTACATTTTACTGCTGAGACCTGCAGATATCTTGCAAGGGACTGGAAAACTTGAATGTTTAGATAAATTGGAAAAAAAAAAATTATGTTCCATTGCTTATATCTAAAAGTTTCATACTCACACAGAAATTCTTATCAGTGCTTTGAATAAATAAAAACAATAACAAACAACTGTCTTTGTCCACAGGACAGGAAACAATCATCATGATGACCAAAGATTTTGAGCCGGTTACTGAGGTTGGAATCCACCAAGATGATTTTGGTGAAGGTATCCTAGCTTCAGATTATCTGCCCTCAGAGTGTTCAGAGATTAACTGTACTAAATAAAATCTGCCTGGATTTAAGTTAGTTTCATTAATCATTTGTGTGTATGACTTTTTTTGTTGTTTGTTTTTTTTTAGTGATGACTTGTTTTGTGTATTATGTTTTATTTGAATATTTCTGATTGAAAACTGTATATCTACTTGGTTTGTTTTACAGGGAAGTTTATCACAGTGGGTTGGGGGAAGAAGGAGACTCAGTTTCATGGCTCAGAGGGAAAACAGGCAGCACAGAAGAAGATTCAGGTTGTTGATGATTCACTCAAACTTCAGACCTGCTTTAAAGATGAGATTTGATTGAACAAATGCTAAGTCTGTCCCGTTTACATGTTTTATCGCAGGATGTGCAGCCAGCCGTGGCCTGGGACGACCGCAGACCCAGAGTCACGTGGCGGGGAGATGGTCAGCTGTTTGCCGTTAGCGCCATCTGTCCCCAGACTGGAGCAAGGAAGGTCCGAGTCTGGAACAGAGAGGGCGTTCTGCAGGCCACCAGCGAGACCATCAATGGCCTGGAGCAGGCACTGTGCTGGAAGTGAGAACTCCTTAAAATTCACAATCTAAAGTTGTGTAAAAATTAAAAAAAATGTATTTCTTCTCCATGAATATCAAAGCTGTACGTCGTTTTTACAGCTTCATGTGTCGTTTCAGACCTTCAGGTAGCCTGATTGCCAGCTCTCAGAGACATCCCAACAAACACAGTGTTGTGTTCATGGAGAAGAACGGACTGCTTCACGGAGACTTCACACTACCATTCAGCAAAGACCAAGCCAAGGCATGGTTTTATTAAGTAAATTAATAACTTTTGATTAATGAATATTTGAGCTGACAACATTATTCTAATGCATGTGTCTTTAGGTGAAGGAGCTGGTGTGGAACAGCGACTCCACTGTTTTGGCTGTTTGGTTGGAAGATTTGACTGCTGGAGAGGATGGAAAAGTCAAGAGTTACAGTAAGCACAACACAGACATAAAAAAATTAAAATTTTCAAATAATAACATATATCTCTACATTTAGTATTGAGAGAGATGGAATTAACAAATTGAGTTTGATTGACTTCAGCCAGGCTGAGAAAAGGCTTTCAGATTGAAATCTTTCTATTGAACAGAAAAACAGGACACTTTTGTCACATTCGAATGCAGCTACTACTCTGCATTTCTGTGTACTTAACATCTCTTATATTCCTCTCTGTTTCTTCTTTCTGCAGTCCAGCTGTGGACGGTGGGAAACTACCACTGGTACCTGAAGCAGAGCCTGGACTTCGATGGAGACCCTCAGAAAGCTCCTGTCTGCTTCTGCTGGGACCCAGAACGCCCCCTACGCCTCCATATTGTGACCCACAGCTGGACGAGCGTCGCCTACGACTGGGGCTGGACAACAGAGCGAAGCCCTGGACTCGACGTGACTGATGACGCCAGCGTGGCTGTGATCGATGGAGGTGAATACGAAGAAAAGATTTTATTCCTAACCTTGTAGTTTCTATAACATGAGTTTAATGTTCTGTTCATTCTTTCAGAAAAAGTTCTGGTGACAACCTTCAGGCAGAGTGTGGTTCCCCCTCCCATGTGTTCATTCGAGCTCCAGCTGAAGTCACCAGTCAACCAGGTGACTTTCCTCTGTCAGACTGAACGGACCAATCAGATTGCTGTTTTCACCTCCAATGGACAGATCTCAGTGTTTGGAAAAGGTAAGTTGCAAAACTCTGGACTATTTTACAGTTTTTATATCATATTCAGTGTTTCATAGTGGCTCTCTAGTGAATTATGCCGTTTATTAAAGTGCTCCAGCAATGTCTATCTGCAGCAACAGACATTTCTGTAGAACTGCCAGCCTGAAGCATGGAAAATTAAACAGAATTAAGAAAATAAAAGCAAATTTTAAATCCTAATCAACCTGTGAGCTCAAATAACTGATTATTAGAAAACAATTTTGTATCTTCTGATAACGAGAAAATTAAGTTATGATGAGATGATGACCTTTTATTCCAAAACATGAGATGACATTCCCTTTTTCTTGAAAAACACTGAAAATATATTTATAGAATGACGTCTATACTTCTATATCAAAATACATTTTGTTTTAGGTTGGGTTTTTTAGATTTTTTTTTCTAGCTGATGTTTTATATGTACGTCATGTGTTTATGTAAATCCAGTTACAAAGGAAGATTTGGATAAAACTGCAGATGGGTTCAGCATTTTGTCCCGTCCTCTTGTCCTCCAGAAATCTTTCAGGTAATTTAAGAAACCCGGTTGTTCTGACACATTTCTGCTCCTCATTCTTTCTTGAAAAAAGAAGTCAACTCTTGTTTTGACATGACATGTCCTTCAGATTGACGGCTCCTCAGGACGATCCCCTTGGCCTGCGGCAGGTGCTGTGGATACAGGAGGAACTTTTTTTTGTCGTCACTTCTGGTGTTGTGCCCAACACCTCCACCCTGTTGATGCTTCATCCTGCGCAGGACGCCTTGGACACACTGGCTGTTCGGTCTGCAGACTTTGAATCCTCCTTCAACACTGTTAAAAAATATTCAGAATGAATTTTCAAATTACTTTTCGTTTTTACTTTTCATGCTGGTTTTCATCCTCAGGTCTCAGGTGGAGGTTGAAGGTGTTGTGATCAGTACGGTTCACTGCTCTCAGACTGGGACTGTGGCTCTGCAGCTGGAGGATGGACAAATAAGGAAACTCCTCTGGGGTGAGAAAACAAAATATTATCTGCTTCTTTTGATTTTTATGCTTCTATTCCACTGATAATTACAGCCTATGGAGAAACTGCATCTGTAACTTGTATTTTCTTATTTAATCATTACTGTCGATTTTTATGAGACGCACTGAAACTTGTATGGAAACATATATTAGAGGTGCTTAAAATGTATTTTCTGTAAAATATTTTCTTTTTTTTTTTGTTTGCAGATTGTCCTGAGGTGTCAGTGGAAGACTGGTGTGACTCCAGCGGCTGCAGCATCAACTTTCCTGTTTCCTGCATCCAAACGGCTCTCTGCTGCATAAGTGGAACGGTACAAACACAACACAGGCTGCTTTACTTGTTTTATATTCATTTAGCATTTATTAATATTTATTGATGATTGCATCCTTTGCAATAATAAGTTAGAGTATTTCTAATAAAACCTGGAAAATTCTTCAGGTTTTTGATATGTATGGAAAAATAAAAGGGAAAATATTTAAAGACTTTGTTTTGTTTGTTTTTTCCCATCCTATTTTACAAGTTACATTCAAAACGTACAAATACTAATTACTGTTACTAATGAATACTTACTTATGAAAAACCTAAATATTATTGTTATTATATTTATATTTAAAAGCAGTTGGGTATTTATGGCCTTAACCAAAGTTATAAAGACCCATTGTGGAGGATTCAGAGAGCTGCAGGTTGCAGACCCCTGATATATTCTCTTCCTTGTCTGTAATCACAATCTGAATAGTTTAGAAACATAAACACCATAAATTCACTGTAATGTGAATTTTTATTTCTCTTTGAAAACCTGGGTAGAACTGTGAGAAATTTGAAAAGTTTCGAACTTTGGTTTGAAAACTGTGCTGGTCTTAATGATACTGTTTTCTTTGCTTTGTGTTTGCAGGAATACCTGCTTGGCCTCACAGACAGATCCCACCTGTACGCTGGAGACACAGAGGTGCAAAGTCAACGTGGTTTATTTCTGTTCAGTTGCCGTTTTTTCTTTTTTAGCATTAAAATTTTTATAAAATCTTCTTTGTCCTCAGCTTGCGTCCAACGTTAGCTCCTTTGCCGTTTGTGACGACTTCCTCCTCATCACCACTCACTCTCACACCTGCCGCTGCCTCCAGCTGAGCACACTCACCCTCAAAGGTGCAAAAAAACCAAACAGACAAAATGCTATGAGACACCAGAAGTGATCGTCATCCACTAAATGGTGATTTCTTTTCCCTCATGAAATGAAAAGTAAAAATCGTCTTCCTGCAGGTCTGCAGGTGGCTTTGTCCTCTGATGGAGGTCAGAACGATGAGACGCTTCGGCGAGTGGAGCGAGGCTCCAGGATCGTGACTGTGGTCCCTCAGGACACCAGAGTGATTCTACAGGTCAGCTCAGTTTATATTGACAGAAAACTCAGAATTTCCTACAAATGTGCCTTTCTGGGAGGTTTTTCCAAAATCTCTAATTAAAAAACTTTTAAAAATGTGATTATTGTGTTTTCAGATGCCTCGGGGAAATCTGGAGACCATTCATCACAGAGCGCTGGTTCTGGCTCAGTTAAGGAAGTGGTTAGATGGGTGAGTTTAATATCCTTCTAGTTCCATTTAGATTTGTTGCATATTGCTTAATTGAATCATTTTGTAGACCAAAAGATTTCCACTCAAGGAACATTTTCCAGGATCAAGGATAGTTTTCTGCACCATTCTTTTCATCCCTGGTCTAGCTTTCACTGCATGTTTAAAAACTAATAACATTGTTAAAATGTTGATTTTAACAGCGGCCACTCCCGTCCATCATCATTTTAGCATTTAATTTTCAAGAGTGATTTTTTTATTAATCTAGCTGTTGTTTTATTCACAGCTTCAGATTCAGAGAGGCATTTGAGTGTATGAGGAAGTTAAGGATCAACCTAAACCTCATTTACGACCACAATCCAAAGGTATGTATGGATGTTATAGAGAAGTGTCTCTAAAAATACTAGGGAAACAAAAGTTATGTATATTTTGTGGAACATCATGAATTACATGAAAAATTAAAAGTTTTTTTTAGGTGATTTTAATGGGATTTTCCAGCTTCAGGACAAAGATCTTTCAGTGGTTTCTTGTTTATAACAGTTTTACCCTTAACATCAATATATAGAGACAAAAATGAAATAGTTTAATGTTGCTGGTAGCTTTTTGTCATAATAGGTATAGTCTAAGAAGAAAATGTAAATTTTTAAAACCGTTAATAACATGTCCTACTTTTCTGATTGTTTCTTCTCCAGGTTTTTTTGGAAAATGTTGAAACCTTCATTACACAACTCAACTCCATTAACCACATTAACCTCTTCCTCACTGAGCTCAAGTAAGGTGTTTATAAAGAGAAGCTCGTCACTTTGAGGGAAAATCTTCTCTTTTATGACGTAGATATTATTCTTTCCTGTTGTGCATAGAGAAGAAGATACGACCTGCACCATGTACCCCCGCCCAGAGAGCAGCCCACTGCAGAGCCAGGTTGTGTCAGGCCAGAAAAAGGTTGACATTGTTTGTGATGCTTTACGGAAAGCCATGGAGGCAATGGATGCAAACAAGTCAGTGATGTTTCAGTTTTCTGGCAATTTGTTGATTGTTACTGTTAGGAGAGCTAACAGTAGGAGGGCAATTGAGCAAATCAATATGGAAAGTAAAAAATATTAATTTATTATTAGTTGCTTTACAACAAGTATGTTTTTAAAATGTGTCAGTGTTGTAAAAATATTTCAGATTTTCATGGTTAAAAAAGCAAATATTACATTAAAGTAATTAGCATGTGTAAAGAAACGCATAAAATATATTTTTTGCTTCATGTTCAAATATTTTCTCTTTAAAGGTTCTGTCTGTCCATACTGACTTCTCACGTGAAGAAGACCGTTCCTGAGCTCGAGATCGCTCTGCAGAAAGTGCATGAGCTGCGAGGTGAGCTGTACTTACTGATAATCTGCAGGATATAAGGTATATGTAGATTTTCATAAGTTGTTTTTCAATTATTTCACTATGAAAAGATGTGTTTGTGTACTTTTAGAAAAACCACCTGAAGCTCCAGGAGCTGTAAGCGCTGAAGAGGCCCTAAAGTACCTCCTCTTCCTCGTCAATGTCAACGATCTGTACGAACACTCACTCGGGACGTACGACTTTGACCTTGTTCTCATGGTGGCTGAAAAATCCCAGAAGGTACGAGACGTCACTGGAAATATTACTCTGAATACAAATGATAGATGATCCGTGTCCATATGAATCATAGTTGTTTTTCTAACATAGTTTACAATTAAGATAACTGATTTTTGTAGCTTTCAAATAGTTTCAAATAAACAACTTTGTTGTGAGAATTTATTTTAGATAATAAAGATGCAATAAGTTAATAATCTAATAAGTTCCCTTAAACAATTTAGGATAGGGCTATGGGCTGTACAAAACATGTTTGCTGCATTTATTTTTATATAAAATCATTCTTAAATAGTGAGATTTTAGCTGTTTGAAGGCCTCTTGTCACTTTAAATCCAAATAAGATGCTAGGTAACACCACAAATCAGTGCTTTCTGATTTGTGACATTACATTGCAAAAGTTTTTGAAACGGCTCGTTTTTCAGACGTCAAAATACAAAAACTTATTACCAAAATCTGCTCGGGTGTTTTTTTAAGCACTTGGTGTGTTTTTAGAGACACCAAATGAAGGTGTAAAAATACTCATAATGTGAATTTTGCATAATAGATCTCCTTTAATCTACTTCACCCAGCTAAGCAAAAACAAACATAGTAATTAACCCAGAAAGTTTTTGTTTTTCTTTATCAAAAAAATAATGTGAAGAAAAACATTTTAAGGTTCTTATATGTTAAAGTTTTTCTTCTCAATCTTTTCAGGATCCAAAAGAGTATCTTCCTTTCCTCAACATGCTGAAGAGCCTGGAGCCAAACTACCAACGCTACACCATCGACAAACACCTAAAACGCTACAGGAAGGCTTTGGTGCATCTCAGCAAGTCTGGTCAGTGAGCTTCTACTGGACAGTCTGATTTAATCTGGAAACATGCTTGGAGGTTATGATGGTTATTTCTGGCCTGGATATTGTTTCTTTTGCTCAGGAGAGGAACATTTCAGTGAAGTTCTGCAGCTGGTGAAGGAGCAGAAACTCTTCAGTGAAGCTCTGCGGTTGTACACAGCAGATAGTCCTCAGTACAAGGTGAGCTGTTGTGAATTAAATCCCTTCACTAATTCACATTTCTCAGCAGTTTTGACATCTAACTAGAGCAAGTCAGTACTGAGTGATTTGAGTCTTTTTGCCTTCAGCTTGTGAGCTCGGCATATGCTGAGCACCTGGTGGAGCAGCAACAGGCCGAGCAGGCCGGCTTGTTGCTGTGGCGATGCGGCGAGCCAGCCAGAGCGCTGCAGGCTTTCACCAGCTGCTCCAGTTGGAGAAACGCCATCTGTGTGGCACAGCAGATACCGCTACCGCCGGATCAGTTAGCTCTGCTGGCCAGAGACTTGGCAGGTAACCATGACAACGTGTAGTCTGACTGACGCAGTGCCACTCAGACGTTGGTACACAAATAGAAGAAAAAGGAATTTCATGTGACTTACACTTTTAATGGTTAGTTTGAAGTGTTCTTTTTTTCTGAACAGAATAATTATACAGCTTTGAAAAGGAGAACTAGATGCATATTAGAATATTTTAGTTTTCTTTTAATCCAAACAAGATCAAAATTATACATTCAGACCAAAATATGCTTTTATTTAGTTGCAGAGAAAACATACAATTGTTAATGACATCAACAAGCTTTTGTAATAATTCTGGCTGGATTTTTTTGATTGCAGAATTATTCTTGAGAATTAGGGATATTGTGTTATATTTTTGTAACTTTTATTCAAATTTTTTATCAGCACAGCATCTGCAATGAGGATGAGATTAAGATTACAGTCACTAGAATTCATGTCAGATCAGAGAGAGAATCATGAAAGTTGTAAATCTATCAAATATGTTATTGACTATCAGAGTTTTCATTCATGGTACCTGAAACATTCTTAATAATGCATCCATGCAATTGTTTGATATTGTGTTCAGTTCTAGTTCCTTGGCACAAAATGATTCAAGTGAAGGATTTGTTGTTAGTCTGTGTTATCCATTACAAAACCAGTTCTAATGTGTATGTTGTCATTTTTCTTCTGCTGGGACAACTGGTTCTGTCCAAGTTTCAACCATCTGACCCAAACTCTGACTTTAACAGGAAAAAAATTGTTAGAGTGACCAGAAACATGGGGAAATGTCAGTATCACTTAGGGCTGTTGTAAACTAATATTTTATTAATCGAGTAATCTATTGATTATTCTTACAATTAATCGAGTAATCGGAAAAAAAATAAAATAAAATAAAATATTGGTAAATCTGGCATAACAGTGGTGTTACTATCGGATATCAGTATCAGTCCAATTTTTCATTTTTGAGCATCCCTAACAGTTACTTTTTGGTAGTTTAGAAAACTAACCTGTAACAATAATATCTCACTTTCTAAGTTAACCTGAAGAAAAGTTATACAAAGACCTGAAATTATATTCAATTTAATAATAAAGAGGCAGGCTCACAAATATGCTTATAAAAAATGTCTATGATCCAGCTTTTAGTTTATGTATTCATCTTCAGTCAGTTTAATAGATGAACTCTCAACTTGCCCCATACTTGTCAAGCTTTGGGTTTGAGAATACGGGACATGTCGCCTGGAGTTGGGGGGCTTTGGGTGGTGAGGGTTGGGGCAGGCGAGTGAACGAACGTAAGTCCAGGGACCGGTAGACCAGGGCAGGACCGTAAGAACGGGGGGAGGAATTACAAATTTCTCTGTAAGCTAAAAACTAGATGGTTGAAACTTGGACAATAATCCCAAACTTACATTTGGACTAGTTTTGGTCATCTTTGAACCACAGAAATTTGGCTTCATGAAATTCTGATGAAGATTTTTCTTCCTTCTGTCACAGAGAAGCTGACCGAGCAGAGGCGGTGCTCAGAAGCTGCTCTGCTTTTGGACCAGTACGCCAAAGTAAGATTTCACTTAGAAAAATTTGCATTTCCTGTGAAGATGCAGTGTGAATGCATCTTCACTAAAATATTTTTAGTGAAAATTACAGAAGCATTTGAGGTCCACTGTAGAAGACTTGCAGACATTTAAGAAATAGACAGAAGCAGCCAAATAAAGCATAATCTAAACTGAGCTAAAAGGCTATACTTCTAATGACAGCCTATAGGTTAGGATTAACATTTTGACCTACAGTATTATACTAAGGGTGGATTAGGGTTAGATTGGGAACCTTCAGAGTTAGTTTTTTTGTTTGTTTTGCTTTTATTTTTTTTGTGAAGACTGAGGATAATGCGAGCAAAATCTTGAAGAAGGATTTCATGAAATATGTAAAAGACACGAAAAGCTCAAGTAAACAAAAGTAGTTGACCGATTTGACTACATTCTAAACTTTGAAATTTGTTTCTTGCTGAAAATACGTGGAAGTAGTTAGTTGTGAAAGAGCACAAAGTTTTTAGCAGAATTTTTCAGAAATTATGGGATGTTGTATTCATTTCAATGGGGCCAAAAACAGTCACAAAAAGCTGAATATTTCCTAAACCGTATTAATACTAAAAGACATAACCGTAATGTCCTGAATGATCAAAATATGGTATAAGTTGAATGGTTGAAATAGCAGCACAATGCAAGCCAAAGTAGTTAAGTGGTGAAAAGTGAAAGGGAAACAGTGGAGTACTCTTCTAACAAAGTAAAATGACTTCTCAACTGAGGCTGCTTTATGGACTCATTATAAACATTTTTATTTTTTGTTTCAAACAGGATTGTGAAGAAGCCATCTTGGCTCTAATCACTGGTGCAGTCTGGGAGGAGGCGCTCAGACTGGTCTGTAAACAAACTCATCTCTTTGTCAAAGTGAATATTTTTTTTCTTTTTGAGTTGTGTGGCATTAAAATCTATATTTTTTCTTACTGAAGATTTATGTGCACAACAGACAGGATATCACTGAAACCAACCTGAAACCTGCTCTGTTAGAAGGTAAGATGAAAGGCAGAACAGTGATTGTCTCGTGTTGTATAAAAAGGTTTATGAATCATGCTGAGGGTAGTTGGAGGAAATGTTTTGTTTTTGTTCTCCACAGCTGTGAACTCTCAAACAGGGTTCTTGGAGGCTCAGGTTGTAACATTTAATCGGCACCGGAGCCGTTTGGCTGTGGTTCGAGAGCAGAAAGAAAAGGCCAGACTGGATATGCTCGGTGAGAAAAACTGTGATAAATCCATTTCATTCCATCTAAATGTATTTAAACATTTGATTCTAGTTGTGTTTTAAACCATTTATGTTTCTTGTTAGATGAAGAAGGTCCAGACTGCCCTGATGCTGAGCTTTACTCTGAAGCTAGCAGTGTGTTGACCGCATCTAAATACTCCCAGAGTAACTCCCGGATCTCCTCGTAAGGGGCACACACATAAAGAAATACATTAAGTTAATATTTATATTGTTTTTGGTTTCAGTGTTTGGATTTCTCTTGCAGAAGGTCGTCAAAAAACCGCCGGAAAGCAGAGAGGAAGAAGCTGAGTCTGAAGGAAGGAAGCCCAATGGAGGACAGAGCACTAATGCACGCTCTGAGTGAAATCATCACCACTGTAGACAAGATGAGAGGTACAAACAAGTCTTTATTTTACATGTTGTCCTCCTTCAAATGCAGCCTGCTTAGGTGCAGATTTTTGTGTCTAATACAAAACCAGAATCATTTATGCTGTCTAAAAGCATTTGAACTGATCAGGCTTTTTACATCAGGATTAAACATGATTGTTTGTTTCAATGAAATGTCATACATATTTCTAATTAAAATAATTGTGCTGTAGGTTTCTCATAACAGGTTCAGAATCTAACAAAATATGTGGAGATTAAATGCATTAAAACAAGAATGCCAATTACAATGAAATTCATACTAAAATATATCAAACATATGCTGTTCTGTTTTCATTGTTTGATCCTTTTCCAGACCAAAACAAAAGTGTGAATCTTCCATTTTGATGCATTTTATAAATGAGGAAGAAAACAAATGTTTCATATTAGTGGCTTGGGGAAAAATTGGATGATTTTGGTCACAAACCAGAGCTGAAAAACAACATCTTAAGTTGACAAAGTTCAATTTAACTGGCTTGAGTTAATATTAAGTAAGGTAAAAAGGTAGGTAAGTTGATAATATCCCTAAATTATATTTTTAAAGGGTAAGTCTCAAATTTAACCTGCTGCAGTTTGCATTGGACATGCTGCAGTAAATAAAGCAGTAAGAAGTTCTGGTGAAAGATAAATCTGTCCCTCCATCCTCCACAGAGGAGATCCACAGCCTCCTTAAGGCCTTGGTGCTGTTCCAGTTTGATAAACAGGCCGGGAAGCTGCAGCTGGCCTATGAAGAAGCCCTGCAGACGATGGAGGGAGCGGTTCCTGAGGTGTGGCCTGAAGGCCTGCTGAGCAGCAACGCTCCGGTAAATATAACACCCTCTTCAAAATCCTTCACTCATAATATGGTCTTTTTATATTTCTGTTAGGCACCAACATTTTAAAGTTTATTAAAGGTTTTATCTAAATGATTGGATTCAAGATCCTAAATAAATAATTTGCCTACCAAAGCATCAAAAATGGTTGTATTAAATTCTTCAGTTAATCTGTTTTTTCAATTTTTTCCATTTGCATCCATGTCTACAAAATTTGTTAATCATGTATTAACTTGCTGCTGTGACGCCTGAATAAGGGATATTTCTATTCTATTTCTGTACTTTTTTTTTGATTAAAGGTAAAACATCAAACAGTTGATATGGCTAAAATGTGATGTTGATTGAGTGAACTATAATCAATATTAATAACTAATAAGAAGGCAGAACTGTTTGCACAAATTTTCTAAACATAAATTTTGCTTTTTGACATTTTTTAACTCTAAAGGTAACTGGTCCGAACTCCACAGCAAACAGCATCATGGCTTCTTTCCACCAGCAGCAGCAGCAGAAACCTGCAGCATCTCAACTAGGTCGGTACAGTTTGTGGTTTTAAAATTTGCGTTTTTTTTATTTTTTTTATCTCCACCTCTTAACTCCTGTTGCCTTCAAAGTAATGCTCAAACCCTATTTCATATTTTATTTTTTTGTTTAAGGTTAGCATAGTCTGGAATTTAATTTTTATTACATTTTATTGATGACCTTTAGTTTCTGATTTGTCACATCAGAACTTGATGTAAAAAACTTAAACTTTAAAAAAAGACCCAAAGTTCTTGGTTTGGTTTGGATGAGATGCCAAACAAAGTATTGAAATTCTTTCCTTTTGAATAATTAAAAATCATGCTATAACTGATCACAAACTGTGATTTGAAAGGTTTGTGTTTAATCCAGGTTAATCCTATACAGATTTATTTAAATATTTTTGATTTTAACTGATCTAAGTTTGTGCAAATTCTAAAAAAACAAAATGGCTTTTTATCTCTACTGAACTGGAAAAAAAACTCTAGCCCTGGATTGTTAAATAATCTGTGACATGAAAGCAAACCAGGTGAATATTTTTAACTCGAATGTCTTCAATCTTGTGAAAAATTGCCAGAATATTCTCTAAACCAAGTCTTGATATATCTAGATATTGTTGAAATATAAAGAGGAATTTGCTATGCTGTCTTTTTAGAGATGTGTGCCAGATCTGCAAATTGGAGAAGTGCTAATAAATGAATATATATATATAAATATATATATTTATTTATTTATTTTTTTTCAGATCCTGAGGTCCCAACAGCACCAAAGATGAGAAACGGTGTCAAGTGGAAACTCACTGTTCTTAAATAAACAAATAACGTGATATTGTTTGATTTTTTTTTTTTTAAACTGTAAAGTACGATTTCAGTTGTATGATAAAGATTCACTTAACATCTTCTGATACTGAATCGATTTCTTTTTTCATAGAAATAAAACCATTTATCTCCATTCGTAGAGTTATAGATATAGTGCTGCTCCACAGCAGGTCATTAAAAAAAAGTAGAATGTTGCCCGCCTGCTCTGCCCTGATAATTATATTTTCAAAAATAGACTCTAATGCTAAATCCAGTGAGTTTTGGTGTCTCTGAACCAAGACCTGCTTTGCTCTCAGACCCGTTTTGCTCGTTTGCCAGCGGCCGCAGCACGCCGCTGGTTGATGGTGCGGATGCGGATTTTCCTCATACGTAGATGCCGCAGCCATCGCTGCAGGTCCTTGGGAAGTTTCCCCCCCTTTGCCAGAATGTCCATTGCTCTCCGTCTGGGTGTCTTGGTCAGGTTGAAGTCGCAGATTGTGGGGAAGTGGTCGTACATAACGTAACATGTACGGGAGGAAGGGATGTAGCCTTTAGCGCTGACCGTCAGGCGGTACTCACCTGGATTCAGCAGGCGCCAGTAGTCGCCATCAACCACTGCAGCAGGGAAGACCAGGCATAAAGCTCAGCATGATAAAAGCAAAAAATAAAAAAAAAACTGCTGCACGAGAAAAATATTATTTAAGCTTTAATCACTTCTATATAGACTAGAAATGCACAATATTTTACTAAGTATTTGTATCTAGTTTCTAGTGCAAATATCTTAAAACACTTGAAATAAGACAAACCTAACTTACAAGTAACATTTCAGCAGAATAGGAGCTTGTTTTAAGTCAATAATTTCTTAATATTGATGAAAATGTACTTGTTGCACTGACGGATTATCTCATAACATGGGAAAATGTCTTATTATAAAGTAAATAATGTTAGTGGAACTAGTGCTTCAGATTTATCTAATTAATGAAGGTAGAAGATGAACATAAATTCCCACATTCTGCTTTTGATCAAATACAGTAATTGTAACGCAACACTGAAAATAATAAAGAAGTTACAAAACACAAAGTAAAACAATAAGAAAAGAAAATATAATTTTGTTAAACAAAAGTTAGAACCCATTAATCTGGGTCTGAAGTGGAGAGATCATCTCAAGATGAAAGGTCAAAGGTGCCTATCTCTGTAAAGCTCCAGTTATGTTAAATGTCATTACTGACAGCAGGAGTACCAACTGTTCTAACTCTAGAGGGCGCTGCGTATAAAAAAAAAATTGAACCTGATCTGATGTGATGATCGATGTCTTGGACTTTGATGATGGCGTCTGCTATTCCCACCCCGGTGTCTTTGTCCCGTATCACACCCTTAATTCCACGATGGATCTGAACATTCAAATGAGAAATTTACAGTTTTCTGTAGGCTAAAGTCCTAAGGCATTACACTGATACACAGATTATTTTTTAGAATGTAAAATCAATATACAAATCTCAAGAAGCCAGGAAGATGTGGAGAGTTTCCAATGAAATAACTGCAGTTCTGAGGCTCCATATGAAAGTTACTGACACAAACATGCAGTTTGTAGTGGCATTGTAATAGCTCCCTTTTTAAATTTACAGTTTGCAGTTAAGGAATATCCTGGAAAAGACAAATAGGAAGAAAAATAATAACCAAAAGCAACAAAAATGACTGAAGCCTTCTGACCTGCTCCATGTAAACCAGCAGAGACTCTCTGTTGTTCTCCCACTCGATGGGAAGTTCGCTGGCGTGAGGAAACTTATCGCAGGACAACTCCACGGTTACCTCGAAGCAGTTGGTGTGCAGGTAGCTGAAATCATTCATACCTGCAAGAACAGAAAACATCATGTCCAAGTGTCAGAATAAGTCATTTCAGTTTCAGCTACAAAAAGATATATTGATAAGGATTTAAAATTATTGTCAAAATTATTGTTGCATTATATTAAATTGTATATTCAACTAAAATCCAACTAAACATGGGTTCTTACTTCCGGGTACGTTGTGCCAGTCGGCCCCATTGATGATGTTGTTGTATCTGAGGAAGTCCTTGTTGTGGCATGGCCTTCGGTCTGGGTTGGACATCACCTGGTTTGATCAGACAACAACTTTCTTCAGTCACTTCCCAGAGGAGGATGTTAGAGCAGGGAAAAGTGAGAGAGACCTGATTGGTGCTGGCATACGCTGCAGCCAGCCAGCGGAAGAAGCTCTCATCAGGGGTGGGTGTGTGTTCGCGCGGTGCCCAGTCCCGGGTCATATCGTACGGGTAGGTGACGACCAGTTCTCCTCCATGGAGGTTTGCACCCAGAGCAAAGGGGATGTTCTGCATCCACCTGATCACAGCTCGAGTTTCAGGTGCAACCTATTAAAGAAAAAAACATCATTCATGCTAGCTAATTGTGCAAGTTAGCACTGCTGTATTGCAACAACACATTCCTGAGTTCAAATACCTTTCTTCAATGGCTTACTAGGGACATTGTTGATAGAAAAAACAAAACAGAAGTACATTACAGCCAAAATATATCAGAAATGTTCTAAAACTTGGACATTTCTGAGTTTGAAAAGCTGAAAATTTGCTAGAAAGAAAACTCAGAATTTTTTTAGATTAATCTCAGAAATATAAACTTGAATATAAAACTTTTTCTAGCAAATTTTCTAAGATTAATATAAACATTTCCTTGATTTTTTTTTTTTTACTCAAAAAGTTTTTTGAGTTTTTTGTCAGAAATGTAGGATTTTTTTATCTAGAATCTATAAGAATGTGAAGAAAAACTTTTGACAAATGGTATAATAGGAGTTTGACGGTTCGATGCTACAACACAGCAGATTTATAGAAATGCATTACCTCAACACCTCTACAAGTTCTGAAGAAAGTTCTAAAGTTTTAAATGTAAGCCAAGAGCATTGGCTTAATCTTACTCAGTTCATTTTCATGTAAAAATGAAAGTGATGTACAAGTTTTGGCGAGTTTGTTCGTGCAAACTAGATGAAGTTTTTGAAACAAAAATGAGATCTCTGCATTTCTTACAAAAGCCTCTTCAGAGGTGTATTGTTCAGGGATGGGGACCAAAGGAAAAGGATTCTGTTCTGTTTGAAGCTCTTTTTAAGCTCAGAATGAGAACATTAAATCGGGATTTCTGGCACCTTCTTAAAGGCCATCTCGTATCCATCGGGGTTCATGGAGGGCAAAAGGTGTATGCGAGTCTCTTTGACCAGATGGACGATCCGCTGGTTTCCTCGTTTGTACTCTTGGCACATGTACTGCATCAGGTTGAGCAGAAGCTCCCGACCCAGCACCTCATTCCCATGCATCCCTGCAACGTACCGAAACTCTGGTTCTCCTGCAACGAGTGGCAAAACATACATGCAAAATTAAGAACATTGCTCTTTTCTTTTCCCTTAAGAAACTGAAATCCACTGTGGCATTTCTTTTCCTCTATTTTCTGTCTGAGTATTTAATCAGCCTTCCTCAGCTCGACATTGATTGCTTCTCTGACGTGTTTTTTTTTTTTTTTTAGGGGAAAATCTCTCCCAGCCTAAATGGGCCAAAAAAAACATTTGTACATCTCAGAGCAAATATAGAGGAACTCCAGGCAGAGCAGCTTTAGGTTTACCACTGTGCTTGACTTGACTGTGGAGATACAACCTCAGTATATAGCAAATGTTTGTCCATGATTAATTTAATCTGGTCAGAAAGGAGCTGCAGGGCTCTGACTTTAAAAATACTTTCTGCAGGTTTCACCAACTCAAATTTAAGACTTTTTAAGACCATTATCAAAGGTATATTATATGTATCTCCACAGAAATGTATAAACTGTGTCCAGGCAAGCAGCAACAGGTTTGTACTTAGCCATGAAACAAAACAGTAAGCTAGCTAGAAACAGGATCTTAGCAGTGAGATTCTATAGCCTTGAGTCACAGAACGCAATTAAGATTTCTGCGAGACAGAAAAATCTTGAAAAAAACAATACAAAGCATTTACAAAATTAAATACTCCTGCCAAGCCAAAATTTAAGACCAATTTACTTTTTTAAATTAATCTGACATTTTAAGAATGTGTGAAGAAAAAAATAACTGCAATATAAATAAAACCTGTTTGATTTTAGCTGACAAAATCTCCAACCAGGTTTGACTGATGTTAGCGAATCTGGACCATATTTTGGAAAAACGTTTGCAACCCATAAGCTCACCCAGTTCATGTTTTCCAGGATTGTCTGAGATCTCCATGACGTAAAGCTTCAGATCCTTGTAGCTTTTCCCGATGCTGTAAATACGTGTGATGTTGGGGCATTCGTCATGCACAGACTTCATCAACTGGTAAAGAAAGTAATTGTAAATTTAACCACATACTGTCTGAGAGAGACAGAAAATTGATTTACAAAAGCATGAAAAGAGCAGTAAGTCAGAAAAAAATACCTAATTGCAACATGGAAGTTGAAAAATGGTAAATTCTTGAAATAATTTCCAAAGGTCAGGAAAAGTTTGGTCAGGTGGGTTAAAATGATGACTTAGAAAAAGTGGGATGTTGTAACATGTTTGATAGAAAATAATTTATAGAAAAATTATGCAGTGGACAACATCTGTTTCTTTTACAAACTTTTTCCAGCAACAAAGTGAGTTACCTGGAGGTGTGTGACCATTACCCCTGATTTTGGCTTTTGTTTTCTTTCATTTCACAGAAACCCAAAAAATAAAAAATATACATATGAAGCATTAAATGAGTAAAATGACCATCACTGAACAGGAAGAAAACACTTTCAAACCGCTGAACCCAATTTTCCTCATGTTAATTTTTTTATGTGTGTGTGTGTGTGTAGATTGCATGAGTTTTGTCATAATTAAGGAGATGTGGATCCAATTTATTCCCAGTTTCAGAGTCAGGAAAAGGGTCTTCAAGTCGACACTAAAGTGAAAATGTTAAAGGCCGAACATTTGGCCTTACTTTTATAAACATACATAAGTTTTCTATAGTACTAAACAATAAGAAAGAACATTAGAGACAGCAGAGTGGAGTTGACTGAACAATGTTTTTACTGTAAATATAATTGCTGGACAGATTTTTGTGTTCAATCTACCTTTCTCATCTCCTTATAGTTGTGGTGCTTGAAGTCCAGTTTGTCTCTGGACCCTGTTGGTTCTGTCTGCCATGCATAGACATTACTGGGATCTATGGAAAAGGAAATAAGACAGTTAATGTTTTTCTACTGTTTTAGATTTTGTGAAATTACCTAACTGAAATAACCAAACTTTGATAGAGGTTTTATATGGTGTCAACCTCCCCTCTTACTCAAATAGCCCAAAATAAAGCCCAATACAAATCATTGGCCAGAACCTACAAACAGTTTACCGGCTTAAATAAGGTCTAGAAAATCCCATCAAGAAATTTAATTTGTAAATAAAGTACAAATTTTTGTAATTTATGATTAGCAGACAGATAAGGGAAGAATTTCTGCAAAAATGTTTAACAGGTTTTTAGTTTAGAAACAATATTCAAAGTTTTGAACATCTCACAGAGTTCTGCTCCACTCATTTGAAATTGGAAAAAGGAAGGCTAGACTAAGTTGATGCAAAGATGTATGGAGATAAATACAGGATAATCCTGGAGAAAAATGTGCTGAAGGCTGAACAATTAGAAAATGACCTTGATGTAAATACGAGTGAGAATGATAGGGTTGAAACAATAAATTGGATTAATCATGATTAATCAATTATTAAAATAATTGTCAACTTATTTTAATAATTTTTAATAAGATTCTGCTGTTTCTTTTCTCGTACCAGGAAGTGTGCATCCCAACACTTCTGCCCTGAGGCAGATGTCTCCCTCTGTCCCGTTCTGATACCACGTCTGAGGGTTGATCCGAATGTAACGTGCCACTGTGGGACTGTCGAACAGGGAGAGGACGGGAGTTTCTGTGTCTTGGTTTCCTTCAAATATCTGCAGCAGAAGGAGGTGTGCTGAGTGTTGGTGATACTAAAGGCACATGTAGAAGGTGGAAAAACGGTTTTCATAAAATCAGATGCTCACTCACAGCCTCTTGGCTCCTGTTCATGCAGGGCTTCCAGAGCAGCGTGTCATTACTAAACTGAACCTTGTACGTTTGGACCATGTCCCAACTCCATGTAAGTGAAACAGATATGTAGAGAAAAGAAGAGAATTAACAAAAGAACAGAGCATGTGTGACAGATGCAGAAACTTTGCAAAGAGGCGGAAACTGCCGCTTCCAGTTCCTCCAAATATTTTTATATTTGGTGGTTCCATCCAGTGTTGTGAAAATATAAAATGCTTTGTGTTTTTAAAGAACTTTAGGTTTTTAAAATGTTCAACATGTACCTCAACATAGCAGCAAAAACTCCCTTATTGCCACAAGTAAATGGAGCATTCAAAAATTGTATTCAAGTAAGAGTAGCACGACCAAATTATAAAGTTATGTAGAAATGTTGTTATTTTAAAGATAAAACTGAAAATATCTTATATAAATAGAATAGTTTCAAAAAAGGAAAATCAGACAAAGGACAAATTTTCCCAAACCAGTTTCTGTCAATATAATTTTTTTAACAAAAACTTCAGATGTGTGTCTAAGTCCAGTGAGTGTTTTGGTTTTAAACAAGCTTTTTGTTTCCACCAGCACTGACCTCCAGATGGAGTTGCGCCCCTGCAGGATGACCCCAGTAAACCGGGTCAGCCTCTGGGCATCAACTTCCAGCCATTGCTTCTTGTCTTTGTACAGAGCGCACCAGGCCCCATCATAGATATCCCCATCGTCTATTCCAGACTGCAGCAAAAGAACAGTGGTAAAATGTAAAGCAGGGTTGAATCTGTAGGAAGAAGATGTGATGTGTACCTGGATGTTGAGTCGGCCGCGGTGAGGTCCCAGGCCTCGTCGCTTGTAGGATGAAGCCCTCAACTGAGCGTCTTTCACCCTCAGTGACTCCAGACCCAGAGGAGGACATTCTGACCGTGAACAGATCTTTATGGATCATTTAAATATGAAATTTGTTTCCTTAGCGTCTAATTTTGCATGGGCAGTGTTTGGATATGTGCAAAGGCTTTAATAATATTATTATAAAAGTTGTGTAAGGTACACTGCAGAAACATAAAATGTTACCAAGTATTTTATTTAGTTTCTATTGCAAAGATTTTAGTTCACTTGAAATAAAACAAAACTGACAAGTAACTGTTCAACACAATACAGGAGCTTGTTTTAAGTCCATAATTCCTTAATATTGCTGAACATTTGAATAATTTGTCAGAGGAACAAGACGTTTAAACTTATAATATGGGAAAAATGTCTTGTTCCTCTGGCAGATTATTTCACTTATAATTAGTTATTTCTTTAATACTTGTTAAGATTTTGTGTTTTTGCAGTGTAAGAAAAAGCAATATAACCATGTTTACAAAATCTGAAATGGCAGCAGATCAACTTTGGTTGGTAGTTTGAAAAGGATTACTTTTTTGAACATATTCTCTTTAAACAAACTGAATAAATATTGTGTACTGCATTAATATCCAATAAGACAGATTTGTTTCTTAAGCCTGCAATAGAAAGTTGTGACATTGCACTGCTGACTGATATCTGCTTGTAGTATCCATCACTATTCAGAACACACTGAAAACCCAAAGGTAAAACCTGAATTAAAAATTTTGTAATATATACTTTAGATAAATTGTCTGATCCAAACACTGACACATGGCTTTAATATAGAACATATAAACAAACACAGTAAATTGCTGAGAATCAATGGATTAGCTCTGGAAAGCCTGCAATATGCAAAAAAACGATAGAAAGAAATTTGCTTAGATGTCTGAATTAGTTATAGTACAACAAAAAGTACAGTACATGCTTTTTATATGCATAGTTTTATGTTGCATAGTATGGAAGAACAAATAAAACTTAAAAGAGCTTCTTTTAAGTTTGTGAATTCAAACATTTTCTGTTTGAATTCACAAACAGAAAATGTTAAGGTGAGCTGTTATTTTTCATACTGAATTCATCCCAAAAATCTCCAAAATCTCCAATCTCCTGTGTCAGATAGACTCAAGAATAAATGCATCACTTACATGACAAGTAGAATCTCTCAAGTTAAAACAAATGTTTTGGGAAATATATCTGTTGAGCTCTTTTAATGAACTCCAGATTAGGGAGGGAAAAAGAAAGAAAGCAGAACAATCTCAGATCTGATTTTTATGCCATTTCAACATCTTTCGCTGTTGCACTGAAGCCTCAGACTTAGACAGACTTTTCATTGTCTGCAGTTTTCAGACATTGCCTCTTCCTGCCAGGAAGAACACCTAGCTGCTAAAATGTGTCAGACTTCAGAGCTGAAATTGTGGAAGTGACTGCTAAAACCCTGTCTCCATTTTGCCCTGTAGTCCTGAGGGATCTCTCCAGGCTGTTTGGTGTTGCTGACCTCAGGAGCCCAACCAAACCACAAATATCTCCTGAAAGCACTGAGGCTGAGCTGGAGAAATTTGGCAGAAAACACAAGAATCCTCAGCTTAAGCAGCTGATTAACTCGATAAATATGCAAAAATCCAAAATAAATAAGCAATATTGTGGTTATAGTAAGATTGTTTGAATACCAGAAAGGAAGAAAATGTATTTCCCTTTTCCCCTAAATTTTTTTTATAGTAAAACAAAAAGCATGATTCAATTTCAACTTCCTAAACAACTGAAACAGATTTTGTCTTTTTCACATGGTAGTTTCACACGAAGGTCTTTCTTTTATTAATTAACACAAAATAATAAGGTGATATATGAAAGGGAAATCAGAACATATGCATCTAAAAAGTGATGCCAACTTTAGAAATAGAAAAAAAGAGCAAAAATCTGGCACATGAAAGAGAGAGAGAGAAACATTGTTCAGCTGATTTATCTACTTTGTGCCAAGTTTTCATTAAGATGATCAGCTTTTAAGTTTATGTTTCTGCCAGAATAATACTGGTTAAACTAAATACAGCAGGTTTAGTCTAAACAATTATATCAGCTTACAATATACAGTATGTCTCACATCAGCTCTGGGGTGAGAGTGAAAGTCACTATTATTGTGTAAAGAGCAAATATCATCATATTTCAGTCGTTTAGAGCACTATGGATGCTCTATAGTGCTCTAACGTATCTACAGCAGATAAGTAATGTTAAATTTGCTTTTCTGATAAAAAGGCCCTTTTCTGTCATGCCTGTTAAAACTTGGCAGCTAATGGTAAATTCTGGAAATCTTTCTCTGCAATGACAAGACTGATTGTTTTCAAATCTATATTTTTATTGGAGATATGCCAAGCAGAAACCTGGCTGCTTATTGGCGACGCGGAAAAATGATGGAGCAGATTCAACAGTCAGACCATCAAAATAGTCTAATCCATTCAATTCAGTTACATTTTTTTAGATGCCACCAATTCGAATGTCATCTCAAAAAATTTTACAAGAGAAACAGATCAGTCTACAGAAACAATCAATAAATCAAATCACATTGTCAAATTCTTTTTACAAAGTCATAAATTCTTTACTTGAACAACAATTAGTTGTAGCAGCATTATTTTTTCCACTGTGTCTGAGCCAAATGGAGGCAAAAACGTTTCACTGCAGACGCCTCCTGACGAGACATTTTTCCATACTCCAGATCTGCATCTTAACCCTCATTAGTGAAGCACAAAGTAATTCTGTAGAGAAAGATAAATTATGCACAATAACTCCATGTTTCTAATACAAATTATTCTGGTGATACAGTGGTTTGGAAAAATTGGAGTGTCGGCAAAAATTACAACATCCATAATTTCATGACAGTTTTGTTACAGGGAGTCCTTTGCTACTGTAGTGAATTACAAACAGACTGGACTCACCATACTCCCTGAATAGGGTGCCAGTTTGTTAGATCTCCAACCTTTTTACTCAAACAACAGTTCTCCTGACTTTTTTTGTCTCCTTACTCATTAAAATCTTCACTCCACGAACTGAAACAAAAAATTACTGGCCGTTTTCTTTGTGTACTTCAACTCTGTTTATATTATTTACTTTGGTTTTGGGGGATTGTTCTTTTATGCATGACTCAGGTTTTCAGCAATTATCTGCAGTGTACTCAGCTGCCATTTTTTCTTTCGTGCTTTTATACATTACTCAATCCGAATGATGAATTGAATGAAGCAGAATATGAATAAGATAAAAGTCTGAACATAGATGGAAATAAAAGAAAATGATACTATATGGCCTTAATTTGATAATTTGGAGACCAGGTCAGTTTTATGTTTAGAAGATATACACAGTTTTATTACATAAACTATCCATGACTTGATCTTAATTGACAACAAAGCAAAACCCATTTCAGAAAAGCAGCAAAACATAATCAGCATTAAAATTTGGTCCTTGTCTGATTGTCATACTGTATATTTCAGATCCTTTCTATATACATACGTGAGGCAGTTTTTGTGGCGGCCGACTGGTGATGGGTGACCTTTTTGACCTCTGGTTTTGGTGTTTTAGTGACCTTTGGCTTCTTAGGAATGACTTTTGGTTTCTTCAGGAAATTTTTGAGCTTCTTTGCTACCGTAAGGCTTCTTGCGGATCTCTTTGCTATAAAAAAGGCAAAACACCTTTAACAAGACTTTATTAGATTTCAGTACAAGACCATACACCCTAGAAAGGATACAGACTAAGATAAAGATTTTTGAAAGGTCCAGTGTAAATAAAGGATAAACATATGGAAAAGCAGCTGCCCATCATTAAGCATGCTGTGGGCCAATTTCTCCTACATAGGCCTTGTAAACATTGTTAGTGTTCAAGGTAGCATTCAAAGCATAAAGTCTTTAAAATACTAGCAGTTTGTATTAAAATATGCTGTGCTCAGTCTGAAAATGGGTCATCATTGGGTTTTGGGAAACATTTGACCAACTCAAAAGAGAAACTGTTCAGCAGACACGAGTTTTCTTTCATTAACATCTCAGATCCCAATGAATGGGACAAAAAGAGCCATTTTTTCCTGTTTACTTAGATTCAGTCGTTACAAAGACGATCTGGGTTTCATCAGCATAAAACGTGACCTACCTCCAACACTCGGACACTGATTACAGAAATGCAAATAAGACCTGCTTCTCATACTCCTTTGCAGCTACTTTAGCTTAAAGTACAAATCAGTGACTCTGTATTTTTATAATGGATCTTTTTCCAGAATCTGTTCAGTTCTGAGCTTGTCTGAGATTGCTGCATCCAAGTTTAAGATTAAAAGCATGCTAAACTTTAGTTACTGTCATGTATTTTCTTCACATTCAGAGCAACAACATTTATTACTACAGTGGTATATACAATGCATGCATATTTCATATAGACATTTTGCAAAGAAATAATAAAGACATGGATATTAGCAGTCACTTTAAATTTGAAGACTGGTTGAAATGCAATAAAAAAAGTTTTCCCAGATAAAATTGTCTGATAAGACCTCACCCAATTCCACAGGACCTTCATCTTCTTTTTCCGTTTTCAGGACTTTCCTCACTGGTTTCTGAACTTCCTTCCCAGTCGGGCGCTCTGTAGTGGTTTCGGCTGTTGACTTTCTGTAACTGGTTGTGAATTCTGTGGTGGGAACCTCTGATGCATTGGAAGTCCCTGCAGAAAAAAGACTCTTTGTGGCAAGATCTACACCTGAAACCACACTGGGCTTGACTGGTAATGTGAAATCTGTCAAGTGGCCACAAACAAAGACAAAGAATCCACAAGGCGAAAATAAAAGCAGAAAGATGGGAAGAAATGCTGCCATAGTAAGCCTTTCCAATGCAAACCCCTCACACACTGAAGACTCATTCAACCTCCCTGACCTGGAGCTCTGCCTCTCTGTCAAGCTGCTACCATTGGAAACTGTTTCCTTTTACACACAAACCAGAAGAATCCTCATGAGGGATACTAGTTGTAATAAAATTGCTTTCAAGGGAAATAAAGCAATGTGACCAACCTTGTTATTTTCTACCATAGTAAAAAAATAAAATAAAATAAAAATATTAATTTTTGTAAGGAGAAAAGTATTATCAGAAAGCAAAGTCTACACTGGCTAAAAGCTAACTTCATGCTCTGCGCTTTGTTTTTTGTTTAACAACGAATGCGCGCGCAACTTCCGACTGCGGAAACAACACTGGTTGCCGTGGTTACCCGCATTTATCTTGCTGTTTTAACATTAGCCAGCATGTTGCCAGCATACAATGAACGTGATCAAATAAGTTATGCTTCCAAATTCCCTTTAGTGAATGGGATACGTCTTAATACATGTTGCATGCATCAATAAATGACGAGGAAAAATGGCTCAAACTTCAGTGGCCAGAAGACGTCACATACTTGGAATATTAAATCAATTTTGTTAATGGTAACATTATCAGCTCTTAATGAGAAACGATTGCTTGTTGGAGGTGTGGATTCTGTTGAAGTTTTACATGTTACCTACTTGCTAACATTCGGCCGTGACATTTGTAGTGCACCTGTAGGATGTTATGAAGTTTACTGGAAATTGCCTGAGCTGTAAACAATCATGGAAACAAGCATCCCTTGTTCACCAAAAAAAGAGACATTCATAAACACAAATCATTAGTTTAAATTTTAGTTATGATCAAGCTGACTTTAAACGATAACATTTTTGAAGAAAAGCAGGTGTTTATACAACACAGGCTTTTATTTTGAAGCTGTTGCTGAAAAGCCTGACACTTTTCTCTGCAGAGCAGCTGCTTTAAGAATCAGTGGACCAGTTTGTTTTGGGTTTAAATTCCACCAGGCCTCTCCTTCATGAAAAATGGCTCAATGTAGGGTCATTTTTTCCCCCCACAAAGACTGGCTAAGAAAGTTGAGACAAGTTTCAACAACTCAAAGCTTAAAAAAATAAAAACACAATTTGTTTGTTAAATACCTTACAACACTCTTCCTGTTCTGTTGTTTGATTATACACCAAAAATAATTCAGACTGCATTGTTCAGCTCAGAGGGCTTTAATGACAGACAGAAAAATGTTACATGGCATTTATACTTCCAGAATATCTTCAAGTTTTCAAGTGATTTGCCAGAAATTTCCTAAATTCATATGAAAACATTCACAATTCTCTGCACTGAGCAAGTATTCTTTGGAGTTCTGTTCTGAACAAATGGAAAAATTTAAGGGATCAAGAAGTTATTTTAAGATGAGGAGTTCCTGTCCAGCTGTTACAAAACATCTGCGACAAAAAACTGAAGCTAAAACATTTTTCTGTCTAATAAAGAACTTTAGTCCCACAGGCTTCATTAAAATGCCATAAGCTGCTAGATTTTAAAATTACAAAAACTTAAAAAAAACCCAACCAAACAAAAAAAAAACTGTACACTTTTTTTTTTATGAACTACCTTTCTATTATTCAGAGTGTAAAAAACTGATGGTTCTCCTGTACATCAAATCCATTTGATCCTGGGAAGGATTCACCAGAGTGAAAAAACAACAAAAAACAAATCAAAAGGATGGGAAAAAAGAGAGAATGTCCAGATTCCTCTCCTGAGGACGCTTCAGGGTCTCCAGAGTTTCAGCAAGCCATCCTCGCTGTAAGTGGCGATCAAGTTCTGGTGGGGATGATGGGCGATGCCAATCACATCTTTCTCGTGAACCTGAAGAAGAAAGCAGCAGAACCAGTCACCTGGAGCAGAACTTCACAACAGTGAAGTTCGTTTGACCACTTAGTAGTTGTCAAATGAAAGCTGAGAAAACTACAGACATCAAAGAAGAACAGATTATGGTTGGTTTCTTTTCAGATCTGAGTGTGCACTCTTCTTCCTAGAAAATCTTTCTTATTTTTCAGTTCTAATGTTAAAGGTTGTTTACTAAATTAAAAGGTTTAATGGTCTTTGAGTGGGTAATCTTGCATTATTAAGCCATTGTCAATATATTACTTGAAAATGGATTTAAAACATTATAGTTTATCACTATAATTACTAAGAATTTATCATCCAGGAAAATTTGTTACTGTGACAGACCGAGAGGGGGGAAGGTGTCTCCTTTTGTTTGTATATAGTGTTTTAGAAGCACTGACTGGGTAAAATCCTTGTAATTTTGGCTTTGCTTCAACCTGAAGAAACAGCTTCAGTTTGTTTTAAATAAATTCTGCAGTAATTTCCAGATTTGATTTGAGGAAGACGTCTGGATTTTATCTTTTTTTTTTAACTGCAGTTGGGTTAACTAGGTTGGCCATAATACAGGTGGATATAGATGGATAGAAGAACAACAGGATTGACACAAGACTTGAAAAGACATGAAGACACAAAGAAAAGGCATAACACTATGACTAGTAGCAGGTGAGACAAGACAACTTCATTAATATATATATCCAAGAAACTTGTTAGAGAGAAAAACTGTTGCTTTTCAGTCAGTGTTGCAGAACAAAATAAAGTATCAATGTGGTAGATAAAAAAAGCTGGCAAATATCTGCACATTTATTTTAAAAAATGAGTAAAAATGTTCTGATCAAAGCATTATAGTTTTAATAAAATATACATTTTAAAAACAAAGCATGGATATTAGGGTTCCTGCACACATTTAACTTTATTATTAAAGCTAATTTTAAAAATAAAACTAGAGCAGCAAAGCAAGTGGGGAAATTTCTTCAAAGGCAATCAATAAATAACAAGTTTAATTTAGAAAATTACTGATTAAGATACAACCTTGAGTATTAATCAGTTTGTGATGGTGAGAATCACAGGTACTGATTCTCACCATCAGTACCTGTGTGGAGATTTGCCTGACAGATGCTGCACCACGAACGGTGCAGGGGGAGTGCAATGATATTTTTGGACTCTTTGATTTGTGTTTGCGTGCAGTATCGTACCGTCAGTGTTCTCTCCAGTTTGCCTGTGACGGTGCTGAAGCAGTAGAGCACAAAGTCTTCACCTACGCAGTATATCCACTCGCCGCGGGGCGACAGAGTGCAGCACACAAAGTCACCGCCTTCCCTTTTACCGGAGCTGAAACTCCTCACAATCTGTGTTCAGACAAGAAAAACAAAGATGCTCACATAAAAAGAACATCTAAAAGCTTAAAAATATATATTCTTAAAACTTAAACTTACCTGTCCCTGCATGTTCATGATGACCACTGTATTGGAGCGGTTACACACTACGAAATGCTCAGGGTTCTTGGGCAGCAGGAGGACATTGTTGACAGTGATGTCTGTGCCAGCTGACGTACCAAGAGGCTTAAAAGTGCTGCTGCACTCCGCAGTTTTCACGTTCCACAGCTGAAAAAAAAACACAAGGAAAGAAGTCGGAATGCTGCAACTGGACTAGATGATTCATGTTAGGATCCCAATAAGTTGCAAGAAAAACTCTGCCGTACTTTTTCAGACTTAAGTTCTCTTTCATGTACTATTTATTGAAGGAAAATATATTGACTGTAGGTCAGGATTAATAAATTAATTGTGGAGACCAAGTAGAAAAAATTAATGGAGGAAAAGACACATGGAAAGGGAGACACAATAATAGGTGGATGGAAAACTAAAAGGAGGAGCAAAGTAATGAATAGATTGCTAGAGTGTCAAACAAATATATAGCTGAATGGTTGAATACACAAATTTGGATGAGCATTTTTTAAATAAAAAAACATGATGAAAAGGTGTCTTAATGGAGCAGAAAACTGATCTGAAAATCTGGATGTACATAAACATAAATTCTCCCCATAAACATAAAGACCTGGAAAAACAATTTAAATCACTCTCTTTTCTTTTCTATAGTTTGTCAAGTCTTAACTTTTTTCAATATCTTACTTTGACTGTTCCATCTGAGGAAGCACTGATGATGTGATGGCCGTCTGGGGTAAATGTGGCTTCGTTGACAAACGAGGCGTGGCCACGAAACTCCTTCAGTGATTTACCGGATTTCAGTCCATGGATTCTTGTGCAAAACAAAACAAAAAAATGAAGAGTTGAGCATGTGTGTTCAACTCAAGAGGCTTTAAGAAGCTGCACTTACAAAAGTTTTCAGAGTGAAAGAGAGAAGTTAGTTTGGATGAGTTCACCTGATGGTCTGATCGAAGGAGGCGCTGAGCAGCTGGCTGATGTCTTTACAGAAACTCAGACAAGTTACTCCTTTGCTGTGGGCACGCTCGAATCTCCTCAGACACTGACCACTCTGAATCTTCCACACCTACATGCAAGTATGCAAAGTATTTAATGATGACTCAAGACAGAAAGAACAGCAAATACTGCTCCATCATTTTATGTTTTTATGCTTTTTTTTACAAAATAAATTTATTTTACAATAGGGAATGAAATAAGAATGCTGAATGAAAGCAGTAAGAGTTAAACTGTGTTTTAAAAACTTCAAAATACAACAGAAACAAAAGGTGACCTTTATCTTTCCATCCTGGGCTCCAGTTGCTAACATCTCAGTGTCTCGACTGAAGCACATACACAGCACAGCATCATCCATCATCATGAAGTTATCTTGAGCCTGATATTTCAGATCCTGGAAAACAGGCAAATTAAGTCTTGTCAACCAAATACACAAATTCACTGCAAAAGCACAACATCTTGTCATGTATTTTCTGTCTTGATAGACAACTTCAACCCAAAGTTGTCTATCAAGGCAAATATCTTTGAAATAAGACAAAACTAACTTACAAGTAATTTTTCAGCGATATATAAGAGCTAATTCCTTAATATTGATTTAAAAGTACTTGTTCCCCTGGCAGATTCTTTCACTCATAGCTAGTACTTGCACTAGAAGCGAGACCAACAACAGTAAGATTTGCGTTTAAGTGTATTATACCTTCCTGATTTTACCAGTGGTGAAGTTCCACACTTCAATGAATCCATCCACAGACCCAGTGACCAGGTACTGACCATCAGGGGAGAATCTAGAACACTCCACATGAGATTTCTGTCCAAACTGCAGAGAGAGAAAATGACTTACACCCCAGCTCAGCTAAATGAACAGCTTTGATTATAGAGTGGCCAAAATAACCCCCTCTGTAGGTGATATTTCTGACAGTGTGGGTACCTTTATGTGCCTGCTCAACTGAGTGGGGAAGCGCTCCTCCTCCACGTCTTTCACAGCTGCTTTGCCTCTGAACAAGTCGATGGTCATACCAGGCGGCAGGAGACCTTGATGCTGCTGCCACTTCAGAGACTGAAGAAGGAAATTTAAGAGTTGTGAAATGTCAGCAACTTGTGTATATAATGCAAGTTTAAAGGTTTCAAGGTTACTAACCTGTCCCAGCAGAGCCATGAGACGGGAGGGCGGCACCACGCTGACCTCTCCTGCCAGGGCCTGAGCGATGGCGGCGCGGCGCTTCTCTTTACTGCTGCCATCTGGGTAAGCCTGTACAGAAACACATCCAAGTTATAAAGGGAAAATGCTGCAAAATTCCACATTGTGTAAATTGGACATATTTTAAAATGAACATATAAAAATTTAAAAAACACATGTGACAAACTAGGGCTGGGCAATAAATAATTAATATATATCACAATCAATGTCAGCAGAAAATGCATCCAACAGGATGTTCAATGATTTTACTGAACTCCAATCCAGAAGCAGAGACCTGACTCGACCTGGAAAACTAAAATCTCCTCCAGATCAGTAAATAGGATTAAACTAGGACACTAAACTAATACCGTAACGATAAAACAATGCTGCATCTGCTGCACATGTAGGACTCACCTCTCTGGGATCGAAGTAGGAGCGAGCCAAAAGGTTCTCCAAGTGGATGTATCTCTCTGGCTGCGTCTGTTTGAGCATGATCATGGGATCGGTCTGTCTGAGGAGTGAACGAGCAGCACCGAGCTCTCTCAGCTCAATAAGCTCCAGGACAACCTGGTTAGGAAAAGGATACCCAGGTTAATAATGAGTTAATTTTATAAACACATCTAATATAACAAATTAATTATAACTTGAAGCTAGGCCTGTCGCGATAAACAATAAATCAATTAATCACACGATAAATTAAAACTATCGACCTCATTTTGATTATATGGGGTTTATCCTTTCTTCCAGCCTTTTTGCCTTTCTGTTGATGACACTGAATGAAAAACGTCTCAACTCCGCTGCTCTCCACTGACTCCTCCCTTCCTTAGTGTAATGCCCAGCTTACACTAGTCGATCTTAGAGAATTTTATTAGTTCCAGTGTTAAGTGTTCTTTTGAAAATAAAGTGCATCTATCTTTGGCAGAAAATCACATGAATTATTAAGTCATGTCCATTAAATCAGTGTAAAAAGGTCTTTAAACAATATTATCATTTATCGCAATAATTTTTGAGACAATTAATTGCTCAGCAAAATTTGTTATCATGACAGGCCTACTTGAAGTGCTCAAAATGAGCTAAAATAACTATTAAAAAACAATATAGTTCTGAAAATGTTGATAGGTAGTAGGATTTAATGTAACAAAAATAGCAAATCCGAAACTCACCTGTTCATAAAGATCTATCAAGGTTTTATCTGGTAGCTTGAGGGACTGGATGGCTTGCAGGACGGTATCCCAGTGACCACTGTTGATCTCTGCCACAAAGCTTTCTATACTGTCCACTGTGTTTAGAGACACTGTTGTCTCCTCCTGCAACGTGGCCAGGGTTCGGTGCAGATTATTTTCCTTCAAATACTGCATAATCAGACGCACCACGCTGGGAAGACATAAATTATACTGGTGATACAGCTAATATTAATTGTGAATGTAATGGTTAGCCACAATGCGTGAAGTTGCTGTTTTTCATGTTAATATAATATTTTACATTATTTAATGTGAACATTTCTTTTTTAATTAAGCCCTTTTTTGACATGCAACTTGTTTGGATATTTAGGTACCATGCCCAATATTACAAATCGATCAAATCTATGGCGTCACTCATATTCTTCATTGAATGGGTTCATAAAATCACCAAATATAACAAACCTCCTTCGAAACGTCTCTAGGACGGAGACGTTTCAGGTCCTTACAAATTTCTATTTAACAGAATTATGAGGGAACTACGGAACGCATCAAATTACAAAACAATATGTTTAGGTAAAACAGTCTACATATTTAGGTAAAATAATGTAGACTGTTTAGGTAAAACAGTACATATTTAGGTAAAATAATGTAGACTGTTTAGGTAAAACGGTAGATATTTAGGTAAAACAGTACATGTTGCATGACAATGTCTTAATTTGCCCAAGTTTTACAGTCATAACTCAACGAGCGAAATGGTAACTCATGCTAACGTTAGCTTCATTTAGCCTTTTCAAATTAGTTGTGTGAGGAGTATAACCATGATACGAGTGAGCAGTTTAAAGCCCATTCCTGCACTACAATTAAAACATTCTACTTAGGCAAGCTGATGAGTAGGATATACGTTTAAAGTGCTTTAGATGGTTAGCATGCTAGCTTTGGGTGCTAACATCGATCGGTGTTCTGCAGCTGAGGATGAGCAAGGCCTATTCTTAAATATAAATATTTGATATTCAGTTATTATTCTGCAAGTTTTCATCAAACACATATAAGTTAACTGTTGTTTCAAAGACCACTTACTCTGCAGATTCCACTTCAATAGACATGGTTATTTATTTCGATGAAGAAGCCACACTCCTACCGCATGAAAAGACACGAAGAAGACATGCGGAAGTTATGGAACGAACTGTCGCTCTTCAAAATAAAAGCTGCAAGCAACGTCGTATTAGGTGTCAAAAAGTAATTAAAAAAAACTACAAAATACTTTTTATAAACCTTAGGCTGAGATCGATGGGGTGCCAAAAGAGAAATTGGATAATAATTATATTATAAAATAAATATATCGTTTTTGTATGCAATATGTATGCATCAAATAAACAAATTAATTAAATAAATAAACAAAATTATGTTCATAATTGTTTAATTGTGCTAATTACATAGATAAAAATAGAAATAAACGGATCTAAATGAATTAAGTAATTATATGTGAAATTGATAATCACTTTCATATTTTTTCATAAAACGTCCATGACTTGGTGACATTAAACTTGGAATACATAACACTTTATTTTGAAACCATTTTTTTTCTATAGTCGTCCTATTCAATTATTTGCACCCCATAGATCAATATTCTTGAATGTCATGTTTATTTTGTCTTTCTCATTTGAAGAGTAAATAAGAGAGGCAGGCTTCTATGTCAGAACATGTCAGTATAAAATGGAATACGTAGATTTATAATAGTGTCAACAATTACCGAATCACTCAATAAATCTGAAATTAGTTTTTCTATAATGTTCAGTGTGAGATTATACTATTGAAATAAAAATTGAATTTACAGTATTCTCAGCCTTTATATAGATATTTAGCAGAGTGCTATTATTTATGTAGCAATTTAGTCTCTGATTTCACTCTTTCTGGTAGCCTTCTAAATAACATCAAAAATGTTATCCATCTATTAAAATTACAGTAACATATCTTCTATAAGCATACAACTAATTATGTAACAGCACATTAAAATATATAATAGACTATTCATAAAATATATTTCCGTTAACCTAGAGTTGCTGTAGTTTTAGCATGTGTAGCTGTTGTCTTTTTCTTTTATAAAGCACTTGTTTATTTCTCTGCATGATCAACAGGGGCTGCTGTCTGCGCAGTTATGACACAGAGGTCCTCTTGACTCCCTTTTTTCTGCCAGTGAAGGTCTTTCAAGGTTATGATGATGCACCACTTCAATGTGCAGGGTTTGATTGTTTTGGGCAATCATGACATAATCCTGCTGTGAGCCCCATCCACATTCGATGTGAATTTGGCAACAAGAACACAGCAGATCCCGCCTAGTTGTATTTGTCTTTGCAGATGGAGAAATATATTGGAAAGTGATGAGGAGCAAAAGAGAGGATGGGGAGGGGAAGAGCAATGAGGAGCAGCAAAGTACCATAACACCCCAGTGCCTCAGAATACATTAACATGAAGGCAGAAAAAAATCCATCAATGTATTTTCTGCCCTATTCTCTCATGACAAAGCAGGAGCTGTTTAGAGAATGCTTTCCAATGAGGTAGCTGCCACCGCACTGGAAGACTGACAGCAGAACAAACGGCTGTAATTTAATCGCTTCATCCTTTGTGGGAAAAAACAAAAGATGATTCTAAATTTATGGCATTGCCAGTTTTTGACTATAATAAAATCAGACCTTTGCAACATATTTGAATAGCATAAGCAGCACAATGAGGAAATGTTCTTACCTGACTGCTAAATTCATGAGTAAAACAGTTTATAAATACATATTATGTGATCTGAGGTGTTGTTGAGTTGACTATGCAGAAACTAACTCAACAACAAATCAAAGTGCAGCAGCTTCTTTGAAAGATGAACAGATGAATGAATCAATCGATGGCAGCGCCGCTGCCCGGGCCGGGCAGCAGGAGAGATGGATGAGGAAGAAGTGAAGAGAATAAAATACATCAACACAAGGTTGCATCTGTTTATAGGTTTTTCAGAATGCATGGGAAAAAATAGCTTTTATGGATTTCACAGATAGTCCCGATTATCAAGGTGAGGTAATCAAATTATCTTGGAAATGTGCATCCAATCTTAGATAACTGTCTTTTTGATTGTTCATTCATTAACTTTTTCCATATATTTTTTATGTATTTTATGACTTGTTAAAAACAGATTTATGATTTTTCAAAATAAACTGACAGATACTAAGAAAAATGAAAACAAACGCATGAGAACATGTGAAATCTTACTCCAAATCATGAATGAGTTTCAACAGAATTTGTTAGAATGGAGGAAACAGATAAGTACACTTTGCTCATAACAGTAAATCTTTGAAGCTTCTTGTCAGATAAAGAGGGGATTACAAGTACAATACTGCTGAAGGAAGAGGATTTGGATATGAATGAGCTGGAACAGGGAAGAATGTTTGCATGGATATAGTTATTTCATTTGAGGCTTTTATAATTGCTAGAAGCAGCAAGAGAAAAACAAAATTTAATAACAAAAGTTGGATAAAGTATCAAAATGCACCAGATTTTTGATCCAGAATGTTGATTGATGATTGTGTAATGTAATACTGAGGCAAATAACAAGAATATTAAATATTGAGAAGTTAATTAAAGATTTCTGGAAGTAGGGACTCTTAATAAGCTAATACTGCACAAGTCATGGATCATTCATTTCTCTTTACTGCCTCAAAGAATACAAACTTTCTATTTTTTCACAGCAGTGTTAATTAATTTTTTATTTTGTTCAAAGATATTATCTTTAAACATTTTCAATTATTTTACAAAATATCTCAAAGAATCCATTTAAAAATGTCTTTTCATGACTTGTTAAGGCATGTAGGTCGTTTCCAATTATTTATTTTATTTAATAAAAAACTCAAACTATTACATATTTTGAGAAAAATGCATTCATCCTTTAGTCAAAACCCCCAAAGGATTTTCTGAAGGAAATATTGATCAGGACTCCTGTAAGACTCTTACCTCAGTCATGATTCAGATGGATGAAATACAAATGGATCAGTAAATCAAAATCCTTCCATTTAGCACTTTCTTTGCAGCTTCAGACTGCGCCACCAAGATATTTGAATTTCTGTTTGAGGCAGAGACTGATTTCTCAGACCTAAAGCTCACATTTTCCAAACCAGTAAACTTCTGTAAACCATTCGTTTGAAGACACCAACAGATCAAGAGCATACCAAATCAGACTCCCTCCTCTTCATGATTACGTCTTGAATTATGATGAAGAGTACCAATTGCAAAGTGAAGCCTTCCCTGGATTTAAGTTTGACTTTAGTTGAGCACTGCAAGCATAGCTCTTCTTTGAGAACATTATTTCAAAATTTACAAGATGTAAAATCATGACTTGAGCTACAGAATCTGATTGGTTATTATTATATCCTTCTGTAATAATAAAACTGGAGGTACATTTCATTGACATGCCCAGAAACTCGTCCGTAACATTTGTTTACATCATTGCATTTTGTTTCGTTGTGGTTTAGTGAAGCTTGAATTTCTTTTATTGGCTTTTGCAAAAACATGTTTTTTTCCTCAGGCATTTTCCAGATGGAAGGGCTAAACAGAACTCATTATAAAAAACAAAATACATAACCCACACTTTTTGTTTTTGTGCCACAGAAGGTCTCAGAGATAAAAAGCCCATATTCAAGCTGCTGAAGGAAGATGCAAAAACAATAAAATCATGACTTGAGCTACAGATTGAAAATTTGATTGGTTGGGCTTGAAGGCAAGCATATACACCCTCTCTCATGCTTTATTTATATTTCCATTTCTATCATGATTCTGTGATGTGAACTTGTGTAGTGCATACAAGTTAAATTTTTATGTCTTTTCTGTACTCATTCCATAACTCAGAAACCAGCTCCTGCAGAAACCCACTGAAATCTGAATGGAAAATACATGCTTCTAATAACAAAGAATTGCTGCTTTGCAGGGTTTTGTTTGTGTCTTTTTGAGGGCTTCGCTCCTGAATGTACCTGGAGAATACAAAGAGCATGAGTCCATTGATTTGTTGCTAAGAAGCTTCTTGTAGCTACGTGCTAATGGCTGATTTCTGCTCCAGTCACTTGAGTCACAAGTGGCAGTTTGTAGAGGCGATCAGGCAGTTAGTGTATGAAAGATGTAGAACTATAAACATAGAGCTATTGAAGGGACGAGTTGTAAATCTTGTCATAATGACATCCATTATTCCCAGAGGATCAAAATTAAACTCTAAGACAAGAATAGTTAAACTTTAAGTTCAAAAGTCCAAATCTGGTTTGTAGATCAGGTAAAGACTGCAACTATGGAGGGATGCAAGGGACACAATTTAAGAAATGTACCATAAAATATATTGAGCTAAATAAATAAAGTTAATTCTACTGCTAGGATCTGCTTTAGGTGATGTTTTGTCTATTTTTACAACAAAGTTTGGTTATTTTTGATAAGTTAGTGTATAAAACTATTTAAGATCCTGAAATAGTACTACTGATTATTTTCAGTTAATGGTTTAAGGGTCTTCAACAATTTGGCTAAACTGCTTTTGGTGTTTCTGACATTGTTTGAAAAGCAAATGTTTAGCAAATTAGTATTGGTTGGGGGAATTGGTTCTGCCATTGGTGTAATTTTAATTGTATGTAAATATTTGATCTTCATTAATTATTATAATTTATTTATTTCTACAACGATTTTGTTTTTTGCTATTTAAATCAAGTTTATTGTTCTGCCTGCTTATTCACCACAAGCTGACATAACTAATCTAAAGCATGTAAACTCCACAATATAAGGGAAACATGTATGATTGGAATGTAAGAAAATAAGAAAATGTAAGAAAATAATTTCTTAATATTGATGGAAACATTATTAGTTCCTCTGGCAGTTTATTTAACTTATAACACTGGGAAAATGCTCTGCCAGTGAAAATAATAATAATTCAGGAAAATAAATTGCAATTGGAGTTTTTAAAATCAATGTTAAAGGAATTATTTAATATTTAATACTTAAAACAAACTCCAATATCTTGCTGAGAAGTTACTTGTAAGTTAGTTTTGTCTTATTTCAAGTGTACCAAGACATTTGCAGCAGAATTTAAACCAAAAAAACTTGGTAAGATTTTGTGTTTTTACAGTGTACACTTATCATCTAAATCCTCTGAAGCAGAGCCATAAAAAGAAGCAATGCTGCATCTCAGGAATTCACTGGAATGAAGGCGAACAAACCCACACAAAGACTCTTAGCAGGGTTTTTTCATCCCACATGAAGCTTGCATTGAGGCGAGATAAATTGTAGGTCATCAAGGTGATAAAGCATGGAGCTTGAAATGGGATTGTGGCTGTAAGGCAGAGTACCAAGCAGCTCACATGTGAACTGATATATGTCAGTGCAGAGCAGTCTGGATAAGAGAGATACGCAGCAGCAGGGCATGTCTCCACCAGTGACAATGTAAACAGAAGCAAGCCACTCACTGAGTGAATGCTGCTGCCTCTGCTCAGCTGAATAGCTCCAGCTTCTGCTGTCTGTTGCTACAGAAGAAAAGCCGCTGACACAAGTGGATAGTTCTGAGAGGGCTAAGCTTTCTCTTTTAACTGACAGGCCTATCTTGTTCCACCTTTTAGTCGTTCCAGTATCTGCTCTCATGTAAATCTACAACCTGGGGCCTCTTGTTTGTCAGCTCATTTAACCACCCACTACAGAGCTTTAGAGAGGTTTCAGAAACATACAGGGTATTTGTGCAACCAATAAAGCAATTCAAAAGAGGGTTTTGAGATTACTTTTTTAGGTTTTGGGTCGCAATGCTCATTTTGAGTTTTTGAATTGTTCAGTTACATCAAATCAAATTGCAAAGAGGAAAATGAGCAGAGAAGCTTTATGAAAAGTAGAGCTGCATTGCAAAAACAGAAAATTTTACCAGGTATCTTGGCCTAATTTCTTGTGCAAACCTTAGTACACTAGAAATTAGACAAAACTAACTTACAAATAACTTCTCAGTAACCTATAGCAGCTTGTTTTAAGTCAATAATTCTTATGAGATTAATTTGCTTCAGAAGTTTATTTTTTCAAATTCACATGTTAATTGTGTTAAACACAAACTGCGCAACACTATCATGGTGAGAAACAAAGCTGCATCTAAATCTAACGGAAAAAAACAAAGGTGGAATAATTATTTTCAAGATTTACAGCAATTTTGGAAGAAAAACAATTTTCAACTGCAGCAATTCAGTCTACCTACTGTATTTCATGGATGAATTCATGCTTGTTGTTTTATTCCAAATAAATTGCATAGGTGTTGCTGACAAGCATTTTTATACTGCATACATTTAAAAATCTTGTGAAGTGTAAAGCCAGAAAGGATTAGGACCATTCCTTAGAGGCCCACAATTAACCTCCATTTGTTTTCAGAAACCCATTCATCAGAGCTCACAGTGGGCAAATCCAGCAGGTTGAAATGAGGTTATTATGCTAAATGCAGAAAACAAAGAGAGGCTATTTACGGGTAATTAACAATGGTAATTTCTCAGCAACTCCAACTATTTGCACAACGGAAAAGATGCAGATTCTGAGGATTTCCTTCCCTACATTATTTTTATTGCTTCATTTATAAGCTAGTCTGACCTTTTAATATAACAGACATCACCCTTGTCCTGGGGACTTATTGATTGGCCTACGCAGACAAGTTAATAAGTAAATACGTCTTCTTTCAGTTCCTGCTGAGCAGAATGCCATTCAGAGGAAAAGAGACACATTCAGGTTAAATTTTCCTGCTTTTTTAAGGATTACCTTCATATTGCACAACCTCCATCATGACAAGACAGCATGCAGATGTAACCGGTGTATACTACTAGTGTTCTTCACCGATAACCTAGTCTTATACAGTCGGTTAACCTTGATGTGTTCTGCGTTGTGTTCAGATGAAGAAGGGAGTCAGACCATAGGAGTTGCTGGTTGTTCTTTATTGCAGAGGCCTGCACAAATAGAAATAAAAATGCCCTTTAACATGCAGCTCTTCCATTCACAGGAGTCGGAATTCCCCTCTTCTCAGGCAGCCTAGCGCCAACTGCAAGTAGCACAGTGCTATTTTGCTTGTAAATAAATCCACAATAAAAAAGGTAGATTTCTTGTAAAATAAAAATAAAAACCTCTGAATCAGATGTTTTGTGCCCTAAATACAACCAGCTTAAACATTGTAGAACAGAACAGAACCAAATACACATACCTGCACAAATAGAAATAAAAATGCCCTTTAACATGCAGCTCTTCCATTCACAGGAGTCGGAATTCCCCTAGCAGACAAGCACATGGAGAAACCCTGTGACTAACTAATAACAATATCTTCTCTAACATTTAAGAACAATTTTCTTAACTTGTCAAAAAGAATACTCCTTTGTATGTATTAAAACAAATCACAGCTGCATGTATTTACAATTATTTTACATACTTCATAAAACTCTAGCATAACCAAAAGCAAAGAAAACTTCCTACCTCTTCTCAGGCAGCCTAGCGCCAACTGAAGGTAGTACAGTACTGATGCCATAAGATGCTCTCTTAAAGTGACAGTACAGGTAATAGTGCTTATCTAAATAAGTAAAATAATAAAATTCTTAAAATATGACAAAGAAATAAGATTCTTCATTGTTAATCAGGATTTGGTGAAATTTCAAATATTATAATAATAAAAAAATAAAGCACATTTTCTAAAGTTGTTACATTCACCCCCCGTGAAATTCACCAAAATCCTGAGCATGATCTAAAGAAAGGTAACCAAAGAGGATATGTCTACAACCGATATATTCTGGCACAAATGAAGAGTGAGACCTAGTCCACATGTCAACATAAAAGTTACCCTCTACAGAAGGTTCAGGAAAGAAAGAGATTGATCAGGTCTCTTCAATTCCCTAGCTCAGTGTCACGCCTGTTACGTAACACAGCATCTGGCCCATAAGACTCCTACAATGTAAATAATCCTCATCAACCTGAAACTAAACACTTCCTAATCAAAATCTGTATAGGAAGCACTAAAAAAAAACAGAAGCCATAGATAACACATCCACCACACAACTGGAATCATTGCTTAACAGTGTGGAATGGGCCAACATGCAGAATGCTAGAACTCTTTGAAAAAGGCCTCTGGACCATAGATTCTATCAGTCTGTTCACTGATTTAACTAGTCGTCCAGCACGGGTTCTAATTTGGCCATCACTCTCAATATTTGACTGTGAAGCGCTTGGAGCAGAAATGGCAGCATGATGCCTAGTTCTTTCGGCTGAAGAATCAGAATCCGCATCAGCTGAAGCCACAGGTTCTCGTGACATTACACTATCGAATGCAGGTGTTCCAGACTCTAATGGAGCCCCAAGCTCAGGCACAACTGGCACTACAGAACCTGCAGAGTGCATTGAATCCCCCACATCAGCCTCCAAGGTCAAGTTATCAGGCAATGAGGTGCTTTCCTCCTCACTGTTGCTGGTCTCCTCACCAAATCCTTCACTATCCATAGAGACATCTGGTATGACCAAAGTAGGTACACTACAGGAAACCCCATAGAGCTGCATGTTCAGGTGATAAAATCCTTCAGGCTCAGTCCGCATACCCCCACAGCCCACAAGAATTATGCTTTCTTGGGGATGATGTTTGTCAGGCAAAACTCCAGCAACTCTCAGCTTCTCCACTGCATGCTCACTAATACTGCATGCCATTGAGCCAGTGTCCAGCATGCCATTAAGCTGCACAGAGTGACTGACAATGACAGGGGTGTAAAACAGCTCGCTGAACGCCTGAATCTTATGTGCTGCTTGAATGATGACTTTGGATCCCTTCGGTGCAGCAGCACAACTAGTTTCATAAAGGTCAGCCAAGTCACAGGAGTTGGAGAGGGATTCATGTGCAAAACCCATACCGCCCCTCCCTAGGCATGGGCATTTTAGTTTAACTGTTGGTTTGGCTCAGCAGAACTGCTTTCAGGTTGAAGTCTTCGCTGTGCAGTCTGCTGAGGGCAATCTCTCTTCCAGTGGCCTGGGGACAGACACTTTAAGCAGCGGTTTTCCCGTCTACAGTGACTCAATGTAGAATGATCCTGAGAACCACAAGCCCTGCAAGCTCTCTGTAAAGGCTGAGACACAGCACCTCTGCCACTCTGGGGTCTAGACACCTGGTCATGTTGTAGCACTAACCTGTCCAACAGGCTCACTAGGCTTCTTAGACAGTCACTATCAGTGCCGGCAGTTAGCGGCATAGCAGGTGGAGGGATTCTAGGCTGTCTAGTTGGACCAGCAATGTCTGAAACAGGACTGTCAGTCTTATGCACATGACATTGGGAATGTACCTTGTGCACTGTGGCGGTCTCACTGAGCTGCTGAGTGTGTGGAGCATTCTGCGATTTCTTCCCCATCATGTGTTCGTCCAGCCTCTCTTGAATCTCGCTCGCCGACCACTTCTCTGCAGACTTAAATTTGAAGACACTGGCAAGAGGTAGGTCAGGGCAGTGCTTAAGAAACATCATGCTCACTTCATGTTGTGGGTCATCGATCCCACGACCCTGTCTCTTTAAGCATTCATCCGCCACATCCATCATTTTGTTCAACCGTATCCAGTACTCCATGGCATCCTCACTAGGCATCGGCAATGTGTTGTAGAAATCCGCCAGCGGCATACTGGAGTAAGTTAGCTCACTGAAGTGCCGTTTCAAGATGTCAAAGACTAAATGAGGGTTTTTGACATGGTCAATAGTCTTATCATTACGTAGTTTGATCCTCACCACATCCCCAGCTTTGCCCATTAGCCTTGCTAATATCTCCTGGGAATGTTCATGAACTGGTACAGCTCTCTTTCTTAAGTACAAAGACATGAGACTCTCCCATTCATGTACTGTGAATTTGTCTGAGCCATCACCTCTAAACATCGGTGGCTCTTTGGCCAGAGTGCATAACAAAACTCACATTGGGTGGAACCTCCTCACTTGACAGATTTGAAGCCCCTGCACTACATGGGCTCTCACCAGAAAGGAGCTGAGCTCTAATAGAATCACCCAGTTTCTCAGCCAACTGAGTAATAAGAGAGCCTAGATCTGTATTCTGCTCAACCTGATGGGATTCAGGCCGGCCCAAAAACCGGGTTGAAGTAAGTTGTGGGGTATCAAAAGTAGTATCTCCTCGTCCTGGTGTTTTGGGTTCTGATGTCTGGTTAAGAAACCCCCTCCCCACACCAAATTTGTATGGGCGAGCCACAAGATCTGAGTCCCCACCCTCAACAACATAGGTTTTAGACTCAGCCATGACACTCAAACTGTACACACAGTATTGAATTGTTAAACAAAAGCAAAGAGAATGGTAACCAACCAAAAACAGCAATTGCCACCAAATGGTAACGGATATCTAAAATAAACTCTGAAAAAGTGGCGGGAAAAAAAAACAGGCTTCCAACAACAAAACCACTGCTTGTGCAATAATAAAGCGAGTTTTACACAAATACTTCAACGGTGTGAAAAGGAAATAACAACAAAGCTTAAACAGCTTCCCTCGGCGAACGAGCTGATGTTCGTTCTCAAATATGATCCAAAAGAAAGGTCACGGCACCATTGTAACCGGTGTATACTACTAGTGTTCTTCACCGATAACCTAGTCTTATACAGTCGGTTAACCTTGATGTGTTCTGCGTTGTGTTCAGATGAAGAAGGGAGTCAGACCATAGGAGTTGCTGGTTGTTCTTTATTGCAGAGGCCTGCACAAATAGAAATAAAAATGCCCTTTAACATGCAGCTCTTCCATTCACAGGAGTCGGAATTCCCCTCTTCTCAGGCAGCCTAGCGCCAACTGCAAGTAGCACAGTGCTATTTTGCTTGTAAATAAATCCACAATAAAAAAGGTAGATTTCTTGTAAAATAAAAATAAAAACCTCTGAATCAGATGTTTTGTGCCCTAAATACAACCAGCTTAAACATTGTAGAACAGAACAGAACCAAATACACATACCTGCACAAATAGAAATAAAAATGCCCTTTAACATGCAGCTCTTCCATTCACAGGAGTCGGAATTCCCCTAGCAGACAAGCACATGGAGAAACCCTGTGACTAACTAATAACAATATCTTCTCTAACATTTAAGAACAATTTTCTTAACTTGTCAAAAAGAATACTCCTTTGCATGTATTAAAACAAATCACAGCTGCATGTATTTACAATTATTTTACATACTTCATAAAACTCTAGCATAACCAAAAGCAAAGAAAACTTCCTACCTCTTCTCAGGCAGCCTAGCGCCAACTGAAGGTAGTACAGTACTGATGCCATAAGATGCTCTCTTAAAGTGACAGTACAGGTAATAGTGCTTATCTAAATAAGTAAAATAATAAAATTCTTAAAATATGACAAAGAAATAAGATTCTTCATTGTTAATCAGGATTTGGTGGAATTTCAAATATTATAATAATACAAAAATAAAGCACATTTTCTAAAGTTGTTACACAGAGCAGAGGGACTCCAATAATTGTGAGAGTTTTGCTAGGAGAAAGAATATAATGATGGAATCCAAAAGATGTCTTTTCAAACTTACAAATACTGTATGAAACATTTTAATCTCAGAAATTTTAATCTTGAGTGTTTACTTCTATTCCATATGAGATACTTTCCTGCAAAACATCAAGGACCTTAGCAGACCTTAATGTGCTAAGGTCTGTCACAGTGATGTTGGTAAGTTGTCATGTAGAGACAGAACTGGATTCAATAGTTGTTCTTAAAATTTTAGATCAGGTGGAAAATCTCAGACTTTTTCATGAGAGCAGCTGCAGAAATAAAATAAGAAATCTGATATATTTTGCTGCTCTATGCCCCTCAGTTTAAAATAGTACAAATGAGCCTGTGAGTGAAACTAAATAATAATAATAATAATAATAATAATAATAATAATAATAATAATAATAATAATAATAATAATAATAATAATAATAATAATAATAATAAATACACAGTTGCTGCAATTGTTATAAGTAACATATTTCACATTTTCTGGCTAAATCACTACAGCTACTTCAAAGTAGTAATGTTTTTTTTTCTTTTCTACATCAACGTATTCTCTTTTGAAGAAAAACACAAACACCTAAATCCTTCAACATTTTAGATAATTTTTTTTTTTTGTAGATATGTTTATTGATTTTTTTTTGTTTAATAACAACAACAACAACAACAACAACAAAACACAAAACAAAACAAAAGCTCAGCAGTGCAGTCCAGAGATAAAAATAAATATAAGATGGGGGGCATACATACATCCATCATTGTATAGTACACATCTAAACATTCATAAATGCTCGAGACAGGATGGTAGACACGTGTCCTTCAGCATAGTCCAAGAAGGGCTTCCATATGCGATTTTAGATAATTTTACTTCAGTTTAAAATGCAGAAAAGACATGATGTGTGATTCTCATCTCCTTTCAGTGCTCCTCTGTTTGAAAACAAGCATAGAAACGGGTTGATTTTTACCAGCTTGCTGGTTAAAAGGAACCTCAAGGTGAAAGAGAAACAGCAGTGAAAAGATAGAAAACAGAGTTGATCAGGGACATGACGAGATAGAAAAAGGAAGAAAAGAAAACGTTAATGAGAGTGTGGAGGACAGGGGCGATCAGGAGGAAATGGAAGGACACAAAGAGAGTATAGTGTTTAAAGGACTGCAACCTTTTACATAAAAAAAATCTTATCAGAACAGGAAACTGTGCTTCAGAAATGTAAACTAGACAGACATGAAAGAAATGTAGCGCATATTTTAAAATGAAATTGTAAAATAGCCTTATATTTGATATTTTAATAGATTTTTATTTTCCACAGAGTGACCTGCCAAGACTTTAAAATAATAAACTATGTGAGACAAAAACCAAACCACCCAGTTAGTTAAATAAATAAAATTTAAAAGGTTGCTTTTAATTTCAAAGATTCTCAGCATAAACCTCACAAAACCTCTTGCGCCCGCTCTTTATATGTTTCTAGATCTACTCATTGTTGTAATGAATTTTAATTAAGGGGTAACAGATTAAAGTAGGCTGAAAACAAACTTTATTAGCAAAACTCAATAACTATAAAACTAAAACCATGAGTGAGTGTGCACTATGAGTGATATACATTATGTTGTGACACATGTTGTGTCATTGACACATTTTGGGTGTCAACATGGAGAAATGTAACACTTCAGCATTAGCTCCTGCTGAACACAATGTTAGTATGGGGTGTTAGCAAAACTCCACGTTAGGGTTAGCGCAACTAGTGGTGCTGATCATCTTGGGGAAAAAAATATTATCCATTTATCCATTTTCTTCTACTTTAAAAGTACTTCATGGTAGTCTATCACATCAAATCCAGTCAAAAAAGTTTGTGATGGACTAGATTCAAAGCTATCATTATTAGCAAAAGCTACAGAATTAGCTTGCTATGAATCTGATGTGTTAAACAAAAGGGATTTAGAGGTTAGCTGACACAAAAAAACAATAATTTATTGGAGAAAGACTGAGAAGGACTGGCATGTACTAGTCTACAGCCAGATGGCATGTGAGAAAAGACCTTCCCTTTCTTCCGCAGGGAGAAATGGAAAATCAACACCTTTAGAAGAGAGGAGCTGAGAGGAATGACAGTACCTCCTATGCTTCAGGCAGCTTCCTGGGCACCAGAACTGCTGACTGCCCAATGCTGGGGAGCTCATAAGCCTGTAACATGCAGCAAACCCCTTGCACACTGTAGAGTGACAGTGCTGGTTTCTGCAGTGGTTTCAAAGCTAATAGGACAAGACATATGTATGTTTGTGTGGGTTTGAAAATAACAATCCTTATATGCTGTCATGATATTTTAGGAATCTGTCACAAACCGACTACTTAGCAGTTTTAAAAGGTGGACGAGTGAGAAAGCAAGAGGCTCTCATGGTGTGTGTGAGGAAGCACGCACACACACACACACACACGCACACGCACACACACACACACACACACACTGGATGTGAACTTTAACGGGCAGAACAACCTTTTCACCAATCACTATAAAGGCAGTTCAGTTTAATTAAATAGCACAAATTCAGACTGAAACTTGACAATGCAATTTATATGGATGAATATGTTCCCAGTTGCATGCATACCAATTCAATCCTAGTTTTAAAATAAGTTACATTTTTTATTTATTTTTTCTATGAAGTGAGTGGTTGTCTTTTGTATAAACACAAAAGCTGTTGGATAACTTAGCTAAAGTAAACAATTTATATGTAGATGTACTTTTTTCTGTTTGAAAAAAAAGTTACAGTTTCGCAAAATGAACAAACTCTAAGGTCAATGTTAGTGCATTGCATCACACATTACACTTATTTTGCCTGACTTTTAACCAAAATATCTTTAACATGCATCTTTTTTACATTATTGATGCCGTTAGACTTCTACAAGTGTCAGGGTTTTTCATTCCTGAACTGACATCTTCATTCATGATGGAGTCAGTTTATTTCCCTCAGGAATCAATTATTCATGGCTGCTAGCTTTTCTTTCTTTCTTTCTTTTCTTTTTTTTTTTAAGAGAAAGCAGACAAATTATAATTTTCTTTTTATCTGTAATTTGATCAAGCATTGTCACAGTTTCGCAGCTCTGCAGCAGGGTTTATTCTAATGAAACCAGTATCTGCTGCGGGTTGGCATGGCAGCCTCACTAAAGAGATGACACTTTGAATAAGAGAGCTTGGGATGCTGGTGTTATTTATCCACACTGCTGTTAGTTTTAGCGTTTTCATCAGTCCTCTGCAGTTCCCTGTTGTATGATAGTATGTGTTGACAGCCATTACTGTTTGTACAATCCAGGTCAAATTACTTTATTTTAGATCTTGATTGATTGTCGGTGAAGATCATTTCAGTTTTCTGCTGTGTTTTATGGTGTTTAATTTTGAGAAAGATGCAGCTCTTTTTGAACACTGAGTAAGCTAATTTAAATTCAGTTCTTTTCAGGATGCCAGCTCAAATGCAATGTAAAACTCTTAAAATAATAATAATAATAATAATAATAATAATAATAATAATAATAATAATAATAATAATAATAATAATAATAATAATAATAATAATAATAATAATAATAATAATAATAAACAAATAAACAAAAAAAATCTCAACCTCTACTGAAGCTCATGTTAATTGTGTTAAATACATGACTTTAGGAGCACAACACTTTTTTACACATTTTTTGTGGCATTAGGTCCTTTTATGTTCTGTTACATTGGGACTATTGATTAATCGATGACTGTTAATCATTGATGAAATCAGGTTTGATAGAGTCCAGACAAGAATGAGTGCAGTGACACTGCATCTTATTAAGATGTTTTGTGCTTTTCTGCCACACAATGACAAATATTCCGATAAAATTATCCTATGAATAATTTATTTAAAAAACTGCTAAACAACCCAAATTTTTACAACCCATTCAAACTTTTTTTTTCCAAGCTCAATGTGTTTAAAAGAATCTTAATTGGATGGAAACCCACCCAATTTGGCAACACTGCTTCCTTTAACATTATGGCTATCAAGTGATGACATACGGGGTGAGTTGGAACAAACCTACTTAGATCTGAAACAGGGAGGGACTAAAATTCACAAATTATTTCCAGTATCTGTTTGCTTAATTCAAAGTGTAGAGAACTACAAGGGTCTTTAAAAATTGTAGGACTGATCTGAATAGTCAAGGTTTTTTTTTTAGATCCACAAATCAGGGAGGAGTTTCTTTATCTTCTCCTTCAATTTGTTAATTAGAACATTAGTTGATATTCTAAGACTTAGAAAGTATTTGAATATGTTAGTGTGAACATTATTACTTGGACTCAAATACATAGAAGCCTCAAACGAAAGATGTTGAAATGACACAGAATGCGAGTAAACCCTGCAGCATCAGGTTACAAATTGCACAAAATGTCTTCATCTAAAAGATCTTACCTAAGAGGACAAAATCTCATCATCTTGGTTCTTTTATAGATGACCAAACTTATTCCCTTTAAGGCAGAAGTCCTGCTGCTGGGTAGCAAAAACATGACAAACAAAATATGAATGACTCGGGCGATTTCAGATTCAGCATGATATTAAAGGTCATATTATTTTCTTCAGATTATTTCTCTCCCTCCTCTTATTTTTGCTGGAAGGCAATGAATCTTTACTCCTTATTTCCCCCCCCCGAGTTTAGTCTCAAACACATCAATCTCCTGTCCTGAGGATGTTACGGTTGGATGTACATGAATTACCTTGCCCTCAGTAATGAAATAAAATTACTTTGAGTGAAAACAGGAAACCTCTCACAGCCCTGAAGAATAATCAGTCCCGGATGTACTGCTTAGTTCACAACCTCAGCTCCATTAAAGCAAATGAAACACTCCTAATATCCATCTTGTTGAAAGGCTCCTCATGATGGAAGCATACATTTCACTCTCCACTTCACCCCAAAGAGTCAATAAGTAAAGCACCAGTCAATAAATAAGTCAAATGGACGTTGAAAGTTGTAGTTCATGGTAAATTATGGAATAGCTAATGGCGTTCATTTTTACACCTGAGCAAAAAGAAAAATCCCACAAATCAATATTAGGCTTATTTCAGAGAGTGAAAAATATATATATATATTTTGGATTAATTTTAGCATTCAGATTTAACTCTGATTATTTTATTTTCTGTGTGATCAAGTCTTTATTAGAGAAAAATCTATAAGAGTTATTCTAGTGTGAAGGTTTTTCTTTGAGAACAGGTAAAAGGTTGAAAGCATAAAAATGGTGAATTTAGACTGTTTGAAAGTGGCAACGTAATCTTATAGCCAATGTAGCAACTAGACGAGTTCCAGCTACAATGTGCACAAAACTTTGCTGATATTCCATTAAATAAGAAACACAATTAAAATCACACGTGAAAGTCTTTTCCACACAATAGGTAATTAAAAAGATGTTGTGCACATCATCCTCCACCCACTTCCTGTTGTCTTCCTCGTCTTTTCTGCTAGTCATAACATCAAGTTGTTGATCTCATAAAAAAGTGTTTCCATTGCAGTATTATAAAATTCAATTTCAATACAGCTGGAAAAGCATTGCATGTCCATAGCATAAATTATTACTACTCTCTGTTATTATTACTGATTAGAAAGTCCATACACAAAATTTTCTACACAAACCATCAACAGCAATATTTTTTATGTAAAAAACTGAAATGTAATTTACCGAGGTTTACAGCTTCAGCTGGCTGATGTCAAATCTTTTCCTTCTAGGAAGTCACATTCACAGCTTAGAAGACTTGCTAGTTACCCACCAAGATCATTGTCATGAACAAACGGATCCTTTGACACCTCCAAATAAAACACGTCTGGAGCACATCACTACCATCTGACAACTTGTCTGTTTTTAGCATCTCCTGTGTATAAAATCCTGGGCAAGTTGGTAAAGTCATCACATTTCCAGAAACAAAACTTTCCAGTGGTCTGATCACTCACTTTGGATTCATCATGTACTGAATCTGATTATTTCTTTATTATTTATTTACCATTTTAACTTTTTTCTTTGAGTTAGTCAATTTATACTCATTGTTTGTTTTTGACTTGTTTCCTTAGTTTTGTGCTCCTTTCTGTTCATTGTTTATTTAGGTCATTATGGTTTCCATGTGTCTTCCTCTGGTTTTTATAAATATTTCTGGTACCTCGTTAATGTCTTCATTGTTATCTCTGCCTGTGTCCTGTTGCATTTGGGTCTTCAATTTAACTCATTGGAAGTTGATATTGATTTGATCAAATGACTTGCTCATGTTGTCGGATGGCTGGAAGCAGGTTGTGAAAACCCAAGAATAATGTCACATATATTCTTAGAAGAACGTCTGTGGCTAAATTTCACAGAAGTAGTTCTGAAAGAACATGTTCAACACGCCTCAGTTTTATTTCTCTTTCTGGAACATCCATTAAGCCGTCAGAGGCTGCTGTATTACTGTGTGGGTTGTTTATGTGTTCATGACAGAAACTACTTCTGTTTCTGCTTTGCTAGTGAAATGCTCATGTTTCAAAATGCTACAATGTTTTCTCAGCCACCATTTCCTTCATGGCAGCGAGTCTTTCCCCAAGGATCACCCAAACACCTCGGCATCTCTTCGTCTTATCTCCTTCCATGTCACACATAACAATAAAATCTGACCGCTGAACATCTACCTGAAAGAGTGATCATATGCAGCTTGTCTCTGGTGAATGCCTCAGCTCAGCAGATAAGAGTTTTCCTCTCTGAAGGGTTGTCGGGAACCTGATTGTGCTCACTGTGTAAGTGCCACTTTATCTTGTTGCAAGGTGAAGAGCGATGCCATGAAATTCATTTGGCTTTTTGCTACAGTTTGATGAATTCTGTTCTCATGGAAATTTAAATCACTGAACATATAGTGAGACTGTGCAATTTTACAGTGAAAACTGAGCAGAAAACACTTTTAAAAGGGTCATGAGTTCACAGCTTTCCTGCATTCATGCTTTCATGTACTGATTCACCTGCAGAGGATTCAGAGATACAAGGCATACGGAAGAGCTAAATGTGAGGCGAACAGTAGCCTCAAGGCTAAACAACTATGGTGCTGCTTTAATGTTTGTTAGGAAAATATTTTCTGTTTTCAGGCTTGTTGCTCTTAATTTTGCCTAAAATCTTTTCTGAAGAAAACTGCAACAAAATTAGATTTTTGTTACAGTTTTGATATCTTGAGTTATCTTTAGAGTTGGATTGATATCTAAACAACAACTGAATGCAACATAGGAGACTACCAATTTCTGAACAATGATGATGAATGATTTCAGCTTATAGCTTCACATTAATAATAAAATAATAAAAGGATCTATTTGGATGAACTCCATTGTATCACAAGAGTTTAAATATCCAGTCAGTTATGCCAGAGGCAAACCAATGGTTGCAATAAAAGGTATGATACAATAAAATATTGCTGGAGGTATTTTCCTATACTTGAACCTGTATTTATAGTTTATATTTAAACATGACAGCTGTAAGTTGGCTTCTTGGGAACAAATATCAAAGTTACAGTCTCAGTCCTGGATTAAAAATAGAATCTTTTTGAGATTATTTGAATGAAAGTGGAAAACATAGATAAACAATGCAATGTACTACATAATCTAATTTAATCAATAGTTTCTATTTTGATTTATTTCTCATGGATTTATGAAAATTTTGCAGCCACAGCAAACCCTTACCAATATCAGGGCTCCGTGAAAACTTAATTTTCTTGCAATGAATATGCTCTCTATGGACAAAATGGAAATTCATGTTTAATTCATCAAAATCTTAGTTAAATTGGGACAAGAGACTTAATTTCCTCTTGCTTCACATGGTCATCTCCCCACAGTGTGAAACTTGACAGTTGCTTGGAGACACAGAGCTTCCCTTCATCACTTTAACAGCTCAGTTGTTTGTACAAGAAATTACACTCACAAGACTTATTAAAGTGGAAATACAGATCTTCACTTTGTGTGTTTTACACAAGTTCTCGCTTAAAAATATAAAACAGAAGGCCGCTTCAAGAGTGCCAAAAATATTTCTTTTTTTTTTAAATGTAAAACTGATTATTTTCTATTTTTCACATTTTGCATTTTAATTTTCTATCCGGACATCTTAATTTAGGTTACTTAGAGTTAATTAGGTTTCGCGAACACATTACATGGACTGATTTGCTAATTAAAAATATTATAATGAACTAAAATAAGAGGTTTGTTGAAAAATAATGTGCTCTTGAATTCAAATAACCCCATTAAGATGGAAAGATCTTATTGCTTTGTTTGAGTGAGGATTATTGCAAGCATCCTGAATAGATGTGCAACCAAGGCACCCTGCATAGAATGTTTATAGACACAAAGAAAGTCTCAAATTTTCAATAAAATACTTGTTATTTATGCAGCGTTATCTGAGGAATAGGGTATTTCAAATGGAAGTGAAGGGCGCAGGATGGACTCAGATTTTACACTTTGTCTCAGAATCTTTGATCATGAACTTAGTGGTAGAGATAAAAAACATCAGTCTGTACTGAAGATTCATTGTACTGAAAAAAATACAAATTAGTTGCAGTTGGATCTTCTTAAATAATCCAACTGTGACTTTAAAACAAAATATAACTCAGTTAAGACTAAAAGGAAACAAGATGAAGTTCACTTTCACTGTGGAGGAATTTAAAGATAAGTCCATCGTCCTGTGACAAAAGACTTCAGTTCATTGAAACTGGAGCAGCAGCTCTATTGAGACAGATAGACCTGTAACCTTTATACCAAGGTGAAACAAAATGATGAATGGTAGAGCAGGGAAGATGGATTTGTCCCCGTTATCAATGTTGTCAGCTCAATCTCTCCCCATCGAAGACTTGCAGTCAGCCAGCTAGTATTAGTGTGCAATTTCCAGGTATGACCAGGCAACAGCTTTGCAGTTATCTGGCTCCAAGGTTACCTAAGAAAACTGGGATTTATTTTGTGCCATAAAGGGTCAAAATATTGGACACTTAATATGGTTTTTGCTGTTTGTTTGTGGATTTGAGACTTTGTGGATTCTCAATTTAACACAAAGTTAAAGACAGAGACAATCAGGCACTTTTCCATCTGTTAGTTATCTCGAGTAAAATGATGAATACATTTTAGATATAGAGTGGATGATGCTGTTTGTTCACTAATGTTGAGAGTTATAATACTTTTGAATTTTTTGTTATTGTTTATTTTTATTTCATTGTATCTCTTTGTCCTATTCTGCTACCTTTGATCAGTTTTTGGAGCGGGTTTATTAGTTTTTATTGTTTGTAATTAGTTAGATATTGTTCATTTTCAGTTTAGTTTTTGTTAGTTATAGTGGTAGTTTTAATTATTTTATATACCTTAAGTAATTTTTATGGGCAGAATTATGTGTATCTCATTGGTACACATACCATAGGTTTTTACATTTTTAAAAAACTAATACACTTTAAAAATAAATTTAGAAATTAGAAAGCTTATTGTTTTATACCCGATGAACATGTAAAGTTTTTATGCATAACTAAGTGGACAATGTAGTTCTGTTGGTCAACTTTCAAAAATTACACCTAAACATTCAGAGAGGAAACATTTATGTGTTTTTATGTAGGTACAGTGGAGAAAGAAAGGTGTACTTTAAGTCAGTGTTTCACAACGGCATTAATGTTTGACACTTAACTGAATTACTCACCTGAAACAACCTGGGGCTAAATGTAAACATCACAAGTACTGGAGGAAAGTCTTCTGATGTCTTAATTGCTACCTGTAGTATCCAGTCAAACTAACTTCCTTGGATCATATCAAATGTAAGACATATGAGGGGGATTTTTCCATGCTGCATTCAGGTACAGCTGGGACATTATGCTGTGAAAATATCAATAGAGCTCCACAGTAATAAGAATATGTTTTGTCTAAAATATGGACACTGTAACCAAAAAACATTTAAACACTAACACTGACTCCTTTTAAGTGGCTATTTTGTGTATTATATCTACTGTATTTATCCAGGTTTTGACAATGTCTGATTTATTCATAAAAGAAAAGTCAGTTTCATTTAATTTTCACCGTTTAAAGTTTTCTAATATAATGAAATGAAAATTTCTGAAAATTAAAAAACTGCTGAATTAAATATTATTGTATTTATAACATGACCATAAGAAATATAAATCAAACTGGAGGATTTATGTACCAGTACACCTTTATTCTTCTCACTATTTAGTGTGAATTACATAGTTCACACTAAACTAGGTTTCTCTTGAGAAACCTAACAAAAATCTGTTAAAATAAGATGAGCATAATCCTTAACTAAATGTTTGAAGTACATAAGATGACATCATTTGGTACAAATCTTTTTTTTTTCAGTATGGTGATAGGGTTAGATAGTATTTGTTAAAAACTGGAACTTTGAGCCCTTTTGGTTTTGTATCTGGAGTTATCACTGATACGCTAAAATCAGCTTTCTTGGCAGGGCTCACAAACATTTATAGTGCCTGTGTGGGCACAGTGACTACGTAGAGACAAGCACATTTTTCTGTCAAAATGCTTGGGTTGTGTAGAATGGCTTTCAGCTGGAAACTCAGTTGGAAAATGTAAACAGCATAAAAAAAGCATAAATTAATCTGTCTTTGTCTTACGGTGAGTGACAATAGAGAGCGTACAAATCAAATATAAAAAGAAAATGTGTTGTATTTGTGTTGAGGCTACATTATACTGTATAAGATAAGTTTTGTGTCTCTGTTGACCTAAAACATCGACCACTCCTGACAATTTGTCACCACAGTTAGGTCTCGTCTCCCTGACATGATGGATGGTTTGACCAAAAAACAATTTTCTTCTGCTGTCCTGAATCTGCTCCATGACACAAAGACAACAACGTCATCTCTTTTGATGTTCAGAGTTTATGTCACAACACTAAAAACCAATCTTTTTTGTGATTTGCTGCAATCTTCTTCTATACGTTGCCAGCAATGCATTGAGATAAGTCAATGTATGGGCTGTCATGTCCCTGCACAGCCACAACATACGACAGCATGAAAAACACTGTCACGCACAGCTGCAGTGTGGGTTTGCATCTCGTGTCAAAGAGCTCACACACTGTCGCCGCTTGCTGTGACATTTCTCTGTAGCACCACATGCCAGCTACCGAGACGTCAAGTGGGAGGAAAATGTCAGGTATTTTCACCTCCATTTAGTCCAGAACAGGTGATTCAACTGCAATAAAATGTTGCTTCAGATTCATGCCAAGGAGCTGCCGGGTTTAAATGCAGCCTTTGGAGCTTTCTGTGGATTCATCAAGACTTCTATAGCAGCTTGGAGTTACCTCTGATTTATGTTACCACTCCAAGCACTTCCAACCAGTTTTTAGTTTGAAGTCAAAAGGTGATATTTCTAAAATGTGATACAATTAGAGTTTAATGGTACACCAAAGTTATTATTTAGAGGCATTTTTCAAAGGTCAGACTGAGAGTGCAATGGCATCTTTGCTGTACAGATGAGATATTTAATGCTTCTGTGTTGCAGTTTTGTTTCTGACTGGTTTGTTTGAAAGACCAACAAAAAAGGTGAAAAACTGTAAAAGTAGAAGCAGGACACCAGGAAATAACATTATAACTGAAACATATTTTTGTTTTTTTATGATGTAAAGCACTTTGAACTGCCTTGTTGCTGAAACGTGTTTACAAATAAAATTTGATTTGATTTGATAACTTTGTTTAAGATGAAACTTTCTCCACCTGGACTTTGGCAGCGTCCACACAGACATCTGTACTCTCTCAATGCAGAATTTGGCTGACAAAACTAACAAGATCTCCTTACAATTAAAGCACCATTACCTAAATAGCCACCACTATCAACTGAAACATGCTGAGTTGTTCTGTAGCTTTCATAGATACTTTCCTGCTCACATAATGACTGAGTGATTGTGTGCTGCATTAAGACCATCGTAATGATGAGAAATGACATGAAATGAATGACACAGCATGCTACAAATGGCTCGTTCTTGTTATTGGCTCAACAGCCTGTGATTTCTCTAACAGCCTGTAATTTCTCATTGTGATTTGGGGTGGAGAGAAGAGGAAAAACACACGGTTGGACAATTCACGCTGAGTATGTGTGTCTCTGTTTGGATATAATGAGTAAGTCTGTAGCGCAAGGCGCTACTACTGGGAAGAACTCCCTGATGCATTTGTGGAAAAAGGCAACTGTGAGGTAAAAATTATAAATTATTTACAGGTAGTACAGTATAGCAAGCATCTAATCACATCACCCACACTTCTACACACATTATCACTGCCCAGTTGTATATGGCATGTTGAGTAAAACTGCCTTTTTTTAGAGCATGTTTTCTCTTTAGGTTGTAGGAAACTCCAAGGCTGAACTGGCTTAGAGGCGAAAGTAGAAATATGTCATTCATCTCAGCAAGTGGTCGCATGTCTCAGCTTTAATTAGATTCCTTGGAGAGACGGGAGTGATGCGTCCAACTCTCAGTGGCTCATCAAAGCCTGCAGTCGATCGGATGGAGCATCATGCCTCTAGAGTTTTGGCCTAAATTACAAATTCATGATGGTTTATTTTCTTGATCTTTTTTTCAGCAGGAGTTTGTTTTTCCATTTATTGAATAAAACTGATGTATGCTCTAATGGTTGTAGTCGGACAAATGAAAGAAATCTAATAAAAAGACATGCAAGCCAAGTTTATTTGTATAGCATGTGTGAAGTAAGCTACAATGTTGACTAAAGTGCTGTATTAAAATCCCAAAATAAAAGTTTTTTTTACCATTTCTTCCCACCAACAGACTGGATTTTATTTTTCCTTAGATTTAATGGAGCAAACAGAAAAAGTGTAAAGACTACAGAGCAGGGAGAAAAACAACATTTTCTTGTAAGTTTTTATTTTTGTGTGGTGAAAAGAAAGCATGCCTTTTGACTGAGTTTTATATATTATATATAATAAAAATTATTTGGTCTTTTCTGGACACCGCCTCTCGATGGATGGATGGATGGATGGATGGATGGATGGATGGATGGATGGATGGATGGATGGATGGATGGATGGCTGTTCCCATTTTGTGCCAAACTGCTCTCATTTGCTTCGTCTTTTGTTGGGTAGGTCTGTTGTTTTCTGTTGACCTGTTAGTTTACAGTTTTGGCTATCAAACCTAAACTTTATGTAGTTCATTAATTTCTTTTGTGACCCCTGTCATAAAATATTTTTTTTTGTATGTTCTTTTGAATCTTATGGTAAATAAACCCACCTTTCTAAAATAAGCACAACTTTGTCCTCGCACTTTACTTGCTTGGTCCATTACACCAATAAAAGTGAGCTCAACATTACTTCGATGGAAAATAAACAGTCTAGGAAAATAAAGTAAGGTGTGAATGTATCATTAGACACAGGTAATAAAAATGTTTTGCTAAAATCTTAAAACTAAGGATTTAAAAAGCACCAACACTTAATTTATGTCACTTCAGCATGTCACAAAAAAGGCAAAGACTGCAAAGAGATGTGGTCCCAATCAAAGGTTTAAAACTTGTTAAAGCCTTCAGACTTTGAGCCGACACTCTTACAAAGGTCTTTGAATTAAACACGACTGGATGTGAGCCTTGAGCGCTGATCTCTGTCAGCAGCTGTCAGAAGCTGGGGCTCTCCTATCACTATTTGCTTTTGACAGCAGTGCTGAAATGAGGGGTCCACTGAGGCATGGGGGGCTGCAATCTGCTGTGGATTTGTGACAAAAAATATTCCTTGCAAGACAGTTTTTCCTCAATAAAAACACAATTTATTTGACACCAAAGCCTGCTGGGGTCTTGTGACTATTAAGTTATCTTGTGAGAGATTTTTAGAGAGTACCTACATTTATTTAAAAAACAGAACAGACTAAATGGACAGGTGCTTTGGAAAGATTCTCTGAAACTCTTTGATTTCACTTCAACTTGTTTCAACAAAGAGGGTTGAACACGCAGCATACATGTGATCTTTTTTTCCAGATTTTCCACTGTTTTATCTTGCTCTATTGCATAAAATCTCAACAGATTACATTTAGTTTTGTGATTCTTCAGTTGCAATATGAAACCTAAGTTTTTTTTTGAGTCATTCCTATTGACACAGTGCAACTTCAAGATTTATTATTAGAAAATAAAATAAATGTGCCCATCATTTAAAAAAAATAAATATTTGAAAATGTTTTTTGCCAGAAGACAAAAAAACCCTCATAAATGACATTCAGCTTTGCAAATTATGCATAATTCTAGTGTACTTTAGGTATCATTTTGTGCTTTTCTTGAACTAAACTATCTAATGAACAAAAGCCGCAGCGAAAAGATGACATGGTGATACTTTCTGTCATTTTTATGTAAATAAGGTAACAATTAGCTAACCTTTGAGCTTTTGGTCTAAGCCGGATGTCATCTGTCTCCCAACGTAGAGTTATGTAAATTGTATCTCCTTTTGTCTAATGCCACAAAGTTGCAACAAAAAGTCAAAGTTTATGGATCACATTATTCATCTAAGACTTAATTTGTCATGTGCTGCATAATGATTCTGTGCACACGTTTTGTTTCAGCAGAGTGACAGGATACCCACCGTGATCTTTTTCCTTCAAAACTAGTTCAGCTCCTACTTGCTGCTTCCTTATTTGCATCAGTATTTGAAGATTTTTTTTTTTAGAGCTGGTGTGCAATTTCCAAATGTTTGGGTTCTGTTCAAAGTGTGTCCTGGCTGTGGTGGTGTTTTGTTTTTGACATGTGTGTCCGTTTAATGGTCCGATCAACATCTACTGACCTTTGGCTATCCACAGGAACCCTTTGTCAGGAGGAGAGGAAGCTATTTTCACATCACTACTTACTGATAGAAAAATATAATTTTATCAAATTGTATAATGTAAATATGTTATGAGCATAAAGACACAGAATATTTGGTGAGGAATCCCTGCCTTTGGACACCAGCAGTGATATTTTGCTCTAAAAGAGAAGCCTCTAAACGGTTTGGTCAGACTGACAAAAGTGGCTGCAGCCAAGAGACATTGTGATTCATGGTGACAACAAACTGCAATCTGCTGCAATGTCGGCTCTCTCAGGAGTCATCAACTGGGAAAGGTTGCAGTTCCTGTTCCTCTTATCAGCCCCAATAATGTTGCAGATTTTAAAATTTTTATTTTAATGACAGAGTCCAGGGATTACTAAGCTTTCATTAAAGTTTATAAATGTGAAATGGATAAAAATGATTCCAATCAAAACAAAATTTGATCAAATGTGTTGCTTTACATCCATCTGTTCATGACAAATGATTTGAGGATCAGCTAACATATTATTGCTTTCATTTTGCCCCTTTAAATTTCAATTTTCTTCTCTTGTATCTACAAAAGGAGAGAAACACTTAAGGCAGACTTTGTTATCTGTTCTTCAGTTAATATATCAGCCGCCAGTATAGTAATTTCTGAGTCAAGACTTTAATTATAATAATTATTTATCAAAGTCTTGGACTTTTTAATAAGACTAAGCTGACATAATTGATAGAGCCTTTTACCTTTGACACACCACTGTTATCTGAATTTGCAAGTACTGCAAGCATCTTTGTGTCAGGGTTCCCTGATGCTGTAGAACCAGCAACCACTTCTTATATATTTATATATGCAGATTTATACCCATGAAAAGTAATGTTACTGTGTTAAGATGGCGGATTAGAGCAAATCTCAACTTTTGTAAAGAGGGAGAAACATCTTTCTTTAAGTCCAGTTATTGAGCGGAACAGCAAGGAAGCAAACTGTGAGCTGAATTATCACTGACTCATACAAAAAAGCAGTGAATGCTGTCCTGCAGAGGCTATGTGGGGGAAAAAAATACCAATCACTGTCACACGATAAAGCAGAAAAAATTGCAGCGTCCTGAACAATATTGGTGAGTCAGTAAAGGACAATTATAGTAAAGTATGTAAAACTCAGAAAGTTCAGCGTGAATCTGAGTTAAAAGCTGAGTTAGTCATATTTTTTTAAAACCTGTGTTTTATTTTCACATAAAACATAAGTTAATTAAATAAAAAAAGAAAACAAGCTATATAAATATTTCAAATCACTAATGGGGAGAACCATAATTCTGTCTCTACTGAACACTTATGATGCTCTGAAAGCTACTTTTCAAGTTTTTCTAAACAAGTTTGTGGCACTTTTATGGAAAAATACCTGCTAACTTCATGACCGATACTGATCTTTTTTCCTGGAAGGTAATTAAATATTCACATTTAATGTTAGAGTAGGGAAATTAATCACAGCTGAATTTAGACTCAAACAGGTTGCTGATCAGCTGATAAATTTTTTAGACCATTTAGCCTTAACAATTGAAAATATGCACATAAATCTGCCTTTTATGTGATTTTTTTAATTATTTTTTTTATCTTACCGCATGATGGCAAAACTAAACAGCCATTTTTAAATCGCCTTCCTCGAGGTGCCTTTCCTGCCAAGGTTTGTAACAGCAAAGCAGTCATTTAAATTTGAGGATTGTGAGAGAGAAAAAGTCAAGTTGTAGATTTAAAGGGTGTCCTCAAGCTGGATTGAGTGACCCTCAGTCAAAATTAAGGCTCTTCTGAATGTTAACTGCAGTCTAATGATCATTAGGTCTGCATGAGAAGTGCAGGGCTGATGCCGGTGGTCCCTGCTCACCACAAGGCCCCCATGTCTCCTCCCACACCAAAAACTTCACTGTTTAGACTTTGCAAGGGAACAAATGGAGGAAGAAAGGTTTGGTTTCTGACATAAAAATATTTTTAATTGTGGAGGTTCTGATGGCTTTAAACAGTGTTGTTACAACAGCAGAGCCACTTACTGCGATGTTCTTTCTTTGACATTTTTAGATCTGTTTTTGTGGATGAATAAACAGCCTGTTTTACCTTGACATATTTAATCATTGGTCTTCTCTACCTTTTCAGTTGAACTTAATTGAGTTGCTCGCCTGATCCAAATTCAGTTGCTGACCAGTCCAGGATCAGTAGTTTGATTCCTTGCTCTTTAAATCAGGATGTTTACTATTCAAGAATAAGAAATGACCTTGAAATGATACACTGATCTTTAAGTAGATTAGGTGATTGATCTGCTTTAAGACCAGGTACTCAGAAAAAACAACAATTCTTTGCAGTTTCCATTTTTTCCAAAAAACAACCTGGCATAATGAATATGTAAATTCGAGGATGACTGTGTGTGAACAATGTTCAAAACTATGCAGACGAAGCGCAAATACATCATGAGGAATCCCTGTACAGTGTCATAGTGAAGCATCTATATTTAGCTCTGATATAAATAATCTAAATTGAAAGGTGTTTTCATGGCCAATAGCTGAATGTGTAAAAACAAAGCTGTCGCTGCAGGTAATTAACATCAGCTAATGTTTTGACTAGAGCCAGGAGGTGGTCCCTGCTCACCACAAGGTCCCACACAGAGGTATAAAGGCTAACATATGATCTTCAATACCACTCATTAGATGACCTTTTAAACAATTGCTTTGATTAAGCTGCACATTAGCTTCCTGTAGAGCTGCTCGGTAAGCCCAATAAGCCACGAAATCGACCTCAGGGACAGCACAGCAAGCCTGCAGATAAAATCTGCTTAGTTGATAAATCGCAAGAAAGAATAATAAAACTGTGAAATATCTCATTCATCTTTCTCAGGCAGTTTTTATTAATAATTTCCAAATTATTTTCCTCCTTCATGCATGTGAAAAAAGTATATTTTTATGCAAAATGTACTATATTTAAAGGGATCTATAAAACTAACTTTAAAATAGATGATAAGTTGGTTCAATTCTTGTTTCTTTTAGGTCTTCAGAAATGGTGACAAAATGTACAATAATTCAGGTTCTGATTAATATCTTTTACACTTTCCTACTCTTCATTATCTCACTCAAGCAGGTGCGTCGCATATCCCAAAAAGCACAAACTAGCTGCAAGAGTTGTGATATATGTCTCACATTTTCCTCCCAGAAACTGAGCAAATGGCAACGGTCTGTCACCATTAGCCGAACCGTGGAAACAAAAGTAATCCATCGACTCTCTCACTGGAGAAACCTTTTCCGTCAGCAAAAAATAATTCAATCTAGCCACGTAGGCAGAAAAAGTTTTATATGCAGAATTTAGGAAACAGTTCAATTATTGAAGAAGTGGAGAGACTTCAGACACAAAGCAGCTGAGGTGTAGTTCTCCCAACTCATTCCTTCTCCAGCTCCTGTCTCCCGAAGCCCCCTCAACCCCTGCAGGTTCTTGAAAATGCAGCTGTCAGGAATAGTATCCTTCTTCCCAAGATGCAATTTATTATTTAACAATCCTCATCCTTTGATCTTCACATATTACAATGACAGCAAAATCTAAAAGTTGTACTCGACAGTAATTTATTAGAAAACTGTAACTTCACTGGAAGGAACATTGGGATTTGAGTTAAATAATGTTTTTAAATGGTTGTGGTTTGGTAATCTTACCCAAACAACGTGGATCTTGATAAAAAGGCCACATAATTGGGCGGGAAAAAAAAAATACAATCGATTTGCAGCTAATTCTAGCAGATCACTCTCTTGCCTGCTGTAATTACAGCATCCATCACACATAAAGAGGCATGCTCTCAGCACTGACACCTTTAAGGCAGATATAGGAACCACCGCTGCTAAATGGGCTCTTTAATTACAGACTGCCAGCTGGCCTTGATACAGAGTATGAACTCCAGCTCTCAGGCGTACACAAACAAACCCAAGCATGTAGAGACCATCACACACAAAACTTCCATGGCACCCCCTTATTAGACCGATTAGCAGATGTTCTTGGCCCCAGTAAAAAGTTTTACTTCCTCTTAACTTTTATATTGAAGAGTGATTTTCTAATTTTGGTGTCTAACTTAAGTGAAAGGAAGCTGGTCTTTGAGATGTAATCTGTGAAGACACTTCAGAAAACAGGTTACATTCACATAAAGCTTTACAGAATACAGTTCAGACCAAGTTAAATTAAAATCAATGCGGTTCATTTTAAAGTAATATGGTGATAGAAATCCTTTAGGGATAAATATGGCTGAAAATCGTCAGCATTTTATATTAACATAAATTCCTCTAATGCTTTTTATTGATTTTAATGACTAATTTAAGGAACCGATTGCCAATTTTTTCTATAACTGTCCATTAACATTCCTTCTTCTTGAAGTCTCAAAAATCCTAAGTTGCTAATTGGATTCCACTTAATAAAATAACACATAAAAGTTGCTTTTTCCGGACTTTTTTGGTGAAAGTGTAAAATAAATCTGCGGCTGACTATTCTTAAATAAAACTTCCCCATCTGCTGCCCCTCAGAGAACGACTGATGAGGGATTCTCCCTGCAGTGCCAGTGGTTCACTGAACCACATCCAGCTTTTTGTGCCATCTTTAGCGCTCCAGCTACATCCTTGTTTTCAGATAACATTTAAACTTGTCTCTGCAGATGGACTTTCACACTGAGCTGGTTTCTGCTGGAGGCTTCTTCTTGTTAACAGGGGTCACTCCTTTCAGCTGCTGCTTCCTTCACGGACCCAGAATCACGGTTTGCTGGTGCAGTCAGCAGTTATAGCTTACAACTACAATCAAAAGATACACAATTAATGTAATGGGAAGGTATGTAGTTTAAATTAAATCTACCTAAACCATAGGACTGAAATGTTTTGATACAGAATTATAAAGACAAACTAAATTAAGCTGAATTCTACAAGGTGATGGTAACATTTAATAGCCTGGAAAATTACTATAACTGAATAAATTAATAAAAATAGTACTAACAAACAATAGAAAAAATAAATTATCTGCATTGAAAACCATATTCATTGTTTTCAGCACTGAAGATATTTGTTTATATTCCCTACTCAGATTTCTCCCGTCATCATTGCTGAATGTAATGTTGTTTCAAATACCTGCTTTTAATAGATTTCAAAATACAATTTTATCAAATATTTTGTTGATTTCACCATCAAATAGCAGGAAACACAGAAAAATATCCTCCGTTTTTCCAAACAATGACTAAACAGATTTGTCTTGGAACAGATATGACTTAGTTCTCTTCAGGTCTCAACTAACCCGAGTTTCTTTAACCTCATTAGTTTTTTCCCTAAAAGGCTCAGACTTGTATTTGTTGTCCTTCAATAAGTTTTGGATTTGAATGAACATTTAATTGTGATTTGTTAATGAGTCACTCTCAGGGGATTTTGATGAGGCTTAAAAAAATTACTTTCTTGTTTAGTGAGGCTTCCTATCTGTTTTTGAATATTTGTCATTTATCTTTTTTTTTTATCTCACAGAGAACAGAAAAAATATTTAAAGCTCTTATTTGCAATAAACCATTATTTTAGGAAAGATTGTGGTTTCATTTAAAGTGGTGGAGTTTTTCAATAAAACTAAAATTAAAACTGGGGCTCTCTGCTTACTGCCTACACTTTCTTCACTTCTAATTACTATTTGGCAGAAAGTCTTTTTTAGAAAGACTGACTGTGCTATTTGACAGAATAATCTTGATTTTATGTCAGTGTTTTAGGATGTTGTACTATATTTTATGAGCAAAAAAATCAATACTTTATTACAGTAGTTTCAATCATGTGTGCAAGGAAAAGAAATGCATTTTTATAAACCTTTCTACTGAATCTCATTGAGCGAAAAGGCAATACCAAGAGCTACAGAGTTTAAAGTTAATTATATTTGCTTCAGGAATCACTGTCCAGAAAGAGTTGATAAATTAATGTATAATTTTTTCTATCTTTTTTTATTTGATTGGGGTAGTTTAGTAAATCTGCAGGCTGTACATTATGCCCATCAAAACCCTTAGATTGAAAAAAAATATATATATATTTGTGCTTTCTTCTGGTGCTTATTATTAAATGAACTAAAATTTCCACAACCTTTAATTTGGTTGCTACTTCGTTGATCCAACCAGTTTGGAATCACCAACTGTGCTAAATTTCTGTTTTATGTCGCTCGAATATTGTTGTCTAGTGTCTTTCTTTATGTTTTGAATGTACAGCTGATTCTACTGCACAATTAACTCAAAAATCATCATATCTTATCAAACTATGCAAATCTTAGCTGGTCTCCTTTGCTGCCTCTGGCTTCTTCACATTATACCCAATTTCTTCTTTTTAAATTCAATACAGACTCGAACTGACTGACTTGGCCTAATTCTTCAAAATATTACCATTAAATGAAGAAGAAGTGAGGGAACATGCATTCCTCTCTGTGCACCTAAATCCCACTGGGAGCTGAACACTGCCACACTGAAACATCCACATCTTCATTTACCAGATTTCTTTTTGTACTGGTACACACCAGAGCTGCCTTGTCTTTTTTAATAATCCAAAGCAAAAGCATAATTGCAAATTTTCATCCCTATGACAGATCTCTGTTGTGGGTATTTTGGCAAAGCAGATTGCATTGTGTTCCTGCTTACAACCAAGACAAAATTAGACTGAGAGAAGGGGAGGGAGATGGAGATTGCACAAACAACTGTATTCCACTGATGAAGACGCATTGCAGATGCACAGGGAAAGCAACACGCTTCTGCCACCACGTTTCTGCTCTGTTCTGCTGCACGGGGCTTTAGAAACCCCCTGGAATTTGGCTGTCACTGAGAAGAGCTTTTAACTATTCCCTCTGACTGATGTCACACTATTCCCCTGCTGTTTCAGGGTAGAGCTTCTCTTCTTTTTTAGGGAGATGTGAAACCAGATGAGGTACAACAGCATATCTTTTCCATAGCATAAAGCCAGGAGTGCTGGTTCCCCATCTGGGATCTATGTACAGCTAAAGACGTTTCAAAGTAACAAAAGTAAAACCAGGTTTCAATTTAAAAACTCATTTCAAGTGAAAATAAAGAAGGTTTAGTTCTATCAGGTCTAGATTATTGGGGGTATTTTGATTAAAAATTTCTTGTAGACATGTAACTGGGTCTTTATAAAAACAAATATCTCTGCCACATCATTAAAAAAATATCATACACACAGAAAAACTTTCATCTGCATGAAGTCACACTAATATGTCACTGAGTTGTTTTAAACACGCCACACCCATAGGGGGCAGTACAACGCAAAGCTAAAACCTAAACTTCTTCACAACAAACACAACTTCCTGTTAGGAATTAAACATGGTGACAGGAGGATCGTTTGTGTGGACAGATCTATAGATATAACTTTTAAATTGGGTATTGAGTATAAAGTTATTAAAATACAACACAATGTTGATTGGGAATCAAAACAAATGATATATTAGCACATTATTTGTCATTGACTGTTACGTGCGCAGCCCTGAATCTCCGTTTTTCCATCTACACACAAACACATATACAATGTTATCTCAAATTTCCAGTTTGATCAGAATTTTTAGAAATAATTGGTTTTAGTGACAAAGTGTGCTTGTGCATTAAACACCAATGTGTAAATATGCGACTATGTGGACTAGACCTAAGTGTCTGAGGTACAGTTATTTCCCAAAAAATTTAAACTTTTGGCAGATTTAAGTTTAAAATTAATTTAACAAAATGTTCCAATTAATCATCTGGAACTGGAAACCTAAACTCACGAGCCACGAAAGCAGATAATTGATTATAAGCAACAGGAGAGGACTGAGGTAAAACTGGAGGAGATGCAAAGCTCCAGACTTCAGATGGGAACAGTTTGTTGTTGGGACAATTATGAGTACAACACAAAGCTCTAACAGTAAAGTGGCAGGAACAAAGTAGTTGTTGAACGGAAGCCATAAAAAGTTCTGTTTGCAGAGCTAGCAAGAGGAAAATGGTGTTCAGATGATACCAAAGTGGAATCATGTGTGCAGGAAAACTAACATTCTCCTTTCTCATTGTCATCCATGGTGGTGGTAGCATTGTGATGTGGGGAAGCTTTTCTTCTGGGACAGAGAAACTAGTCAGACATTAAACTAAGTATGATAAACAACACTTAAACCAACCAAACCAAATTAAGTGTTTTTACATTAAAGCCATATTCACAAACACATTCATACATTTTTATGTAGCTCAATAAGTAGCTCAGGTGTCTTAGATAGAAGCATATCAGCTCCAGAGGAAAAAGAAATAGCAACAATACCAACAGTACCGTTTTTCCCTTTTTTACCCTTTCATCCATCTATTTTCTTCCGCTTTATCCGGGGTCGGGTCGCGGGGGTAGCAGCTTCAGATGGAGGCCCAGACTTCCCTCTCCCCAGCCACTGGTTCCAGTTCCTCCGGAGGAATCCCAAGGCGTTCCTAGGCCATTTTTCTCATTCCTACATGAGAGTGAAGAAATGTCACAACATGGACAAAATGTGCAAGAAAAGTAACGGGCCTTTTCAATACAGAAAATGGAGTCTCCATGATTACATATTGTTGCTTTTGTCCACACCTTGGTATTCTGCCAGGAAAAGTTGAATTAATTTTCAAAACCTTGAATGAAAAGAGTAATTACCCATTGTTAAGCAAAAATAATAAAACACAACTTAAATGAAAGTTGTTAAAGTTTACTTTTTCAGCAGGGTTGATTAAAAACTGTTTCAGTTGCTACTAGAGGAAATGACTAAAACGTTTTTAGAAAGCTTTGTCTGTAAAAGTGGAATGGGGATAATTGGTGTCAAAATACAGCTATTTTTTATTATTATTTTTATGACATGAAAAGTAGAAACAGTAGCTCAGATGGAAACTGAAGATGACCTGCAGAGAAACCTGAAGAAGAAACGGTGATCTACACTAACCTAGGTTTTCTCAAGTACTCTGTAAACCATATACACCTTTTCTTTTATAAAAAGAAGCAAAACTTCTTGTGATCTTTACATTTACTTTTCTTTGACGTCAAACATAAGTGTCCTATTTTTCAAGCTGCTCAGAGTTGTAGAAAATCTGTGACTGAACTCCAAAACTAATGATTTGATTTCTATTAAATAAACTTTTCAATAATGTTCTAAAGTATAGGTTTTGACCTAATTTTTTAAAATGATTTTTTTCAGTCGAATGAGATAATCATCTCAGTTTTGTTCTACTTTGTGTTCATCTATTCATAAAATTCCACGGAAATACTGGTAGTCTGATCTTTGTTGAAAAAGGAAGAAATGTAAAAGGAAGAAAGAAAAGCTTTGCCACAGCGATTAGAAGTTTGCTTCCCAAAATGTGTTTTGCAATTAGAAAACAAATCGAGTTTGCAGGTGATGAAGGCATTAACAGTTTTTAGGAGATTGCAGTTTTAAAAGTCCTAATTAGAAAGCAAATCAAAGAATGTAGTGTGAATTAAATGCTCTGTCTTCACACCATGTGAGGAACAAAGTACCCATTTAGTGGAGAATGAAATATGTTTAACAAATTAAAAAGTATCCTTTTAATGTTTCTGAGTTATATGGAAGCTTTCTTAAAAAAATGTGTGGATCAGTTTTACTTAATGCCATGTCTTCTTATTCTTTTCTAACAAAATTCCTAATCTTGCAATTATTTAATTAGTATACATTCATTCTGTATGTTGAAAAAATAAAAATAGAAGTTGCTAAACAGATAAAATGCAGATTTTTTAAAATTAACTTTCAATGGATCGATTTATTTACTAAAATCTGCTAACAAATACATTTTTATTCTAAAAGGAGGGAATTTGCAATTATTGACTGATTGAATTTGATCACATTTTATCAAACTAAACTTTCTTGCTCAGTTTTGTTCTGATTCTGTTGTGTAATCTCTCAGCTAAAAGAGAAAACAAAAGTAGATCAGCTGAGCTGTAATTTCATGTAATCTAATCTAAAGCAATAAGATCTAATTGAATTCTCTGTTTTAATGACACCAGTCTTCCTGTTTCTTTCATATGAACAAAGATGTCGTTACTGTGAAGCATTTAATCTCATTTTATTTTCTCCCAGTATCAGATTGAGTGACGTCAAGCTTGACAGGAAAAATCTCATCTCCAGTTAAACCAGTTATTTCAACTGGGCTTTGCAACATAAGCATAACCTCCTTTTTGTCTAAAGTCATTTAAACACAAACATCTGTGTACTGTAGGTTTGCTGTCATCTGACTCAGATAAATAAAAAAGGATGTTGTCAATAACAAAGTTGGCATTTTACCATCTGGGAGTTTCTTAGCTTTTCAAGAGTTTGAGTCAGAGTGAGATTTCACATGTGAACCAAAAATGATTCAGTGTAACTCGTAGGAGAAGTGTTGTTTTGGTAGAACTACTACAAATGAAAGGATTTATTAAAAGATTCAAATACATATCGTGATTTCTTGGAGGGAACTAGAAAACTTGCAAATCTTGATTGTGCAAACATGAATAAATCTAAATTTTGCAGTGATAATAATGTAAAAATTTAGAATAGTTTACTGACATAATCAGATCTTTTTGAAAGCATTAAACAGAAGCTGAATTCACTATTGAGCAAAGATATTTATAACCCTGAAAATATTTCAAATCTTTTTCACATTACATGAAACTTGTAACATATTTATCTGATGTATGTAAAGTTTTACTTAACACTGAAGCTTTTTGTCTCTTTTTTTACAAATGAAAATCAAAAAATGTTACATGCATTTCATTTATCACTAGAATCACTATAAATGGGATTTGCTAGGACTCTCTTTGAGTATGGATTTTACATGTAGGATTGACAAATAATACTTGTCCTATCAAAGGTTTAGACTATATTTTAGGAGCATCAGAGTAGATGGGGCTGAAAACTCGAACCATTTATCAATAAACCCCCAAATAAACAGGGAAACAGTGAGTCAATTTCCTTTCACTTCATAATTCTGCACTACTTCATGTTGTTCTATCATAAAATCTTTACAAAATACCCTCAAATTTGTCACTGGATTATGAAAAACAGAAAAAGCACAAGCAGAAGGTATTAATTTTTCTTGTTCACTATCCAGATTATATTCTTAATAAACCACACGATTTTCATAAATGCAATGTTTTCTGTCAAATAAATCATTTCCTGCTGCCCCCGTTCAGTTTCTCTGGTTGCATGTTCGAGGATTCAGAGTGGGAGCTGAGGTTGTGATCTCTCACTGTTGCATGTGCTTCCAATAGCAAGGTGACCTCCAAACAGAAAAGTAAATCACTGAAACTGGTTTGGAGATTTGACACATGCAGCAAGGCTGGAAAATAGCCAGAGGAATGAAAAAAAAACCCAACTTGGTCTTTCACTCATGCCAGCTGAGGTTGAGCATGGATGTAAAATAATTATTTAAAAAAGGTACTGTAGCTAAGCATGTAATAACTACCTGCTGACTCATTACATCTTCGCTGTTGAGTGCTGCAGGAATACTATTCTTCTACTTTTGTTTCAGTGCTTACTGAGTTGGTTTAGTTCAATACATTCATAGCCAGTTTTACCAAACCATTAGATATTTAATGTTTAAACTTCATTAATAGAAAAAGGAATAATATTCCTCTTTAATTATCATATCATCAAAAACATGGAAAATGTTTAAAAAATGTTTTCATCTAAACAAAATCAAGTCCAAATGATTTGATTTGATTAGAAAAGATAGAAAATGAAAAGCACAATCAATGCAAAGAACAACATCTGATGAGTTTACAGCCCTTCCCCTTCCACCTCATATTTTATTTCTCATTCCATTAAAGGATTCACTTCCAGATGGGGGTGAAAAGTTTATGACCACCATTAGCGCCTGGATGGAGACTCCTTTGTTCCCAGAGGCGATTCATACTGGACTGAGAGGTGTGATGGCAAGTTAGCTGCAGCCAAACCAGGCAAAGGCCAGACTGGCTCTGCTTTAATGTTGTTCCTTTAGGTGACTTACAGCAGCATTCAAACACTTAGCTAAAAAAATGTCTACACCCTTATTAAATGCAGCTTTTTGTCGTTTCTCCACCTTTAATGTGACACATAACTGTGCATTTTACTGTGGTTTTTATCTGAAAAACAAACAAAACTGTTTAGAAGGGGAACAAAGTAAAGAGACAGAGTTCTTTTTGATTAAATTGGTTTGAGTGGAAGTGGTATTTTCTTTTTTGTTACAGTAATAATAAATGTTTTCTATGTATAGAAAACATTTATTTTATATATGTGTGTGTGTGTAGGTGCGTGTGCGTATGTACATTAATACAACATTACAACTTGTTTAATTTTTTTGTGTTGTAATATGTTTCAAACTATGAATCTGTAGTTATTGTACTTTATCTTTGTTACAGAACATTCTAAATTAAATTACAGTTTTCTTTTAATTAATTTAGTAGGACAATGCACATGAATAAACATTTTTTGCAACTTCGACGGTATCGGCTGAAAGTCTTTTTTTTTGTCTGTTGTCCCTGGACAGTGATTAATTTGTCAAAAGGTTAAAATGGCTTAATAGCACAATTTTTTAAATACATAAACAAAGAGATGCACTGATTAGCTCTACTCTACTAATCAAGTGGAGTTTTAGAGAAAAAATGAAATATCTTCCCATTTTTTTTAATTTTGTTTCAGTGTAGTGATTAAATGAAAAATAGCACAAATGACCAGGATGTGAAAAGAGTGCTGGTTTTGCTTTGGAACAAAACCCAGGGAGGATCACACAACTCAAGGGTCTCTATATCCTCGAACTGACAGCACACAGCGAGTGACTACAGTTTACTGCCTGTTGACATTAAAGAAATGTCAGTTTTCCACATGCAACAAAATACAGATGATGTTGGAGCGTGGAACATGAAACACATAAGAGATTTGTGTCAAAATCACTGATCTAGAAGCTACTCTGAATTGTAAAATGACTAAAAATAATTTCTATAAAATATTTTCCTTGCCAGGTTGGCAACAGAAACATCTATTTTGGCAACAACTACAGCTAGTATGATCATTGCATGGTGACAAATTAAAAACTGACTCAACTTATGGTCCATTTGTCATGTTAGCTTTATAAATAATAAGGTATTGATGTGTTTTGTTTGTAAAATCAAATCTTGCTGTTAGAGCTGAAAAGAAAAACTGTTGACTTTATGCATCTGAGGAGCACAATTCTGCATTTCTAGTCATATTTAATAAATTAGAAAATTGTTGAAAAATGTATTTCAGTGAGTACACTACATGAAACAGGTTAAATAAATTAATTACACACAGACCAGTGTTTTGAAGCTTTGGTTTCTATTCTATGATGCTTGAAGCTAATGAAAATGTCACACTATTTTATAAATAAAAGTCTGATCCTATTTTATATAAAAGGACTGGGTTGTTACTTTTGTAGGAGAGCAGTGGAATTATGATTTTCTGCCCAGATCTACTGAAGCTCAGTCATATTCTTCAAAAAGTAGCGATGCTGGAGAGAGAAATGTCCATTAATACACCTGCTGGCTTCCCATTTTATGTTCAATGTAAGTCGTGCTAGGCTGAAGGAAAATAAGTACGTAAGAGAGGGAGAAAGACGCAGAGTGGACGGGGATTACTCATTTTGTTTTTCTTTGCAGCCTCTATCTTCTCCTATGACAAGACTGTCCATAATGGGTTTTCTTTTCTTTTCATGTGAGGTAAAATGAAATGCATTCAGCTGAAAGGAACTGGCTCCACATGAGGTTCAAGCACAAACATAACATGATTTTACCTGCAACAATAACAAGACTCCAATCCTTCCCATGCCTCTTTTAATTCATAATGCAAACCCTGTCAAGCAGGATTTGCAGCTGGTATATTTAGAAAGATATTTTTAAACTGTTTCACAATTTAAAGAGGAATTTTTTCTTTTTCTTTTTTTTTTTTTTTAAGTGAACTGCCAGGAACTGACTAAAATTGCTTAGAATCATACAGCTAGAATTTACTGCCTCTTATTTTGATTTTTGGCTTGAAATATTTTTCCATCCTTGACCTTGGCTGTACAGCCTTCTTAAATTGATTTAATCCCTCTAAGAGCTTCAGATGAAGACTTTCATGTCTGCTGCTTTGGAAAAAAATAAACTCGGGGGGGAAAAAAGGAGATGAGGGAAAATACATTCCGATAAAAGCATAATTCAGTCCATTTGGAGCTTTTTGGGAGCTCAGCTGTAGCCACGATGCCTTCAGATGTCTATGTGATATTACATTAAACTTAGAGTGCTGGGAGAGCTGCCACTGCTGCCCATGCCTCAGACAAAGAGGCTGAATTAGTATTTGCATAATAATAATGCATGGCTTTTGTTGACCTGCGCTGAGGAATAAATGTGTGTGGATCTCCCCCATTAGCCGATTCATAGCTGCTTTGCAAACTGTCACTTGTGTTTCCAAGTGTCTGCAGCACTTTAGTGATAAAATTCAGTGAAAGATCTAAATCAGAATTACAATGAAGCACAGATATGTGGAAAACTATTAAATGGCAAACTGAATAATCTATGACATGTTGAGAAACATTTGCAGCATACGAGAAAGAGAAAGCAAGACTTACGGCAGATAACAGAAAGGTTGGACAGAGTAAAATTATGTTTTATCTTTTTCATTTTTTTGCCAATTATGAAACAATAAATTTGGGAATGTTTGCAGGTTTTTGACTGTTTCATAAGCTGCACTAATTGTTAATGCAAATTGCAAAGTCATCCTTAATAATAATTGGTCACAGGAGGCTAGAAAAACATGAATTGTAATTCTGCTCTTGTAGTGTGTTATTTTAGTTCAGAAAGAAAATCAGAATATCCTAAAATAGGTGTCAGCATGTCAAAGCTTTACAAAAACAACAGATCTAAATAAACACACTCAATTCTTGTTGAAAAGTTGATGCCATGCTTCTCTTCCAGAGTGAGGAAAAAGCAAACTTTATAGTAACAATATGTTTATGCAAGTCTTGCATGAAGCAAAGTCCAGTTTTTTTCCTCCAGACTTCATAATTTCATTTTCTGTTGTTTCATTGTAATATTTTTTAGTTAGCTCACTACAATAGACTTCAAATATTTTACTAATGTCTCTGGAAATTTTGCAAAACCATTGACCATAATATTTTCTAGGTCAGAAAGGTTTTAATCATCCATTATAAGTTCATGAAATGGAATTCATTTCATGCTGGCATTTGACTCTGTGAAAAAAAAGATGAACATCCACCTAAGAAATAATCCACCTGCAGTCAGCTATCGCAATGGGAATCTTGTCACAGGTACAAGACATACTTGTAAAAGTACATTGACAGTCAGCAAAAAATTCTGGTCATGATCTGAATTGGTAATGGAAATAAAAAAATGAAAAAGTTGAATGAAAAAAGCATACTGTGGTTTTACACTTTTAGTTTGACCCAATCTAAACAAATTATTTTAAAGGATGAGAAGAACAGGATCAACAATCCATTTTCTGATTGACAATTATTGGAATAATTTTGCACTTTTGCAGCTCCAGCAGAACAAGACTACAAACCACAGTTAGTGCTAGATTGTGCCCAAATCAACCAACATGAACAAAAACAACAGTTAAAAATATCTTCAAAATGTTCATATTACTGCATTTTAGTACTTGGGAAAAACATATTTTTACATATTTTCATTTTCACATTTTATCAGTAGTGAAGTCTCTAAGCTGACAGATATAATGCAATAACTATATTTGACAGATCAGTTTAGTTTCTTTTCCATCCTACAGCTGCTATCATTTATTTGTAGTGTCACAAAATGCATTTTGTTCCAAATTATCCATGATTATACAATAAAAAAAGGAATTAAATGCTAGCTAAGGTGTGTACAGAAATGGAATATTTACGGAGAGGATTTTAATGTATTTTACTTCATTAAAACTGTATAACATAACTGAAAGTACTACTTGCACAAAATTCTTGCAAAAATGAAGCTCAATACAACAAGAATGCAAAAAAAAAAAAAAAAACTCATTAGAGGACATCCTCCAAAGAAAGCAACACATTCTGTAGCTTATAAATATTTATCATGTTTAGAAGATGTAGTTATTTTCTCCACTGTGAGGAACTGCTTATAAAGTATGATTTCTGGGAGAGGCAATGGGGCGAGTGCAGAAATACTTTTAAAATATATATTTCACCCCCTCTGTGACATATTTAAATGTTTGGGTTGGCTCAGTTTGACTGGACTCTTTATGTTTTTAAAAATAATACCCGTACTTGAAAAATCACCATAAAAAAAGTTCTGTGTTTATTCATTCTCAACAATTTGAGAGTAAGTCATTGATTTATTTTTTTAAAGACAGAATAACAGGATTTTCCTCATATTCATCTTAGGTTTCTTTTGTTTTTGGGGAATTTTTGACTGAAACACTTGATGTCAGATTCACTTGATGCAGACAGAAGACTCCGATCTTAGAAGAGTTCAGAAAAATTTAAATCTCGGTTTGACTGGTGAGGCATACCAGGAATGTTTTTTTTTCTTTCATGTTATGCCTCACATTCAACGGGTTAACATGTAGATTATGTAACATGTTGCTATGGTGACTTGGTTATTTGGTGCAGACATTAAGGTCTCTTAATATCTATTTTACTTCCTCTTTGGCACAGTTTCAGTTTTTTTAAAGCTTATTTTTGTTTTTATTTTTGATCATATTCTGTTGCATAATGCATAAAAATAAACACATATTTGCTTCACTTCAATGGCATTCTTTCCCATTTCCATGGAAAATGGAAAATGCAAAATACGTTTTGAAGCGTGGCTAAAATAGATGGCACTCTATCATATCATGTTTGCACAGCAGTGAAACATGAAAATTTGGATTATCAATAAAAAGTCCAGATAAACCTGAAAAACCTAACATTTATTGAAACTTTCTTCCACATTTAGTGGGGTGTTTTGGAGATACTGGCAATTTTTTAGTTAGAAAAATAAAGTTTTCACTGTGAAATTACACAATTGTATCAAAGATAAATTTATTTTAGGTTCCACGGATACCAGTAACTGTGAAGGAATCTATGAAAACAAATAAATAGCTTTTAAAGTTTATGTTGTAGGTTTGAAGAAAAAACTTTGGATATTCAACATTTCAGGTCAAAGCTGCAACTCAAACATACAGAAATAAACCAGTGTCCTTAAACACAGTCTGAAATAAACAACCTGAAAAACAACATTGATTTGTCCGGTTTGTGCTAACAGAGAATAATTACATAATTTAAAAACAAAAAGAACAACAAGAAAAACATCCTTTATGTCACAGTTGACAACAAAATTAAGACAATGTCTTAAGTGAGGGAAAAAAATCACACTTTCCAGCATTTCAATGATACAGAGATAACCTAATAGAGGTGGGCAGGCTCTAAAGGGGTTTAAATACATTAACACCCAGTTTGAGATTTCAGGATGCAGAAGTGTGATGACGAACAGCACATTCACAGCAGCAAAATGCATGCATTCTGTTTTCCTGAATATTGCATTTAATGCCCCAGTGTCACTCAGCAAATTGTCTGGATGACAAAATGAAGAAACAAAATGTGCTGACATAAACAGACACATTGTTTCACCAGGATTTTTGAAAACTTGCTAGACTTAACGAGCAAGAGAAACGGGGATTAAAACATCAACAAAATGTATCTATATATGAAAAAAAAGCTGAAATTGTTCAACATTTAAACAAATATTGCTAGTTTTCAAATTAGTTTACTAAAATTCTTACAAATTTACAAAACATTTCAGCTTATTTAATAATTGTCACAGCCAAAGCTCCTGTTCCCTGATATAATTGAATTCGCTTCAGATCAATGAATAAATGATTTTATTATACTAGCTGGATTTATGATGCCAAAATGCTGGCAAGCTGGAGACAGTTTTATTGATTTCAGAGAGCACTTTTCTCCAATAAAAAAGCTACTACAAAGAATAGAAAGCACTATCATGTATGGATAATAATACAGCATTTGTAATGGTACCGCCGAGTCTCTTAAAGAAGAATATGCTAAATGAATGTAGCAACAAAGAAAAAGATATGCTGAAAGCATAATCTATACAGGAAACATGGGTCGGCACTTCAGTTGAAATTACATTAATTATAACTCATATGTTTTATGACGCGCATAGACAAAGTGTTTATGTTCCTATCTTGTTCTCTACTGTCCATGTTTTATTTCGTTCCTGTATGTTTTTTTGAAATACAATTATTTGTGAAAAAATGTGAGTGAGGAGAGGAAATGGAACATTTTTGAGTAAACAGTCTACAGCTACTTCAAAATAAGAGCATGAACATAAACGTCTAACTACTTGAAGAATTCTTTACAATCGACAACCAAAACTTCATCACAGACGCCAAACTTTATTCAGAGCAAAGTTTGAGATACAGCTAACAAAATTTGTGTTTTAGAACTTATCTGGAAAAATTAAATTGCAACAAGTGACTTCTGGATGGTAACGGAACTCTGTTGGGGTTGCTAGGCAACGGGCATGGTTTGGCTGGGATTGCTAGGCGACGGGTAGTAGCTGTTGATTTGTGGCTTTACATTCAGAAAGTTTTTTGAAACAGTCCATTTTCCAGACAAAAGAATAAAAAATAACAGCTCTGTTTTTTTCGGAACCAAATGGAAGCACAAAAACATGCAAAATGTGAACTTTGTATACTACATGCCCTTTAATAATAATTTATTATTCCAAGAAGAACTAAACTGATAGGCATGAAAATAAAAATAATCTCTGACCTGGAAAAGGTTCAGTAGAAATAAAACGCATTGTCAGGAGGTTACTCAGATATCATCACACAGTCCTTATTTAATTTTGGAGAGTAACCCTGTTATACTTTCTAATGAGGGAACAGTACCCATAACACATGGTGATGGCGAGGCCTGTCTGGCACCTTGTGTTCCTGACATTTCTGTCCAACCTCGGGCTTCAAGGAGAGGGACAAGGACTGCAGAGGAGGGCAGTGGAAAGAGAAAACATGCAGGGGAAATCTCACCTGATCCACCTTCCTGCTCTGCTTGTTTCCCGCTGGAGAAACAGCCGACTGAGAGAACGAGCAGGCTGCTAATGAGGGCAAAGCTGGCCTGGCATGATGCTTTTATTCACTCCAGCCGCTGCTGTCATTACCAAAATAAGTGAAAAAATCTGCTTTAAATGAAAGAAAACTTCTCAGACTCAAAAGTGCAATTGTGAAACTACATATTTTCCAAACATGTATCTCTCTAATTCACTTGGGATAATGCTTTTTACAAGTATCCAAATCATCACATGGTTTCATGACTCAGCCTTCTCCATTTATAAGGTATTTACTCTGTAGTGGTTGAAGAGTTTTCCATTATATGTATGAGATAAAAGGTAACAAGGTTCCACCAGCAGTGAGTAAGCACTTTTCTGGACCATTTCATTGTGCTTCAGTGTATGAAAGAGTTGAATGGCTTGTTTTGTCCTTCTGTCTAATGTATGCCATTAAAGCTGAGCTGAAGAGTCGAAGAGACTAGACTGAATAAAACATTAAAATAAGAAAACCGAAAAACTCAGAAAAAGAAAGAAAAGGACTGGAGAGATTTTAAGTCTTGTGTGCAACAGAAGGAGATATTGAAAATACAACAGAAACATGAACAAATATTGTAATACACAGGATGGATGGATGGATGGATGGATGGATGGATGGATGGATGGATGGATGGATGGATGGATGGATGGATGGATGGATGGATGGATGGATGGATGGATGGATGGATGGATGGAAACATCATCATCATCATCATCATCATCATCATCATCATCATCATCATCATCATCATCATCATCATCATCATCATCATCATCATCATCATCATCATCATCATCATCACACATCCAAAAAGACGTTAGACTTTCAAAATGATGTAAAATAACATAAAATAAATTCAAAATGGAGCCTTATTACCTGGTTGAAATCTTCTTGCTGTGAGTAAAAAGTCTTTTGCTGCATAATTAGAATTAAGAAAATAAATTTGCTTCATGGAAACATGGCAATTAAACAAACAAAAAAACACCTTGTAATCCTTGTGCAAAACAAAGTGATTTTTTTCCTCAGTGTCAAAATTTGTGTATTTCGCAAAACTGCATTGGAAAAGATTTTTTCGCATCACGAGTCATGTGATCAACAACCAGGTGTTACTACTGGCTCAAACGACAAAGACAACGACAAGAAGTGGTAGAAGGATGATTTTAATTGTATTTCTTATTAGATGGAAACACTGCTATTGCAAAATTGTATTTTTTTTAATAAGCAATTGATAATATGGACAATAATGACATGTTATATTCAAATAGTTTAACAAACTAAATACTAAACTATTTAGTCTTTTCTCCCACAACTTGAGCCTAAAGAAAGTTAATGCTTTAGGTTCATTCCAAGTTCACTGAGATACTTTCTGACATTCTTGTTGATGTTTCAAACATCTTCTGAAGGAAATACTGGAGGGAGTTAAGCTCAAACTGACAGAACACAGGGAATAAAAAATAAAATATTAATAATGACTTTAAAAAAATGTGAAAACACTTAAATGTAAAAATTTGAGGGAAAATGTGCAGATTATGTTATGAAAACTGGATATCTGTGGTTCAGATTGGTGGTAATTAAATGACAGACGAAGGTTATTTTACTTAAATTTACGGCTTCATCCCACTTTATGTTCTTCAGATGCCATGACTGGGATAAACTGCTACTGCTGGGAGGTAAATGTGAACATTTACAATCAATTAAGTTCATTTAAATTAAAATAATAAACTTTATGTATATCAATATGGTTTTATATGTAAAAGTACAAAATAATATATATTTTTTCTTGTAGGCTAACTTTTACTGTGCCAAAAAGAAGAGAGTTTTTCTGGTGGCTCTCCTGAAGCAGACTGTTGATTTTAAAAATGCAAAAAGGCAATCAGCCCTGGGATCAAAGCTCTGAGGAGGTTTCATGTTCTGGGTTTTATTTTTTGACTTCTTGATTGCTGGAATCCCCACAAAACGTCTAAAGTGGTCCAGTGTGTAACCAAAGAGGCTGTCACTGCGCTGCAGTTGGTCTCAGTGGGATGTGAGGCCACTGATGGTAAAAATAAATTGTTCAAGCAGAGCTGACGCATTCTGGCTGATTCCCAGAAGACAGCAGAATTAGTCCTGGCATGCATGAAAAAGGAAGCAAACAAATAAACAATGAACATAAAAGCAGGGATTTAGAAGGAAATAGAATTAAAGATGCAAAAAGACAGACTTTACACAGTTCCATCTATACTTTAATCCTGGTAAAACTGGATAAAAGTCATCTTTAGTTATTGTAAATCTTTAAATTAAAAAATTGTGTCAGTTCTTGAAACATCTTCCCTTATTACTTTGTACAACATCTTTTTGGCAGAGATCTTTCACAGATTCTCTATTTTTTTGTCTTAAAGAAACCTGGTTCATATTTTCCTCTCGTCTCAGTATTTTTGCAACACAAATTTAAATATTAAATCAGATGTTTTGAACAGTTACTCAGTACTTAAGTAGCCTCCAAATCAGATACTTTTTTACTCTTGCTTGAGTAATCAATTATAAATATGCACAACTACAGGGTTTACAGGCTTCTAGAGGAAAAGAGAAGCTGCTACGAAGTTTGAGGGATAAAATCTGGAGAATGCTCTTAAAGAGAAAGATGAATTCGAATGGCTTATTGTTCCAGAGTTGAGGGGAAGAGGAGATTCTGGGTTGTGGAGAGTGAGGTTGGCATCCAGTCAGAAAGGAGCAGATGGATTATAAGATCCAGGTCTTGAACAGAGTGTGTTGGAGGTGAAAACAGAGCTGCAGTGGAGGAGATCCAGAGATCTGTTACCGAGAGGTTTAGAGGAAGGCTGGGTTGAAACCAAAACATGACTTCAACTTGGAAGGAACAGAGAACATAAAGAGTGATCTTAAACTTAGTAGGTACGTTGGGAAACATAAATAAACTTTACACAAAGGAGGGAAAATACCAATAGTCTGGTAGACTTGGTTCGATTGAGGGTCAAAACTGGAAAAGAAATCTTTTCAGTTTTCTGCTCCATCTTCATGGAGCAAAGGATTCTGTTGTCATTAATGGATTTAAGGGGGGGGCAGGGGTATAGTTTTTTGTTTTATTTTTCTTTTCCTTTCACCTGTCTTGACAGCAGTAAAAATTATTGACAATAAGAACTGACACCAGAAGGTTCATCTCTGTTCTTCATTTACATGGACTTGAGACTCTTATGAAGCTCCTGGTGGCAAAAGTTACTCTTTAAGTTTTTCTCTCTTTTCTTAAGAGAGAAAAACTTATCCTTTTCCCCTATAGGTAATTGTGTTTTTTTCTTTGAATTATCCTGTGGTACACTGAGCACTCCATAAAGCAGTTCCATGTCTGAGAATATTGAGTGAATTGAATAGATTAGGTTTCTACTACAAATTATATTAAGATTATAATTTCTGTTGCAACAGAACAGAAAGGAAATTTGCTCTTATTTAAAAGGCTAAAGGGAGATTAATGACAACATTGTGGAAAACAAATTTATTTTTGTTCTCAATAACATGTAATTATGTTTTTAAGGTTAGATTTGACTGCTGTCAGGTAGCTCCAAGTATCCAAGTTACCTTTTCAATACTGATTTATAATTATAAATTCATTCTGTGCCGCCCAATGGATCTGCAGAAATCACATGTGTTTCCAAGGAAACCAAATATATGCAGCTGAATTTTAGAGAATATGAATACATTTCTATCCTATGCTTGTCTGTTTTGTGTTGTGAGAAAAAATACTATGCAGAAACTAAAGAAAACATCTGTCACTCTCAATAAAACACGCACAATAAATGTATATCTGGAAAAGGTTAATAGCAGTATCTTCAACTGTGATTAAAAAAGAGCAAAACAGATAAATAAACCCCTTAGAAATAATCTTCCTTATAGATCTAATTAGGCCTACTGCATTATTCTAATTTACATCAAGTTTAGCGGAATAAATTCAGGATTAGATATTCCTATAAAGACCTAACATTAAAATAAATATTAAGTATCAAAACAAGCTCCTATGTTGTGCTGAAAGATTGCAAGTTAGTTTTGTCTTATTTCAAGTATAGTAACGTATTTGCACTATAAAATAGACCAAAAATATTTGGTAATATTTTGTGTTTTTGCAGTGTTTTGATATGGGCTTTTTATTCATTTACAGTTCCTACCTGAAGAAAAAGTTTCTTGTTTTTCCACTACTTTACATTTTGAATTAGTAAAATCTTGAAATGCATTCAAATACTCAACATGTTAGGAGCATCTTGAAATAATTTTTATACCAATAAAAAATAAGAGAAGAACATATTACTGCAATATATGAGTGTTCATACTACTATGTATGAGTATATGAGTGTATTACTCTGTTAGGAGTGCAATAAAAAATGTCAAAGCCAGAGGGTGAATCTGGTATCTAACATGTCATGAAAGTCTGTGACAATGAGTGTTTGTTTCAGCTCTTTCATTCTGTTCTCACAACCTCAACACACTTAGCAAAAGATGAGGTCCTGGTATTGTTGCTGCTTTAACAACTGGAGTTTCCACAGTTATTATTGTAGGTCAGTTTTGAGGTGCAAGTGTGAACTAATGACAGAACTTGGACAGATGAGTCACTTCATCTTAAAACATTTGCAAGAAACTGCAAAGAAAGTATTGCTCTTTGTGACCAGAGGTAGAATTTAGACAAGAAATATATCAAGAAACCTCATATTAGAATAAATATTTTTAAAAATGTTTTATATAGTGGGTGATTACGGAAGAGCATGGAAGAGGATGAGACAATGACATGTCAATATTAAACTATTTGAATCAATAAATTCAAAAGAAAATGCTTTTCAGCTTCTTACTCAGAAGTTAACATGATTCCAAATTCACCCTGTCTGTATTTAGATAATAAACTTCTTCTGTCTTCCCATGATAATCTTCGTCTTTGTTCCTCAGGTGAACTGGGTGAGTCTTGGGATTGTGAGCACCTGGGCCAGTGTTCCCATTCTATTTATACCTGGTTGTTTTCCTCACACCAGTGGCTGCTGGTTCTTTACCCAGAAAACAGTTCTAGTATTTTTGTCTGGTTTGTTGTTTTGTTATGTTCAGCTGGTTTTGCTTTCTTTGAATTTGTTTGGCGTTCTGTTGGTTTTCTTTTGGCTAGTTTTGGTTTGATGTCCTGCCTAATGCTAAATCAGTTTGTTTTTTTTCTTTTTTAAAACTTATGCTAATTTCATTTTATAGAAGCAAAAACATAAATTTGCCTTAAAATTGGCAAGTCTCTCATTTTTGTCACAGTCTCATATTTGAAGCCTTATGTTTAAAGGGGCAGTCTTATGAAAAACTGACTATTTTTTTTAACTTTATGCCATGTTACAATACTCCCTCATCAAACACTTACATGTTGGACAAATTATTTAATCTCCATAGCAACCACTCATCTGTGCAAACCATCTGGTTGGACTTAATGCCACCATCGAGACACACCTCCCCCTCAGAGCTGCTTTTTCTAACTTTCCAAGCTTCTGACTCCCAGTGCAGCCCTCCCAAAACTTGCTCCTTTAGACTAGCCAACAATAATTAGCCAACATCTGCTGAGCTACTTTTCAGTGCTGAAATCTTTTTAAAGGAGTAATAGAGGAGCGTCATTGTGATGACTTCCTGAAGGTGGAGTTTCAGGAAGATGAGGGTCTTTTTCAAGTGATAGGGGGCCAATTTAAAGGCCTTAAATTACAAAGTCAGATTTATTTTAAAAGTAACATAGTTATGTGATTTTTCAATAAAATTTCATAACACATAATTCTGACTGTGAATTACAGAAAAGTAATTGAAGTTGTATGCCACATACTGGAAAGAAACAATAATAATGGTGTCCTTGCCGATGAAGTGTGCATTTAAAAATAGGAATGGAAGAAATGCATCTTGTTGGGCCTTGGTTAGCTCTAATGTAGGACCTATAAAAGGTTGACCTAAGACTGGGGTCACCTCTCCAGAAAACATTAGAGACCCGACTTATTTAGAGTATTTTTTCTTATATCCCTACATGCTTGTTTTTAGCTGTGACTATACTCATGTACAAAGTACAGAGGCTTATCTAGATATAATGGTGTTTGAATAATGAGGCCTAAATGATGACTTCTTTATTAGTGGTTAATGTTTAAAATCCAAGTCCTCCTTGTTCCTTTTTGTGTCAGAGGGTTGGAGTCCTGAATGCCTCTTTTAGGTGAATCTGAAAAGGTTCCTTTTTTCCAGTCTTGCCCGAGTATGGCACCATGGGATGTAATCTGAATTTAACACCGAATGGTATAAAACAGCACCAACACAGCAGATCTCTTCATTGCAACATTAAAGACACCCAACTGGAACATTGTGTATTTTTTCTTTAGCAGCTCCAGCTGGGAGCGAAACGAATAGACGCACTGAAAAAGCAAGAGACGCCAACATGTTCTCCCACAGTCTGCATTTTAAAGGTGGCCTATAAACCGATTTCATCTTCTCGGTGCAGAAATGAAGCAGGCAGCCTGCCTCCGGGCTGAATAATTGATCTCTCTGTGTCGGTCAGGAGGACGATGGTGGGACGCTTCTCTCTGCATGTGATACGGTCCCATCACGGTGTAAACGGCTGCAAACCACCACCCCCTCCACTCCACTTCACTTCTTCCTCCTCCTCTCCTCTCTCTCTTCCTACGTGTGTTTTTGTGAGTGTGTGTGCAGACGAATCGGAGAGCAGGAGGAAGCACCAAGGACGTCCTTTTTTCTTTTTTTCTTTTTTTTTTTTTTCCCTGAGCCCCTGGAGCCGGAGATGCGAGGGACGAGCAGTCATTAGCCCGCGCCGCTGCCGCCTGCTGCAGGAGAACTTCGCTGGTGTTGCAGCCTGATCCCCGCTCTGTGATCCCCGCTCGCTGAGGTGGACCGTAACCTGCCGGACGGAGGTAAACCGATGTTTGATCCGGCTGCTTCAGCGCTGATAGGCGGCTTTGCATGTGGAGCTATCCGGGTAGCGCTGGTGCTGAAACCACTCTGATCGTACAAGGAAGTGCATGTGTGCTTTTACGCCATCTGTGTGTCTTGCAATGTTGATTTTGTGAGCAAATTTGCAGGATATTTTCTGAATGAATGCATGCACCAGGTAGGATTTTTTAAAAATATATATTTTGCCTGATTAACGTGGTTTAGGAGCAGCTTTTCTTCCCGGAGTGGGATGGCTGTGTCCAGGGTCCCTCCAATGGAAGATGGAAAGTTTTACCACATGATCTTGATAAATACACAGGAGTGGTTTAGTCCACATGCGTGACAACGAACCGTCCTGTGGAGCCTCATTAAAACTCGATTAATTGGGAGTGATAACCCGAACGAAACTTCAACTACATTTTAAATAAGATTAACAATTAGGCCACGATAAGAGCTGATTCAGGATGTTGTTGAATAATTGACCTTTGTGTCCTTCATTTTGCGCAACGAACCAACGCTCACGAAAGCCCAGTTACAATTTTGTTTTTCACTATCCGAGGTCAGAAATATCAATTATGTATTTTTGAAAGGAAAAAAAGTTTCCATCAACTGATAATAAGCATAATTGTTATTTTGTTGTTGCTTTTAGATCTGAAAACACAGGATTCTACTTTTGTGCAACAATTGAATGTAACATCGATCGGACAAGGAAGGCAAGGAAACCAAAGCCATCATCATGAATTTCGTTATGAAACAAGCGTTGGGAGGTAAGTTACAACCTTCTCAAAAGGCATTCATTTCATACATATATGTTGTTTTTGTATATATATATATTATTTTGCCAGTTCTGCTTGATGCATAAGACATTTTTGGCCCCTGAGGCCCCTGAGCTTTCTCCATTGTGCTTGCCGATCCGTTGTGGCCATTCTGTGTTTCATGAAGCAGCTTTATACAGTCGCATCATTACTGCTGTGTGGCGCGTCTGGACTGGACGCCGCAGTGACTCTCGTCCCTCTATGCTGAGTGAACACTTTCCCTCTGAAGGAGGAGGAGGAGACGGGGGGCGTTAATCGAGACAGAATCTAATCTTCAATAATTTCATTCCAGCATTCAGGAATGTGAATGAGTTCCTAATTGCTTGTGCTGCAGCGAGTCCCCGGACGCGAGATTCTCATAACAGATTAATGGATTTTGAAGGAATATAAGCCGCCTGTCCTGTGTGAATATGCGGATGACGCAGTGGAAAGTGAACGGACTTTAAGTGGTTTTCACAAAGGAGCAAAAGTCTCAGCAGGGTGACTGTTTGTTTGGAGAAAATGCAACCCACTTGTCTTCTGAGAAGCCAATCTTCTTTGCTGTTTACCAGGAGTTTAGGCAAAAAAGACTGTAGAAACCTGTTTTTGTTGCATATTACTAATACAAATATTCATACCAAACACGTCAATGTGGTTTGAGCTTTTGTGACAGAACAACAGAAAATGATGCATAAGTTGATTTAAGTAATAAATCTGACAGGGTTGATACTTTTCAGTGAGTGTTTTTGTGGTATGCCCCTGCCAGCTTTTTGCATTTAGAACATTTTATCCATTTTTTTCTGTGACAAATAACTAAAGTTCAGTCAAATTGGATGAAGAGTGTCTGTGAAGATCAATTTTCAAGTCTGTCCACAAGAGTCTTAATTGGCTTTAGGTCAAGACATTGACTGAGTCATTCTAATGAAAATGCTCTTGGATGTAAATCCTATTGTAGCTCTTTCTGTGTTCAAGTTGTATTTCTGCAGAAAGCAAAACATCTCTACCAGGATTGCCTGTATTTCACTCAATTGATACGACCTAGTTCAAGTTCAAGTTTGTTTTTTGCTTTTTAATGGGACAATATGAATGCATGAGAATATAGCTAAGTAGCTAATTTTCACCTCTAGACCCAGTGTCCATCTTCCCGGTCCCTGTTGAAGTAAAGCAGCCCCACAGCATTATACTGCCACTACCATGAAGCACAAAAGCACAATATGATGTGCTTTTTTCCTTTTCTGTAGTGTCTGTAGTGTCTTTTCTGTAGACCAAAAGCTTTTCGTTTCATCTCACAAAAAATAATCTTTGACATGCTTGTGGTAATGTAACAAACTGCACTCAGTGATTTTTATGGTTTTCTTTCATCATTGTCTTTCTTTTTGCTACTTCCCCATAAAACCCAGATTTGTGGAGTTCACAGCTATATGTAGGCATGTCGACAGGTTCACATACCTGAGCTTTAGATCTTTACATCTCCTCCAGAGTTGCTCCTGCTGCTACACACCTGGATTGAATCTATGAGTGATTAACAGGCTTCTGCAGTACTTGATGCCTGCAGAACAGGTAACATTTGGATCAGCTGCTCTGAAATAGGGGCACATCTAAAACATGCAGAGCAGGGGGGCCTGAGGACTGGAATTGAGAAGCACTGGGTTAATCCATCACATAAAATCCCAATGAAATGGGATACAGTTTGTGAAAAATTGGAAAAACAATGAATGTCCTAGAATACTTTTGCAAGGCACTGCAACTGCACCATATTCCAAACTGAAGCCCTTTTCTGTTATTACTCAAAAATAGCTCAAATAACTTGAAATTTTTCTTGTCATGAAAAATTCAGAAAGGGTAAAGCAGCTGTTTTTTGAAACCACAGTTTGATATGGCTTATACACAGGGGCATTTGACGGAGTTTCCCACTGGGCTCTGGAACAGCTAAGAAGCTCCTCAGACTTCTTCTCTGCAGATATGTATTAAATCACAAAAAAATTCACTTCCTTTAGAGCTTAAAAGCTGGTCGTGTATCATACTGGATTAGAAAGAAACTGCATGCACTTGTAATGTCCATACTTTCAACAAGATGCTAAAATAAATCTGGTATTGAAAAGAAATAGCAGTTTTATCCTGTTGTTTGCTTTCAAAAAGATATAACAACCTAATTTTCACAATTACATGACAATTTGAAAAGCCTTTTTTACTGAAATATCTCCTGAATGTTAAGGTTTTCCTTCCTGTTTTCCATTAGTGAATGGTATGCTATTCTCTTGCTTATCTCCAAGGGTTTACACAGCTGTTGTTGACAGGTTTGTGTTAGTGACTCGCAGATAATTATAAAAAAAAAATGTTGTCACCGGCTACAGTGAAAGGAGCTGAAGCTCAATTCAGCTAAGTTGAAGTTGCTGCTGTCTTTGCTTGGCATGCATCATGTTGTTTAACTGCTTGTTGGTTCCTTAGTGGGTTTCCCAGCAGCAGCAGGTGCCCCCCACCAGCCAGATTTCCATCATTAAAGACGAGTCAAAGTCGCTGACTTGTGCACAAAAGAAATTTCACACGTGGGGAAAATCATGCAGCTTTTGTCGAGGTCTTCACCTTCAGAACGATAATTCTTTCCAACCTGGGAAGCAAGTTTTTATGCTACCTTCTTAAGCAGTAATGAGTTTTCGGTGTGTAGTGGATTAGCTGTGGGCTATCATCTAAATTCTTTCTCTCTGTGCACGGCGAGGAGATACTCACACTCCATCTGCTCCAATTTAGACATCTAAATTTTTTTTCTGCATTTTTCATTCAGTGATGATGAGAAAGGTCGACTCAGTACGCATCAAAGAAGCACTCATCTGTTGCCATGACCCCTTCACCTTTGTAGACCAGATGTTTTTGGGCTGTTTACGCTGCATATTTTGCACAAACTTTGTTAGTTAGAGTAAGTTAACTATTTACCATGAAAATCACATCTTTTTCAATTTGGTGCTGCAATCAAGGTGAATGTATCTTCTAATGCATTGGTTCAGTACCTATTATGTTAAAGGCTATGTCTATAATATGAGTCTGGCTATGTTAAAGAATGGTGGTGTTTCTGTTCTTGAGGATTTACATCCTGCAAAACACTTTAAAGATACTTGGACCCTAATTTTACTGTGAATTTAGTTTTACTACAGTAGAGTGATCGGGCCATACTATAATAATAATAATAATAATAATAATAATAATAATAATAATAATAATAATAATAATAATAATAATAATAATAATAACATTTTATTATAGTCATAAAATTACTAGAATAAAGTTGTATGAAAATAAAATCATATTACAAGAAAAAAGTCAGTGTTACAAGAATTAAATTATAACATCAGTCTAATTTTACTGTGATGTTTTTTCCTTTACAACAAATTAACAGAGCTTACTACCATGGAGCATTAGGGCCACACAAAAATGTAAAAAAAAATCACAAATTTACAGGAATAAAGTTAGAAAATTAATAAAGTTATATGAGAATAAAGTCATGTTGCTAGAAAAAAGTCATAATATGAAAAAAATCATAATATTGCAACTGTATTTTCATAATATTATGACTAATATCACATTTTTATTACTTTTTTCTTGAATTATTGCAACTTTATTCTTGTAATTTTGTGACTTTTTTTTGTTAATCAGTATTGTCGTAACACGGTGTCATAAGTTTACACAGTTTGCTGCACCTAAATAAAAATCACAACTATGTTAATGTGAAATAACTGCAGATGCATGACTAAAAATGAGAAGACCTTATTGGCTGCATCGCTCGTGTTAGGAGTTGCTCTTAATGATTGCATCTTGATAAGGAAGGTGCAGTGAAAGGACAGCGGTGTAACTATCAGGGATAATTCCTGCCAGTCAAAGTCATTGAAGTAGTCAGTCTGGTCCAGCTGTCACAGGAGAAAGTAATCTCATTATTAAAAACTCACAGACCCATGATTAATGTAGTTCCTTGTCAGGTTTAATGAATCTTTTCCTCGGTAAAACCTGGGTACAATCTGATCTCGATAAACATCTCAAGCACTTAAACATTACCGGTTTGCACCTGTTTCAAACGAGCAAATCTTGTTTCACTATGAGTAAGTCAATTATTTCTGCTCCAGTTTTTGTCAGAATAAAAACAATCATTAGAAATGTTGTTTTCATAGGAACAACTTTGCAGAGATCCACTGCCTCAAATTCAAACACTTTGCAGTCCTGATCCACCCAGATATTGTTCCCACTTAAGCTCTGGTTTGCTTGAAAACCTTTTATGTGCCAGGAGTTAAAAAAAAGCATTGAATAAAAATGTAAAAAAATTCTATTTAATGTTGTAAATCTATTTATAGCTGAGGCATCTCACCAAAAACATGCAGCAGCATTGTAGAGAAGCTTCAATAATTATTGATTAAGGAGGAATCAATACAATTTCACACTATACTAGCTGTAAAAGTCATCATTTTGCTTCCACTTTAGAAATGTAATGCTTTGTAATGTAACGTTTTGGCTTTGTATGAAAAAAACTGTGAAAAAGTACAACTGATGCGACCCCAAAAGTAGAAAAATTAGATTATTATCTTGAGCAACTACGGCTTTAGGGCAGAAGAAAACTGATATAGAGCCTTTCGTAAATTGGTTTAGGACTTCCTGGACTTTGATCGTAGCTCATCAGTGACATTTAGGGGAATTGCCTCCATGACTACAAACTTAGAAAGGATTATTTATCGATGCAGAGTATGTCTGTGTTTGTTTGAGGACTTCAGAGAATGAGAAAGAAATGGTCGCGCATTAGATTTACAACAAATGACTTCATCCAAAATGATGGTAAATAGTGAGCCACCATCCAGTCCTGTCTTCCCTGTAGTGGAGGACGGAGGAAAATGAGGTGTAGGAGGAGATGAAAAGTGACAAATTGATCTTTAAAATGGGTGTTATATCATCAGCGGTTGAATGCTGAGGTTGTAAAGTCTGGACCAGCAGAGGCTGTAATCGCATTTTAATGGGAGATATTTTCTTTGAGTTTCTCCTTTTCTAACACTCTTTCCACCAAACTCTCTGCCGTTTTTTTCCTCACCTTTCCTCTCCCCTGGGTTGCCACCTCTGTCACTCTTCCTCCTTCCCTCTTACCACACTTCCTTAACTCTGTCTTCTTTCACTTCATCATTCTCCCTCTCTTCCCCTTTGTTTTTCTATCCTTCAGTTTAGCTTTCATTCCCTTTCTTCCCTACCTTGCTCGTTCTACTATTACAGTAAATTTAAAGGTTGAGGCGAGAAGACCTCAATCAGGCAGCCACAGGGGAGGATGCAGTTGTGCGTGCGGTTGTGATTTGGTGTCTGCTTGTGTGTGACAAGAGAAGGATGGAGAGTTGGAAAGAGAGCTGTGTGACAGGATGAGGGACTGCATGGACCTTAGTAGTTGAGTTTACCTGGCATTAGATGATTAATTGTTAGGGTGTGTGTGTGTTGTTTGAGTGATGCAAACACAAATACAGCAAAGCACATATCTCTGGCAGGCTACACACACACACACACACACACAAACTCACAGTACAAAGGCATAAAATTTCAAACTTTCTGACATACAGATAAACAAACCCAAACACACAGACACACGCTGGGAATCACAATCAGTAGGATGCGACAGACCTCCTGCCCAGCTGAAAAGCATCACAACAGTGCAGATATAGCAGCCTGCAGCTGAGCCATGTACACACAACCACTGGGCAAACATATAAACAATCCCTGAAGGAAAGACACTTCACTCTGGGAAATACAAAACACTATTTACTGTAGAAAATATCCAATATCCAAGTTAGGAAAGATGTGAACATACACACTTTCTTTATATGTGAACAAAAAAACTGTTTATTGGGGCTGCATTTAACATTTTATGGATTGTACTACAAGGATCCAGACTTTTTTAGACATATTTACAGTCTTTAAAGCCTAGAATGTTTTATTTCAAGCAATTGTGATTGCAGTCTGAAGAAGCAGGAAATAAAGCTTCTGAGTTTGCATCTGTGACCAAAAAAACAAAGAACCAAATGGAGCAAAGATGGAGAACCATACACTGCAAAAACACAAAACATTACCAAGTATGTTTGTCTAGTTTGTAGTACATATATCTTAGTACACTTGAAATAAGACAAAACTAGCTGACAAGTAACTTTTCAGCAAGAAATATGAGCTTGTTTTAAATCAATAATTTATTAGTATTGTTGGAAAAGTACTAGTTTCACACTTATAATATGGGGAAAATGTTTTGTTCCACTGGCAGATTACTTTGGTTATGATTAGTATTTATTCATATTAGGGAATTACTGAAAAAAATAGGAAAAAACAAGTGTTGCTTGAGTTAAGATGTAATGACTTGTGTGCTTTGATCATTTTCACCTTAATGTATCTTCTGAGCTCATAAGCTAGGAAAATTTAAAACTAATATCATAGTGAATAATTTACAGTTAATTGAAAGACAAATAAATTCATTGTGATTTACTGTGTAACTGAACAGAAATCATAAAAACTGGGGCCCAAGTGACCTTTTGTTTAGATTACAATTTTGACCCAACTGCTTAGAAAGCACAGAGGTGTGATCCACTAGAGTCGAATGTTTGTTTAACTGTGGTGGTGAATGTTTGGCCTGAATTGGGATTTTGATGTCTCTTTTAGAAACAACAAATATTATCTATACCCCAGAATCCATTACTTTCCTCTGATGGATTTCCTGTGAATGGAAAACATGTAGACCATCCAATATCTTGCTGGCCCAGCATGTATTTAGCATTGATTTGTACTCCAGCAATAACCATGCAATCAACAGAAACAGATATTAAACTTTAAGTGGTGTAGGTGCCTGTAAAGGTCACAGAAATCAATCCATATCCATCTCCTATCGGCTCTGCAGTGCAGGGCTCGTTGTTGTATCTTCAGAAAAAATTGAATTCATTAGTTTATACTAACAGCTTTTCAGGCATGAGCTCTAAACCAACTTCAATAAATTTGATTTTGAAACTAAACTAGACCCACAACATATTTGCAATATTTACAACTAATTGCTTCCATCCAAAATGTCTCAGGTCATTAATAAAAAGAATGACTTCTAATTTTAAAACCGTCCATTCTGCAGGAAAATAATCACACTGGAGGACTTTACGACAAGATTTGCTGCTCAACAGCAAAACCGTCTCTTCTGATGAAAAGTTTTTGCATGTTTAATTTTGTTGTAATGTCTGTTTATGAACAAGCCCGGTGGCTTCTGCGAAGGGATTCACGAGCTCATTTGGTGACAAAATGGAGCCTGTCGAACATAAAAGGCCTGGTAGCAGTTTCAGTAGCTGCTGGCACAATTAGTCACACAAATACACATTTGTTAAAGCGCTGTGGGTGTAATGGGTCATGTTTGTGTGTAATAACAAGAGACAGTGTGATGTTAGATCCATGCATTAATTGTGAAGTGCCATGACTAATATTGATAGTGTAACCGTGAAAAAGCAGAGCAGAACTCCCTGTGCTGTGGTTGTGTGGTCACTTAGGAGATAGCACATTATTATCCTCAAGGATTAATTAGGATTAGCTGAAGAACCCTGGAGGATACGTGGCTATATGGAGAGACACAACTCTTGTTTGACCTTTCTAGCAGCCCTGGTGAATGGGGTTGTTTACTTCCTCATTACCAGAATATACAGCTTTTTTATCCATCAAAATCTTGAGCTACTCTTCCAATTTTTTAAATACATTTACGATATGTAAAGAGTAAAACAGAACTGAAAACAAAAAGAATTCTGACTTTATTCTGAAGATTCTGAGTTCAGAAAGTCATAATTTGTTTGTTTATTGCTTCAGTTCATTGTTCTTTGGCTGTTTGCTCACCTGCACTCCGGCAAATCAATATAAAATCAAGACTTAACTCAAATCCCAACCAGTTATGTCTTCAGAATATGTTTTTTGGAGCAGAATTTATGCAAAGGTTTTTCTGCTGCTATCTGCACATGTTGCAAGTAGACCAGCAACATGTGGCAAATCTTATGAGCTTTTACTGTTTAACCAGAAGTTTACATAAAAACAAACTGTAATTTCAGCCTAACAGACGACTCCTGCTGGATTTCATATTAAACTTTTGCACATGACTGAGTAGACAGTGAGCAATTCTGATTGGTTTCTTCACACTTAACTGGCTTGCAACTGAGTTGAAAGAAAATCATAATATTTCACGGAGAATATCATCCCACTTTGAGCCATTTTGAATAAGTGAGCCAAAGAAGAGAAAGCAATGTAATTCTGATAAACTGAGGTGCAGTGATGCCAAGCTCTCTGATTTCTTCTCATTTATTCTGGAGGAACAGATTAAGCTCATGTTGGCTCCAACTATGGCACATCATAGTTTTCACATCTTAACCATCTTTGTATGATATGTTGATCTCTTGAGAGTTTGGCTGATCTGCTACAACCTTTAGAAAGTCTGATTGTGATAAATCTGTTTTCTGACATGCAATATATTTTCAGCTAAGTGACTTAGGAAATCTGATCCATCATATTTTTATGTTTTTCTTGTTTGTGACTTCAGTTTTTAGCTGAGATTGTTAATCTTTAAGTCACGTGACCTAAATTTTAAAATAATGATTGTATTTAAAACATGGGGCATCAAGTTAATGTGTCAACTTTAAGATGAGTCCAGATGTGTCACCACAGTGCCTCCAGTGGAAGAACATAGTATTACATAAATAAAAAGAGAAACATTTGCCTCTGTGGGCAAAAAGATTTCAGACTAAATAAAAAATATATGTTTAAGATTTAAAAATTATAATGAAGCTCATGAAAAAACTGTGACTTTATTTAAAACATTCTTACAATCCCATACTGCATTCAGTCACAGAAACAATTGAGAACAGAACAGGAAGAGAAAAAATTAATCTTCAGCTCCACCTCTCACTTTGAAGACCATTTTCTCTCTTGTTTAAGATTGTATTCAAAAAGTAAAATGTCTTTTTACTTTTTTGACTATTACCCAAAAACATAAAATATAAAACTAATTCTTTTTTATCCTTATAAACAAATTGCCAAATTACACAAATCCTTTGCACAACTTTCATCTAAACTGGTTACAATTCTTTATGAGAGTAATATTTTTTAACAGATGAATACATCACTGCGTCCTCTTCAACTTCCCCTCAGACAGAAAACATCAGTAGTCATTTGGTTCTTGTCTCTTTAACGCAAAGCAGAATGGGTTGGATAAAGACACTAAATTATTCACATTTTTATAAGCTACTTTCAGATTGTGCCAACATTCATAAGATTCATATTCCTCATTTTTATAATAAGTCAATCAGATCTGAAGCTTCATGATTTTCTAATAAGATTTAGACTTGATCTATGAATAGAAGACCAGGCTCATTTTTTATCTAATTTAAATATGTACAGTGGTTTGATGGTGCAAAGCTTGATATAAACCTTAAAAGCCTTCAAATCTTCCAATACAACAAAAGTAATGATCTTAATTAGACTTTTAATAAAATAATTGGTAAAAAAAAATAAAAAAAAATGGAGTGGATGCTAAAGAGCCAACTCTTTCTCCCCTCATTCCTTTGGGAGTACTGATATTGCAGACTAAGTGTTTTAATCAATTTGGGATTCTGATAAATTGGATGAACTGAGTCACACTTTTGCTCTCAACGTTTCCCTCTGATGGTCCATCACGCCTGAATTTGACTAGAAAAGGACACATTTCAGTATTAAAACACTGATGACTTGCCAGAATTTGCAGGGAAGTGTTCTGGCATTGAAGTGATCCATCATTTTCCATTTTATTACAGTTTTAAGGACTCACAATATGAAAAAGACAAATTAAATTTGATAAAAGACAGAAGCTATGAAGTCAGATGAGATTACTGCATACATTTTCTTTAATATCTACTAAGTTATTTTAATTAAGTTAATATAAAAACACTTGAGACTGGGGTGGAGGTTCAGAACAACAACCTTAAAACCTTCAGTCAGAGCTACTATTAGATTGTTTAATTGGTCTAGTCAAAGTCTACACCTAAATCCAGCCTATGGCAAGACTTGAAAATGGCTTTTTGCATGTTTTTCATACAGACTGAGCTTGAGCTGCTTTACAAAGTAGAAAGAACAACAATTTCAGTCTGCAGCGAACAGAAGATGCATGTTTGCATCGTCATGCCTTTTAGATTTTTAATTGTAAGAAAACAAAAACTGTATGTCATTTTGCGTTCTTTTGAAGCTTTTCTTTATGCAGTTTACATAAAAATACAATTTATGTAAAACTTTTGTGCTATGATAAATAAAAGTTCAAAGGATGTGATGATTTTCACTAAGAACTATAACCAACTGCAAAATATATTTATTTTTGCTTCACTTTTGATGTTCTATTTTTGGTATTAACAAACTAATTAACAGAACATTTCATTCAGCTTCAACTAACTAAAAATGTTGCATTAAAAACCATTTAAAAAAAGAGGAATAAAGCATTGTTTTAATTTAGTAACTGTATCTCATCAGAACTGAAAAATCTAACATGGGAAATAAATTTCCCCTCTGCAGTATTTTTATGAACGAAACACGAGGATGTGAGACAGGGTTAGGAGAAAAGCTGTTGAAATGTTTCAGTTTTCAGTGAGAAGATAAACTCCATCTGTTATGCAGCATCAGCCAACTATAACATTACGACCAGAAGCCTCAATCTCACTGAAACCATTACAGACATAGAATGGCAACATTAGCAAAAACTGGTTCGAATGATACATCACTGTGGTGTGTATGTCTGTGTGTTTGAGTTGGTTTCCATGGATACCCTCAGATTTGGGTTGGTATTTGTAGAGCTCTGAGGCTTTATGGCAGAAGTGTCCAAAGGTCATTGGTGGCCCCATAAATTTGTATCATTTGTTTGCATCTTAAACAAATGATGGAACTTTGTTTATTAAACATTTTATTTCTAATCAGGGTGAAATTTTTACTTATAACTGAAATTACAACACAATATATTAATCTTTTTAAAACCAAGCTTTTATAAGTAGAACCATGTGACTTTTACTGAAAAATTAACTTTGCTGATTTTGCTTGGCTGAAGCTGATTTGCTGCACCCAATCAGCTTTTATTTACTTTGTTAAATTGTAAAGTGATATTAATTTAATGTATTTCATTAACTTGTTTAACTATTTAGCCCATGACTACTTTTGACTCAACAATTTTGGCCCACATAACAAAACTTTTGGAAACCAAACATCAGACAACAGAAAAGATGCAATAGAATATACTTTATTGTCTCTTAGGGGAAATAAAAGTATATAATAAAATATCAAATAATAAAATATTAAAGCTCTTTATAAGTACTTTCTGGCAAAAATGTTTAAGGTAGCGGCAAAATGTCAACTTTCAGGTTTTTCTTGTAATTTGTCAAAAGGAGTTGAGGAGGTTTCTCCCTTTACCTGTCGATGTTTGAAATGTTTCAACATATATTGTGTGATTGTCTATGACACTCCAATCATATTTTAAACAACATATTTTAACTCCATTACTTACTTTTTCTTTAAAAGCTACAGAAGAGAGAAGTTCAAAGCGGTTCAAATGACTCTTTGAAGACAGCTGAGGCTGATGTTTTTACTTGCCACCACAGTCCAGTAACTCAGCCCTGAAGGTCTTCAAGTCACACTCATGGTGTCATCTGTGTGGTGATCAGGTAGCAAATGACAGGGACCGACCCGGAGGATTTTGGAAAACTTAAGTTACGGTCCACAGACACAGCTTTTATAATGAAACAAGACTCAAGTCTCAACAATAAAGGTATTTTTTGCAGTAATACACTCAGCTCGCTGACTTCACATGAACAAGGCAAGACTACAGTGACATTTTCAACAAACTCAAAATCTTTTTTTTCACAGCTAGACTAAATGTTTCCTGACTGAATTTAAATAGTTTTGTAATTTTGTGGGTTATTTCAATTTATGTTTGACAAAATCCCCAAAAATAGCAATGAAAATACCCTTTGTTGTGTTTTCACACATGTATAATAAAACACTCTCTGTAATGACTTAAATAATGTGAAGAAAAGTGATGTTTTCATTTGCATATTTGATGCAAATCATTCTGCAGGTCTCTGGATTGTTAGCTGCTGTTTCTAAGAAAATAATTTTTATTGCCTCTTCCTTCATTATTGAATAAAATACTTTATAAATCTTCTTTGCATAAACTGAAATTAGATAAAGAATCTTAGATATCACTAATTTTGATTTAAGTTTATGTTATTCATTAGTTGTTTGTCTTGCAGTCGTAACAGCATCTCAACTTTTGGTTAAATTATAAATTTCGCACTTCAGATTACAGTTGAAAATGAAGCGTGAAACTACTATATACACCCTTTTAAAATGAGTTATGTACTTTGGAAATTTTTAAAAACATTTGGGGATGCAGTATGGAACAGATCTACTATATTAAAAGAGAAGGTTTAGGCAAGTAAAACACAAAATAGACTTATTAAAAAATGTCAGTAGTTGCTTGAAATCTTGTTGAAATTCACAAGTTTTGTCAAGTTATTTTCAACACCAATTTCTGAATCAACCTCTACACTCTTTTTGTGCTGTAAAGCTAAATCTTATAATGACAATAAATTGACATTTTCCTGTCTGTGGGGGTTTTTTGCCCTTCAACAGCATGCCGCAGGCAAACAGTCCAACTGCTGCCGAGGTAATCCCCATGTGGCAGAGGTGCCTGTCGATCAAATCTTTTCACCAAATGTCCCTGAGGTATTCACTGTGCAGAAGCGTTTTTGAACTGACTTGAAAGGAATGTGCAAAATAAGGTGGGACACACACCTGCTCTGGACAAAGCAAAAGCCCAAACGCTCTCTCTTTGACTGACAACTTGCTTTTGTAGTTCAGTGGTTTCCATCAGTGAGCAGACTGATTTCATAAAATGTTAAATGTTCCTGTGCTTTTTAGCATCAACCAGGTTTTCTTGTGTGATTGATGGGCAAGTCTAGTGAAGCTGATCTAAAGTTTAAACACAAGAAGCTGTAAGAGAAAAAAAGTCGAAGGTCGGCGGACCAGAAAAGCCACAACAAAGTTTAACTTTTGTGGCAATAAAGCAACTTCCAGAAGTCCACAACTCTTTGAATGTGTTCAGCACAAAGGCTGGCAATGGGTTGGAATTAAACTAAAAAAAGGCAAAACCGCTTTTTAGTTTTTGCATGAACACAAAAATATGGATTTAGTGGATGCATAGAGGACAGCCCCAAGCAAAACTGTATGCAAAGAGCAAAAACATGTTTTTTTTGTGTGTTTATTTTGTATTAATTATGACTCTAATATGTCTTGGTTTTAACATCATCACATCATAACCAGAGTGTATTAGTGATTGATGGGCCAATTTCTTTATTTTTGGATATTGGATATTGAAACTAAACAAGTGAATGAGTAAATAAGTAAATAAAAGTGCAATCAGCACCACTCAAAAGAGAACCAATTATGAAACATTTTGGATGTTTTTAAACTTCCATTTTTGTCTCAACTGCAGTTAAAAATAGCCTAAGAACTTAAAAAAATAAAAATATGTTGTGTGAACTGGTAAAATAAGAACTGATAAAAAATTAAATAAAATGTTCTTAAAGTGGAATATTTTCCCTCTGAGTTTGCTGTCAGCATGACAAATTAACATATGCAAACGTATATAAACCCACAAGCAACAAGTGAATAATAATAATAATAAATCACATTTTTATAGCACTTTTGTCAAGAGAACAAATCACCCTCTCATCCCTGCAGACAAATAAGTCTCTCTGAAGTTAAACCTGCATGCACCTTGATTTTTTTACTTCATTGTGCTAATTACTTCTCTTAATCTGCTGCCGGGACGGAGTTTGGGATTTGGAAACACCTGCATTGTCAAGAGACTCTTTCTGCATGACAGTCACTGAGGCTTACTATGATTCAGCATTTGACCTACAAAGTGGTTAATGGTTTACACTCTGGCTGCATGATGCCTTAACCACACGCTGCTGTGAGGAGGATGGCCAGAGAGCATATTAGAGCCCATTTTGATAGGGAGTTGCATGTGCAGCTCTGTTATGTGAATCACCATAATTCAAATGTCACCTGGATTTTTTTCCTTAGATGGGTTTCTTTTGAGTAAATACGCTCCCTGGCAGAGTTTGAAGTAAATTTTTTAAAGCTGGAATCGTTAGAGCATGATTTTTTTGCATTAATTCAAATGTCTTTGTTCGTTCAGTTAATTTTTTTGATGGATGGTATTGTAGTTTTGTAGTCTTGTAGTTTGCTGGCTGGCTTTAGAGAGATCAATATCAGGAATCTAACAATACCAGATGGCATGCTGCCAGGCTGCTCCGGGCAGCTGGGTGGGTGGGATTAGAGAGAACAGTGTCCATGTTAAAAAATTATTGTGTTAAAGCAATCTCATTTTTCAGATAATAGCTGAGATTTGAGCACAAAAGAACAAGAAAGATGGTGTATCTAGAATGTTAACTCCAAAATTACATGATAACAAAGAGTTTTGCTTAAAAAACACTGACTCAGTGCACAAATATTACTTTAATTTAGTGTGTGGCTGCTTTTCCTCAAGCTATTATAGTGTTCTACATAAAAAAGATTAGATTGTATTTTAAAAAAGATATTTATTATGCAGTATTTGAAGTTCAGAAGTAAATCAATGCTGGAGTGGCCCTCGCAGACCATTAGCGCTTCTCACAAAACCTTGGATAATTAATGAGATTAAAAAAGCAAGCATGCATCCCCCATTATTAGTGACCCAAGAGAAGCTAATGGATGTCATGGTTGTGGAGCCATTTGCTTTCAGGTGACATGAGTCACCATCCCAGACAAATAAAAGATGATGCTGAATTTAATGTTGCATCCTTATCTGATGTTTGGCCACTGCAAATCATGATCCCTTCAGAGTGAAAGTTCAGAGAAGAAACATCCTAATGGCATGAATATTTTAAACTTTTTAGTGTTGTCTTTTTTCACATCATCTGTAAAGAACACTGTTTTTATACATCTCAGCTTTAACACATCTGATTTAAACACCTGTTGTCTTTTTTATTCGGTACCATTCTCGTACCCCTAAAAGTTGCTGCTGTTCTTGTAGTAAAAGGTAGTTCTACAAATATTCACCAAAACTTTATGAATATGTACATGATTCCTTTATCTTCATACTGATGTATTACAAAGAGATATTCTGATAAAATACATTTTGAAGCTGTAAGTTTAAACATATGAAAAGGTTTTAGGGATATGAATCATTTTGCAAAGACAGCAATAGCTGAGTGAAGCAGTCTTGCATTGAAAAATATTGTAAATGTAGCATGCATATGGATACATCAGCCTTCTACTATTAACACAGCATGTGGTTTGCATTTGAACATTTTCAGAAAGCTCTGACTTTGCATGTAGATGAAAAGCAGGGAGACATTCTGTCAGGCAGCCCAGCAGCATGCAGGACTTTATGCAGAGGTCAGCAGCTGTTTACTTGGCAAACCCACCTGAGCTGGCAGTCACTGCGTTCTGAACAGAGGGCAGAAGGAATCAAAGGATTCAGTGATGTGTCCTGATGAGATTCCCAAAGGATCATGATGCAACCAACCTCAAACCTACTTAAAATTCATTGACTTGGTTTATAAGTTGAGTTTGTGTTAGGAACCTGAACAGTTGAAATCATGCCTATCATAACAAAATGTGTGTGTGTGTGTGTGAACTTTGACCCAGTTTCAATTTTAGAAAAAGCAAAATAATTCAAACTTGTTCACCAAATTCATGGAAGTTGTGTGCTATAAATTATTCCACCTTGTAAAATGATTGCATGCATCATTGAAACCATGAAATTACCAGGAAATGTAGACCTATGATGACGGTATGTAAACTTCTGATGAGCACTGATGCATACATAAACTAAAACTGAAAACACAAATTAGTCTAAAACACGTATGTGTACAGAGACTCAGAGAGCAGCACATTAGTGACACAAATACACCCCCCAGATGGGCTCCCTCTCCACCTCTGCAGTAACTGCGATCAGAGGAAATGAGTCATCTGTGTGGCCTGAATGTTTTCACCTACATTATGCAATATCTCTGTGCCGACTTCCACGGTCCATTTATTACCGATTTAACATCAAACGGCAATATTTAGCTTGGGTCAGAAGAATTGAGGAGAGAGAAAATGGAGCACATCTGCCATGAAATCAGAGCTCAATGAGAACACAAAGATCTAAAACACAAGTGGTAATCTGTTGAACTATTTCCAAAAGGCTCTTGTTCACTAAACAGTGTTTACAGAACAAGAGTATATTAAGTTACGCTTAGATATTAGTTTGGATTCATTTTTGTTTGGGAGATGTGTCTTTATGAGCATCACACAGATACTGTGCATATCCCTGTGCAAAGAATTTACTGTTAACCCAATCCAAAAGGCATTAAATAAATAAATAAATAAATAAATAAATAAATAAATAAATAAATAAATAAATAAATAAATAAATAAATAAATAAATAAATAAATAAATAAATGCAGTTAACCAAGCAAATGTGTCTCTGACCAAAAGCAATTTAATAAATGTATTTTTGTTTCTTTAAATTAAAATGAAAGAATTTAAAGGCAGTTGATTAATTGAGAATGAGAATCCTCCAACTCACAAAATGCATTATCAAAGATAATTTTCTTAAACAGCACAAAGTAAACTACAAAAGGACAACCTAAATCAATCGTATAAGATCATTTAAGAACAGTATAATAATTAGGTGACAGATTATTTTTAACTATAGAAAACACTTTATGTGAGACTTTTGCAAAAAGTTGTCTTTTAGGCACAAATTTTATTAAATGTACACCCAGCCCTGAACTAAAAAAAAGATATAAATGAATAAAAAATAAGCTATACACTGCAAAAACAAAATTTTACCAGAGATTTTTCTTTTTATTATCTGGTTTCTGGTTCAAATGTTTTAGTCCACTTGAAATAAGACTGAGATAATTAACAACTAACTAACTAAGAGCTTGTTTTAATTCAACAATTCCTTGAATATTGATGAAAACCTACTTGTTGCATCGGCAGATCTAAGACATTTTTTCCATGTTATAAGTTAAATATTCTGTCATTGGAACAAAAACTTTTTCATCCATATTAAGAAATTATTTACTTAAAACAAGCTCCTGTATCTTGCTGAAAAGTTTCTTGCAAGTTAGTTTTGTCTTATTTCAAATGTACTAAGATATTTGCACCAGAAACTAGATTAGAAATACTTGGTAAGAGCTTTAGTGTTTTTGAAGTGTGCTGAAAGCAAATCTTTTGTCTTGAATTATCAAATATCAATAAACAATGTACAGCTACAATCTAATATGAATATAGATAAACCTGTGCCTGTAAAAATTTTTTTCTTTCTTAATACTTTTTAATCTTATTAGGTGATTTTATAAATCTAAGTTCACTTCTGTATTTTAGCTTTTCTAATGCTGCGAATTTCATGCAAATATTGTTGCTGATTATGTAAAGGAACTTCTGTTGCCCAAAATAACCACTGTGACGTGATCTGATCTTAGATTATCACTAATCATTTTCCACTTGGCTAACCAGTCCGGCATGCTGTGTTTTCGCTGCCCAGTGAGAACAATGTGTCGCTCTCTGGCGACGACGAAAAGTAACAGCTGACCTTCACTGCACCCTCTTGAGGAGAGTCCAAACTGGCCGCCCTCTTCCGTATGTTATCTTGGCATTACATCTCTATCCGAGGCTGTCGCTATTCAATCATGAGTAAACTCATAGAAGAATATGAGTGAGTTTCCTTGAGTTCTGCTGTGAATTTATCAACATGCACACACAGAGGAACCCATGAGAAATAAACAAACAGGCCTGTCATTTATCTATGCTGCAAACTGAGCTGCTGTAGGTCCATTAAACTTTATCACCCCATTTTTTTTTTTTGAGGTCTCATAAATCCAAGCACCTCTTGGAAGAGCACAAAAAAATAGTCCCTGCAGATTTGGGTATCTTCACCTGGCATATGGGAATTTATTGGGAGATGCTTAGTGGTGCTGATGTGTATCTGAACGCGACAGAGCGCTGACTCTGTTTGATAAACAGCACAAGGTTCAGCTGAGAGCCTGCGGATCAAAGAGACACCGCCGAACGCCCACCGAGGTTTCAGTCAAGGCTGCTGCTTTCATCCGAGAAGCTGTGGTCAGATTTTCAACCTGAAAGCAGAGTTGTTATGAAGCTACTTATCTCAAGTCTCCTGATGGAACAAAATATCAATGTCAAAAAAATACTCATCAAGCTGAAAATAATGACCACATTTCAGCCACAGCAAGAGAAATCTACAGAAAAAGAGGTTTACACAAAAACAAAATCTTACCAAGCATTTTGAGCTTGTGTCTTATGCAAATGTCTTAGTACACTTAAAATAAGACAAAACTAGCTTATAGGTAATTTTTCAGCAAAATATAGGAGCTTGCTTTGAGTCAATAAATTTAAAATTGATTTTTTTACAAAGTACTAGTGCAACTATCAGATTATTACTGGAAAAACATTCTTGCTATAAGTAATTTTTTTTCAATATTAAGTAATTGTTTTACTTAATATTTGATAATTGATAAATTATTCCAAACATGAAATCCTTTTTTAAGACCATACATAAGAGTGACAATTAAATCAATAATCTTTACTTCAGGTTGAAGTTCTAAAAATCTATTCAATTATATTAGTTGTCACTTTTTTGCCATCATGTTTTTGAGTAGACAATTTTCATTTTTCTGAGTGTATACATACACTCCAGTAGATCTTTTTTTTCATCTGGTATATTTTTCTTTCTCTTACGGAGCCCCCTAGGGGACATGGAGATTTTTTTTTTTTTTGCGTTCCCTCGCAATACTTTTGCGTTACCTCGCAATACTTTTGCGTTACCTCGCAAAACTTTTGCGTTCCCTCGCAAAAACTTTTGCGTTACCTCGCAAAAGTTTTTGCGTTCCCTCATAAAAAGGCGTTCCGGAAGCAGACGACAATGGAGCAGACAGTACACTCGTGTGTGAGTTTTGTCGATTTTTATTTTGAAATTGGCCTTCAATATAAGGAAATTCAGTCTCTGCTTGCCAAAAAGCACGGGTGTCACATCAGTGTGCGACATTTAAAAAGAATACTTAGTGCAAGAGGGCACACTCGTCGCAACTATTATGCCGACTTGGCAAGTCTGGTGGAATTCGTCAGGAGAGAACTTCAGTCCTCTGGTCAGCTTCACGGATATCGTTGGATGTATGCTAAATGCAGGCAACATGGACTTCGTGTAAGAAAGGAGGATGTTCGTCTGATCATGAGGGAATTAGATCCAGCCGGAGTGTCCTCAAGGCAAGCCAGACGCCTTCAAAGAAGAAATTACTTCTCAAAAGGTCCGAACTTCATTTGGCACATTGACTCTTATGATAAACTGAAGCCATTTGGCTTTTGTATTAACGGAAGCATAGATGGATTTTCACGAAAGATTATCTGGCTCAATGCATACACCACAAATAGTGATCCCAAGTTGATAGGAGGATATTACTCTGAAGCAGTAAAGCGTTTGGGAGGGTGTCCGAGAGTTGTTAGAGGGGATCTAGGTACAGAAAATGTTTATGTCAGAGACTTCCAGAGATTCCTCATTCCCACTCAGCCCAACGACCTTCTTGAAAGTTACCTCGAAGGAGCAAGCACTGCAAATCAAAGGATTGAATATTGGTGGCGCTTTCTGCGTACGGAGTGTATGGAGTTCTGGCTGTCCTTGTTTGCTGACATCAGAGACAATGGATTCTTCGATGGGGAATTTCTGGACAAAAGCATTCTACAGTTTTGCTGCATGGGACTCATACAGGTGAGTTAATTGAATCAAATGTAATATTTATATGATGGATAAGAGATGACGTAGGGAAGGAAGTCAGAAAGGCATGAACATTAAAATCAGCATTAATGGTATCTGGGCAAGGTGCCACTGGTTATTTGTGGCATTCACTGTCTAGTATTCTGTTCGTACAAAACTTGAATGTCAGGCGCACGCTCAATTTCGTCACCTAGGTGCATACTTTCATCACATCATTAACTTTCTACTGAAAATGGAAACAATGCACGACGAGCGCACACCCATAAACAAAAGCGATCTTTTTTCTACAAAGAGGAGTAAATGTCTCTGAGTTTATCTGTAGTAAATTATGATATGAAATAAAGCGGTTCTCTAGCTGTTCTATCGTGGTCGCTGTTCACGCATCTGTGGTGCTGAAAATGCACTGGTTACTTTTTCTACCTTAATGTCATAACATGAAAGAGCAGGTAGAACCGTGAGATTTTACACTATAACTGCAACAAAGAATCATTTTGACAGTTGCTTTTAAACCTCTAATATAATTAAGATACAATAAATTGGCTATTTTTTTTAAACCAAAAGTGAACTATTTTTGACTCAGTAGTAGGCGTTTAAATAGGCATCAAGTTTCTAACTGTATCAAGTCAAACTATAAGATGCCAAAGTCATTTTTACAATTAATACGTCTAAAAAACGTATCTCTATAACAACCAACTGTATGAATGACAGTTCTAAACAGAAAGTCTGAAATTACGCAAATAAACATTAAATAGCAATTATGATGTATATATATATAAAAAAAAGTCAGTAATATTTGCAATGTTTATAAGAAAATTTCTAATTTGTGGCCAACACAGTTCACCTCTCTTCTCCTGGTGCAAGTCCTGCACAAAGCTTTGAGGACAGGGTAGCTGTCTCATTGAGAGATTGTGAGCCTTCACCATAAATCAAATTACTTAAAATATTGCTCCAATTACAATTAAATTTACCTCCAAAATGCAATAATCTTCCTCCACATTACTTCATTGCTACATTAACAAAAAATACACCAAATAAGGACCAACTATTAAGGACAATGACTATGCCAAATCCTTTTTTCCAGCTTAGGTTACCAAAAGTGAACTCAATTTTTCTGTTTTATTTGTTGCAGGATGAGCTGGATGACACAGCACAAGTATGGAACACACACGGCATCAGGCCATCCAAAAACTTGCAGGTTCCCAGCGGTCGGCCCAATGTTATGTAAGCTCTACCTGAACTGTACAGTACTATAGACTTCCTCACTCCTGTTCAAGTTGAACATATTCAACTGTGTAGAGATGCATGCACCTTTCGGCAGACCATACCATGTGATTCATCTGTGTATGACATTTGCAATATTTTAATGGCAGAGTATGGTCTGATGACACCATCAGATCCATATGATTCTGTGAAACTGTACATGTTACTGAGAGATGCCATTAGAGCATTACTATGAGTATTAACTGGAAAGAGCCTGCTATGTTAATAGGGTTCCAAATGTCTTAAAGTAAGCTGGTTGTGTTCCATCATCAGATATCAACATGCATTCTAATTGTTAAACTTAAAAATCAGACACTTTTGTCTTTCTAATTTATTGAAGCAGAAAACTAAATTGTCCTGAGAACATTTCTCCATTTAAGAAGTCCTGATGTGTTGGATTTGTTTTGCAAAATACAGAAGTAACAGTTAAATTACGTTTCACAGCTGTGGATAAATCAAATTACTAAGTCTTGAAAATACAGTTCATAATTTACATAAAGCACTGGAAACAAATTGCATCATTGTGTAAACATTTATTGTCAACATTCACTGGAAATTCAAACATGTAAAAAAAATAAAAACTTTGCAAGACAAATGTTACAAATATTTCTTCATTTGTAAGAACAGCTTAACATTTTGGCCCTTCCAATAGAGCAAAAAACAGGAAAAAAAAATCCACAGAAAGGTCACTAGAAAATCGAAGTTGGCTGATGTTACAAACCTTCTGAATTTTGTTGTGTTTTAAGTATTATTCTTTTTACTTCATTGCATTATCCAACCATCTAAATAAACTTTCTGAATTTCTAAACCTACTTCAATAAAGAGAAAAATACAGCAACTGTACTGCTCAAGTATTAGCAGGAACCTTTAGATAAAATTGTCAAAATTACAAGAAAACTGAAAATGGTTTGTTCTTCAATTTAATTCCTGAACATTGGATCTTTAACATTGGATTGCTTTAGAACATTTTAAAAGCAACACATCTTTTTAACCATTGTTAGCATCTTATGTCGTCAACATTGTGCATACCAACAGAAAAGAAAGGGTAAAGAATGAATTTATCAAACTCTGAATTTGGTTGTATTGCAACCATTTTTCTGTAAACACCTGGCCTATTAAAACATTTAAAAATTTAAGTTGAGTGTCAGAACTTTATTAAAACAAATGTGAAAGCCAACTACTGGTCTATTTGCAACAGGAGGTTATTACAATTCTGGAAATTATACAAAATTGGAAATTTACCCTTTGGTTTTCCATGCCAACAAACCTTTTGACATTGTAGAGCTTTTAAGCCTTGAAAGTAGAATACCACTAACAATCACACAGCTTCATGAACATGGTGTATGACAATACAGAATGATGGTGTTTATTTTAGCAAAGATGTCAAGTACCTTTTAAAGCTTAAATAATATCCATCAACATGAAATTGCTTGCCAAGATACTGTCAAACTCTGCTCTAAATTCCAGATAGGAACTGTAAGTGTAAGGCACATCAATGATTGCTCCACATGTGTGTGCAACAGGTCTTCTCCCAAAACCCGTTTCAGCATTAAATGTCACCTTAATTTCTTCTGTGCATAAAACAGAGGACCCTGTGCAAAATCGCAAGAATTTCTCTAGTTTGCGCTGATCTGCATTCCTAATGTACCTTTGCAGGTAAGTGAATGTTGTCTGCTCTTTCTGTGATAGGGACAAAGCCTCTGTTTGCAGCATGTCAACTACTTTTTTGTTTGTTGCTTTTTTGGACTTGTATAAATGAAGGACATCAGCTGGATGAGACAGATTTAATGCAATGTCTTTGAAAATTTCATTAAAGCAATCTATGATATACTTTGGTTCTTGTAATATGACTTTATGAGCCATGACTTGTATTGCTTGATATTTTCCGACATGGAATGCTGTGAGCCCCATCTGTGAAAAAGATCCAACAAATTGTCCTCCTCATCCTCTTCCAGTACACCATTGAGAGCATTCTCAATGGTACTTCGCTCGCTCTCCGACAAATACTTAGAAAAGGAGGACATCAAAACTTCTTCTTCTACTGCTTGAAGACCAAGTACAGAGGCAATGAATGCCTTGGACAACCTGACTGGAAATACACCATGATCAATGAGTCCTTTTGCCCAAATTGCCTAGTGCATACCACCTCTCTTTCGAAAAGTCTGGTCTGAGTTTTGGCACCCTCTCCTCCTCCCCTTCACAGAGCTCCAAGAACTGCTCCCAGAAAGCTGTATACACATCTCTTGACACTCCACTGTTGTCCACAGCCATTTCATTATTAAATTCCATTTTCAATTCTAATTCCATTACGCTTTTGTCCATGAACAAATTAAGAAGGTCATCTATGACCATGGCACGCCGGACATGTGCATACCTTGGTTCTTTGGGATGTACTACACCTCCAGTAGAAGACGGTAATGCATCATTTTCTGTTGAAGGGATCATGTGTAATACAGCTGTTTGTGGAGCCTGGAACATAACATGAACAACAGTACATTTTAGTTGTCATATTCTTCATAACATAACCAAGAGTTCTAAAAGAAATAGGATATTATAATTTTAAAAAAAATCTTTTGTTTCATTACACAAAGAACTCTAAATTTTATGGAAGGTTGTCAAAACAAAATGAAAAGCCTTATAAAACTAATTTAGGAACTTCGTGACATTACATAAGTGTAATCTTATTTTTATTAAAGCAAACAAATCATATACAGAAGCAAATGAAACCTTAACACAAAACACTTACTTCTGAAAAGTTTCCAGCTTCCATCTCAGGATGACCGTCTATCATGGGAAGCGTAGAAGCAAGCTCACCATCATCATCATCTGACCTTGACCCTATTTGAACTACTCCAGAATCCTCCGTCTCATCCAGACCATTAATGCTGTTGAAGTTAGCTATCACTGTTTCGGTTTCTTGCATTACCACTGGGTTTTCCATATTATCAATTCCATAGAAATACTCAGTTTCCTGGTTTGAAGGACCAGGTGTTGAATGCAAGGCAGGATGTAAAAGTTCCACATCGTCATCAATGACATACACAGGATCATGACCTTCAGTTCCATCTGGTAAAGCTCTGTGTTGTGGACTCAGCGATGCTTCATCTGTGATAAGGTACTGGCTTGAGTGCCCCGCTTCCCCTGATGTATAGCCTTGCAAAGACTTCATTGAAGTTAATGGCTCAGCAGAAGGGGCAGAAGTTGAGTGTTGAGCAACTCTTCCAACATTGGGAGGCTATAAGGAAAAAAAGAAGGAAAAAAAAAAAAAAAAATCAGACATAGACATCCATAAGCTTGTGATGTCAAATAATACTACATCCAGATATATACTCTACAGTCCTCAAGGGCCGCTGTCCTGCAGTTTTTAGATGCGTCACAGGTACAAAACACTGGAATGAAATGGCTTAATTACCTCCACCTTGTGTAGATCAGTTCTCCAGAGCCTTAATTATTCTATTCAGCTGTGGTGCAGCAGAGGTACATCTAGAAGATGCAGGACTGCTGGAGTTTGATACCTGTGCTCTACACCTTTTAACAGTTTTGCTTAGATATTACCTGTTCAAAGAGATCATTTTGGTCCTCAGATGAATGCTCCAAGTCCTTTGTGCACAAATAAAGCCGTACCATTTTCAATTTAAATTGTTCATATAGTTCAGAAAGAGTACTGTCTAGAGGTACAGCTTGTCTTTTAAAGTCACACATGCTAAGTGTGAAGTCCATAATGGATCCCTTTGATGATAGTCCACCAGGAAAAAACAACTCTTTTGCAGTGGTCATGACTTCTGACACAGTGGTGGTTTTCTCCATTTCAAGGTGTCTGGTTCCACCTCCACATTTAGCCCTAACTTGGTGAAAATCCCCACTTTGAAAGTGCAGCCATCCCACTTCAATTCTGCGTTTTGATTTCACCGCGTTGCTGTTTTTAGGCCTTGCCATCAAGCCAGAATTTCTTACAGATGTTTGCTGGGGTACTTCGACATGTCTTTTGCTCCTCATCCGCCTTGTTTCAATTGTTTGTCTAATTCTGTGTAAGACACCTTCCTTATCAAAATTAGCTTCCATTCGTCGACAAAATGATGCAATAGCCAATCGGTCGCCATATGAAGGGATGTATCTTGAAAATTCTTCGTCCGTCATCACACAAATGACACCTCTGTCAATCTGCAATTAGATGTGAAAATGTACAGATTACAAGTACTTTTTATACTTCATACAGTAAACTTTTAAGTAAATACTGTGCAATACTTTTATATCACATCATATACGATTGTATAATGTTTTGCAACATGCTGTATTGCAGGGGTGGGCAATCTTGATCCTCGAGGACTGGTGTCCTGCAGCTCTTAGCCGTCTCCCTGGTCCAAAACACTTCATTGAAACAGCTGAATCACTTCCCAAGTGCAGTCAGGTTCTCCATAGTCCTGCTAATGACCTCATTATTTGACTCAGGTGTGTTGAGGTAGAGATGCAGCTAAAAGTTGCAGGACATCGCCCCTCAATGTCTGGAGTATTATATAATCATTATATTTGGAAATTGGAGTAGTGGTCAGTGGAAAAGAATTTTCCTTTCAGGACAACAATCTTAAAGTTAACTTAAATTACTACCTAATGACAGAACATAGTTTTTGTACAAAAGTATCTAGACTTATAATTAAACAAGGTGTAGTCTTACTATAAACTTTAACTGAATGTGTCATCACCTTATCCACTTTCATCCGATTTATGTCATCTTCTGCAACATGTCTTGAACGAAGGAAGGCTTCAAGATCCTCCTCCATGCCTATATACAATAATTTGGAAAATGTAGGACAAGTCCATAAGTACATATTTTCAAAACAAAGCTTTCAAAATACATAACATACACAACTAATAAAACTACAAGAGTTTAAACTCATAAGTATTACACTATTTCAATGTCACTTTTCTGCCGGGCACCATAAATTACATAAGCTGCAGCGTGCGTGCGTGTGTGTGTAAGCAGCTAAAAGAGGCTAAAAGAGATAGAGAAAAAGACAGAATCTACAACAGAAAGAAACTAAAAAAATAAAATAAGCTCACCAGAGCAGCCCAGCCATCCTAGTAAAGCAGTGCCTCTCAATTCCAGTCCTCAGTCCTATTCTGCATGTTTTAGATGTGCCTCTATTCCAGAACAGCTGATCCAAATGATTGCATGACCATCAAGAAGCCTGTTAATCAACCTCAGATTCAATCCAGGTGTGTGGCAGAAGGGACACACCTAAAACATGCAGGGCAGGGGGGCCTGAGGACTGGAATTGTAGTAAAGGGGGAAACAGGAAGTGGTTAAGGGGTCCTCAGACTGTCTGGTGCCCCTAAATAATGCCTGATTTTTTTTTCATTCCTTTTACTGTCTGATGGTGTTGACAAAAACTTTGAACGCTATTTCAATTGAGTTGAAAAATATATAAAAATGATTTTTAATTCAACTTCCTGAACTTATAATTGTTTATTTGGATACTTATACTTAATTGTCATAATATATTATTTTAGTATTCCTTTAATTACTTTAGACCAGGGGTGTTCAAGTCCATTTCTTGAGAACTATCATCCTGCAACTTTTAGAAGCACCCTAACTCCAACAGACCAGGGTCAGCTCTAAACGGGCCTGGTAAGGAGCCACTCATCTGATTTAGGTATGTTGGAGCAGGGATGCATCGGAAAATTGCAGGATGGTAGATCTCAAGGACTGGACTTCAGCACCCCTGCTTTAGACTATTATAATGTACTGAGTTCTACTCCAGGTCAAGGGCTTTTACAGACACCTACTACATAGTTTAAAATAAAAAGTATTCAGCAAACACCATGAAAACATATATTGTTGTGCTGACATTGCCCAGGTTAGTTTTAGTATTTGAAGAAATTATATTTTGTCTATATTTTATTGAAATTCTGTGCTTTATCCAGAGGACATGTTTTGTCTCTCTTCTCAAGAATCACTGATATCCATCTATCCATCTATAGACCTATATATAGATATATAGATCGTGTGGTGCCGAAAAGGTAGGGTGTGTATATATACATTAATCTTCCTTGTGATTGTATCTGGTATCATATTTCCCTGGTGGCTGTAATCATATATGTCATGAATGTGCAGTTTATCAGTTGTTGTCTAAGCAACCGTGACATAACCGTGACCTGAAGGCATAACCAGTCCGTAGCAGGTCCCGCCACGAAAGTTTTGCTGGCTTTGATAATTCTCATGTTTCAGCATCATTTAACTGCCAAATAAAGAACGATTCTGTATTTTTAAAGATGGTGTCAGTCCTAGCCCTGCCATAAATCCCCGTACGTTCTATATATAACAGTGACACCGCTAAACTAGTGGCGTAGCGGAATGAAGTAAACTTTAGCTTGATTAAGTTGTATAGTCTAGTTATTGTCATTTAATAAATGGTCAGAAAATTAAAATTAACCTTGCATCCCCCGCCTCTTCACTCTTTCTTTAAGCAAGCGAACGGATGTCTGAGCTACCTTTTCTTCCAACGGACACGATTCATATTTGACATACTTATCATAAATGAAGCTAAAGATATATACATATTACCAAGCATACAGTATTTATGGTGAATTAAGATTATTTACCTGTTTCGTGGGAGTGTCGACTGCTGCTCCAAAATGAATCGCTGTCCCAATGTGAGGGAGGGAATGTAAAGGCGCGGGAATCCAAAAACTTTTTGAGTAGCAAAAACTTTTATGAGGAACGCAAAAGTTTTTTAGGAACATAAAAACTTTTTTGAGGTATAAAAGTTTTTGCGAGGGATAAAAGTTTTATGCAGGTAACGCAAAAGTATTGCGAGGTAACGCAAAAGTATTGCGAGGGAACGCAAAAAAAAAAAAATCTCCATGTCCCCTAGGGGGCTCCGTATTCTCTAAATGAATCAGCTGGGCATTATTTTTAATATGAATGTGTTATTTTTTTACTAACTAGACAGACTTGTTTTTCTTACTTTGTAAGTTTGTCCTACTATACAATCTCTTGGGCTTACATCTTTTTTCCTCTCTTCATGTGAATATTTACCTTAAATTACTGATGAGACAAATACATTTTCCCATTTTGGGACAAAAAGAAAAATTTCTAAAATTCTTTTCTAAACTATAAACAGTTTTATTGCAGAAAATTGGGACATTTTGGCAAAAGAATCCTCTTTTCATCTCCCCTTCTCAGGAACTTATGATCAGTGCTACTCATTTGATAAAACTTACAATTATAGATTTTTACAACGCTCTAGTCTAGTGCTTTAACAGTCTCAGATTATCACTTCTTTATTAGTCTGATTTCTGTTTCCTTGCCTGCAGGGTGCAAGGTCTCCTCAGCTAAATGGAGCCAGATGAATGATATAGACTAAATAAACATTGACAGGTACACTTTTTGGACTGTACAACTGGAACTTAATCAGGCTGAACTCATAAAGTCAAAGTACTAATTTACTCGGCAAATGCACAGAAAAAAAAAGATCAATGTTATCAAGTTCCAGGGCATAGATGTTCAGGGTAATGCACTTTATGAATCATAGATCAAATGTTCTCAGTCATTTTGTTGTCTTTTCCACTGCAAGGTACACATTTGCTGGTGTGATTGTTTTTATTGTAATTAAAAGGTGTTAACAGCATGACAAGGCTTCCCAAGTGTACTTCAGTCACTGATTAGCTGGCAGCAGTAAGAGCCAACAAAATCATAGGAAGTAAAGAGAAATCTTTGTGTATAGCTTTAATTTACGGTTCACGTAAAATAAAGTAAGCAAGTTTTGATATATTTATTATACTAATTGAGTGCTTCTGTTTGATTTACTTACAAATCCTTCTGGGTTTTTTAAGTTAGTTGGTTTGATCTGTACTGGACAAGCTTTTTATCCTACTGGCTGCCATATGTCAATAGCCTTAAAAACCCTCACTCTCAAAAAACCTGCCAATATTTCTGTGGTTTTGCTCCTACTGGGCCAAGCCATGCAGAAAATGTATGCACTCGCAGTTTTTTATGGTACTGTGGCGTAAAAGCTGCTGGTGGTGGTTGATCCCGTGGCTGTAAAGGGTTGGACAAGGACAGCATGGTCGAGGCAGGGATGGTGAGCACACAACACTGCCGCAGCTCTGCTGATAAGATGGAGTACACGTCATCCGCCATCTGTTGCTGGGAAATTCCTCCTCACTATAGAAACAGAATATAAGAGACAAAATGCAGCGGCAGATGTGCCTACAAGGCAAGCACTCACAGCTAAACACACATAGACAGGTTACCAAATTTCTCACTGTTATGGAGCGATTTTCAAGTTTTAATTAGATTTTAGTCTTAAAATCAAATACTTGATATTTAAATATCATAAATCTTAGTCCATATAGATTTTTCAATCAGATTTGCTGTGTGGTTTGCATGAAGAAAAATACTTCAAAGTCTGGTGGATACAGCAACAAATACTGGTGGTATTTGTTGCTGTTGGTTTTTTAGTAGGACATCCAGTTAATTTATAGTTGTCTCTTCTGAGTTGGGGGTTTGTTGCTGTTCACGATTTGTAAAACATGTATTTAAGTAAAAAACTGTTTGGTAAGATTTTAGTAAAACTAAAAGAATAAAGGACAACATAGATAAAGAAACCAGTTTAGTCCTGGTGTGGTGTATCTGGTGCAGTTCGATTTCACACTGCACTGAGTCAAATGAACCGAAACCTTTTGAAAACCTGTTCCTCTCTTCTCCTGTGGTGGCGCTGCCCCAAGAGCGACTGAAAATAATGACACAAAAGCCTCTGAAGAAGAGTGCAAAGTTCTTGTGATTGCTAAAATGTTTATTAAGCTTCATGAAGAGTTACACCTAAAGAGCAGCAGCAGGGATTTCTGAAACCAGACTGCACTTACCTGCACAGCTGGCTCCCAGGTTAAACTGACTTGGAGTCCATGTTTTCACAGCAGTGCTACTGATATTTTCTTTCTTCTATTCATTCCAACATAAAAATTGCTCTAATGAAGATTGCAAAAGAAGAATCTGAGATAGCTATAACAATATTCTCAGTTTTATGCATGCTGTGCCACTTTGTAGCATTTTCTCAGTAAAGAAGATGCTCTGACAGTGTGAAAGGCTGTAACAAACAGGAATGCTGATTCAGTGACCGCCTGTTTATAGAGCAAAGTAAATGTTTCCTTTGTAGGATCTCAGGCCAGTAAAAAAAGATGGTGCCATGAAAAACTAATTAGTTTGCAGACCTCAATTTTAGGGACAGTTAAATGTGTCGCTTGCAGGATGGAAGAAATTTGTGATATTAGTCTGCTTAGCTCATTTCGCTCTGAGCTCATTTAATAAATCAGTCGAACATCTGTGTTCATTATTGTTTGGATGTGAGCAGGAAACCCAGTTAGGTTGTTTTATTTTTTTTTTTAAAAAGGACTGATGAAGAGCAATAGTCAAGAGGACTTTTTAAATGATTGACTTCAGTGATGTCAGCAGCTGCTTTGATATAACTACTCTGATTTGGTTTTATTATTCTTGTTAAGGCTTCCTACCTTCATGGTAATTTTATGTTTGTGTGTTTTGTTTTATTCTCCATTCCTTGTCTTGTTGGACGCTTTCTGAAAGTTAGCTGCTGTGCTATCTCTGGCATATTTCCATTGATGCTTACTGCTGATATGTTGATTAACATTCCTAATTCAACCTTATTGAACTATACTGTGGCCGCACACCCCAACTCAACATTTATACTCGTATGTGAAAATGGCTGCCAACAGATACTCAATTATACAACTGTACATCTTTAAAAGTCATGCAGCGGTTTGGGCTGGAACTCTAGCAGCCCAAGCAGAGCTCCACACGTCCTGGAACTCCTCTTGGGTTGCTAGGTAACGGGGCTGGGCTTTGGTGGGGTTGCTAGGCAATGGCCTTAATTTAGCTGGGGTTACTAGGTGAGGGGTCAGTGCCTGTTGATTTATGATGTTACATTCAGAAGATTTTTGAAATAAATATTTTTCCAGATATCAAAAGAACATTAACTTATTGCCCAAAAAACTGCTAGATGTTTCTTTTTAAGTACTTGGGTTGTTTTTAGAAGCAGCAGAACTCTGAATGGAAGTTAAAAAAAAAACAAAAAAATGTACAGTTTTCGTAATTGTATGAGTTCAATCAGATTATTTGCATATTTAATAAATCCAAATGTAATGTAATGTAAAGACATGGAGGTTTTTCTGTCAGTGTATCATGCGCAATGACAGAAAACTCTGGTAATGCTTGGCCACTGGTCCAATAAGTGACTTTAGTTCCTACATGCAGCAAGTTCAAGTGAACACACCAACCCATCAGTCTCTGCAAAAAAATAGTGCAGACAAAACTTCCTCTAAAAAATGAGTCCTTCCATAGAAAAACTGTGGCTCGATATTAGCTAACAGCCTCCACAGCGTTGCTGAAATCCCGTCACCCTGCTGACTCCACAAAGGTACAAAAAGACAACATAACCTGAGTGTCATGCTGTTAGGGGGAGAATTGCTCTTTCTATTGCCAGAGTCATTATGGGAGTGAATTGGCAGCTCTGTTATCGGGGCAACGGGCAGTCCAGACATCAATGCCAATTTTTGCCCTCCGAGACAGTACAATACTATTCAATCCATATCTACTGCAGCTACAAAGGGGTTTGTCCTAACGGCAAAAAGAGCAGCATCAAAGCACAGACTGAAGCATGCTGATGGGAAACTATTGATAGAGATGGCTGTTGCTGAGAATATATCAATTCCATCATCCAATATGTTCAAAAGAACTTTTGACTTTGACAATTAATTATTTTAAAGCCCCCATTTTGTAAAGATAGAATTTCAGTTTGACAGAAAGCAGCTTTTAGTAAAAATATTGTCACTGGCAATCTCATGCTTGACTTTCAGACTGATGCAAGAGGCAGACTCCGTTTTACTCAGATGTTCCTCAAATAATGTTTAAATAAATTAAATCGAGGTTCTGACTTGCACTATGTGACATAAGTCATTCAGAGGAATAACTTTTGTTTAGGAAGTTAAGATACTTATAATAAGATTTTTTTTCTACTCAGCAAAAATATAAAATACTACCAAGTACTTCTGTTCAGTTTCATGTGCAAATGATTTAGTAAATCTAAAATAAGACAAAACTAATTTAAAGTTAACATTTCAACAAGATACGGATTTTTTCTTCAATAATCCTTGAAGATTTTAAAAACAAGACACTTTTCCTGTCGTTAGTGGAGAAATCTACCAGAATTTTTTTTTAAATCTTCCATAAATATTAAGAATTGGCATTTATCTTTCCAAAATTGCACTTTTAACTTATTTTTGTCCCATTTCAAATGAGATAGAAAAAACACCAAAAATTTGGTGTTTTTGTGATGTAAATTTGCCTGCATCCCGAGCTTTAGTCTGCATTTGTTTTTGAATGTTTATTCCTCAAATCTTATCATCTGTTGCCTTTGTTCTGTATGTTTTGAATTCGTCCCTGCATCGACGAACCTGATTCAAACTGTTTAATTTCTGCTACAGCACTAAAACGAGGAAACAGAATTTTCAACCCTTGAAACATTATTTTTGTTTTGATTGATATTGTTTCTGGGATTCTGAATCTGACTTGCACACCTTACAAAAAAGCAATTCTTTCACACATTTCTGTGCGAACAGGTTTAAAGTGTGTGACTGGTGCGTTTCCCTTTGTGCCTGTCAAACTCAGCTCAAGGCTGAGAAAGACAGAAAAAACTAATGAGAGTGTGAAGACGTGATGAGCAGCATGCAAATGAGAGAGACCAATTTTCAATGCTCTGCTGATGGTATGCAAATGGTGAGGCTGCTAATTATTGGGGATTCTAGTTGGAAGGAAAATGGAGATGATATCAAGTCATTTGACATACGAAGTTTTGATTGGCCTATTTTTCTTCTTTTTAAAGGGAAAGACTGCAAAGTTCTGATGCTTCTTCGCTTAAGAAAGACTTCAGTGTGTGTCAAAAGGTTCAAAAATATTCCTTAAACAAAAAGCTGTGGTCCTCAGCAATGGTTTGGTATTACTGTATTAAAATTAACTTCGTAGCATCACTGGGATAAATTGTTTTATGCATTTGAACCATTCTTTTTTACACTGGAGAAATTCTATAATGAATAGTTTCATTGAAATATAAAAATAGCTCATTGTGCACAAATTTGAGTTCATCATGACTTTTCTAAAATCCACACCAAAACCAAATATTTCAAGCTCAAATATTTGATTAAATATCCCATAACAACTTGACAACACATTTTTGTAGCAACATGTGGCTTATTATTTGACTTCTGTTTTCACAGAGCATTTTTCAGAATACATTTTTTGTAACTCCAAACATTTTCATAAATTTGGTCAGCATCCGGTATTACTTTCTTTTAAAATGTCTGACATTTAGCAAGTACAAATATTTTGGATATTGTAGCTAAACTGAAACAAGAAAGGTTTGGTCTGATTTCAGATAGTTAAACATGAAAATGTTTCCACTTTATGCTTAACTTTAGAAATAATATGTCAGTATGCTCAGAAAGCAATAAAGTCTTTCAGTCAGAGGCTTCCCTTAAATCCCTGAAATACAGACTGCTACAGGAGAATAACTTTCTTAAGAATTTGAATTAATATGATTTACAACATTTAATTTTACTTTGGGATCAATAAAGTATTTAGATGACCTCTTTTTGCATCTTGAGAAAGATAAATAAATTTTGTAACAAGTCTTTTTTTTACCAACTTAAACCATATTTTTTATTGAATATAGTTCTATTGGAGCTGATGTACAGCAGCCAGCTGCTCCTGTTTTGACATCATGGTGTCAGCAGGATTTAATAGTCAGCCATAAGAGTGATCTAAGCTTCTCTGACATCTGTTTATTCTCCATCTTCTGGACCTGCACCTTCCGGGTCCACTTAGCCTCCTAAACCCAGCGCACATGAGCTTCTCCTCCCAGGCTTTAACACAGTCTGCCAGCCACCAGCTCTCGGCGTTCAGCCCTGGGGAATAAAGGTTAATTTTCCGAGTGAGCTGCTCCCGTCTCTGGTCTAAACGTGCTGACTCATAAACAGCGTTACAGCTGTGCGTGGGCCCCTGCGTGACTGCAGGCGGAGAGTTTATGTGGTCATGACTCGTGCATGATTCAGGGTGACTCCCAGACATAGAGCCTGTCAGAAGAGTTCACTGAGCTCTGGTTTAGCTGCTGCTAACCAACGCTGAATGAGGGAGCGGAGAGATTGCATAGGAAAGAGGGAAGGTTGGTTTCTGCACTACAGTGTCAAAACAACACTGCCTTTAAGGACCGTAATGAAAAAAATTGGAAAATGTTCTCTCTCATCTGCCTGTTCTTTGCAGACAGAGTAATTAGAGACACATTTTTTTAACTGCTATACTGTGATTATCAGTAATGTTTCAAAGACCACCTGGTTATGATGCTTCAGTTCAATTCAAACACTCCTCTTCTCTGTACAATTTACTACATGTGTTGCTTCTGTTAATGGTTAGTTTTGTACTTTGTCCAACCACTAAAGAATCAGAATCAGAATCAGCCTTTATTGTCATCACTATGTTTCAGAACAGCCCATTCGGAGAAAATAAACAAACAACATGAGACATGGGTAGACGGGTGTCTGAGGTTGCAGCATTAGGAGGCGTTGCCTCTTCATTAGATGAGAACAACATCTAATACTGATGAAGGGGTAGATGAAGGGAAAATATCTTTTGTGGCTGCAAAAAACCCTCTGCACATGAAAAACAATATTTTGACAACATAAAACTGTTACATAACTGATCAGTAAGAAAAAGAGTGAAATAAAATTTCTGTAATTGTGTTAATATAGGCATTCTCATTTATTGATACCTCTATTAGAGATTAGTGAAACGTATTTAAACAAATCATTTATTTGAGTAGAATTATCCAACCTGTAAGACGAGGTAAGTTATTTTTTTATGGAACATTTCAGCAACCGGCAATTCAAGTTGCTCAACATGATGAAAATATAATTGTTGTGCTGTGAAACACCCTGCCTCTTTATGTGAGGGATGTACAGATTTTGTATATTTTATGCTAGTGATGCATGCAGGTCAGACTTCCAAAGTGCAACTTCTGTTTTATTTGTGTAACTATTCCCTAATCGACTTCAGCTCAGTAGTTCCCAATGAAAGGCCAAGTCATGGTTTACAAGATGCTGCTCTCCAGGTGCATTTTCAGGGTATAAATCATTAAAATTGTTTCACTGCTATCATCAAACTGGTTGGCTTTTTTAAATCTAATAAACTCAAGAGAGCAGAAGCAAAAACTTGACCTTCTTAATACTAGACATCAGAAAAATATCAGCAGGACTTCAAGCAAAGCAGCAACTCACCAATTTGCGTCAAGCTAAAAGTGGAGGGCAATTTTGGGACTCGCTCCCTTTATGCTCCTAATCAGACTGAAGTGTGTTTTATTTCTAAAGGTAACATCAACCAGCTGCTCATAGAAATGAACAAAAGCCATTTTAGGTCAAGCCGAAGGCAAAACTGGAATAATAACCGATCCATTTTGTGCCATTTGTGTAGACAAAGTTTTAGAAATTTGCATTGTTGTCTGTCATTTAGAATACTGCTGATCTGATCTGTCTTCTGAAATTTCTTTCAAAAACATTTTTGACCAATGCTTGGCAGAAAAGATAAGGAAATTTATGTTGAATAAACATTAATTTCATGTTCATGTTTGGTATCAGCAGAATGTGGAAACATTTAGGAGGAAATGACCTCTTAAATCTTTATTAAGAGACCAGAAAAAAACTGACAAAACACATTTTATTTCTTTTTTCACCTTCTTTGATGGTTACAATGTTTTATTGGTACATTGGCAATAGTATTTATTGGTTCTAAAGGGAAGAGCTACACTGTTTTCTTTCCTGCACCAAAGCACAAACTCTAGTAGTAGTATATCTAGCTAGATAAACTGGTTAGTATTTTAAAGATACTCTATAAACACTGGGATAGTGAGACATAAAATTTGTAACCTTTTACAGGATTTCACAAGAAACAGAAAAGTCAAGAAGTAAAAACATAGAGGACATAGAAAATGTCTTTAAACGTCTTTATGGGTCCATAAAAGAGGTCAATTCTAGAGGTCCATTCAAAAGGGTCATAAAAATATTAAACAAAGGACACACAACTTAAAAACACACCTGCTGAAAAACAGAGGAAGCTAACTTATATTATGATCTGGTCAAAACCTTTACACAAAAAATAGGGAAAATAAAGATATTTCTCAAATTTGACAGAAATGTGTCAGCCAAAAGAAGCAGTTTTCAATATTTTCATGTCTGAATGATGTGATGGAGTTTACAAAGAACTGAATGGATCCACTTTCATGCAACGGGGTCCTTACCTTAACATTTTATTCATACATAACGGAAAAGCAAATTGGTGCACAGAGAATAATATTTAAATTTGTTGATTTCATTTATTTATTTTTAATTTAGCTTTTACTTTACATGCACAATTTCCATAAAACTTTATTACTGCCTTTTTTTCTTACTGCTCTGTTTATTTAATTCACCAAAGTCCTTGTGAGCCACAGCCAGACTTGTCAAACACTGTTAAGAACTTGTAAAACTTGGCCCGGCTCGCTTCGCTCTACATGAGTGGAGAAAACATTGATATTCCTTTCTGTCCTCCTTCCTCTGCCAGCCAAGGTCAGCAATACAAATGAGTCAGCAGCACAAAGCCCGCCGTCATACTCTACTTCCTTGTCTTCCTCCATCACAATTACCTCCCAGCCTCTTTTCTCCACAATTTTCCACTGTTCCCCATTCGTTTCTCTTTCCGTGCAATGCTTCAGTCACTCTCACCATCTTTGATTTTCAGCATCTGATTTTTTTTTTACTCCTGTTATATGCTCTTTCCTCTCACGTGGTTGTTAAAATTCCTGAAATTCAGAGGAAAACTGCAGAAGCAGATCAGGAAGCGCCTCACCACAAATAAGACTTGCAGGGAATCTGAAGCTGACCTATATTTGCCGCTTACTTCTTACTCTTTGGGGTTTTTTCCTCTTTGCTCAAGAATTTCAAAGAGATGTTGGAAAGTCGGGTCTCCTGGTGAACATTAGAGGACATGCAGGAGTGCCCAAACCTGCTTTGAAATACAAAGTCAGACTTGAATTTTCTTCTGCAGTCAATTTTCATAAATAACCCATCATTTCATAAATAACGGTCAGACAGCAGTGAAACTAATGAAAGTCGAGGTCAAGAAGAGATTTAGAGGGAAAAAAGTATTTAATGTGAAAAAGCTACCATACCTTTGATTTCTGGTATTTGCAGCTTCATGCCTTTCTTATCATAAATAATGCAGTGACGTCTGAGAAGTGAAATCAAAGAGTGTGTGGGGAGGAAAGCTCATGATTCTGCTTCTTTTCATCTGGCTTTTTCTCAACTACACCCACTTATCGCTTACATGGATAGAGAAGAGGGAGTTGCTTTTATGGAGAGAGGTTGGAGTCAAAAAGGTTGTTTTAATCTGGAAAGTTCCTCACCACTACTTATTTTCACATTTATAACTTCAACTACATTATGCACTGTGCATTTCTGTTACTCCCTACATTCATTATAATAATAATAAAGGTTAGACAACCATAAAACTGTCCATCTTTCTAAGGTCAGTTTGCTTATGCAAAGTGCTTTCTAAATGCTTATTTCTTCACCTAAAAGTTGAAAAAGCTTAATTAAATTAAAGATTTAATTTAAAAAAAATTATACAATGTTTAGCAAAGAGTTTTTGTCAACATCCATTGAATGTGGTTTGAGAATTTTCTCTTGAGAAGACTCCAGATGGTCTGAGAAAAAAAACTCTTAGCTGTTTAGTTAAACAGTTTACTGAAAGAAAACAGATAAACTTCACTAAATAAGATCTGATTTCATCTGATTTTGTGTTTCTTTTATTGTTTCAAAATGCTGGGATGGAATTATTCCAGACTGTTGCCTTTTAACAAATATTTATTTTTATACACTTCATATGGTGTTTTCCTGTCACACCATAACATATTTCTATAGATTACATACAGACTTGCTTAAACTTCAGATTGAATCATTTAAAAGTAACTAGTGTCTAATCACAAAATTTTTATTTCAATTGCTGTTTATTCTTGTTCATGTGTTCAAAATAAATTTAGCAAGTTGCTAACAATGCTTCAGTATTACTAAAATAATAATCTGCTATTTTTCTAAGTGTATTGTAATATTTCAGTGTTTCATGCAGCTGAAGAGTCTGAGTAAGACTGAATTTATTATCTTTCTCTGTTATTAAGCTCAGTTGTGTTTTATTACCAGCTGTCACATTATTTCATGATGAGATAAAAGTGAGTTAATCAACAACATGAAAGTTTGCTGGATATTCTGCAATAATCACTGAAAGTCATTTTGCACCTTTGATTTGAAACTTTTAAAGTGTGAGTCACTTTTATTTCTCTCCCTGATCGCTTCGGGCTTTCATTAATTTAATGAAAGGCGTTTGTGATTTTTTTAAATTATTATTCAGAACACAGTAATCTGGGGTGTGCAGAGCCCTCCAGTTTTTTGCTATATGTCATATTTCCTCTGCATGGCCACTCATGTTGCAAGAAGGATTGGTATGAATTGCATTTTCATATTTCGCAGAGCTGCAGAGCGAGTGTGGCAGCATGGCAGTCAGCATGATCCCATGTTTGAATGATGGAGTTAGTTATCACTGATATCAGATCTCCCCTGTGTGATCGATGAGTAGACTCAGAGTAGCAGGGGAGGATGAGGAGGCCAGAGTGATTATGCATCGCGGGAAGCTTCAAACCCGTCAAGCTAATTTACACGCCAGGGCTCTCCGAAGTCATCAGGAGGCAAAGAAGAGCAAATCATGTCTCCTGGTATTATCACAGAGCCAGGAGGTGAAATTAGAGCTAAAAGGCATAACTTTGGGTTGAGAAGGAAGCCTTGCTCTGGGTCTTGGGAATCGATCGTTGTGCATAATGCTGCCGATGCACAGAAAACAAATCTTAGTTCCATGGAGTGAAGAAAAGCATCACAGCTCATTCTAGGGCTGGGAAATAGAACATTAACAATATAAATCACGACAAGAGATCAATACAATGTTCAATAATTTAACTGAACTCTGCTCCATGACCGCACAGCATTCTGGGGAATGTAGGCAGAGGATAGACTTTAGCAGCTCAGTTTCTTACAGTTAGACCAGTGGAATCAACTAACTAACTCACTCTTTTGTTACCTAGCAACTCACTCACTCTTTGGTTACCGAGCAACAACTGTTGAGTGACTGGTGGAGCAGCACTTTAAGGTTTCACCACTGTGCCTCATAAAAATGTTACGAGGTAACATTACAAACCAGAAATAAAACATGCAACTGTGGAGTGAAAACTATGGATAAGAAAGGAAAGGTCACAAAAACATTAAAAATGATCTATTTTTGACTGATTAGAAACTCTTATATAGTGATAGATTTTTCAGCCATATCACTGCAGTATGTAACTTTTACAAAGCTGATTTTTTACATATTTATTAATGGCATGAGACATAGTCTGTGAATAAACTAAATTCCTCCAACTCCTTCCTGTGATACTACTGGCATCCAACAAAATGAACCGCTCCCGGTCAAAAACAACCAATCAGAGCCAACGGGTGTTAGCGCTGTCTGTTAACTTTGCCTATAGCTGCTAAATATGGAGAAACAAATTACTCCATCCATCCATCCATTTTATTACACTCTAGTGGGGTCGGGAGGTGCTGGTGCCTTCCTCCAGCTAACGTTCTGGGCGAGAGGCAGAAACAATTTACTATTCCAGGAAAAATGTTTATCTGCTGTAATCTGTGACCATGCTAACTAGCTTTAGCATGCATGGCATGCTATGTTCCAGTCAGCAAGCAGAGAATGTGAACGGCAAGTACATGAGGGTGATTGACAGCACTAAGACCCTCCTCCTGGCTCTGTTTGGTTGTTTCTGATGGGGAAGTGTATTTCTAAAGTTAGCACTAGAAGTCACTGGGAGAAGGCAGGGGAGCTAAATTTTTTCAAATTATCCGTTTTATACTGTCACAACATAATAATTTTGACAAATATATTAAAAATATATATTTTTATAAAAGTTACATAGTATATGGGATACAATTGTGACTGTGTGTACATCTCAGATAAAATTTTTATAATTCAACTGAAGTTTGCTCTTTATTGAAGGTCTTACAATAGATAAAGAGATTTTCATGGCGTCCCAGTTCTTCACCCGAAAAAGTAAACAAGCCTGAAACAAAAAAGAGAGAAAAAAGAAAAAAGTTGTTGACCCACTTCAAGAACTTTTTGAGTGAATAACATCTTTTTTAGGTTTATTTTTCCTATCTTTCTACAGCTTGGCAGCACTATACTGCTTAAGGCTTATGTTCTGAAACACTTGTCTCATATTTTCTGTGCCGTATATGGCCGCATTTTAAATGAATGCCTAATCTAAAGCATTCCTCCCAGCCTTCACATGAAGCTGTCTGTTAATGTGATTGGATCATTGTTCTCTAGGAGCGTTGTTGGATTTAAGAGCCTTTCAGCTGAATAGCTGGTGGTGAATTTTATTGCAGTGCTGTATTGGTAATTTAGGAAAAACTTTAAGAAAAATGCAAATGTAGGACAAATACATTCTCTGAAACAGCTCCGACTGCAAAATTAAAGAGTAAATGCATTTATTGTTTTTCTCAAACATTAAAATTTATGTTTTAAATGGGATTTTCTGTAATAACTCCACAACAAAAGCATATAAAGTAGATCACAGCTATTCACGGGTCAGGAGTCATGAATTCACTTATTTGGGGATTTTCCTGAGGATCATCACACCAACTTACTTACTAAAATTTTGCATAGTTACATACTTTTTTTTTCTTTCTTTTTTTTTTTAGAATCTAAAACATTCGAAAGAAATGCAGCTTGGAAAATCTTGACACTCTATTGCACTAAAAAATGGAGTTCCAACTTTTTAAAATAATTATTTTTCTAGACTTAATAGAATCAAGTTTGTCAAACTTAACTAAGTTTTATGTTTGTTTCAACATGAAAACTTAATAAGCTTAATTTTGATACTTGTAACAAATTAACACTTTTTTTAAGTTGGATCACCTGTTTTCTTTTTTCAGTGTAGCTGACTTTACAAAGCAGCCAATCAAGAAGCGCCGTTAATTTTCCATTATGCAGATTGGCTGCCAGACAGTAAATGAAAACTGAAGATGTTAGCTTTTGTGGTAGTGCTGAAATGGTTTTCACTTCATTTCATTCACTCAACAATACATATTGTAATACATCATGTAATAAATAAAAGAAACCAGAAAGAAGTATAAGCTTATAATATCTACCCCCATTCACATAAAAAGAAGAAAAATTAGCTTATCAGCTCAGAAGACTATTACAGAAGTATTTCAAATACACAAAATATACACGCAGTATTCATGCATATTGATATGCATGAATACTATACTTATGGGTTTGATTCCAAATGCATTACATTAAATATTATTTGAAACAACTGGTTCTAAGTATAATTTTAAGAAGCAAAAAATGCACTTTGGTTTGAAACAGAACACAGATTTGTTATTCACAACTTTAATTGAAGGATTGGTTGATCAGTTTTGTGCTCATCTGCTTACAAAGAATAGAGAGGAATCTGTTAATTAGTTAACCTGTTAATTAGAATTCAAACGTGTCAAAAGTCACATCTCAGATATGTTGAATGTGTGAACAGGATATAAAAATAACCCAACATAAAATAACTTGCAGACACGCCAAAGCTCTCCTAATGTCAGCAGCTGGATTCAATTCAGACGTTGCACGTTATTGAATGATTCGCCACGATCAATTATGCAGTTCTGTAAATGGTTAAACCATTTTTGGTGACATCTGACATGAACATAATTGCTTGTAGGACTCCTACCTGACAGGACAAAACAAACAGCAGCAGTGCACAACAAACCAGAAATAATTAGGTTTTGAATTGGCCTAATTACTGAGAGAATGAGCCACCATGACCACCAGTGACTGACAGGTAAAGTTACACAAAGCTTCAATTAAATAACCACAGAACAGGTTTCATTAAAACATTTCTTCCCTACAGATTTTTTATGGTTAAAGGAAGCATTGTACTTAACAACAGTTTCCTTTGTCTGTCATACAACATACACTGTAAGAAAATCTTGCATTTAAGAAAAGAAAAGATGTCTGTAAATTTTACAAATGTTTCCGTCAACTCAAAAAACACATTTTTATTTCTATTTTAACGGTTTATCATGTTTAGTCCATCCAAAAGTAAATTCTTTAATGTTTTTACAGTGTAGAAATTAGCACATTGACAAACATTTCTGTTGTTTAAAAACAGAAATCTTTTGAATTTTTAAAATGTGTCTCACAAACATTGACAGGCAAAAGAATTTTTAAAGTTCTATTGGAAAGTTAATTTACACTTCCAGGGTACATTTGCATTTTTTGTGTTTGTTTTTTGCAGCGTAAACATTTCCTGTGGATGCAGAAAGCTTAGACATCCTTAAACGTCAAATGTTATCAAAACTCAGTTATCAGACAAAAGTAACTTGGGTAGCTTTAAAAAGCTGTTTTCAAATCATTTAAATGTAATTATTGGGAAAAACAAAGCTAAGCAAAAAATCTAAAAACAACCTGCCTGTTTGAAGGTATGCTTTGTCTCCTTTTACATTTTAAGTTAGCTTTAAATTGGGCTTTATATTACAAGTTATTGTGATCAGAGTCTGAAAGAGCAGTTGCTTCTTAAAGAGACAGGAGGCAATTTCAAAGCATTAAATTAGGAAGCCAAATTTCTTTTCAATCATTTTGGGTGAATAACATAGTTACTTGATTATTCTATAAAATGACTATGATCTGTAGAATGAATAAATAACTAACAGAACGTGTTATTTAAGGCTAAAGGATCTGAGGAACAGGAGGAAATAAAGAGGCTGCAGTAGAACATGCATCTATTACAGGAACAGTTTCACAGTCTTGGCTGCATCTCTCTTAATTTGAATTATTTTGGTGTGATTGATGTGACTTGTCACTGTGTCAATGCTCATCCAGGTGGCTGAGCGACCTGGACGGCTAACAGCACCTGTTTGTGTTGCATATTGAACAGACGCTATTTCAGGCTGTGCTTCACAGGCATTTATCGCCTTAAAATATCTAGTGAATAATTAAAGTCCCAATGAAACAGCATGATGTAAAATTAAGATTAAAACACACATATGATCACATTAAAAATGTTACTAAACCCTGGAATAAAATAATTAACAATTAAATAGAGGATGGGGTAACATTTTATGTTTCTTCAGAATGATGCCAAATAATTTTTAATCTTGCTCTTCTTCATATTTAACTTTTTCTGCAGAACTGGATTTTTTTTCTGCTAAAGAATCATAATTCAGAGATTTGGGCTTCATTTTTAACCAGCAACATAATGTTTAATGAGAAATATAGTTATTGTTTTACATAAACACTATAGTTTTAAATTAAATAAAGCATACAGAAAAAATATGATTCAAACTCTAAGCTCTAAGGTGATTTAGTTGTAAATCAGGGTAGAAATGATGAAATTTGCAATTCTACTTATTCTACTATTTTTTTTTGTTTTTGACAACTAGTGTAGTGTTTTTGTATTTCCTAATGAGCTGAGTTTTTAATTAAACTAAATAATGCAGCCCAACCTCTGATGACCCTTGTGTTGGATGACTGTATGTGAACGGAGAAGCTGGAGAAGAAAGAAAAGTCTTTGAATTTGTAATTATGTGAGTAATAATTAATCCAAGTATAAAAGGTCCCCTTACTAATTGCTCCTAAATTAAATACAATCAGTGATGCTTAATTGTCCCTTACTGGTTGCCTGGAGAAGAAAAGGTTATACTTTGTATAAATCGCATTCAGTGATCATCTTCTTGTTTGAAGATGATCTGCAGCTAAGAGTTAAAGGGTTTTTGGTGTAATGCTAAATCCTCATGTCAGCTGCATAAGATTACTTGGTCTTAGACTGCAGAAAAAAAAGTCTAGTACTTATTACAAACCAGAAATAAAACATGCAACTGTGAAGTTTATCTATTATACTGTCCTTTAAGTGAAAATGTAGGACACCCTACACAAAATTGTAGAATTTTTATATCATATTCAGGAATGTGGATATCAAATAGAGGATTTTTTTTGATAGCAACAAAAATTAAGATCAACATAATATAAGGAACCGCATACAGAAAACCAATCCATACAACAATCAGGAGTCGTTTACATCTAATGAAGTTTAAACGGGGGTACAAATTATGTTTTGGATGGACAGTAATTTGTTCCCTGTTTTCAGTACTTTTTGCAGAATCACTTTTTTTTTTTTTCCAAGGAGAAATAAAAAAAGAAAAGGATACCTAAACCAAAATGCCCATTTTACCATCTTTTCCAGATTTCTTTCCATTTGTAATGCTGAAGTCTCATTGAGAAAGTGATTCTTTTCATCACAAATATATTATAGATCATATCCAAATGTAAAGTACCCCTAAATGCATCCAAATCCAGTTATAAATTAGTAGGGATAGCTTGTCTTTTACAATAATGAAGGAGAAGAAGCTAAAAAAAAATTATTTCACATTATTGCTGCATGAAAATTAAGAGTTTTTGAAATGTGTAAACTGGTGAAATATCTTTTTTAACGCTTCTCTAAAGCCTGCAAAGATTTTCCTGACAGTATTTGCTCAACTTGTTGTAAATGTAAAGAAACACTTGAGGAGTGACACTGTTTGTTTCTGTGGATGAATGGCTGAGCCTGTCCTTGGTGGTGACCTCAGACCTGATGAATGTGATAAATGAGGTCAGACTCTGAGCTTCTCCTCCTTTGATAAAGGTGATATACACCAAACAAAAGACGAGTCTAACAACCTGTTCCCACGTGTCACAGAGATATGCTGAACTCTGCAGCATGGAGGCGTTGTAAACTGTTTTTAAAACTAATTAAATCTGTATAGTTTACATGTGATGAATAAAGAAATCATCTCACTGTTTCTGAATTTGTGTAATTAAGCTATTGATTATTTTTTTAATCTCTGCAGTCTGATCATGCTGAGTAGTATTTTACCAAATATATTTACTTTTTAAATATCTTATGCCATGTATTGATGCATGCACAAATGTTAGCCACGCAAAGTGATGAAAATACGTTTGCACTTGCATGTGTATGTCAGAGTTTCTGCAGTAATCTACTCTACAGCATAAATAACATTTCTCAGAGATATCATGCATGCATTCAGGGGGAAATATGACAATATCTATCTATCAATCTATCTATCTATCTATCAATCTATCTATCTATCTATCTATCTATCTATCTATCTATCTATCTATCTATCTATCTATCTATCTATCTATCTATCTATCTATCTATCTATCTATCTATCTATCTATCTATCTATCTATCTATCTATCTATCTATCTATCTATCTATCTATCTATCTATCTATCTATCTATCTATCTATCTATCTATCTATCTATCTATATATATATATATATATATATATATATATATATATATATATATTTATATATATATATATATATTTATTTGTATTTTTTTTTTTATTTTTTTTTTTTTTATAAATCAGCCAAATGGCTAAATATATATATATATATATATATATATATATATATATATATATATATATATGTATATCACTTACTGATTCAGAAACAACATTTTGAACAACATTCTTGTTTCTCTAAGCTTCCTGTGAGTAATTATTTTTCTCCATCTGTTTGAACATTTCTGTCCCTGCTGTGTTTGTGGCTAAAGTGGCAAAAGTATGGATATATTATCTGCTGGACTTCATGCATGGTTTGAATCTGCATGTAGAGTTATTAGTGCAAAATGAAAGCAAATAGACAATGCAAAATTTGCAAAAGTGGAGCAAAATGCATTGCTGCTTGAATATCGCCGTCAATATACAACTATTGAGTTTGCTCTTCATTCTCTATTATTGTACAGTTTATATGAATTCAAATTAAATAAAAAGCTGGTTGTTTTAATGCAAGTTCTTGTCTATAGGTTAATACATAGATAAAAAGTAACATGTCTTACATAATGGCTCACTGGAGATTTACCTGAGTAAACATCTATAAAAACTAATCCTTTCATGATCAAACGCTGTCTCTTGAGCTCTCTAAGGATAGCTGAGTTCCAGAAACCCGACCAGTAAATAGTCAGGGTGAGCATGAACAGCTCAGTGTGAAGAGTGAGTCAGTGCTGCTTCAACAAAAGATCTTTTTAAGGTGTGCCACTGAGGAAACCTCGTGTAGGAGTTAAAAACATGCACAATTCTTTCAAGACATCACATTGTGTGCAAGACTTCTTCTCCAACTTTAATAAGTTGTCAAGGTTTTTGTGGTTTTCACTTTATCAACTCCTACATTTGAGCAAACCTCAGCACAATATACACATTTTGAAACAAACATGAGGTGATAAAGTTCAGGGGGAAATACAGGAACTCTTGTGGACTGACACCGATTTTTCTTTTCCACCAGTGAAAAGCAGAAAATATTTATAGATAAGCATTGTGTTGATAAGGTGGGTAAGAGCAGCACCATTCATTATTTGCAGAAACATATTTATTATTGTGTTATTAGGAGAAATGGGTAGATTAGTCAAATGCTGCACTCAAGTAAAAGTAGCTCTACTGCCACATATTTTTACTCAAGGAAGAATATAAAAGTATTTGGTAAAAATGGTACCGATCATAACATCTGATTTAATGTTTTAAAATATCATCAAACAGACAAAATATGAAGTTATGTGCAAATTCTGGCACTTTAAGAGCTAAAAACAATATTACAAATAAATCTAAAATAATATTTGGGCAGAAGAAACATTTTCAAATCTTTTTTTTTCTCCCAATATTTAACTTTACATAGAAATAATACTTAAGGCAGATAATGTGTACATATAATCCCTGGGTAATGTACTTCAAGAGGCAATATGTATTCTAAAAAGAAGCCCAAATTCTGAGATTAATGTCAGAATTCTGAGGAAAATGGTGTGAAAACATAAACATTCTGAGATTACAGTCCAAATTCCAGAATTCTGGGATATGAAGTCGGAATTCTGACATCATAATTCTGAAATAAAAGTCCAAATTCTGAAATAAAAGTTTTTTTATTTTTTTTTATTTTGTGGATTTAGTTTCCTTCTGTATGATTTAGAGAACATTTATGACAGTAAAAGATGTGACGTTTAATTTGTGGGAAGCAGTAAAACGAGCTTCAGCTCCTGCTGAGTGGAGCAGCGCCGCCTGCCTGGTTCCTTCGGCGGTCTCTCCATCAGGGTTCAGTCCACCTTTCTGCCGGGCCTGGAGCAGGAGGTCACTGTTGATGGCTGCTGTGGGCATGAGGGCCTGAAGCCGGGGCCCGCCGCTCTGCAGTCGTGTTCCTGCCGAGAACTGGTGACAGATGGGAGAGCAGGAACACAGAGTCATTGAGCTGATCCCGTTGTTTCCTGTCTCTTACTATCACTTGTTTTATTTTTTCTGCTCTGTCTTCTGCTACCTCTCGTATTTAATGGCTGCCTTTTCTTCTTCTCTTCCTTCTTTTTTGTTGTTTTGGTCTCTTGATTTGCTTCCTTCCTCACTTTCTCAGGCAGAATTGTTCAATTTTTTGTTAATTTACTGGGTTTCTGATTCTGTTTATTTCCGCATTTCAATTTTCAGAGGCATTTTTGTTTTTTATTTGCATTTTTTCATCAGTTTTTCACTCTTTCCCTCTGCTCATCCTCACTGCAAAAACACAAAATATGTTTCATTTAGTTTCTAGCACAAATATTTTAGTACACTTGCATTAAGACAAAACTAACTTACAAATAACTTCTCAGCAAGACATGCAATGTGAAAATTAATTTGATTTGACGATGATTTATTTCAGACAGACATTTTACCAACAAAACATAATAATAATAATAATAATAATAATAATAATAATAATAATAATAATAATAATAATAATAATAATAATAATAATAATAATAATAATATTTCCTGAACCAGACGAAAGTATTACATATACCTATATTTATGCATACGTATCTAGCCACATATATACATAAATAATATTTACCTAATTTACACAACCACATATATTTGCACACATACACAAACCTGCACCCAGTTGCCCAAGTCATCCACAGTGCTGTAATTCCCAGCCAAATTCATCAGCCCAGTTCATCCTCACACTTTTGAATAGAAACCATTTTGAGTCTTTTTGGACTTTGCTTCAGCTCTTTAGTGAGTTTGTTCCAGATCTTCACTTCAGTGACAGAAATGCACATTCTCTTCATTGTTGTTTGAACATTCGCATTTACATAAAAACTATGTAAAATCACAGTAGAAAAATTATGCAAACTGGAAAGCATAAAATGTTTTAATTCACAGCTATTTTATATAATAATATGTGAGTATAATCAAATGTATTTGTTAAAACTACCCATGATGGTTTAAAAAAAAACAACAACACATATATAACAAAACAATTCAGTTAACATTCAAATACTGGAAAAACTATAGTTTTTGAAAATACAAAACATATAATATGATCTCATGCTGTACGTTTTACATGATTGACGGAAGAATTGAAATTTTTTTTAGAATAAATTTTGATCAGTAATATTGCATTGTGAATCTGGGATGCTGTATTTATTTATGTAAAAATATAAAATCATAAAAACATTTATGCATTAGATTTACAATGTTAAACTTAGCATTGAAGCTTTTTCAAAACAGTAATTCCTTAATATTGAAGAGGAAATATTTGTTTTATTGACAGATTAAAACAAATATTTTAATATTTGTTTTGCTTGAAGCAGAACACTTTTCACAACTTGTAAGTGAAATAAACTCCCAATGAAACTAATACTTTCTCATCAATATTGTGGAATTATTGACTTAAAATAAGTTCATATTTCTTACTAGTCCTATTTGAAGCATACTAAAATATTTGCAATAGAAACTTGATCAAAAATATTTGGTAATGTTTTTGTATTTTTGCTGATGTCTGTGTGGTTTCAGCCTTAAAGTTTGCACCTATATATGCCATATAAATGGAAACACAGATATCCACATGCAGCACCAGCTGCACCTGGAGCTCCTGGAGGAGCTGGTGCTGCTCTTGGAGGAAATTCACTCAATCATGCATTAATAGCAGAGGAACAAGATGGTAGCAAAGCCATCCATGCACAGAAGCATGCAGGGATTTAGCAGCTTGTTCTCGTTTCTGCTCTGGCTTATTCACACACATTTAATGCTATCTTTTCATGTTTTTCCATGCTCTCTAAATTAAAACCCAGCCTTTATGTAAATGCTCACACTCTAATCCACTTCTTGATCCAACCATCCATAACTTCTGAGAGTGTTTCTTTTAGTTTCTACACTTCTTACAGCTAAGCCTCTTCCAACTTTAAAATTAGTCCCGAGGCCTCCGCTGACCTAGAAAGCTGCTTCAAAGCTGAAGTGAGTTATTGCTAGTTCAGTGTGTATGCTGCTTTGACATTGAAATAGGTTTGATACAGTGATCCAAGCCAGTAAAAAGACTTTCATTTTTAGACCAAACCCCTTTCAAAAAAACACAACAATACTGCTGACATTTTTGGTGTTTATTTAGAAACTGTCTTGGAATGAACTCGGATCTCTAGAAGTCATTTAGATTAGCAACATACAAATATTTTTTAAACACTTCAGTTTGAGATCTAAATTAATTAAGAGTTAGACGTTTTTTTCAGTGCTCCATCTGCCAACCCAATGAGCAATTTTTGTTTCTTAAACAATAAATAAACCCAAATCAATGTATTTTTTATGCAGATAAACTGTCTAACGTAATACTCTAGAGGGTGTCTCCATGTTTCTTAGTAGATTTTGACTGTTTTTGTGTACAATTTGTTTAACCTACTATATTTTTGCCTAAGGTTGTCTTAGTGCTGCCCTCTGTGGGTGGAATAGGGGTTACTGCAGGCAGATTTTCCTATTGGTTACAGCAGTACAGCTCGGTTGATGTCTTAAGCAGACACATGACCCCCGTGGTGAAACGAGTATTAATTGTTGGCATTTTTCAGGTTTGCATGTGTGATTTATTTGCAATGTGGAGAGGAAGTGGAAAGTGACTCCTCTCCTCTTTCTGCTCTGGCTGCTGGCATTTTGTTCCAAGACGACCTTATGATTCTGACTGCAGGGTTTATGAAGTACTGTGTCAAATTACATGGAAAGTTCAGTGGAAGAAAAGTGTGGCCCAAGGCTTCACCTCGAATATTTTATGAAAATAAACTCTTGAGATCTATATGTTGCGTCAGCTTTATATCTTGAGCTACAATACGGAAATAAATTAACTCTATGATGACGTTCTGATTTATTAAGTTGCACTTGTGTGAAATTTATCTTTGCATCCAAGTCATACTGAATAACAAAGAAAGATGGTAATCATCTGCTCCATCAGCAATTGTATGTCTGATCTTCTTGAGAACAAACAGAAGTCAATTTATACATATTCATATGTAAGTATAATAAATCACCTTGTTTTAGATTTTAAAATATAGTCGTAAATTACTGTGACCACAAGAAGAACAAAATGTCACTTGTTGGTACTTTTGTTATGTTCAGATTTTCTTTCTGTGTCCCATTTTCATCTTATTTTTTGAAGACTACCATGCTTTTTGCGAGTTTGGCTTTTGCTTTGCTTCATTTTGGTATTTTATGTGCATTTATATTCTGTTCTCTTGTTTGGTGTGATTTTTATCAACCATCTCTCCAATTTCATTAGTCCAGCTTCAATTATAGCTGTGCCCTGTTTCTAATCAACCACTGGCTCCTTATTCAAAACTCACCTCTCTATCTTAAATATGTGTCATTTTAGATGCCATTCTGTTATTCCTATCAGCATTTTTTTTACGAAAAATTGTTTCCTTGGGCCTTTCTCTTTACCATTACATGACAGTAACTCTCTTTTCTGCTATTTGAATTTCTGATTTAGAGGATAAGGTTTTGTAGTTTTTATCAGGAAAATATTTTAATCAATTTTGAGGAATAATTTCCAACTTCCACATGCATGTTAGCTCTTGCATTTCAGATTAATAGTGCCCAATTATATTAGACCATTACTTAGCCATCTATTACCATTTAAAGGAAAGACGGCAATTCACAATAAAACACAGAGTTGCTCATTATCTCCTCTAATTAAGCCCCTTAAATCCTGTTTCTTTGGGGGGTATTTTGTTCTTGCTGAAGCCGACGCTCTCATCTCTTACTCTGGAGCTCTCCCAACATACAGACTCCACCACAGGAAGCTTCTGATGACTCCAAGGCTTTTGGGAATGACGCCTGTCACAGATTTCCACACAGCAAGTTTGTCGCAATCAGACGAGCTAATTAGCCTTGAGTTTCAAGACTGCACATGTGGAGGTTTGAGAGAAAAGTTAAAATAAACATCAACATATGGGACAGACAGGGGAAAAAATAAAAGGAGCAATAACCAACAAGTACATTCATAAGCAGAAACAACATATAGAGGTTTTACATCTAAAATATATATTTATGAATGCCCCAACTTTAGCTAAAACTTTTTTAACCTCATGATTTGTCTTTAAGTCGGCGATGATTTTATTTCGCCTTCATGTTCTTGTCTATATTAGGGAGAGAAAATACTACACAATATCTGCAGTGTAATCCAATTTAAATTCCTGTGTGTAATATAAATTCAGCATCATGCTTATTGGAAGGACAGAAAAGATATGAGCTCCAATAATGTCATTTTGTGTGTCACGCCTTATTTTAAAGTGTTGGTGCAGAGAAGACTAGTTTTCATTTGAAAACTTTCTGTCATACCTGAGGTCATGCAAAATATTATCCCTCAGTCTTTTGCTTTGTGAAGCTTGCTACTCATGCAATATTTGGTAAATCTTCTCAAGCTGCAAGGAACAAAGACAGAAAAAGTTTAACTTTCCTTTGTCTTCCAGCAAAGCACAGAGCAGCAGAATGTTTAAGAATAAACTCCTGTGGGTGTTATCTCCAAGCTGAGAGTCACTGTTGTTTTTGTGATTGCTCAGAAACACGTTAATAATGTAACTTGGTGTTTGCATGCAAAGTGTGTGATTAACCAGAATAATGAGATTGAGACAACGGCAGAAAACGAAGACAGAATCTACTGAGTTTAACAAAACAACAGGAGCAACTTTACCACACATTTCTAGAAACTAAGTAATTAAATGGCAGTTTCTGACAGAAATGAATCCTTTCAGTGGCTCAAGTAACGTTTTTTTTATCATCCATTGTTTCATCATGTTTATCATTTTAGCTAAAAATATAGGAAGTTTTGTTCTAATGGCTTAACCCAATTCTGCTGCTGTTCATGTTTGACTTACTTTTATTTATTTTAGAGCAGCTATTGAAGGTTTTATATAAACTATGTATTGATTCATTTTACATATATGTGATTTTTCTCTTATGAAATAATAAACAGGAACTCTTAAAGTCATCCTCAACATTTTTGAAGATTTTTGTGATCAACATTTATTAGGAATGCCTGCTAAGTCTAAGATAAAGGCAAATAAGTACATTAATATAATGTTGGAAAGTGATTGAAATATCCTATTATTAAAACTGAAGAATGTAACTTTTATTTTAAAAAAAGTTGCTTATTTATTAAAGTTGTCATTATGTTGTGACAGTATAATAAAAAAATATATATAATCTGTGAAAAGACTAATCTCCTCCACCTCCTCCCTGAGCTGGTATTGCCACGCCCAGTCAAAACCAACCAATCAGAGCCAGGAGGAGGGTCTTAGCGTAGTCAATCAACTTGTGAACCTGCTGCAAAATGTGCTAATGGCAGAGAAACGACTCATCATCATAAAAATACTGTTTATCCACTGGACATGCTAACTTGCCTCAGCATTTACACCGTGATCTGCCAACCACAGGAACCTGCAAGGACACAGGCATGATTGACAGCACTGAGATTCGTCTCCTGGCTCTGGTTGGTTGATACTAGTTAGCAGAGGGGCTCAATTGTTTCACAAATTATCTGTCTCATATTGAAAAAGTGCTAATTTCAAAATATATCTTTTTTTATATAATGCTGCTTTAATAGCAGATAGGATTTTATGTGTCATATCTGTGAAACCTAGAACTGAAAACCTCCATTTAAAATCCATTTTTCACTGTTTTAAACTCTTCAAATTGTTCCATGGTATACATTATTATCAGGCTATGATATGCTGGTTCAGACTCATGGAAGAATATATTTTTTATATAAAAATTAATTAGCAGTCCCCTCATGAATGACTGGGGCTTGTCCTGGTACAATATGGCAAGCTCAAGACGTCAGCAGGGAACCTCAAGGTTAGAACTCATCAATTTTCATGCATAGCCAGATGGCCCTGCCTTTGAGTTCTTCCTCCAGAGACTTTACAAGTCTCTACACCAGAGACATGCAGAGACCAAGGAGAAGACACAATCCCTATTTAAGACAAGAAGAGTGCCGAACTGAGGTCATTACGGGAGTGGGATGGATTTCAAATTTGCCCAGCATACTCAAGCCCAGGCCCAGTTTTCATTATAATCTCTTTTTTTTCTGAGTTGGAATTGTTCAGGATTCGTCTGACCACTCTTAAAGCACTGCCTTGTTTCCAGCCATTGAGCCGGAAAGAAGAGCCAATATCTCAAGAGTAAGAGCGCACAGACGGAGTCCCAAGAGAAGGCAGTGAGCTCAGCCGGCAGACTGACTCTTCAAATAAGTCTATGTAGCTGTCGGACTGGATACTTCCAGTTTAAAACTTTGCCAGTCGACCCAGTGAGACCACAGAACCAAAAATAACAAACTCAGAAAAAGTAATAACATATTATTTTTCCGATTTTACTTTACCGCAAGCTTGATAAGAGCTTAACATAAAATATTAATTATATTTGATGTTAAAAATGAAATATTTGATATATATACAGCTCTGGCAAAAATGTAAGAGACCACCTTAAATGATTTCTTTCTCTGATTTAAATTTTTATAGGTATATTTTTGAGTAAAATGAGAATTATTATTTTATTCTATGAACTGCAAACAACATGCCTCCGAAATTGGAAGCAAAGTTTTTATTTGCAGAAAATGAGAAATGGTCAAAATAACAAAAAAGATGCAGCACTTTCAGACCTTCTTACTGTGATACCTCTGGCAAAGCAGAAGAAAACAAGTTCATAGTCATTTAGAAACGACACTAATGTTATAACCCAGGAAGAGTTCAGAAATCAATATTTGGTGGAATATGTATATATATGTATATATATATAGAACTTTTATTTTGTGCTCTTCAAATAAATTTGATTGTTGATCAAAAAGTGAGAGATATTTAAGATGTTCCCATAAAACATATATATATTGTTTCTTGACATCTACATAAGAGATATGGCTTCTTCTTGTAAGTGTAAATAAATAATATTCTTACTGTGATACCTCTGGCAGGGCACCAAAGCCAAATATTTTTCTGTATTTCATAAAAATTCAAATGTCCTCTTATCACAAACAATCTTGTGCTCCCATCTTCACATCTCATCTTTACATAAAAAACATAAAAATTTATTTTCATCGATCAAGCATGAAAATAATCCATAAAAAATACACACAGATCAGATGTGTCAGCTGGTGCCTGTAGCAAACAGAAGACGTTTTCTTAGTGAGGATAGATTGGTTCATGGCACAGCTTTAAAACTGCCTGTGGATGTTTTTGCAAGCCTAAACTCACTGAGTAATGACTTCATTTGCTCAGCTCTCTGGTATCTCTTTAATCTGAGAAATGATTGCATCGTCAACCATAAACTTGGATTGATGTGACAAGATAGCACTTCATTAAAAAATATCCTAATGATTTCAAGACAGCTGAAACACTTCCTTGCAAAAGTATTTAGAAGATTTTTAATATTTTATCATATTACAACAACAAACTTGATGTTAGCACATACTTTAGTGTGTATTATATTCATGAATTAGCAACAAGTTGAGTTGCAATGGGCCCTTGTTATTGTGTTTCAACAGTCTTTTGTTCAGGCCTTGATCCAAGGTCAAAGTGTACACTTTGCATGAGAATATAAATTTCTGTTGGAGATGACAAAGGACAACAGAGCAATCAAGAGAATTGTTAGTGAAATTACAGCGTCTCTTATCTCTGGGTCGTGATTGTGGCACGTGTTCCAACTATTGCTGCAGCTTTCTGTCAAAGGGAGGTAGTGCTGCTGTTTTACCGGCTTGAAATTTGAAATGCAAAATAATTTCTATTCAATTATCCAACTATTAAATGTACCACTGCTCCTATAAGTTGTGCAGCAACAAAAATAAGAATTGTTTATGTCTTTCATTGAAGTAACCGTCTCTTTTCTGCTACTTCTGTCAACAGGGGCCACTAAAGACATGGGCAAAATGCTTGGTGGAGAGGAGGAGAAGGACCCTGATGCTCAGAAGAAAGAGGAGGAGAGGCAAGAAGCACTAAGGCAACAAGAAGAGGAGAGGAAGGCGAAATATGCAAGAATGGAGGCAGAGAGAGAAAACCTCCGACAGGGCATCAGGGACAAGGTCAGGAATTTAGATCAAAGAATATTCAAATGTCCAGTAGAAAAATTGCAAAAAGAATTGAAAACTGAAATTTATTCTTTCTTTTTCCATCCAGTAATATTGAGCCTTTTTTATTTTATTTTTGCAAAGAATGAAAAGCAAATATTTTCTCATTTAAAATCTAAATTAATTTAATTTAATTTTATTTTTTTATTCAATTCACTCAATAGAAATAGTTGATGTCACAACTAAAAAAAGTAGTGAATGAAAAGGAGCAGAAAGAAGAATACACTTACATCTCCTAATCATGTAAAAACAAAATTAGCTGATTAGCATAGGACACATTTCGAATACACAAAAATTAAACAAGAAATACACAACAAAACATCGGCTTATTCAACTCCATCAAAATTTCCAATTTTTTTTTTTTTTTTATTCAAATTTTTCTTGAAAGAAACTGCTTCGTAGCAAGATTATTTGTTCAAATTTTCTTATCTATTCATAAAACCGAAGTTAGAACCTTAAAGGCTTTAAAAACCCCTAAAATGATTTGTTTACTGATATTTCAAACTGCAAAGATTTATGATTAATATTTAATTACGCTCTACAGGTGTTTCACGCTTCTGGTAAAATATTACTCTTAACACTGCTAATAACGAATTAAATGTTTGACAGAAAGACTCTTTGAAGAGTTGGAGAATCTCCTCTCAACTCCACAGCGTAGACAGGGGGAAACAAGATGAGAGATAAAGAGTGGTTTGACAGCGAGTCTTCGGGAAGTGTTTGACTTTATTCTGTGGAGAGGAGCTGACTAAGCGTGACGGTCTTCACTTTTAACTGATGCAAGCCTTTTGTTGCTTTGGAATAAGCCTCAGAGCGAGAGACGAACAAGACAGATTGGAGGAGGGCGAGTTAAAGCAGCATGAGGGAGAAGTAAAGAGAAGATCTCCAGCAAATATATCAATAAACAATTGCTTCAGTGGCCTTTTGCTGTTAGAACCACTTCCCAAGTTATATGTTGAATCTCGTTCTCAAAACTTTTTTGGTCAAAGCACTTGGGCAGAAGGAATGACTACCATTAGTTTTAGCTGTCATGTTGTCAACATAATATAAGTCTTAAATGTACGTGTGCTATATCAAAGAAAAAGGGAAGCAGTACTTTGCTACACTACAACTATAACAAGGTCAGGAAAAGCTTTTAGAAACAGAAAAAATAGTGAGGAAGAGGGTATGTTATGCTTGCATGACTTTAACCACCACCGTAACACGTACCAACGCTGACATCGTCAGTAGAGCACCTGTTTAAATGAGCTAATCAACCACCGCAGTGTTAGCTTAGCTACTAGCTGCGGTAGCTCATCTACCAAAACGAGCACTTATTAATAATCGCAAAATAGATATTAAGCCTAAAAACATAAAAGTTTAACGGAGTGAATGTTCTGTTCTTTGTGTGGGAAATGTTTGAATTAATTTTTGGTGTTGAATCGTGAAACATAAAGTGGCGTTGTTGTCAGTTGCTACGGCAACGAGTTTGCTAGTGCAGCCGAAACAGAGAGCAAGAAAAAAGAGTTGGTTTTTAACTGTTTTTCTGCGCTATTGTTACCTCTGCTGTGCCGCAATGTTCTGAATCAACAAAACGTACATCTACAGGTTTCATTTAGTTAACGTCATTGTTCTCCCGGGGCAGCGCGGCTATGGAGGACCTGGAGAATAGCCCTCCAGCTTTGTGCGCATGCGCAAAATTTCCGGATGTAAACAATAGCGTGCAAAGGGTTCATAGCCTCCATGTGTTAACTTTAAATGTTGCTGCTACTGACTGCTAAGTACAGATTTATTTTCCTCAATCCTATATCCACAGCTCATGATTTGGTTATTTATATTATACCTAACATTTTATCTTTAATTAGGCATATTTAAAAGAAAATAAAGAGTTAAAAAGTTAAAAACAAAGTCTGCTGGAAGTAACCATCGGAAAACAAATATACTAGTTGGAAACAGTATCTAGACTCTAGGGCAGGGGTTTTCAAAGTATGAAAGGGTGAGCCCCCCTCCAAGGAGCACAATGCCTGCCGCGCCTCCCCCCCCCTTTGAAAAAGTAACTTTAATCGGACTACTGATTACTCCTTGAAAAAGTAACTTAGTTAGATTACTGACTACTTGACTTGCAAGTAACTAAGTTACATTAAAAGTAAGCTTTTAGTTACTTTCAGCAGCTGCTAACAACAACAACGCTCCACCTCCTGTGAAAATCACATTGAGCTTTGTCAATACTTAATTATCAGCTATTTTATAATGGTAACATCAACAATGTGTCTCCACTGATAAGGTTGAACTGAAGAGGAGATTGTACAAAAAACAAAAAACGTGAGTAATTTGTGTGGTCTACTGTTGTCTGGAAAACTCTAAGTAGGATTTTAAAGCCCCCCCTCCCCCCAGCCTCCAGATTCTGCGTTACGGCCCTGAGTTTGATGTCGCAGCGCACAGAGCTCCTCCTGCAGCTCCACAGCTCAGATGGTTGCACATATTTGTGACACTTACAGTAATATTAATAATTATAGTGGCGTTAAGTTGACATTATAATTATTGCCAACTCCGGACACGTTTATTCGTGGCTGTTTTCACGTTTATTGCGCTGTTCATATTGGTCTCGATGTTTGCAGTTTTCTGGAGCGCAACGCGAAGCTCGACGTCATTCAGAGGTAATACATTAACTTGACATTAACAAAGACACAGCGGGACGGATCATCCGGGAAATGATGAACAGGGAGAGACGGAGTAAGACTACGTTAATGACGGACAAATTCTGGGATTTATTATGAGTCTCTGTTTATTTCCAAGCCCAAATGAGTAACTTCGCGTTCAAAAACGAGCCCAAAAAGGCGCAACCAGCAACTCATTAAATCTGCAAGCGACTTTAAAAAAATGAAGCCCAAAGCCGCTTATAATAATCGGACTTGTCGACAGAAACTCAAAATAGTTCCAGTTTTTCCACCGACAAAATGCGCATCTCCCTCCATTGTTTACATTTCTGTCGCATAGAGACGTCGGTCACTCGACAAGACGAGTAGAGGAAATAAGATTCAATAACAAAAGAAGATAGTAACGCAGTAACGCAAAAATGATTTTGATAAGTAACTGTAGTCTGACTACTGGATTTGAAATAGCAACGCGTTAGATTACTGGTTACTGAAAAAAGTGGTCTGACGTCAGTAACGTTACTGACATCACTGGCCAAAACATCCTCTAAGGGGGGAAACATTTCCACTGATCCCCGCTCCACACGCGCACCCCACAGTACCAAATTTTCCTAAATCCACAGAGTTGATCGTGTGCGTGAAAGACGTTTCTCTCACATCAGTAGACAGCAAGCAGATAGCTTTTCCGGTTTATTTTTTCCCTCGCACCGCGCCTCCCCTAAAGTGCTCTGGCGCCCCCCAGGGGAGGCGCGCCTCACACTTTGAAAACCGCCGCTCTAGGGCATTAAATGAGCCTAACAAAGAGTAGATGGAATGACAAAAACTACTTCAGTTATTCAATACCACATAGGCTCCAACTGGACATAGCTGATAGTTGTTTTTGTTTGTTTGAGTAATGGTTATAATCCCTGATATTTTCATAAACTGTCTAGCAAATAAAAATCACAATGGAAACAAGGTGTAAAAATGCCATTTTCAGACAATAAAAAACATAGATAAATCAATATGTGACATTCAACCTCTTTCATGAGTATTCTTTAAAATATGTAGCAATGCAAAGTGGTTAACTACACATTTTCAATTACATGGGTTTCATAGAAACCAAAAGATATGAACAAAAGTCAGTTCTTTGAAGACAAATGGCAAAATGTTATTAAAATCTGGCCTGCTGTGTCATTTTTCCTTTTTTGTTTCTGCAGTATGGCATCAAGAAGAAGGAGGAGAAGGAAGCTGAGGCGGCCGCTGCCATGGAGCAGGCCTCAGAGGGCAGCCTTACCCGCCCTAAAAAGGCCGTCCCCACTGGCTGCGGCGATGAGGAGGAAGAGGAGAGCATCGTGGATACTGTCATGAAATTCATCCCAGCCCCTCTGATGGATATGTTCAATAAAAAGTAACAGGGTTTTGCTTGGAAATATGGTTAACTTCTTACAAAATCCTTCTAATTAATGCTGTACCCGCCTGTCCCACTCCAACCTGCCGTCACACTATTCTTCACACTTGTCCAATCCCATCAAACCAAATACTAAGTGTCCTGGAATTACGCAGTGTGCCATGATTTTGTTTCTGAGCTGAACTAGCCAATCTCAAACAGTGATTCATACTTTTAATATCATGACAAGAGAATCAGTTATCCTGTTTAAAGATTACAAAAACACCTACATATATCGCTTTATTTACCAACTTTTCAATCCATTTCTCAGAATAAGTCTAAACATTGCCGACAGCCACTTTTTTGTTTGTAAATAGCCTAAATAATATAAGAGTACTATATGAGTGAAATATGATATATAACAAGATTACTAAGAGTATAAGCCATATTTTTAACTTTTAGGGAATTATCCAAATCATATAAAATTTAATTAAAATTTTCATTTTCCTTTTACCTTCCTGCTAATTTTTGATACATAGTGTACAGAGATACATGCATTTTTTTATTGGTTCTTCGTTGTGGCCATTCATCCTTAAATTGATCATTACGTGAATGTGAAATATGAACATGACATGTTAAATGTGCAAAAACAAAGTCAAGTAAGTTTGTGAAGTGAAGGAATTTATTTCTACTGAGAGAAATTTGTTTATTTTGTATGCATGCATTTAATACCTACGAGGCGATGTGCATATACTGATTTCATTTGTAGTCATTAAAGAGAAGATGTTGGTATTTCAGGCAATAAATTATTTAATTAAAACATTTCATTCAACTTCACTGTACATTAGGAGATAACTGATTGTTCAAAAGGTTCTTCCATGGAGAAACATTTTCTCTATAAGTAAAACTTGTTTTAAAACAGGAGGGTAAAATTATATAAATTCAAAAAGTTCACTGGTTATATTATATTTGATTGTGGCTTAGAAAACTCTGTTTTGCCAGTGTTATTTAGTCTTCTTTTGAAACAAGATGTGTAAAAATTTTACCTGGCTGGTTAATTTGAAGCTACTTGTAATATCTTTGTGTTTTCTTATTTTATTATAATGTAAAAACAAAAAAAAGAATAGAAACTTCATAAACACAACTATGTTGTGTACACACTATATGTGAACAGACAGTGACAATAGTGCAATATATTGTTCAAAATGAAGTTGTCCTGTGTTGGTTTAACAAACGGGAGTGAAGTCCCAAATCAGCAATAATGGACAATCTTCATTGTTTTGTGTTTCAAAGTTACTCCTAAATGTGTTAGTCGATGTTAACGGCACAGACGTGTCAACGTACTGTAACAGTGAAAGTTTTGTAGGTCAGACACATTTATCTTAAGAGGGAAGGTGGGACAATTTGCTTCATGTCATAAAAGTGTTTTAATCACATGAGCGTTCATCAACTGGAATTCACAAACCGTTCACTGTAATGAGGAAGGCTAACACAATGAGAAATGATTCACAAAACTTCATGGCCGAACAAGGCAAAATATTTAACATTATGACAGTTACTGGTCTGTTGTGCTAGGAAATAGCTGCACAAATTCAAATACCTGTACAAATTATTTTCTATGTCTTTGTTTTTAATTTTACTTAATTCCAGAGTGTCTTGTCGAACATTCCAGATATTTCTGACATTCCACCAGATTTATGCTGGTAATCCACCTACTTAATTACAGATAATTGCAGTAGGCCTCAGTCAACTCCTTCTTTGCCTTTCAGACTACTACATCACAATGTAAACCTTAAACTATTTGTGCTTTTATAAGTCAAAAATTGAGGATTGACTCCAATCTACAGTTAAACAGATGAGATGTGTGCCAATGCCATTTGAAGGGTAATTTTAGCTGCCATGTACAGAAAAGTCCAAAATCAAATCTCTGTAATCATCAATGTGCTTTTGAAAACAGTAACTTAGATATTGTGGTAGATTTTTTTACTGAATGTTTTGTGATCCACTTGGGCACAGTAGGTGTAGTTGTAGCTGAGGTTTTAAAAACCACACATTTTGCCTCGATGTTGCAGAACCTGTGTATTCCTGTTTCTTCTATAAGGGATTTAGTTTTTGTTTTGTGTTTTATAAACTGTGTAATTATTTAAAATTTAGTAGAACACACAGTACTGGTGCAACGCCACCCACAGAGCAAATTTCTTTAAAGTCTTGTGAGTTCACTGCATTTGTAAACTGCCAGCCGCTGTGGCAACATTACGTTAGCAGTCAACCATTTGATAGTTGTTGCCATGTTAGGGAGCAGTTATTTAATTATACCAAAGAATAGTGATGTTGATAGCAGATTTAGTAAAAGAGCTTTCATTTTTGTTTTAGTAAATTCTCAGGTATTATAGCTTGATGTTTGGTTAGTAGGCGTTAACTACAGCTGTTGTTGAATTACCGTCAATATAAAGACATATTAGTTTCATTGCTAACAACTTAGCTTGTCAACAGCTACTATTAGTTTTGAATACATTCAGCTAAATAGAAGTTGGGCTACCTAAAATACTACTAAGCAGAGACATAAAAGTTAACAAATGGAAGTCATATTTAATATGTTTGTGTTTAAACCTGATGGATTTTAATGGCATAAACTCCAGTTTCACGGCTAGCTAGAAACTAGGTTTAGCTAGCTAGACAGCTTGTTAAGCGAGCTAGGTTTTGCTAGTTGGTCAAACCTAGGTTTAGCTAAGCTTATCTAAATTGGGTCTAGCTAGTTTAGCTAGCAAAACCTAGCTTTATTTAAAGTAAGCAAGTTGCTCTATTATAACATTTGATATCTAAAAAAAATGTTTTAAAAGCTACAATTCCTGCCTTGAATAAGTTCCCAAGCAACAAAACTTAAACTGCTGAGCTAGCAACCTAGCTTTGTTGTTCACAACAAAACTTTTTGTTTTGTTGTGAATAAGTTTTTATTGTTGGTCTACTGGTATTTTTATTAACATAAATTCATGTCTTTACTAGGGTAGTTTCATTTCTGGCATCCTACTTTATTGATGGCAAGCCAGTGAGCGCATAGTATTTAATAAAATCCTTAGCCTGGGAATATCTTAGAAATTTTATTTACTCCCTTAAATCAAGCAGTCCTATCGCTTGTAACATTTTGATTGATGGAAAGTAAGTACATAGGCAGTAAACTATGATTTTTGAATCTTTAGCACAGCTAGATAGCTACAAATTCTGCCCTTGATAAAGCCCTTGCTAATAGTGAGAAACTGTCTGGTCTATAAAAGAAAGTTACAAGTATTGTCTTTAAGTTCTTTGTTAGCTAGTTTAGCTAGATGCTACATCAGCATCTAATTGAACTAGTAAAGATATGTTGTCATATCTTCTAAAAGGTCAGAAAATATACTAACTTTTATTTTAGAATATCTTCAATCCCAGATTTGTTAGAAACTTCAATTACTGCCTTAAAATAAAAAGTCTGATCGCTAGTGAGCTGGTTTTCTTACTGCTAGGAATTTAGGCCACGGTGACATTTAATTTGATCATGTTTGGTCTTAAAATATTTTTGAAAGCTACAATTACTGCCCTTGTGAATGATGCCAAGCAACAACATCTTAGCAAAAATCATGTGTATTCAAAAGTATTTTTTCAAATTAATAAAACCCAATCACTGTCTGCATCTAATATTCCACCAAATACAGTCACAAACATTTTTATTATTATCTTTTAAATAGAAAACTGATTGTTCTCCTGCTGCCCAAACAAACTGCCCAAGCCCTGGAGGAACTCAGTATGTTGCCATTTTGTAAATGTTGAGTCAAAGCCCACACCAGTTGAAAGTCACCTATTTATGTCACTCATACACTCATTAGCAGGTTTTAAAAACTGCCTGAATATGAATAACATGGCTTCTAGAAGAATAATCCTTTGATGTGACTTGAATGTAACTGTCTGACGTTTCTCTCTTCTTGCATCTGTCTTTTCTCTGTTCTGTATGTGCTGAGGAGATGCTATTTCTGGTGCCGTTTTTTCTCCCTGTCCGTTGTCAGTCCTGTTTTCTGTCCTCTGGTGGCTGGTATTCTGAGTAAAAGAAAAAATAAGAAATATGTTTATTTGCTGCATTATTTTGTACTGCAAAAATCTCCCCACCTTTCTCCCAGCCCCTTCCTCTCTGTATCCTCCTTATGTGTTGACAAAAGTGTATGCATGCTTTTGGTGTGCGATGTAGGCAAGGTTGTGGATATAAACGTTTCGTGTCCTCTGTGTTTCAAAGCTCCACCTGTTAGCCTCACTGCATGCTATTTTAGGCAAATATTTCAATATGTAACTTTCCTGCAAAAGTGGAATCACCGCACACTGAGAATAAAGTGATTTCATATAATTTTTTTTAGTCTTGTGTTTCTGCATTCAAACTGTTAAAAAGCACACTGCAAAAACACAAAATCTTACCACATAATTTTGGTCTACAAATATTTTTGTATACTTGAAATAAGAGAAAACTAAGCAATTTTTCAGCAAAATATGAGAGGTTGTTTTAGGTGAATAATTTCTTAATATTGATGAAAATGCATTAGTTCTATTGGTAGACATTTTCCCCATAATTTTCCAATAGAACAAATACTTTTTCAGTATTAAGGAGTTATGGACTTTGAGGAAAAGTACATTTTCTCTTATTTCAACTCAACCAAAATTTGTCAGTAAGACGTTGTGATTTTGCAGTTTATGTGTTTGGTTTTGGAACCACTGGTATTTCTGCTTTCTGGTCAAAATCACTCTATATTTCTGAGACTAGGACTTAGCCTTACAGTTGTGGTCCATCCCATTGCATGACGATCAGTACAACCTTTAGTGTAAACCACATGTAAATGTGTCTGTCAGTAAATACTGTTTTTCATTCTCGGCATGGCTTTCTTTTAACTGGGATTTTAACATCAATAAAAGTGAAAAGGGCTGTAAACAGAATGCAATGTGTCGTTCAAATCATGGCTGAAGAGAGACCTGACTTGTGATTGTCTCACGGTGACTACACGGACATCAAACAGATAAAATTAGCATCTCTGCCATATAAGCTTTTTGTTCTAAGTGGGTCTTTGATATGAGAATATCCAAAATTCAAATGCCAGGCAAGGATTATGGATTACTCTTTAAATATGGTTTATTTCTGCTCAGAAAATTAATCGATTGTTATGCCAGTGGTTGGGTAATCAGGTTTAATTTTTAAATTATTTTTTTATTATTTGTGAGATTTTTGTTATTTCTAAGATCCCTTAAATTGTTCATAAAATTGCAATTTTAGCCCAGATTGGAAGTTATTTATTTCTACCATGAAAATTGCCTTTCAATCTTGTGTTGCAAACAAGTCAACCCAGTAAATCATATAAACAGTAGAATTAAAAGCACTTTCTCATGCATGATGAATTAGGCTCCACATGTTGTTCCTTGAACTGGATTAAACTAAATATTTCTTACTGTCTGATGCAACAGATGTTGAAAAATTATACAGCTCCCCATATGCAAAATAGATTTGTCAAATGGGAAGGTTGTTATTTGCACTTATGCAAAATTAAACCGAAATATGTCTGTCAAATTAATATGAGTTTTAATATTTGTGAAAATAAACCATGAGAAGTTTTAATTTGAGGTATAACCTTGCAAATTATTCTTCTTTATCTTATTAATCAAGCTATTTTTAGAGGTGTTATGCTAACTCTATTCATCTTATCAACTTAAAATGAAAATTACTGAACCATTATAGACCACAGATTGTAAGTAACTGTTTAATTGACTGTTTAGTTCGGTTACATTTTCTTGTTATTAATCAAAAAATAAGGATGGAAATTAGCTACTTTGCTATAATGTCATGTATTTGTAGGTAAACATTAATATGTATCTAATTTCAAACAATGAACAAAGGTTTTTAATAATGGTTGTGAAACAACAAAAAGAGCATTTTTGTCATCTTCTGACAGATAAAACATTAAACTATGATCTGATTTGCAACCAGTTTTCTCTCATACATTTTACATTTTGACACCAGTCGACGCAGCAATATTTCCTGTTCAACAATTCTCCATCTGATTGCCCTGACTTTCACCTAATCCAGCTCCACTGAACACTGTTAATGGCTCAGGAACTGGCTGCTCGTTCTGCAGTAGGACTGCGAAATATCTGGTGGTTTTACTGTGCCGCTGCCTTTCCACCACTTCAGGCTGTTGAACACACACGAGAGCGCCGCCTCCTCAAGTCTCCCAGCAGGAAATGGAGGTATAAATCAATTCCATTAGTATTCATGCTTTGAGGTAGCCTTTTCAGACCAAGCTGCCTTTGTGCTCTCTGAACAGCACTCTGGCTGCAGGAAAGTCACAGCTCTATTGCTGTCCTGTAGACATGAAACAGTCACTGTCAATTAATCACTCTCCACTGGGCACTGGCTCCCAGTCATATACCCCAGCTGGTATGAAACATCCAGACATTAATTTATCTTTAGAGCTGAGAAAGTTGATTACTATCACAATCGTTAATTTAGACTTTTCTGTTAATATCTTAATTTGCTCTTTATGTGTTGATATAACAGGATTTGGTGATCAGATTTTGGCAGTAAAATCTTACTTATTAGATTTTGATCACTTTGAAGCCTCAGTTTTGGGTTTTCGCTTTAAATAGTCACAATGTCTTCAGCCAGAACTATCCGTTCAAGGAACTGAGGCAATAACCCTAAATAGAGCTTGCGTGTTAGCTGCCTTTTCCATTGACTACTGGTGGAAACGACAAAGAAGACAACAGGATGTAGAGGACGATGGCTCAGCATGTTTTTTTAATGACTTGTAGCATGATTAAACTTATTTAGATGTGATTTTAGTCCAGTGTCTTACTCAATGAAAACATAGCAATTAAGAAATGTTGTTTTTCGACATTAGTGACAAAAGTTTTTGCACATTTGTAATGGATACATCTCAGTCTGGAGACCTGAATCCTACTAAAAATCAGAAGAGTAAGCCGAAGCTTTGATAGGTCCAAAAGCAAAACAGAAATATTTGTATGTTTATGAAATGTTACAAGTAACAAGTAAATCTTTTTTGCAATATTTATGTAGTCTTTTTTATCTTTTTAATTTTTGGTTCAAGATTCATGGGCAAAATCACACAAAAAAAAACAAAACAAAAAAAACGATGTGCATAATAACTCCACCAGTGCTGCCATATATCTTTATTAGAAAATTGATACACAAATGCTAACGCCACAATATGTAATAACATAGTAGAATCAGCCTTCAAAATGTAATAAACCATTAATGTCACATTATGTAATGATGAAAAATGCAATAAAATCCTTGAACATATTTTGCAATAGTTTCTGCCGAATATGTAATAACATTATTAAATTTAGCACTGATTATTTTGACGTTCTAGAAATGATAATTTAATAATGTGGAGATAAACAATGACTAACTTTACATGTTCATCCTAATTATTATATTTCTAATAAAGATAATGTTGTAGATAACATTTTGGTCATTAAATGACAAACTTTTAGTCCTTTAGTTTCTTTTTCAGACAATGCAAAATGATTCAAAATGTGTTCAAGTATTTTATTTTTAAAGCCAGTTTTATTGCATTATTACATATTGCTGCATTACATGTGCTTTTCTATGAATGCTGATTCTGCTCTTATTTGCATATGTTGTTATTCAAATGAAGTTTTGTGAGATATTCTGAGTCACGTCAACTCCATCAGACAGCTGCTTGACTGCTGTGACTCTTGAAATGCTTCTTCCTCCGCCCTCCAGCTCCGAATCTATGGGACCTGAATAGCTATCGCCGCATCCCAGAGAGACTCTGATTGACAAGTCCATTGCCTTGAAATCTCAGCAGCCGCAGCAGCTCAGATGAAGCTATTATAGGTCTATTTAATGAATAAAGTAGCGCTGAGACGTTCCTCACCCACATCAGCAATTGGCATGGGAGCTGTTTCTCCATCCACCTTGGTGACAAGAGGTTTGACGTAATGTACTAAAGGCATTTAATTTAAACACAGCTCTCCAAGGGGACAGTCCTCCATTTCGCCGTGTTAGAAAGTGCAGACAAAATGAGCTGAAAACAGATTTTAAATGTCCGGTAAGGAAAACTCCTGACCTCAATTAGTGAGCATTCCTCCCCTGGGTCTTAGCTGCTAGCTGCTGCATGATGATGCCAAGAATTTGACTTTATCTGTCTGCAAGTGAATCCTCACAGACTGAAGGTATGAATATTGTAAGTGAAGCTCATGAAGATGTAAACAGAACGTTCTGTTCAGTCTATAAATACTTATCTGCGTTTAACACTCTTTGTTGTGTGAAGCTGTCAGCCATGCACTGCTATGCTTGTCACCTGGAAACTAGGTGTAAAGTAGATCTGAATAAAAAGCATTAAAACAGTTGAAACTGTTGTTTTTCATATTTATGCTGAGAAATAATAGGAAATACCTCAACACTGTGACAGCTCATCATGTTTTAGGCATCAAATGATTAAATAATGTGTGCAGAAAAAAATTATGCACAAGTCATCTCCAAACCATAAACTACTTTATTGAACAGTTCTTTGAAAAATTATTTGTGCTTGTTGGATTTTTGACATTTTGTCACAGTGAAACAACAGTGTTTGATCAGTCCCTCCAGGATTTTGTGATTGTTTCTGTGATTTGTTGCGATCAAAAATCATCAGTTGTGGAGCAACGGTAGAAATATTTGAAAGGAGGTTTTCCTTTCTCTTCTCTTCCTTCTTGTAAAATGTGCAAAATAATTTCCCAGACTCTCATGAAGAACAGTGAGTTCACGTTTGCTCTGTCCTGTCATGTATGAAAGTGACTTTTCGATACTCAACATTTCGATAACAAATCATAGCAAATCAAGTGAGGCAGAGGCAGCAGTGAAGCAGAAGTTAGAAATACTGCCACTTTCTGGTCAGAGTTAGCAGTCATTTAAACCTAACGGTTTGGGCTACTTTTGCAGAAACTCAGTAATAAACTCACAATTATGCATTACCGTAAAAACCTTAACTTTAGTATTGGTTGACTGCCTTAGTATTGGTCGACTGCCTTTCCGAAAACTTTTGCTCGGTGTTGTATGTTTAACAAACGCTCCTGGTTTGACGTTACAGATTTGTTTTTCCCCCTTCAAACATGATATGTTGCATGTAAAAGGAGTTCATTCAGCTTAATCTAAGTTCTACTTCCCTAGAAGGTGCTCCTTCTGCATTAAGCTCTGCTGAGCTGCAAAATTGAACTGGCACCAAATTTGATATAACAGACAGTAGCGCTCCAAGCCTGATGTCTGAATTTTGATTCTGAAGCTGCTTTGGCACTGAGTGGTATAAACTAAATCAACTTATGGATGAAAAGGTTTACAATGCAGCAAAAGCAGGCTCGAAAAATGTAATAAAACATGTTATTAAAATTGCACTGGCTCTTATTGAGCCTGTAGGCTGAAACATATGGGACTCCTTAGCCCATCTCTGCAGCTGCAGCCCTTAATCCACCCACATGCCCTTTTATCCTGGCTTGAGATTTAGTTTTTGGATCCATTTGAAAAACAATTGTGTGACTTTCATGATGTGTAATCCCAATACAGTGGTGAATATTTGATGATATAGTGATTACATTTCTTTAAAAAATGCAAACATACATTTAGAAAAACAGGTATTTACGTAAATTTATATATTGACAAAATACGTCTATTTTCACTGTCCAGGATTAAACCTGTTCTGGTTTCCAGCCAGTAAGAATTACAAATCTTTTTATATTGCTTAGACGCCAAAAACAAAGAAGAAGTGATTATTTTAGATGTATTTAAAAGTTCCTTCTTATTCAGACATTTGCAAGCATTAATAATGATATGCTTTGTGGCTTTAACCATGGTGATCACCATCATCACAATCATTACCCAGATGGTGATGACGATGATGTGATTTTCAGAACCTGCTCATATCTTAATTTGCGTGGGGAAAAACAAAATCAGTGCAGAGTTCAAAGCTTTGGATGTTGCTTTATAAATCAACAATGCTTTAAACATTTTTCACAACTTTAAATTATCTCAGTTTTGTTACGATTCATAATATATCTGTTGACTGTGTCCCTAAAACAATGCTGGAGGTAAGGAATTTAACTTCTAAATCATCAATATAGACTTGAATTTGTTACCAAATTAAGTGTAAAGAAATCAGAAGGTAAATGTGAAGTTTTTGAATTTTAATGTTTCTATGCTGTGTTTATCTCAGTCAAAAGGTAATTGTAAGCATTTGAGTGAATTTTGTCTTAAATCTTTCACACAGATTATGACCAATAGCAAATGGCAGAACTACTTATACACCAGTAGATTGTATTTTTGTGCACGTTGTTTCGTTTTGTAGCAAACCCCTAACATTCCTGAGGCCAGCTGTTATTTTCAGTAAGTTTTAGTGTCACTCTGGCACAAAGCCTAAAGTGGCTGCACATCCATATTTAAGGTCATAAGGGGAACTGTAGTGAAGGTTTAAATTGCTCTCCGCTCACAACAACAGACCATATAAAACAGAAACACTCTTAGTCCATAGCATCTCTCTGTTACACTTACCTTTTTCCTGCTCCCTCCAGAGAAAGAAAACAGCCAAATATGACCTGAGAAAAACAAACTAAGCACATAAACAAAGAGTCTTTGTACCGAGGGAGAGATCCATATTTCCTCCACACAAAAGAGACTCCTGGCTTTGATAATAGCAGCTGCAAATGGCCCTTATTTCCCCTGGTGCCACAGTGAGAAAACACGATATAGTTTTTATTGTACCGAGAAGGTGTAGCATAGGATATTTCCATCTCTCGTTAGTCTCTTTAGTGGCTGCGCTTAATTGGATTTCTTCTAAAGTTCAGATTAAACTCTAGAGGTCTCAGGCTCTGGTTGTGACCCAGCGTCTAGCTTCCTATCTGTGAAGCTGATTAAATTGCATCTTGTTTCTGGGAGCTGCTGGTCGTCATGTCTAGACCTGCGCTGATTGATTCCAGTTTTGCAAACAAGTGTTGTGAAGTCACAAGGGATTTGGCAAAGAATCTGGAAATTAAAGGACTTCTTTGTTTGATGATACCAAAACAGAGACATTTGTTGTTTTAGGCCCTTTAATTTCATTATAGTGGAAACTAAAAGTAAATAATGTAATGGCAGTGAAGCAGATCTCTCAGCACAGCATAAATACTTTGAGAAAAAAGATTTTTTCAGTTCTTGGGGCATTTCTTGCCCTCATGCAGAAGTTCTCATATATTTAATTAGTGTGCTCATTTAAATTTCATTTGGTACTTGCATAATTTCATATTACCTGTCCTTGGGCTTCATAAATATTCAGTTTATTCTTCATTATCCTGATTAATCTTGAGCGTTTACACATCAGCCGTAATTAAATGACAGGAGAGTCGTCAAATCTTTTCTGTTTTAATACAGTTCAGAAAGTTATCAACAAATGTTACCAACTTGAAGTACAATAGTTTAATGAGTGTTAAATGTCATACATTTTTAATCCATCCATCCAGCCATCCATCCATTCATTTTCTGTTCACCCTTGTCCCTAATGGGGTCGGGAGGGTTGCTGGTTCCTCTCCGGCTACGTTCCGGGCGAGAGGCGGGTTCACCCTGGACAGGTCGCCAGTCTGTCGCAGGGCAACACAGAGACAGACAGGACACACAACCATTCACACACACACTCACACCTAGGGAGAATTTAGAGAGACCAGTTAACCTGACAGTCATGTTTTTGGACTGTGGGAGGAAGCCGGAGAACCTGGAAAGAACCCACCATGCACAGGGAGAACATGCAAACTCCATGCAGAAAGACCCCAAGCCGGGAATCGAACCCAAGGCATCAGCTCTACCAACTGCGCCACTGTGCAGCCTACATCTTTAATAATAATTATTATTATATTTATGAAAATGCTTGTCATATTTTTGATAATATACTGAAGAGAAGAAAATAAGACACTTTAATCCTGTTAAAGACGATTTCATCCATCTTTTTAGTGCCAGGTTTTTCTCTAGAAGAATACATAGCCATGCCAATGTTTTTTTTTTTTTTTCTTATTTTTAATTAACTGATATGCAGAACAAGGGTATAAAAATACAGTTAGTATAGATCCATGTTCACTTGGTTAGTTGAGCTGGTCTGCAATAAATCATTCCATTGAAATAGATTAAAGTTTGTGGATGGACAGATTTATAGTTCTGCACTCAGGGAAATAACAAAAAATGTCCCAAAAACTGACATAGAAGCTCAACTTTTAACACTTTCCTGGGCTCTCTTTTTGCTGAAATTAGGACCTTAGATAATGAATATCCATCTTTATGTTTTGTTTTCCTTCATTAATTCATGAGTTCATTGCTAAAAGACCATTTGTAGTACAAATCAGTTTACAGAAAACCACATTTAGTTCACCTCCAGAGCTGTTGATCTGTTTGCTGGCGGCCTGAAGCGAAATCAGAAGTGCTCTGGTCTCTGTGGGGAGCAGCGCAGTGAACAGATCCTGAAACATTGATGCAGAAGGCATCCGCGTTCTCGTCCCTTAGCTGGAAAGGCAGGCACCTCCAGCAAAGACTTTCATGGTGGAGTTCACTGCAGGGAGGATCTGTCATGCTGAATAAGACTGAGCTTTTTATGATTCACTATCACTCCTCATAGGACAACAGTGAAATATTTGGATTATTACAGTTTTTGCAAGAGTTTTGCTTGAATTCCTCTCTATTAAACAAAGCATATGGTTAATCTCAGTAGCGTGGTGTGCCATAGTTATCCACAAATGCACAAATAACTTTTATGGAGTCGGATCCCCAGTGAGAGCACTGAAGCAGTCCGAGTCCAGCTGTGACAAAACTGGAAAGATCTCATTAATTTTTCTAACACGGACCCTTAAGATCTTTCTGTTCTCTGTCCCTGATGATGTGCAAAAGCTGCTAAATATATTTGATTCTGTCACACAGATTGAATAATAATCAAACCATAACAGAGAAGACACGTTGTGTCATTAAGTGTGAGGCTGTCACAGAAGCATGGAGGAAAAAGACAAAATTTAAACCACATTGTTGCAACTTAAAAATGTAATATAAAACAGAAAACATACAGAAACACAAAGGAAGCTTAACTAGATAAAAAAATAATAATCAATCTACCTTAATGTAGGAGAAAAAACCAAAACAGAACACAATAAATAATCTCAACACAAGGAATCAGCTGAATATGGCAAGACATTACTAACATATATATAAACTCAGAAACATTCAGTAAACAAACGCAATCACCCGTGGATTATGATATACAAACTATTTTCATAATATCGTCTTAGACAAGCAGGAAAATAACAGTTTAAGTTAATTTACGGCATAATTATCAAAATCTGATATTTTCTTGATTCAGCACAACAAAACAAAGTTTATTTAGCTGCTTTCCAAATAATTCTTATTAATGCTTCATAATACTTATTGGCTAAAATTTCAAACACAAATTAAATTAATTTTATGACAAGTTTTTATAATAAGCAGAACCACATTTATCCAGACACTTTTCCTGTAAAACTAAATCTAGTTTTAACAAAAATGTTAAAACTATATGCCTTTACTAAAGCAAATGTCAAAATACCTTTTACATTTTTAATCTATGATGAATAATGTCACTTTCCAACAAAAAAACCCCCCAAAAAAAACCAATGTTAAATAAACAGATAAATAGATCCGACTACTTGACATGTTTGGTTTTTATTTTTCTTTGCTCACCAAAGCTTTTGACTTGAATCGTTTGGCGTATATGATGAAGTTTGGACACTAATCTCAACCTATACATTTCTACAGTCAGAGCAATTATTTTTAAGGATTATGATCTTGCTACTAGCTGGGCTTTATTAAGGAGGTAAAACATTTTTCAAAGCTAACTAATGGAAAACAGCAACATGTTTTTGGATCTTGGTGTCACCAAGTCTCATCAACATCAGGTACGGAACCAAAACAAATAGATAAACATTCACCCTTTTTGTTATCGTTAAAGCTTGTGAGGTTTATGCACTTCATTACCACAGTGAAACACAGGGACGGTTCTCTTGATGCTGGCAGACATGTTGACCTACATATAGCTGCGCTCTCACAGGAAAGACGGTAAATAAATTATTTACAAGACCAGTGGAGTGGTACTAAGAATGCCCCTTGCTGTCTGTGAAGTAAAAATCCATGCATTTTACTCTGAATCAAACATCCTGAGAGCCTTGTGACCATGTTAGCATCGGTTGTGTCAATATGCAGTGGGTGTGGTAAAGACTGGAAACCTAAATTGATGGAGTGAAGCAGTGAAGCTTGCTACTTCCTCCCTGATGAACGCCCTCTGCTTTTTTCTTTGCAGATATGCCGCACACCAGATCATTGAAAACAACTGAACCAGCTCCAGAAAAGATGAAAACATTTTGGTTTTTTTGCTTATATTATGACCAGTCCTCATAAATAATCACATAATTACATTCATGTAAACAAGCATAGCAATAACCGAGATTTGTGTGTACACAACTTAATCAATTACTAAACTATTTGAAATTATCCAGCCTGCTTATGTTGCTGGTTTGTGATAGAGATGATTTCTAAATCCAACTTTCTTTTGAGTATTTTTATTATAGCAGGTAAAGTAAAAGGGCTGACAGTGTGTGTATAGAAGCATTTTTGGTTCAAGTTACACTATAGACCTTTCAATTATTCATTTGAATCATAACAAGCTAATGAAGAGCAGAGGAATTAATGACAAGGACCACCTTTAGCTCAGAGTATCAATTTGTTCCCATGCATAATTTAATCGATTCCCCGTGAAGCACAGTCGCTCCAAACACACACACTGAGATGTGATTGAAAATGGGAAATTAATGTCGCAGGTCTCTTAAAATGCATCTTTCATTGTTGTAGTGTCCCCCAGGCTGCTGGGTGAGGTTTTATCCCTCTAACAAAAAGAAAAAAGAGATTATAAAATGTCTTTGTTTATTAAACGAAAAAGGAAACATTTAATAAAAAATTGAGAAATCAGCTTAATTTGTCAGTAGATCAGTTAGTTTTTCTTGAAAACAAAAGACGTGTTTTGTTTTCAATTCAGTAATTACAAACTTTGTTTAATGAAGCATCGGCAGCAGCTGTTGTAAGCTGTGAGTCTCTGTTGATTTGTTCATGAAAGTGATGTCATGTTTTGATTATTTTCAGAGCTGTTCTATAAAGTGCATTGATGCCTCTTCAAGACTTTTGAAAAAAGCATAAAAATGGGACCAGACAGCCATGTGTTACTTCATCAGACTAACTGAAGTTGTTGGCATCAAAATCTTAGCAACAGATGAATTGTGTCCAATCATAAAATCAGGGATTCGTTCTCCAGCTCTGCTTTTAATGAGATGATCAGACTTGTGAGGGAGGGAATCGTGTAAAGAGTGAAAACACAGTGGGAGCACACGAATAATTATTGTGCCATTTCTCAAGAACCTTAAAAGTTTCAAACTTTTCTGACATTCAACTCCTGACCTTCTCAGAAAGTGAGACAAATCGAAAACTGTTGGCAAATGCTCACACTTCCTGCTCCACTGTTAACAAATGACACCAAAAGGTCACAGAAAAAGTTCATGGTCCTCATCTGTTGAGTTGATAAAGGTTAATAAAAATACCAGAAAAACATTCAGGTGGAGATTGCCCCCAGGGGGTTACTGTTTTGCATTTCAATAACGTCGCGACAGCTTTCACCTAACAGTGTCTGTTCATTGCCTTTAAGGTACCCAATTAGTTGTGCAATGCTTGATGTGGAAGTGCAGAGGTGTTTTGATTACAAATTCATTTATGGCTGATCTTCTCCTTTGATGACCCCAGTCTCCTGAAAATGTAAATGATATGATCAGAAGAGAGGATCCATTCAAAAGTGACACTTTATTTCAAGATGTAGACATTCTCCAAAATCCAAACACATAACACCTTATATTGTTGAAAAGTTCAGAGAAAATGTATCACATACCCATCAATTTATAATCTTCCATAAAGCTGGGATCATCTTGCGAGGGCTCAACTTGTGTTGCTAGGTGACGGACTGGGCTTGGCCGCTGTTGCTAGGTGACGGGCAGTGCCTTCTGATTTGTGACGTTACATTCCAAAAGTTTTTGAGACAAGTCAAAAACCTTAGTGATTCTTTAAGTGCTTGAGCTGCTTTACATATCCAGTCACAAAGCATTTTATCATGTGTTTTATCAACGTGTATTTGTTTCCATTATAATCCCAAATTCCAGAACCCAACTTTTAATGGTTTGAACATGTCATGAGATTTCCTTTTTCGTCCCAAACAACATCCACCAAATACAACCACCTTCTGATAATTTATCACTTTTAAATTTGGGTCATTTCTGTAACCAAACAGTTTCTTCTCATGGTTTTTCTAAATGAAGATATCTTTGAATCTAATGCTTAACTTAACCATTGTGGACACTGGCCTTTAGGGAACATTTCATAAAACTTCAGATAAGCTTCTGATAAAAATGCTGATTAAGTATCCGAATTTACAGACATACTGCAGACTTGTTTTGCAGCATTTTATCATGTGTTTTATCAACGTGTATTTGTTTCCATTATAATCCCAAATTCCACAACCCAACTTTTAATGGTTTGAACATGTCATGAGATTTCTTTTTTCGTCCCAAACAACATCCACCAAACACAACCACAAGTCTGGGATTTAACAGACTTTGGATGTAGTTTATTAAATCCTAGAGCGATACCATCATGGGAAATTTCAGGCTTCCTGTATGTTGGCATCGATCTGTAAAAAAGGCTCCTAATGATCTGTAAAGATTCATAAGGTTTAAAATTAGAATTAGCCTCCTCTGGGTTCAAATAAAAACCAGGCACAGAATTTCCCAAAGCAACAGTTAGAGACAAGCTCTACTTTTTTCTTTTTTTTCGTGGCCCTTAAAAGATGGAGTGGAGGGCTACATACATCAGTGGTCACATTGCCGCTGACTGTCATGTCAAAACCTGAAGGGAGAAAAGCTTTGTGAGGTCATTAGCTGGAAAGAATCAAATGGACCTCCACTGACTTATTTTTAACCTAAATTTACAGCTGCACCTGGCAAGATTAAGTCCACTAGAGCACTCTTACAGGGTTATTACTGCCAGTCGCTATGAGTGCAGCTGGATCAGGCAGCACCCCATCTGTGTCCAAACATTTCGCTCCCACCAGACTCACCAATGGGTTCAGCTTTGCTTTTATGTGACTGAAACTTCAGATGTGTAACAACATTTTCCTTGAGTCAAACCTTAGTTATGCATAAAATAAGTACAAACCTAAAGCAACGTTTAATAACTGTTTAATAAGTTTAATGGCAAATTTCTACGATCTTCTGTGGCAGTTTATGTGATGCAAATTCTGGAAAATGTCTGCGAGGAACATCCAAAGCTTTTCTTGTAACAGTGTCTGATTTTAAAACTAAAGTGGTGTCAAAAATTTATATATGAAAGTGGTTAAGACTCATTTTTGTGGTGTAAAATCTTAAATTCTACCTAGTGAGGTGGGTTTGTAAAGGTACGACATCCCAGATTTCGTTTTATACAGTTTCCAGCAGTATTTTATAACACTAGTATGTTTTTTAATCTTTAAGAACCGGTTCTTTCCTCATTCACATCTACTGAGTCTTTCTAACCAGGGACTCAGATGGGAATAGTCTTTTGCCCCAAGACTTAGGTAGAATGATAAGACAAACAACGTTTTCATGATAAGTCATGGCAAGAAACACATTTTTCGGTCTGGTGCACACTGTAATAGTCTGCTGTTTTTGCACGCTCTATCTACTGAAAGTGTACTGCTCTCATTTTATGATTACAGAGAAAGTGTGCAGACAGACATGGACATGAAATACTTCATTTACAGCTCTATGCTTTTAAAAAAGACATTTAAAATCTTTCCCCTCATTCCACAGAGGCAGAAATGCATATTGTATCGTGTAGAGTCAATCCCCCAAAGAATCAGCAGTGCTTCGTTTTCAACCCTAAAAGGAGGAGATTTAAATGATACTACAAGAGGTAATTGAGGATTTTTATGCACCAATTTATGTTGGGTTTAAAATGCTATTTTACAGTTTTATTCATCTTTGTGACATGAAGATGTACATCTTAATAAATTAACATAAGCATTCTAATGAGGCTCATTTTTTTAGAGTGAAATTATTTTGAAAATGACAATAACAGAAAGATATTTGGAGATATTTCATATTGTAACATCAATATTTGATTTTACTAATGAACATTTCCTGTTAAGAGATTTAAAAGATTTTTGTTGTTGTTAGTCTGATTTCATATTCTTACCTCAGAAAACAAATATCACGTTTTCATTAACTTTAATCAATTAACAGAAATAAAAGGCTTGGAAACATCAGTTAGTGAAATGAGTGAATTGAGATGCTGAAGTCATGAAAGATTTCCCCCCCCAACATAAAAATAGTATCTTTGTGTTCAACTACTACATGAAATCCAAACTGAATGCATGTTATATTGTGGTTAGTGTGTAACAAAACCTAAAAAAGTTCAAAGAGTGTGAATACTTTTTCCAATGCACAAGAAACACTGTAAGTTTACTACTTTTAATAAGAAAACATTTGCACCTTTTGTTCCCTTGTAATACTTTTGATGCTTACAAGACGCACAAAATAAGAATTGATCTACATCTGGATGTTATGCTCTCCAATATCCTGTGACTGCAGTAAATTTCCGTTCCTGGCCACCAGAACAGTCTGTTATTGAATTAATTAGTTGCTTTTGCTTTCCAAGAACATGCCTCTTGGGAAAGAACATGAAGCAGCTTCCAGCTTCCACGCTTTTTTCTTGTGGCTCAACAAGATGTAGTTAAATGTTCAAGATCTTTTTATTTGGACAGGACTGCCAGTTTACTCACTGCACAATGACAGAAAGGAGTTTTATTCGGCACAGGCATGTGTCCCTGTCACTGCTTGAGACTCCAGGCTTCCTGAAAAGTATTGAATCTTATGTCTTTGTCCTTATCCAACCAATTTAGCACTTTCAGTGCGCCCTGAAAGCATTGTCTTGAGGCCCAGTCCCGGTGGATTGATTTATGGCTCTCTGCCTCTCAGTTCTTACCCAGCCATCAGGAGGAGAAAAAGAAATTACAGTCAATGATGGAAATTAGCTTCTCTTCATATCACTTTGCGTCTTTCAGAAGCAATTTTCTCTCATTGGGTGACAAGCAGTTCATTTAAGTGTCAACTTCAGAGCTTTTTAAGACATTTTGCCTTATGAGTCTATTTATATGTTTCAGTACTTCTGTGTTCATTTGGGAGAATTAAAATGATTAAGGGTTGCAGGTTAGTGCTAATAACTGTAAACTTTGTCAGTTTTTGGTACTACTTTTCTACTTCAAATATCATAGTACATTTGAAATAAGACAAAACTAACTTACAAGTAACTTTTCAGCAAGATAAGAGCTTGTTTTAGGTTAATAATTTCTTCATATTGGTGGAAAAAGTATTGGTTCCACTGGCATCATTTAACTCATGTTTGTTATAGGTCTTATAACATGGGAAAAAATTTATTGGTACATTAAAATAATCTGCCAATGTACTTTTTTTAATCTGTATTAAGGAATAATTTATTTAAAATGCTGTAATATCTTGCTGAAAAGTTATTATAATTTAGTTTTGTCTTTTTTCAGGTGGACTAAACTACACTAAAGACACATGGTACCTGTTTGTCTTTTTGCAGTGTTGGTTTGCAATAAGAAGTAAATACACAATGATCTGTGAGATTTTCTAATCTGCTTTAATTTTATGTGGCATTCTTTGATATTTTAGTCTTTCATAAACTTAAAAAGATCCTATAAACTTCACTTTTTTAAGTATTCATAACCATAATAATTATACAAAACTGTGATGTGAAAGTTTGGAAAATGTTTTTGACCGATAATATAACAGAGAAATTCCTTGTGTTGTTATTATAATAATAATAAAAATATCAATTATTTACAGGTTACCACACAGAATACTGTTCTGGCTCTGCAAGTTTGCACAGATGTGTTTGTGTTTGATCCTAAAAAAAAGACAAACAATCCACATTTGCATGAGGGTTCAGGCGATGAATTATTCATTGCATGTGCTTTTGACCTTCCTGCTTAGTTCAGTCCACCTTCAAACCAGAGCAATAAAAAACAAGCTTTTAAATGGGTTTTCACTTTATATAAATTTCCAAAAACTTGTACAAATGTCCTGTTTACAATACTTTTTCAACCAAGTTACTACACTTGAAATTGCAATAAATCTTATGTCCATATCGCCCACCCTTACTGTAAAACCTCAATCACAAGCTGCATTTGTGATAGGAGTATGGCACGGGACATTTTTCAACTTATGACATGAAGGAACTTTTTTATGCGTAATTTTAATCATGTTTCTTACATAATGAAAACACAAAATTGCCAAATTGTGGCGGGTTTTTTATATTAGTGGGTTATCAGCAAAGTTTTGCACACATTTGTAATGGAAATGTAGCCACAGAAAGTGACTTAACAGAGAAAGGATGCCTTCCAACAGACCAAAGCCTTGTAATTTATTAATTTATTAAGCATTTTGGTTTTATTTCATTGGTCATGGAAAAGAAACGTTTGTGTAAAGTGATGAGTTGATCACAGTCAGAGCTGCAGAGATAAATGTGCTTATCCACATGTGTTTCAATCCCCATCTTTACATCTAATTCACAGTATTTCAACAAAAAAAAAAAAATGTTTTTAAAGGACCACCGGAGAGGAACACAAAGAAAATAATCACGCTTCCTATGCTTTGGTCTTTGCAGGTGATACACCTGGTCCGGGGTTCTCTGTGATGACAAAAAAAACCTTTGAAGTCTAATCCCGATCTGATGTTTTAGCCCCTCAAAGCCTGAAATGTGCTCTGTCCTAGGCCTGCCAGGTACACTCCCTCATCACGCCAGCACCAGATGAACAGCAATGGAGCAGTAATTGAGGCAAAAATAGGTCTCTCCCTCTAAGCTGTATCTCCCCCCTCATTTTCCCCTGCCAAAATACAAAAAAGAAGAACACTCAGTGCAGAGGCAGCAGAGTAACCCAATCAGCTCTTCTCCACAGTTTTCATTTGCTGTTAACTGTCTCCCCTGCTCTTAGAGGTCACACACCACATTACAGAGGTGGCCAGCGGAGCTGCCGGCTACATCTTCATAATGGCTCCAATTCCCAAGGGATTTCCACCAGTGGTTCCTCCGAATCTGTTAGCTGCTAAAGCCATTACCCTCAATCGACCAACCGATTCCTGCAGCGTGTCAAATGATGTTCATGCGACGTGATTGAGCCACCGGCAGCACATGTGCATGTATTTTGGTGTCTGAGGTCAGATATACAAATGCATTTAGAATATTAGCTGCATTACAAATGGATGCAAGACGTTGGCAATATTCTGCTAATGTCAAAAAAACACCATTTACAATTTGAAACACAATTAAAATCACGCTTGAATATTTTTTTTCATGCAGCAAGTCATTAAACATGTGGTGCCATCATCCTCCTACTACGTCCTGACGTTGTCTTTGTCTTTTCCGTCAGTAGTAACACCTGATTGTTGATCACAGGACTTCTATAATGCAAAAAAATGTTTCCATTGCAGTTTTGTGAAGTACACAAGAGGTGGGGCGATCGCAGTTTTCTGGCCATTCGCTGATTACAATCTTTTAAAAGACTTTAAAAAGACTGACCTGTGGACTGTGGTTGATTTTTTTAGACCTTTACTGAAATAGATAAGATCAGGGGATAAGATTGGCTTCATATGTAAGTATTGGTAAGTATCGATACCCGTTTATTGAACAAATACTAAAGTCAACAATTCCAATATTATGGACAGTTTTTTAAAAAAACATTATTAAATGTAATTTATCATGACAGAAATAAATAAAAATTCTTATCAGGATAAGAAATTCATCACAGTAATACAGTAAATGCCCGTTCCTATGCTGCAGTTTCTGTCTGTATTTTGTTTTCGAAGCTTGAAAGTACCTTTCATTTTTACATTATCAATATTTGCAAATGAAAACAAATGATTTCAGATGTTTTTTTCCATCACAAGGTTTTACTTTGTTAGTATTTTTAATTAAAACGTGAATTAAAAGAATTCTCAGGATGTACCAGTTGAAGGTTGATGGATGCTTTCTCAATTCAATTTGCAGACTTGAGGGCTTTTATTACTTTACATATTTGAAGCAGCAGCTGCTCATAAGAGATTTAACTAAGCTGAAATAAGGAACAACTACAGGAGAGGGAATTGCATTTAGATCAACTTTGATGTTTTTGCTGTGCTGAGATAAAAGTGATTGTTCTGTAGGAAAACATTTATGAAAAAACTGAATGAAAATTAGCTGAACAAAGAGGAAATAAGCAAAGCATGCTTCAGAGAAGCTGTATTTAATCAACTTGCAGATGTAGAATAACTAGAGTTGTTCTTTAATGTATATGCTGTGTTTAATGTATGTACCTTTCATTAAGTATATGTCTTTAAATCTATGGTGTTTAGGGAATACTTGAAAATGGTTTACATTATGAATCAAAAAATGCAGATGATTACAGGAACTCTGGCACTTCTCTGCTTTGTTCTACATGAGGACACTTAGTCGTTTAGAAAGTGGTAATCAAAGAGCATTTAAATAGCTAAAATATTGCAAACTATGAATTATTGATGTAATATATTTTCTTTGAATAGAATAAAAAACTGTTGGGAAACTTTATGTCACAGCTGAAATGTCACCAAACATGACAGATGTTAGGAAAATGACCAGAATTTTCATTAAAACCAAGAAATTGAAAAACAGCTTTTCTACCAACCTCAACTTCAAATATGGCTGCCCAATCCATAACATTAATTGTTGTCTCTAGTTTCTTTTATCTTCCTTAAAAAAAAACACATTTATCCTTCATATTATTGACTGGTTAGTTTAATCCACCACAGCGTTACCATGGCTATAATGAAACCAGGTATTGGTACTGTTGGTCGGATGGGTCAACACCGAGTCCTGCTGGAAAATGAAATCTGTCATGATCAATACGTGTTCAGACTTTGTTTCATTTGTGTTTCTGGTTTTGCTCACTTCTAATTTCCTTAAATCAGTTATTTTCTAGTTTATTCCTCTGCTAGTTCTTTTAATTTGTACATTTAGATTAATGTTTTTTAGTGTTTTGTTGTTCACTGTTTATTCTAACTAGCGTTTTTTTTTTTCCCTGTTCCATTTTATGTTCTTCTTTTCTCAGCTTCTAAGAAAATGTCATTAGAAATGACGCTATTTAAATTTGGAAATTAAAATGAATTTACATTTAATTAAATTAAATGTAAATTAATTTACATTTAAATGTAACAGCTGAATTAAAATCACACAAGGATTTTCAGGTGTTGAATTGAAAGCTAAAGATTTATTCCTCTGAAACATTTTCATTTCATCTTACGTTAAGTGCCCTCTATATCCTGTCATAATGCCCTGTTCATAAAAGTGCTGGATTTTTCAGTGCCTGGACTGCTTGACAGTGATGTGGAAATAAACTGCCTCACCCAGTGTGGTGTGCATTGAGGAAAAAGACTGAAAGAAAGCCTTTCCTCTTGTTCCAGACAACTGAAGGCTCCTGGTAACGGAGCAAAATGAAGCTCACCCAGAGGTGTTCTGTTCTTACAAACGGCTCCCTGCCTATCTGCCACCTCCGTGCTGAGAGCGCCAAGCTTCCTGTTTCTGCCCACAACCACCTCCATGACGGTACCACTGTGGTTTGGTGGAAAAGTTATAAATATAGAGACTTGTAGCCAAAAAACCGACTTAAAGGAGACGTATCATGCAAAATTCACATTTTGCACATTTTAGTTCTTCCATTTTGGTTTCTTCTGCTTCTAAGACATCCCAAGCACTTAAAAAAGAAAAACCACTCAGCTCTTTTCTGGCGATAAGTTAATGTTTTTTGGTATCTGGTAAATGAGTTGTTTCAAAAACCTCTGGAATGTCCCTCACTTAGCAACCCTAGCGAAGCCCCGTCCGTTACCTAGCAACACCAACCCATCACCTAGCAGCCCAAGCAGAGTTCCAGCACATTTGGTCAGCTGCTCTTACCACTTTATGCGCTATACAATGGCTGCTGAAAAAGACGTGCTTTATTGTTGCCTATCCAGAAATCACTTGCTGCACTCTGGTTGGTTGTGCAGCAGGTTCCACTTCTGTTTTTCAAAGATGCACGATTGTACAATTGCACGTTTGCAGACACCCAAAATTAGCTGTAAAATCCCATTATCTAAGAACGGTATTGTGAAAAAGATGTAATGAGCATGCTCACCCTCAAAGGTATTCTCAGATGCTAAAAACATTTATTTGGGTAAATATTTTCCAAATATAGCAGAATAATTTCTGAGAGTCTATTAAACAGAACAAGACACTTTCTGATATATTAATTTTAGATTAACTATCATGACATTATAGCCAGGTCCTGGAAATCTGTAACCAGACCCCAGCTAAAACTTGGATGTCTACATTATCAAGCTCTCTTGCCTTGGAGAAACTCACCTTTATGATTAAAGGTAAATACTATGTGTTCCAAAAGATATGGAAAAAGTTTTTGCTATTCTTGGAAAATTCAAATACTCATAATGAGGATGTTCTCTAGCTAATTTTGATTATGTATTCATTCTTATAGTGGCTGTAAGTATGTTATTTTCATGTTAATTCCAAATGTACTCACTTGCTCAAAATTGTATAAAACTTAAACACTGACGTCAGGATGCATAGAACTAGGGAGGACATTGCCTTCACCTCATACCTAGCCTGTGGACTGTGATTAAATCCCTTGGACTAAGTCTCAACATACTCCCCTGAGATATCAATCTTAAAATATTTTGTCTCACTGTAATCATCTAATGCTGGTCACCTTGAATGTTTAAATTGTTAATGTGTTTTCTTTTTCTTTTTTTTTTTTATTAGGTGTTTTGTGCACGTGTGAGTTATTTGTCTGTATGTCTCTTTGAATTGTAAAAGACAATAAACAGATTTTTGAAAAAAAAAAAAACAACTATCATGACATTACCTCTAAAACTGCCTGATGTTTTTAATTAAAAGCTTACAAATCAGTGGGTACTGCTGTCTGTTTCTGACGAAAACAAACCCACAGATGAATTATTAGGTAAGAGGCAGAGCTGATGGATGGATGAAGGGGGGGAACAAACCCACGGAAAACAAAACGGCTCATTACCGTAGACAAAAGATTGAGAACAATGAGATATTATACAAAGACACAGACTCAGAAACACACACTGTGGATGAAAATATATTCTCTTTGGATTGGAGCACACACGTTTAGATTTAGAGAATGTTGTTGTTTTTCCAAGGAAATGCAACAACCACAGATTCAGAGGATAAGGCTGCTCTAAGATGAGGGATCAACTGCAAAGCTACATTTTTCACAGGAGAATTAATCTGAGTGGAGGACAAGATGGATAGCTCATATCCATGGATTCACTGAGAAAAGTAGCTGATGATGAATAGGAACAGTGGGAGTGGGTGAGCCAACACTTTATTTATCACGGTATGTGGGAAATAAATTGTCTCCACTTTTACAGTGACAATGTGTTTCTTAAAGAGGATAGAAAGCTACTGATGGCTGGAAGCTTGAGTCTATATTGATGGCATTTCCTGGGTTTGCCATGATTCAAATAGATTCCCACATCACCAATCAGCCTGGAAACTTGGAGAAAAAAGAAAATGAGGTGGATTAGCTCACCTATACGCTCTGTTGGAGGCGTATAGTTTACTCTTCATTCATATTGTAGAGTACAAATAACAGAAAAGGAAGGAAATTCTAAAAGTAAACATCTTAACTGTGAAAAACTCATGTTTTGATGATAGGACATGAAGGTAACGTGGTTTTCTATAAACATGTCCAATGTTTTTAAGTGGTAAACCTAACGAACATTCCTATAATTCAGAATTGCTAAAAAGAAATTGTAGGATTTGGCTTTATTTCATTTCATGTCCTTAAATATGCTCTCATGTTATTGATCAAAGCCTTAACAGGTCTCTTTGGGCCATATTTTGTTTTTTTGTTTATGGTTCAACTTTTATCTCTCTGGTCTCTTCCTCTGATGTCTCTCAGATGGAACAGAGAAAAAAATTTACAAAGGCATCCCTGGCTTTCTTCTGGCTATTCAAACAGAAAAAGCTCACTCTCTGCACTTCAATGGTGAAGCAAGATGACAGAGGAAGAGATAAAGAAGACGTGGATCTTAACGTCTATCTTAACAGCAATAAAAAGTAATTGCGGAAGAAAGAAACTGTTGTCACATTTGGGCGGTTGGTTCTGCTTCCCCAAAGACCTCAGGGGGAAAAAAACAAAACAAAGATTACCTGAATGTTTTAAGAATAATGATACTGTATAACAACCTTCTGAGAGATGCATTTCTCTCAGAAGTATTCAGTTTTCAAGCACAGGAACTAAATAAAAACTAGATTATCTGCTTCTTTGGGGCTGGTTTATTGTATAAAATCCCATTAAAATACATTAAATTTGTGGTTGTTATATATTGTAACCACAGGCACTGATGAAGCAGCCATGGGGTCATGCAGTCATGTGAGCATGTTGAGCTGCATGGATATAATTTAATGGATGAGACATTGCCAATTAGCTGGTATAGCTAGTGACACTCCTGCAGGCGCTTTTACTGTGCATTCAGTCATGTCAACAAACTATACTGTTACAAAGCAGAAAGTCCATAAAAATTATACTGTTACAAAGAGCAGGATGTGCATGAATCTGTCACAAAAATGCTCATGGTGCCTTTTTTTCTGTGACTTAAAGCTGAGAAAATTTTACGTTTTTATAAGTAAACTATGCATTCTTTGTACATTTAAAACAATAAACTGTTTGGTTTCTATCAGTTCTTTCAAATGCAAAAGAGGACTAATGTATTTATTTATTTCAGGCAATTAATTTAATTTTACATATTTGCCACTGTCAGAGATAATTTGTTAAATACTTTATGAATCTTTCTTTTTTTTTGATATGGCTACCAAGAAGGCACTTAGTTTAGTTTTTATTAAACTTCTTCAGTGTTTTTATTCACTGAAAAACAGGTATACAGCAACTCAAAATGGCTGAAATTCTTAATTTTTCCTCCTTCTCCGTGTCGGCACGCATACTTGTTGTCATGGCAACTGCCTGGCAACAGCTAATCCGATAGATAAGAGATTATATACAGAACATTCAGTCCATTATAGGTTTATGTTTTTAGGCTTGATATTTATTTTGTGATTATTAATAAGGGATCGTCTGGACACAAGCGGTGGTTGATTAGCTAGTGAGCAGCCGCTAGCTAAAAGGTCACCGTTTATGACATAATAGGTCAAAAGCACCAATAATGTGGGAAACAATGTGGGAAACTTCAAAAGGTATGAATGTTTTTGTAAAAAACTACATGAATCAATTCCATACAGTTAGTTCAGCAACCTAAACTCTGAACTAAATTAATTAACATGTCACCTCGACACAAAACCTCCTCAGGCTTTTGGTGTGAATGTTTTGTGATACTGCACACAGTGCAGGGTGTGTAAAATACATGCCCATCAATGTCCATCACTTTGGTTTCCTCTGCAGCAACAAAGTGGCCCAGATTATAAAATACTAAATAGATACCAAACTGAAAAGACAAAAAGATTGTTTTTTTGACAGCCTGCTCATTTTCTGATTCTGAATTTCTTAATAATGTTAATCTCTGCCTCCCATTAGAAGAATCATCTCCGTCTATGTTTGTCTACGCTCTGTAATTGGTTGGGCCTGTAATTGTTCCACATATAGTCAAATACCGATGATCAGAGTCACCAATTTTATCACTTCACAGTCGAAATAAATGAAATCCAATGGGACTAGGTAGAGGTTGCTGCTGTGAAAATTGTTAAAAGGATTTCAGTTCTTTAACTCCTGAGTTTCAGCGTCTGTGGAAATATTCAAACTGAAAGTTTGCAAGAGACAAAAACATCTTTTAAACGTGCAAAGTTTTACTACCTGAGAGGAATTGAAATGGTGCTTTTCTTAAACTGTTTGGAAACTCCTGCAACATTTTAATTAGAGGTGACGACTGAAAGCCAATTCTTCAGCCTGTCAAAAAGGAGAAATAAATTAAATGTATTCTAAACATTTCTCCATTTGGGTCATTGTTGTTCCAGCCTACAAAGGATTTTTTTTTATCATAAGGAATCCCAAATAAGAAAATGTTTCCAACAAGTGTGAAGAAGAAGCTGGATAAGATCTTTCACTAATTGAAAGGTCTTAACATCTAGTATTTCTCCCAAAAAAAAAAAAGCTTTAGGAAAAACAAGCGTCTGTATAAAAACAGGTTTACTTCATCAGAAGAAAGTGTCGTTTATTGAGCAAAAAGTAAACACTAGTTGTTAGCTATTGATAAGTTTGATTGTGGACTAAAGCAGAATCACACACAGATTGGAACATTCTGGGTTAATTTATTTCAGTAATTCAGTTTTAAATAAATTAAACACACTTGGATTAATTTCACACAATTGGTGTTTATTTGTGGTAATTGGGGCCTGCCCCATAGCAATGCATAAGGAGAGCAGTGACTGACTTGCGAAGCAAGTCAGTCACTGCCTCCATGCATTGCATGGGCAGGAACCTATTGTTCTACACCCAATAGAATGTCTCTTTATTGGGGCCTGCCCCATAGCAATGCATAAGGAGAGCAGTGACTGACTTGCGAAGCAAGTCAGTCACTGCCTCCATGCATTGCATGGCAGGCACCTATTGTTCTACACCCAATAGAACGCCTCTTTATTGGGGCCTGCCCATAGCAATGCATAAGGAGAGCAGTGACTGACTTGCGAAGCAAGTCAGTCACTGCCTCCATGCATTGCATGGCAGGCACCTATTGTTCTACACCCAATAGAATGTCTCTTTAAGTATTATTGGGGCCTGCCCATAGCAATGCATAAGGAGAGCAGTGGCTGACTTGAAGCAAGTCAGTCACTGCCTCCTTGCTTTGCATGGCAGGCACCTATTGTTCTACACCCAATAGAATGTCTCTTTATTATTGGGGCCTGCCCATAGCAATGCATAAGGAGAGCAGTGACTGACTTGCGAAGCAAGTCAGTCACTGCCTCCATGCATTGCATGGCAGGCACCTATTGTTCTACACCCAATAGAATGTCTCTTTAAGTATTATTGGGGCCTGCCCATAGCAATGCATAAGGAGAGCAGTGACTGACTTGCGAAGCAAGTCAGTCACTGCCTCCATGCATTGCATGGCAGGCACCTATTGTTCTACACCCAATAGAACGCCTCTTTATTCTTAACTTCTTCTTCCGCGGACATTAATGCGGCTCGTACTGCCATGTAGCCCACCCACAAAAGTGGTATCAAACCGTGCGGCTCGTTCCCGGGAAGGGAGCTATTACTTTTGGTGGGATTTGGAGTTACCATGGCGACGTAAAAAGCAAAAAACGACCCCAAAATCACTAACGAGCTCACCAGGTGCAAGTCTCGTCGTCAAGGGGACGAGGCAACCAGTAAATCCTGAAAATACCCTATTTTTGAGGATTTTCTGTGTCGTCATAACCTTATGTAGAAACGCCATTCAAACTTCATTTTGTAGATACGTCCGTGATCTCTTTTAAAGTGAAGACAGCACGTCAATATGTATTATGGTTTGTCCACAACTTCTTTCTAAGCGACCCAAAGTTTTTGATTTTTGGAAAAATCAGAGTGTGAAGGCCGCTCCGCTAGAGTGAGAGTCAGAGCGACATTTTGACCCCAAATCATTTTTTAACTCGCCCTCACGCTCACAAATATTGCATGATTGGTATCAAACTTGGTCATGACATTGATACGCGTGCCTGCTCCGGTCAAATGTTTTCAAAAATTATCTAGCGCTTACAGTTTTCTCTCCAGGTGCTTCAGAGCAAAGTCATGCGCCAGGGTAGCAGACAGATCTCACTGATTCACTTCCATGTATTTCTGAAAAATTACAGACCTTGGCACACACTTTTTTTATCTCATCGCTGTTAATACTGTGAGTGAGGTAGAGATATGAATGGCGGGACTATGTGAGACGACAAATAGCCCTCTCATATGCTTCAAACGGTTTTCGAATATGTATTACGGTTCCCGAACGGGAAACAGTTTTTTGCAATGCTTTTTTTAGTCAAACTGGCTGGCTCAAACAGAGAATTGTCTCCCCCTGGATGTCTCACTCACAGCTGGCAGAGAGGATTATTTACCATGGCAACGGAACCCAGAGCAGGGAGAGCTGCTGAGGACTACAATTACGCATCACTGTAGTTCGAACTACTAGTTCAGTTAAAACAGAGGAGGACTGAGCTGGCCTTTAGAAAAACTTGCTGCTATGGGCTGTATATAACTAATTTAACCCTGTCACTGTTACACATGGGATGAGTCTAGCCCTTTGAAATGAAGCTTACTGAAAATTTCAAAATAAAAGCCCTTGAAAATTTTTACATCAGGTCATTGCTTTTTTGAGCGTTATATGACTGATTTAATCCAATGACTGTTACACATGGGATGACTTTGACCCTTTCAAATGAAGCTAAAAAATTTCAAAATAAAAGCCTTGGGAATTTTTACATCATGTAATTGCTCTTTTTGGCTTTATGTGACTGGTTTATCCAAAGCACTCTTACACATTGGATTAGTGTGGGCATTTAATATGAAGCTTACTGCAAATTTCAAAATAAAAGCCTCAAAATGCCCCTTCTGATAGTGCATCACCGAGAGGCGTGCAGTGATATCATTCTGCATTATCTGTTTATCCGAGGTTAGGGAACTGCCTTGCGCAGCAAGGCAGTTCATTAGCATTAGCCTTTTAGCTTAAATAAGCTATTTTCTATTTTTCAGACTTATTAGCCATGTTTAGTATACTTAATGGAGTAAGTAAATGACAGTAAACATTCTAATGATACCCCACATGCTACTGAAAGTATTTATGCTTACATTAGCATATTTGCTCATTTTAGCTAATACACTTACTTTATCATACTGAATGTTGCATGTCCAGCTTACTTAACATTCTTGTGATTCTCCACATGCTATTGATTACATTGCAGCTTTCTTTAGCATTGATGCTAATTCTTAGCATCACAACGCTGGGTCCAAACCGACGGGCACACTTTGGCAGGCCCCAGTTAAATTTCTTCAGGAATTTTCTAGTTATTTATTATTCTTCCGTCACCCGGAATGCGGCTCGTACCGCTGCGAGCCCACCCACAAAAGTGGTATCAAAACGAGCGGCTCGATCCCGGAGGTGTGCTATTATTTTTGGTGGGATTTGGAGTTACCATGGCGTAAAAGCAAAAACGACCCCAAAATCACTAACGAGCTCACCAGGTGAAATCTCGTCGTCAAGGGGACGAAGCAACCTCTAAATCTTAAAAATACCCTATTTTTGAGGATTTTCTGTGTCGTCATAACTTCATGTAGAAACGCCATTCAAACTTCATTTTGTAGATACGTCCGTGATCTCTTTTAAAGTGAAGACAGCACGTCAATATGTATTATGGTTTGTCCACAACTTCTTTCTAAGCGACCCAAAGTTTTTGATTTTTGGAAAAATCAGAGTGAAGGCTCCGCTAGAGTGAGAGTCAGAGCGACATTTTGACCCCAAATCATTTTTAACTCGCCCTCACGCCACAAATATTGCATGATTGGTATCAAACTTGGTCATGACATTGATACGCCTGCCCGGTCAAATGTTTTCAAAAATTATCTAGCGCTTACAGTTTTCTCTCCAGGTGCTTCAGAGCAAAGTCATGCGCCAGGGTAGCAGACAGATCTCACTGATTCACTTCCATGTATTTCTGAAAAATTACAGACCTTGGCACACACTTTTTTTATCTCATCGCTGTTAATACTGTGAGTGAGGTAGAGATATGAATGGCGGGACTATGTGAGACGACAAATAGCCCTCTCATATGCTTCAAACGGTTTTCGAATATGTATTACGGTTCCCGAGCAGAAACAGTTTTTTGCAATGCTTTTTTTAGTCAAACTGGCTGGCTCAAACAGAGAATTGTCTCCCCCTGGATGTCTCACTCACAGCTGGCAGAGAGGATTATTTACCATGGCAACGGAACCCAGAGCAGGGAGAGCTGCTAAGGACTACAAATACGCATCACTGTAGTTCTAACTAGTAGTTCAGTTAAAACAGAGGAGGACTGAGCTGGCCTTTAGAACAACTTGCTGCTATGGGCTGTATATAACTAATTTAACCCTGTCACTGTTACACATGGGATGAGTTTGGCCCTTTGAAATGAAGCTTACTGAAAATTTCAAAATAAAAGCCCTTGAAAATTTTTACATCAGGTAATTGCTTTTTTGAGCGTTATATGACTGATTTAATCCAATGACTGTTACACATGGGATGACTTTGACCCTTTCAAATGAAGCTTAACAAAAATTTCAAAATAAAAGCCTTGGGAATTTTTACATCATGTAATTGCTCTTTTTGGCTTTATGTGATTGGTTTATCCAAAGCACTCTTACACATTGGATTAGTGTGGGCATTTAATATGAAGCTTACTGAAAATTTCAAAATAAAAGCCCTTGAAAATTTTTACATCAGGTCATTGCTTTTTTGAGCGTTATATGACTGATTTAATCCAATGACTGTTACACATGGGATGACTTTGACCCTTTCAAATGAAGCTAAATAAAAATTTCAAAATAAAAGCTTTGGCAATTTTTACATCATGTAATTGCTCTTTTTGGCTTTATGTGACTGGTTTATCCAAAGCACTCTTACACATTGGATTAGTGTGGGCATTTAATATGAAGCTTACTGCAAATTTCAAAATAAAAGCCTCAATATGCCCCTCTGGACAGTGCATCAATAGGCGTGCAATGATATCATTCTGCATTATCTGTTTATCCGAGGTTAGGGAACTGCCTCGCAAGGCAGTTCATTAGCATTAGCCTTTTAGCTTAAATAAGCTATTTTCTATTTTTCAGACTTATTAGCCATGTTTAGTATACTTAATGGAGTAAGTAAATGACAGTAAACATTCTAATGATACCCCACATGCTACTGAAAGTATTTATGTTTACATTAGCATATCTGCTCATTTTAGCTAATGCACTTGCTTTATCATACTGAATGTTGCATGTCCAGCTTACTTAACATTCTTGTGATTCTCCACATGCTATTGATTACATTGCAGCTTTCTTTAGCATTGATGCAAATTCTTAGCATCAGAACGCTGGGTCCAAACCGACGGGCACACTTTGGCAGGCCCCAGTTAAATTTCTTCAGGAATTTTCTAGTTCTTAACTTATTCTTCCGTCACCGTGAATGCTCGTACTGCTCATGAGCCCACCCACAAATGTTGTATCAAAACGTGGGGCTCGATCCCGTGAGGTGTGCTATTACTTTTGGTGGGATTTGGAGTTACCATGGCGACGTAAAAGCAAAAAACGACTTAAAAATCACTAACGAGCTCACCAGGTGCATCTCGTCGTCAAGGGGATGAGGCAACCAGTAAATCCTGAAAATACCCTATTTTTGAGGATTTTCTGTGTCGTCATAACTTTATGTAGAAACGCCATTCAAACTTCATTTTGTAGATACGTCCGTGATCTCTTTTAAAGTGAAGACAGCACGTCAATATGTATTATGGTTTGTCCACAACTTCTTTCTAAGCGACCCAAAGTTTTTGATTTTTGGAAAAATCAGAGTGTGAAGGCCGCTCCGCTAGAGTGAGAGTCAGAGCGACATTTTGACCCCAAATCATTTTTTAACTCGCCCTCACGCTCACAAATATTGCATGATTGGTATCAAACTTGGTCATGACATTGATACGCGTGCCTGCTCCGGTCAAATGTTTTCAAAAATTATCTAGCGCTTACAGTTTTCTCTCCAGGTGCTTCAGAGCAAAGTCATGCGCCAGGGTAGCAGACAGATCTCACTGATTCACTTCCATGTATTTCTGAAAATTACAGACCACACACTTTTTTATCTCATCGCTGTTAATACTGTGAGTGAGGTAGAGATATGAATGGCGGGACTATGTGAGACGACAAATAGCCCTCTCATATGCTTCAAACGGTTTTCGAATATGTATTACGGTTCGAACGGAAACAGTTTTTTGCAATGCTTTTTTAGTCAAACTGGCTGGCTCAAACAGAGAATTGTCTCCCCTGGATGTCTCACTCACAGCTGGCAGAGAGGATTATTTACCATGGCAACGGAACCCAGAGCAGGAGAGCTGCTGAGGACTACAACACGCATCACTGTAGTTCGAACTACTAGTTCAGTTAAAACAGAGGAGGACTGAGCTGGCCTTTAGAAAAACTTGCTGCTATGGGCTGTATATAACTAATTTAACCCTGTCACTGTTACACATGGGATGAGTCTAGCCCTTTGAAATGAAGCTTACTGAAAATTTCAAAATAAAAGCCCTTGAAAATTTTTACATCAGGTCATTGCTTTTTTGAGCGTTATATGACTGATTTAATCCAATGACTGTTACACATGGGATGACTTTGACCCTTTCAAATGAAGCTTAACAAACATTTCAAAATAAAAGCCTTGGGAATTTTTACATCATGTAATTGCTCTTTTTGGCTTTATGTGACTGGTTTATCCAAAGCACTCTTACACATTGGATTAGTGTGGGCATTTAATATGAAGCTTACTGCAAATTTCAAAATAAAAGCCTCAAAATGCCCCTCTGGACAGTGCACCGCCGGAGGCGGTGCAGTGATATCATTCTGCATTATCTGTTTATCCGAGGTTAGGGAACTGCCTTGCTGTGCATTAGCATTAGCCTTTTAGCTTAAATAAGCTATTTTCTATTTTTCAGACTTATTAGCCATGTTTAGTATACTTAATGGAGTAAGTAAATGACAGTAAACATTCTAATGATACCCCACATGCTACTGAAAGTATTTATGCTTATATTAGCATATTTGCTCATTTTAGCTAATACACTTACTTTATCATACTGAATGTTGCATGTCCAGCTTACTTAACATTCTTGTGATTCTCCACATGCTATTGATTACATTGCAGCTTTCTTTAGCATTGATGCTAATTCTTAGCATCACAACGCTGGGTCCAAACCGACGGGCACACTTTGGCAGGCCCCAGTTAAATTTCTTCAGGAATTTTCTAGTTGGGGCCTGCCCCATAGCAATGCATAAGGAGAGCAGTGACTGACTTGCGAAGCAAGTCAGTCACTGCCTCCATGCATTGCATGGCAGGCACCTATTGTTCTACACCCAATAGAATGTCTCTTTATATATTATTTATTATTCTTCCGTCAACCGGAATGCGGCTCGCACCGCTGCGAGCCCACCCACAAAAGTGGTATCAAAACGTGCGGCCCGATCCCGGCAGGTGTGCTATTATTTTTATAAGGAATCGGACTTACGATGGCGACGTAAAAAGCGAAAAACGAGCAAAATTTCCAACTGCCGAAACGCAGAGCATAACTGAAACCAACTGCCGCTTTTTTAGAGTGAGAATTTAAGCAGATTTTTGACCCCAAAGCGATTTTGAAATCGCCGTCACGCCCACAAATATCGCCCGATTGGTATCAAACTCGGTCATGACATTGATACGCATGCCTGCTCCGGTAAAATGTGTTCGATATTTCTCTAGCATTTACAGTTTTCTGTCAAGGTGCTTCAGAGTGAAATCATGGGACAGGGTAACTGACGCTCTCCCAGATTCACTTCCATGTATTTCTGAAAATTTTCTGAGCCCTGCACACACTATTTTTTGTCTCATCACTGCAATTACTGTGAATGAGGTAAAAATATGAATTGCGGTACTATCGGAGACGACAAATAGCCCTCTCATACGCTTCAAACGGTTTTCAAATATGTATTACGGTTCCTGAACGGCAAAGGTTTGTTAGTGCTTTTTCCATATTAATTGGCTGGGTGTCTCATAGATAGAATTTTTTTCCCCCCTTTCTGTCTCACACAGACATGACAGTTAGCAGCTGATCCATTACCATAGCAACGGAACACATGAGGCCAGAGCAGCTGATTTATGGGAGGACACTCTGGAATGAGCTGGCCTTTAGAACTACTTGTGTTTTGGGCATTTTATAATTGATTTTAACAAACCATTGTTACACAAAGGATTAGTGTGTAATTTTTAAATAAAGCTTAATGGAAATTTCCCAATAAAAGCCCCAATATCCCTGTTAGGTGAGTGCAGCGCCGTAAGGCGCTGCAAAAATCTCTGCCTATATTATCTTTTCCTCTCAGGTTATGGCACTGGCTTGCGCAGCAAGCCAGTGCAATGGCATTAACCTTTGACCTAATGATAATAAATAGGACTATCAGAACACCATATCTGTAGTTCTAACTAACACTCAGTTAAAACAGAGCTTCCATTTAGAACTACTGGCTTCCATTTAGAACTACTGGCTGTTTAGGCCAGTAAATAAGTAATTTAACCCAAACACTGTTAGGCATTGGATTAGTGTGGGCATTTAATATGAAGCTTATGTCTATTTTTCAAAATAAAAGCCTTCATATTGCCCTCAGATTAATGCATCGCCGTAAGGCGATGCAATAATATTAGAATGCTTTATATTCTTCTCTCAGGTTAGGGAACTGCCTTGCTGCGCAAGGCAGTTCATTAGCATTAGCCTTTTAGCATTAATAAGCTATTACAAGTTATTGCTTTAGCACATTAGCATTTTACTGCCCCCACTAGTGGACATAGGCGGTTCAATAAGATCAGCTTGCATAGTTTTTTCTCTCTCAGGTTACGGCACTGTCTTGCGCAGCAAGACAGTCAGTGCTAATGCTAAAGTGCATTACCTTTAGCACTGACATTAGCATTGCACTGTGGGCTAATATTATTGCACCATCTATGGCGATGCAATAATATTATTCTGCAATATCTTTTCCTGCTAGGTTACTGAACTGCCTTGCGAAAGGCAGTTAATTTGCATTAACCATTTAGCTTAAATAAGCTATTAGCTATTTCTCTTACTTACATATAGTAAAAATAAACCTTTTTTTTTTTAAATAAAAATTTTCTATACATATAATTTTTTTTGTTTTTTCAAAGCTGACACGTCAGCTGAAGCATACACGCTGGAAAATGTCAATATCTGATTGGTTGACACATAACATCTTGTATCTAAGCCTGTGATGTATGGTGCAGAAGTTGCCAGCCAGCTGCTATGATAGGTGGGTTTGTGTTCCCTCCATTAAAAAAAAATTATAATATTAAATATTATAATTAAACAGAATTAAATTAATTAAATTTAAATTTAAATTAAATTAAATTAAACAGAAGCCCGCATCAGCTTGCACTGTGGAAGCTGACACTCAGCTGAAGCATGTCATACACATGGAAAATGTCAATCACTGATTGGTTGACACATACCATCTTGTCTCTATGCCTGTGACGTAAGGTGAAGAATTTGCCAGGCAGCTGTGATGTTTGCATTTTTTAAAATCGTTGCTATGCGAAGCTGACTGGTCAGCAGCAGGTTACGTCATAGAAGCGGGAAAAGCACCATCTCTGATTGGCTGCCACGTACTACCAAGTCGTCGAAGCTTCTGGAACTTTCTGCTTCCGAGTCTGCTTCGGTCAAGGTAAGACGTGTTTGCGTTCTCTCCATGAAATATACTATTTCAATATTTCATTTGATTACAGTATTATTATAACTGCTTAGACATAATGTGTTCTTTGAGAAATGTGCTCAATTTTAAAAGTTTGACTGCTGTGGAATATTTTGTTGTGGCTCTGATAGCATACCTGATAGCTTGATGGAACAGGAGTTTTGTAGATTTAGCCAATTTATTCCTAGCCCTCATGATATATGATATAGATCCGCAAGTGCATCTTATGTCACTTACCAGTCGCAAGTTGCTCTCTATAACAGGTTCATGTGTTATTCAGTTCGGTTCGAGTGTAGTACGGTCTGAAGCGCAGCACCTGCAGTCATTTATCTGTTGATTTTTAGCGTGACTCAGCAACGGAGAACATCGCGGTTCTGGTTCTGATGGACTAATCAAACTTAGCCATTTTATTTTAGCTTGAATTTAATAAAATAAGTTCATGATCTGAGATTGTATCATTATGTTTGGCCCAGGAATGACAAAATAAAATATCTAGGTTTATTTTGTGTAAGACCTTGATTTAAAAGCCGGTTAGCGAGTTGCTAACATGTAAACAAATGATGGTTCCGGTTTGCTGCGGAAGTCGCACCCATAAATCACACAAAGGGAATTTGTAAAGGTGAAGATAAATGTTTTAGACCCACAGGAAGCTAAATAATTAAATGTTGCAGTGTTTTTAAGTCTCGTAAGTTTTTTTCGTATTTCTCTATGTGATATACAGTCATACATTGGGATTGGATGAGTTGGATGATTATATAGTAAATGACTTGGTTAATTTGGTTAAAGTTTATTTTTTCAATTTGCATAAGACAAACCTGTTAGATTTATTTGTTTAATCTGTTTTTTTAATTACATTTTTGACCAAGTTGTAAAATGCACGGATGTTTACACCAGTTGTGAAAAGTATATTGGTCCTGTTTAGAAGCCTCAGAATATTTTGAACTTTGTCCTTATATTAAGAAAAAAAACAACCTATTTTTTAAAAATATATATTTTTACGATCCTTTATTAATTGAAATTTATTTTTCTTGTATTTACAGCTTTTCTCTTGTGCGAGACTTGGCGATTTGGAAGTTTTCCACTGCTGCCTGCTGCGATTCTCACCTCTGCATCACCACATCATCTCAGACCTCTTTATCCTACAGACACATATTTTATCTACATATTCAGACAAGTTCTTTTGCACATAGTAACATTCAGTTACACACACGCACACACACACACACACATTTAAATAACCGCCTTTCCCCCCCCAGGTGTCTTCTTTTTTTCTACTGTGGTCTTACAGGATGCCCCGTAGGGGACGGCGCTCCGAGGCGGCCAAGGTGAGATGGAGGAAGCTGGAGAGTGTGCCGGTCGTCGCCAAGGTATATCAATTACAAATTGCAGTAATTGTTTTTGTCTAACAGTAGTTTTTACTGTACTTTGGACTTTAAGCATGATTATAATCATTTCTGTGTTTATAGCCTGGGACACCAACGCTCGCACCCAGCGCTTGGAACCCGACTCGGTCTCCGCCGACGAAGGTAAGGCTGTCATTTTATATTTTAGTAACTTATTGTTGGATGATAACAGTCATTTGGTTTACTCATTTTATTTATGTCTTTAGACGTCCCGACTGCTGGAGGGTGGCCTGCCCTACCAGGTATGTTCATGACAAGTTCAGTTTCTTTTATGTAGAATAGCCCAATCCAGTTATGTTTGTACTTAATCTAAACATTTTTTAAATAATTCTTTTGCAGATGTCGCCCGTGGTTCGTCAGGACGAGGAGCCCCGTGGGCAGTCGACTTCTCCGGAGTCGCGTATGTATATCAGATCTTTGTTGTTTTCTTGTTAAATTTTCAAAGCCATTAAATCCTAATCTTGATAAATGCACATCTCTAAACAGGCCGTGGGACGGGGCGTCGCCATCGCGTGGAGACGTGGCCAGCTTCCCGGGTGACCAGACGGAGCTGCAAGTTGGTTCTGCCTACTGCCGAGGCTCTGGAGAAGAAGGTACTTTTTTTATCGATTTCATACACAAATCTTGGTTTGAATGATAAAACTCTATAAGCAAAACCTTAATGTTTGTTTTTATTTTTCAGTTTGCTCTTTTGGTTGGTGATTCCCATCTGCGTGCTATTGTGGATGGGTATTCTACCATGCCAAAGGGCGACTTCTCCTTAGGGATGCTTGCATCTCCCGGAGCTTCTGCGGAAGAGTTGCGGCTTGAGGTGCTGGATGCAGTTCTGCCTCGGCCCCCCGAGGTGATCTGTCTTCTGGCCCCAAGTAACAACTTGACCGCCAGCAGGACCTTCGTGGAGGCCGGAGCGGCGTTTGACGCTTTGTTGCGTACCGTCTGCAACCTCTCTGCTAATGTAAGTATAATATCCACTGCATTTATCCATAATCAAATATATCAGAAAACCTGGCATATGTTAATTTGTTCATTTATTTGTCTCAATTTTTACAGGTGGTTGCTAGGATTTTCCCCACGCCTTGGCGTGAAGGAAAGTGTGCAACAGCTGCTGCGGCAGGAGTTTCAACGTGTGGCTGCTCAGAGAGGTAAGTGACTTACACAATTTGTGTTTAGAGTAAAACTTCAGCAAATTAATGTTTTATAGTTTTCAGGGTTCAGATGTATGAAAAAATTATTTATTTTTCCTTTTGTATCTACTTTTCTCAAATTACGACATTGTTAGTGTGATTGACATTAAGAATGACATTTTTCTTTTTTTCTGTCTAGGTGTTCGGTACTTGCCTGTCACTGAACACTTCCCGTTGAGCAGCCTAGCCTTGTGGAGCAGGGACGGCGTAAGTTGAATTAATTTTTAGAATTGTATTTTAAAAATGTTACTTAGGCGTACTGTATTTTATAAAATGTGTTTATATCTTCAGGTTCATTTGAGCGATCGTCCTGGGATGGAGGTCCTTTCTCAGTTGCTTGAGGCGGCGGTCTCTTCGCAACTTGAGTTAAGTGCACCGAAATCTCCAGCTCCTGTGATGTTGGCTCCTCCCCCTCCTGGGACGGCATCCCCCCCCGCGGTGAGACGTCCCCTGCCCCGGCTGGTTGTGGTTGGTGAGGTGGCTGCTCCTCGTCGTTCTGACCCCTTCGCCTGGACTGTGGTTGGTGGTCGTAAGGTACTGGATACATGCTTAGTTGATTTAAGCAAAATCTTGCATGTTTAATTTTTTAAGAATCCATGAATGTGTATATTTGACTTTTTAACATGTCTGTTTTGTGTCTGCCTACCTGAGTGTCCATTTCAACTTTTCCTTAAAGTACAGATCATAAACTAGATAGCAGTTTTTTTATTGTGTTGAGGGCAAGTAAAACTTTTCAGAAGATCATGTAAATGTCAAAAACCACCTATTTTGAGAATGTGAAAGGGAATTAGTTTTCAAACATAAAATGCAACATGACATCCTTTTGTTATTTGAAATTTCATCTTCAAACAATAAGTATGGGCTGTATTTTCTTGCTAAGAAATGGGGGAAACTTGTGCAAGTAATGGTGAAAAGAGCAACTGTGACAAGAGGGACCAGAATAATGGCAAAAACAGTGAGATGGTGATATTGATTGGTGTCACACACACTTCATAATTTATATGTAGTTTGTAGAATCTAATATACTTTATTGATGTCGAAGGGGAAATTGCTTATTTGCTGAAAAGGTGGATCATCCAAGGTGTAAATATTAGTTAATACAAATGAAACCATAAGCAATATAAAATTTATGAAAATGTATAATAACTGTGATGTTGTAAGTAGTTTAAAAATGTGACAAAATATAAAATAGACAAAATAACAAGCGCACACTTATGTTAATCTATAAATGAGTCCAGGAAAAACTTGGAGTAAAGACACTCACAGTCTGGTCATTGTATATGAAAAATTGTGTAACTAATAAATGTGCAGCAGGCAGGTTTGCTATTTTTTTAACTGTAAGTCAAAGAGGGAAACTTGGAGCCGTATTGTGAGGCACAGTGAAGATTAAAATGATGTTGTTGGCAGTTTTATTAGAAATGTAGATAATCTGAGGCATAAGGGGTAAAATGAGGTAATCATAGAGTCAGAGGCAGGTACTCAGAGGTCCAAGCAGAGGAATGGCGGCGCTGTACAGCTGTAAGGAGTCGATCACCAGGGGTAGAGGAAGAGCTACTCCCCCACCAGCTAGTAAGCAGCTTCCAGCCATGGTAAACTCCAGGAGTTAAGGTAGAAACCCTTTGTGAGTTTCACAGTGAAAAAATAAACATTTTCCAACTTGAAATTTTTGTAACTCCTGTATGTATAGTAACAGTTTATCCAAAAGAGAAAAAAGTGACAATTTAGGTTGTGCTGGAGGAAATGCCACACAAAATACTAAGATAATTTCTTTTGAGGAAATGCAAAGGTAAAATCAAAGTTTGTTAAAAATGACTATATATATATATACCTTGGCTTCCACTGAATATAATTTTTCATTGTTTACAGTCGCTCGCTGGGGCCAGGGTTGGTGATGGCTATCCACAGGCCACTGGGAGGATGGTTGACCAACAGGTATGATTTTCTTTACCTCAAAGCAAAACATGTTGTGACCTCAGTGTACAAATGAATCTATTTTAAGCTATTTTTTTGATTTTACAGGGAGACCTGCTGGATTCTTCCATCCCCCCGAATCCTGTGTGGTTCAGCCCAACGTTGCTGGAGGAGATGGATCGGATCGCTCCTGCCTGGCCTTGACGCCTGCTACCTACATGTTCTCGACGAGGAAGAAGGTATTTTATTTTATTTAAAAAAAATAAATAATCATTTGAATTTGATGTCCACAGTTTGTTTTAACAATTATGTAATTTCTTCTATTTTTTATCAGAAGACGAGTCCGGCGCCGCCCAATTTCCGATCCCTCCAAGCTGAATCTGTGGAGCGGCAGGTGTGACACTGTTTCATAAAAATATATCACAGTCTTTAAGATAATAAAATATATATTTTCAGTTTGCACCAAGTTGATAGCTTCTGTTGATTTATAGATGGAGAGAGAGACCACCACGCCAGCTCGCCGCCAGGCACGGAGTCCGTCCCCCGATGGACGCCGAGGCCCCTGCCGAGTCCTCTTCCGTGCCGCTGGAGGACCATGTCCGATGGGAGCTGCCAGGTAACTCCATCCTACCATCTCAGTCACAACAAATGGGTGGAAGAGGGCAATGTGTTGTGGAGAAAGTTGACATATGTTGTTCTGTGTATGACGAAGATGTCAAAGATTGTCATGCACAAAAGCTACAAATGAGCACTGTGCAAAGTGATTTTATATATATTAAAAAGTGTATTTTCCGGTTTTTAACTTTGTGGGTGTGCTGCTTTATTATTTGTGCCTTTTTTATTCTTATTAAATTGAATATAATTTCAAAATTTTTGTTTTTTCAGATTGGCTAAAAAAGTGAGCTAATATTGTTAACAGATTAATTTCTGAAGTACAGAAAAACAAATTTTAGATGCACAAATATGAACATATGTATTTATATTGAAAACTGATCCAATACTGTTGTAATAATAGTATTTACCATTATGTTTATCAAAATTGTATTTCAATTAATTTATTTATCACCTGAATAATTGATTACTCAATTACAAAATACTTGTGTACAACTGGCCTAATTGGTGGTAGATAGTCATCAGGTGAACATTTGTATAAATACTGACTTTTTTTCTTTTAATGTTAAAGGCTTCTGCGCTGGAACCCGGGATCAGCGGTCCACCTGTCCTGTCGGTAAGTGCTTCACATTCTCAAGCCGACAAAAGGTATGCTGCATTTTCCCGCAATCACCAGTGCACATGCATGGCACTCACATTTTTAGCTTACCACAATGAGGGGTTGCAGTTTGACACAGTGTTGCTTGACAGAGTGATTGAAAAAGGAGACCAACTTTATGTCGGCGTTAAACAGCAACTGATCAGTGATGGAACGTTTCGTGACAATCACTTGACCTTTGAAGAGATGCCTGACCATGTGTTGACTGACAGGAACATCTATGCAGTACACACAACTGGTTTAAGGGTAGGTCATGTTTTTGCTGGTAGCGGGAGCCCTCAAGGATCTCGACAATTGGGTTTGCCTCTTGCCCTGCAACTGGAATGTCTGTCGGAAAATGTCACCCATGCATTTCTTTTGGTGACTCCAGAGTGCATTGCAGTTTTCAGGGACAGAAGCGGTCGGTTTGGAGTTTTTGATTCCCACTCAAGAAATTCAGCAGGCCTGCCCCATCCCAGTGGAACTGCAGTAATGATGACTTTCTGCAAACTGTCTGACATGGTCAACCATCTGCTGAAGCTCTTTCGAAACCGCGGCCCCAATGCCACCTATGAGTTTGTTCCAGTAGGTTTTGTGAGGGAGAATGACGACCCTTCTGAAAGGCCAAATCCTGAGAAGAATTTGGCCTTTCAGAAGGGTCACGGAGGCAGACACATTTCACCTGGAGCCACAAAAGTAAGTCCAACTGTTTTCAAACCCAAGAGCACCTCTGAAGAGGAAATGCCTCCTTGGCTTAGGGAAGTCGCAAATGTATTAGAGGAAACGGCTCCAACCATTCCAAATGTGTCAAAAGTTCCAAAAGCCAATAGAAGAAAAATTAAGAACAGGGTCCAAACTCAACAGAGACAGAATATGCTAAATAAAATTAAACAAAGTTCATCTGAAAAAGAAAGATATCTCAAATCTCCAACATTTAGGACCAAAAAGCTACAGGCCTTAAAAGAAACATACATTCTTCATCAAGCACAGAGGAAGGATCAGATCAAAAATAGATATAGGACAGATGCATCATTCCGGACGAGACAAATAAATTACGTTAAGTACAGATTCAACTTTGTCCACAGCTTCAGAGCCAATCATAAAGCTTACATGGCTGAGTATATAAGGAAACGGTTCAGAGATGATCCTGTCTTCAGAAGCAGACAAAATCAATCATTAGAATCGATTCAGAAATGATCCAGTCTTCAGAACCCAACACAAAAAGACAATGCGTGAATACATAAGAATCGATTCAGAAAACAATCCGATTTCAGAAACCACAAAAAAAAACAATGCGTGGATATATGAAGGCAAAAGTATCATAGTGAGCCTGGCTATCGAGTCAAACATAATAAAATGTGTTACCAACAGAAGAGTCAGACTATCAAGAAAAGCACTGGCCAAAAATTTAACACTAGAACATGCTTTGCGAATCAGAAGAAAGTACAAAAGAAATGTAGGCTTCCACTTTGAAACCCCACGCCCTCTGATGAGTGACAAAATGAAAGCTGCGATACAAAACTTTTATAAGAACATACAAAACGGACCCACATACGTTTGCACTGTGTGTCACAGAGCTCTTTTCCCCAATCAAGTAAAGCACTGTAAACGAGGTAAATATACTAAGAATATGCGTAGCTGATTGTCTAACAGGTATGTATGTTCATGTGTGTGGATCTGCATGCTCTACCCCATGTTCTGTACCTGAAGAGAGGATGGGGAGTGGATCTACACATGTGACAGCCATCTAACTAGAGGAAAGATGCCATCGATTGCTGCTGCCAATAACCTTCACCTGGCTTCGGTTCCCACAGAGCTTGGATGAATTGAATGTACTTGAAAGGCAATTAATTGCAAAGATTTTACCTTTTGCAAAAATTGTTTCCTTGCCAAAAGGACAGCAAAGGGCAATACATGGAGCTGTTGTTTGTGTTCCTTCTGACATGGAAACAGTTGTAAATAGTCTTCCGAGGCCCCGTGAGGAAGCCCAGCTTTACAGGTGAAGCTTAAGAGGAAAAACCAAATACAAAGGGTACCAATACTTTTTACACGGTCAACATGAAAATGTCTTAGCTGCACTGATAAAGCTTAAAGAGAGTCATCCAGATTACAAAGACATTAGTATAAATGAAAGTGCAACATTTGAGGGTTTCCAAGATGACCAGCCAGTTGAGGACTCTGATCTACAGGCAGAGGAGGCTGAAATGGATGCAGCAACAGACCAGCAGCCTGACCACATAGGGGCAGAGCATCAGGCACCTGGTCTGATCTTGGACACCTGCATGCAGCCTCCTGACATAGCACAGGAAGTATTATCATATGGAGAAGGGATTTTCAGCATTGCGCCGCTCAGGGAACAAGCCCATCTCCTTCTTCAGTGTTCCAAGACTTGAAGCCAAGGCATACCCTGTGCATTTCCCAACTGGGATAAATACATTAGATGAATCCCGCCGTGTTGCACTTTCACCGAGTATGTATTTCAATGTACGGCTTTTCTCAATAGATACTCGGTTTGCCAAAGACCAGAGTTACCTTTTCTTTGCTCAGTTTGTGACAGAAACTCATATTGCCAATGATAGTATGTCCATTCAGACAAGAAAAGGTAAACCAAGCACCAAAGATGGGAAAAATATTTCCAGCAAAATGCTCCAGAACAAAGAGGAGTTGGAAAAACTGATCCAAAATAAAGAGGCCACTCGTTTCATGCAACCCTTGAGAGGAACTCCTGCTTATTGGGAGAAAGGATTACGGGATTTGCACGCCATGGTGAGGCAACTTGGAAAGCCCACTTTCTTTTGCACATTCTCCGCTGCTGAAATGAGATGGCCAGAAGTCATTGAGGCCATCAAAGGTCAACATGGGGAGCAGGTAAGTTTTTCTGAGCTTGACTGGAATGCAAAGTGTGACATTCTTAGAAGTAACCCTGTCACCGTCATGCATGTTTGAAAAGAGAGTGGATGCACTTTTCAGAGACCTCATTCTTTCCCCGCGCAGCCCATTGGACCAGTTGAGGATTACTTTTATCGTGGAATTTCAGGCAAGGTTCACCCCATATCCATGCTGTGATATGGATAAAGGATGCACCTGAAATGGAAGACCCTCATTTTATGTGAAGTCATAAAGTTCATCGATCGTTATATATCCTGTCAGTTGCCTGATGAAATCAGAGATCCAGAGCTTCACAAAATTGTATCAGAGGTTCAAATGCACAGCAAAAACCACTCAAAATCATGCAAAAAAGGTAATGTTGAATGCCGATTTGGATTCCCCAAACTACCAATGGACCGCACCAGAATCACGGTCCCAGTAATTGACTTTGATTTTGAAAATGATGCCGAAAAACCAAAGCAAAGTAAGCAAAAAGGTAGGAGAAAGTCCAGAAAATCTAGATCACCATTTGTCTCAAACCTACAAAGAGAGGCAAAGAGAAAACTGAAACCAATTAGGGATTTACTGAAAGATGACAAATCATCTTTCAGGGATTTGTCAGAGTTACTCCAGGCTTGTAATATGACCAAAGTAGAGTACAATGGCCATGTTGATGCTCTCACTTCTGGAATGGTGGTAATGATGAAACGCGATCCTAAAGATAGCTGGGTTAACGCGTACAACCCCGATCTCCTGCGTGCATGGAACGCCAACATGGACATTCAGTATGTGCTTGACGAGTACAGCTGCATTGAGTACATGATGTCCTACATAGCCAAGCCAGAGCATGAAATGGCGCAGTTCCTCAAGTCTGTTGTAGATGATTTAAAGACGGCCAATGTTAGCCAACGCGATGAGATGAAAAAGATCATGCAGGCTTATTCAAAACAGAGAGAGGTCAGTGCTCAAGAATCCGTTGCGCGCACTTGTAGCCTACCTCTCAAAAAGTCCTCACGCAGCGTTCTTTTTCTTCAAACAGATGAAGACGGTGTAAAAATGAGCCTTCCGATGAGTAAACTCATGAACCTGTCCCCAGATGAGGAAAATGTGGATGACAGGATTGCCGGAAAAATATCTCAACAGACCAGAAACGTTAGAATTCGAACACATGTGCCTGGCAGAATTTGCGTCAGAATACCGGGTTCTATATGGCAGACAAATTGAAGGGCCAAACGCAATTCCCCTCCTTAATGATGCAGGATACATCCAGAAAAGAACTATGGGCAAACCTGCAGTTATTAGATTTACTCGTTTCTCGGAGAAAAAAACCCCCGAAAAGTTTTACAGGCGGCTTCTGAAGTTGTATTTTCCTCATAGACGAGATGAGGACCTTAAAAATGAGGAACACACAACCTACGAAGCCTTTTACAACAACGGGTTCCGTGGTAGATATCGGGCTAAACATTATGTGGATTTCAATCGCAAAAGGTATGAAGGGCAAGGTAAAAAAATTGACAAAATTATGGAAGAACTAAAAAAGCAGGGACCGGTTCGAAATGCGTGGAACACTTTTGCACCCGAGGTTGAGGTAGACCGCTTTAGAATGCGCTGCTGAACGACCACCATTGCAAGAAGATGAAGAGCAAGACCCTATTCCAGATTATGAAATTGATGTCAGCACTGTAGACATGCCGAAAATTGAAGCTCCTAAATTGAGCCCTGATTTCATCAGACAAATGTACAGGAGTTTAAATGAGACTCAAGCGTCTGTGTTTTATGCCATTCGCGATTGGTGTTTGAAGCGCTGCCTGGGGTGACGACCCAGAACCGTTTCTGTTATTTCTTGACGGAGGAGCTGGTTGTGGTAAATCTCATGTCATCAAATGTGTTTACCAGGAGGCAACCAAGCTCTTCAGCTTCCTAGACTTCTTGAAATTGGTGACATGTCCAAGCCTACCGTGCTCCTCACAGCTTTTACTGGCACTGCAGCGTACAACATATCGGGAAGTCTTTACATTCCATCTTGAAACTACCCAAGAGTTTAAAACCACCATACAAGGGTCTTGGAAATTCATTAGATGACGTGAGGGCAGTTCTTTCTAATGTAGAAATCTTAATCATCGATGAAATCTCCATGGTCTCCAAAGACCTGCTGGCATATGTTCACTGGAGATTTCAACTAATCAAGGAACAACAGGTTCATGGGTGGGGTCTCTGTTTTGGCTGTGGGGACTTCTTCCAACTTCCACCTCTTGGACGAGCTAAACCTCTTTGTGTCACCGAGGATGGCATGCTTGATATCTGAATGAGAATTTCCAGATGATCACCTTAACGGAAATCATGCGGAAAGATGACCGAGCGTTTGCAGAGCTACTGAACCGAGTTAGAGTTAAAGGTAAAGCGGATTTGCTTTGTGAGGATGACAGGACTCTTTTGATCCAAGCTGTTACTGACCCCAAAGAATGTCCAATGGATGTCCTACACATTTTTGCAACAAACAAACAGGTGGACACCCATAATGCAGCAGTTGTGGCATCTTTAGGTGCAGTAACAGTTGATATTGAGGCAGAGGACTACAAAAGAGTTACAAAGACAGGAAACATGATTTACTTGGGCTGTTGCATAGCGGGCAACAAACGAGACTTGTGTAACAACATACAGGCTGGTTTGGGTTTTAGGGTAATGATTATAAGAAACTTGGATGTAGAGGATGGTCTTGTGAATGGAACGTTTGGCACCATTTCTGATATTGTCACTAGTACCAAAGATGGAAAGACTAGTGTAAAATTAATTGGACTCAAATTGGACAACCCCCTTGCTGGACATACAAAAAAAATTCAGGGTAAACCAGACGGCTTCGTTTACATTGAGAGATTTGAGGAACAGAGTAGCGTAAAGGGAGTGGTACGACGGCAATTTCCAATCAGGTTAGCCTTTGGTTGTACGGCACACAAGGTTCAAGGGATGACCATGAAGTCTGCGGTCATTTCCTTGAAACGTATTTTTGAACCTGGAATGGCATATGTCGCCCTCAGTCGCACAACTTCCCTGGAAGGACTTAAAATCATTGATTTCGATGAAAGTAAGATCTACGCTAAAACATCAGAGCAGCTATGGAATCAATGAGACCAGCATCGTTTTTGCACACCAGACCGCTCTTGCATTTTCAGTCTGGTCATCAGGGTGCAACATTAACAATTGTCCACCACAATGTCGAAGGTCTTGTCTGTCACTCTGAGGACATGAAACAACATCATGAACTCATGTTGGCAGATGTCTTATGCCTAACGGAGACTCATTTGTTTGGATCTTCTGTTCCAGCTTCTTGCCAAATAGAGGGCTATTCTTTCTTTTCACGGAACAGACATGTCTCCTACTCGAACAGAGTCGACATTGCTACCAAAGAGGGAGGGGGAGTAGCGACTTACTGCCGGAGTCTTCTCCAACCGCAGGAACGTAGATTCTTTAACCAGGTTACCGATCTTGAATTTAACGTCGTCAAAGTGGACACCCCAATCAAAACCCTCATCGCGACAGTTTACAGGCCTCCAAGTTATGATCTTAGAACATTTTTAAGAAATCTGACAAACCTCTTGGATGGCCTGAATTCAATGGATATTCAGCCCATTGTCGTGTTAGGAGACTTCAATGAGGACCTTATTCCTCCAGGGAAAAAAGCCATCAGTGAGTTGTTTAGAGCCAAAGGCTTTATGCAACTCATCTCTCATCCAACCACAGAAAAACGATTCTTCTTGACCACTTGTACATCTCCAATCCAGAATACTGTGTCCAGTCGGGTGTCTTGCAGGCTTACTACAGCTACCACAATCCCATATACTGTGTGTTGGCTTTAGTATAAGCTGCATCTACAGTGGATTGCAAAAATAGTCATGTTCTTTGAAATTTTCCATATTTCATCACATTACAACCACAAATGTGGAAATACAGTGGAGAGATCAAGTATATAATATACACTGTTGATTTTTCCAGGTATATACTAAGTAATACACACTTTTCAGTTTATTTGCAAAAAATTCATTCAATCATGTATATTTGTAAGCCTCCCTAGTAGAGTCTATTCTGGGGTCCTGGAAAAGATGGTCCGTAAGGCCCTGGAGAATGCATAGGAGTTCATCCAAACAATCTACATGTGTTTGACAGTCTCCTCTGGGAAGTATGGTGTCCATGGTCTTTTGATATGGGCTGTAAGGTTTCTTTGTGACCAATGTCAGAGTCTAGTCTGCATTGCTAGCAGTAAATTGGACTCTTTTCTGCTGAGAGTTGGACTCCGCCAAGGAAACGAGCCTGACTCTGCTGGCAATGCACACCAGACTCTGACATCAGTCATAAAGGGACCTAACAGCCCCTATCACAGGGCCTGATACCCCATACTCCTGGAGAACCCCAGCATGGTTCCCAGAGGGACACAGTCGAATTCCTTCTCCAAGTCCACAAAACACATGTAGAGAGGTTGGGTGAACTCCCATGAACCCTCCAGGACTCTGCTGAGGTTATAGAGCTGGTCCAGTGTTTCATGACCATGGTGAAAAATCACACTGCTCTTCTTGAGTCCAACTTTTGACTATTTGACAGACCCTCCTCTCCAGGACCCCCAAATAGACCTTGTTAGGGAGGCATTACTCCCCACAAATATATTTGTGGTTGTAATGTGACAATATGGAACAGTTCAAGGGTATGATTACTTTGTTAGCACTGTACATCTTAATCCCGAATTCATGACAGGAAATTCTTGTTGGAGAAAATGTTAAGATCTCATGTCATTCTTAATATCACTTTATCTAACTGCGGTCTCTTTCATACATGCAGCAATCAGAAAGCAGTGTGGATTATATTTTTTTATCATTGTTACAGAGGGTTTGATATGTATTTAATCATTGTACACATTTGTGAATCATGGTGTAGCTTGTGGATTTTGTTGTAGGCATAAAAATATTTTTGTACAGTTTGTGAATCATTTCGATACTTATTTAGCTCCGTAGAAAGGAGAATTTATAATCAGGTTTTGTATGTATGCATGAAGGTTTGAGCTTTGAGAATACGAAAGTGGCTGATCTTGAAACACTTATCGGTTCTCTGTAAGAGTAGTTGCTGGAAATATTGGACCAGGAAGCAGCAGATAAAACAATCAGTTACTACACGAATATTCAGTTCATTTTGAAATCAAAATTAATTCAAATAGATCTTCAATCTGGCCCAGAGCATTTTCCTTATTTTTCTAATCCGGTTACAGTAACTGTTATCCTTCGAATGAATCTAAATTGTTTTGTAAACTCGCTTCTTTATTTTGTAGCATTCAATTAAAGCTCTCCTTGTTTTATCTCTCTCCAATCAACACTGTAGTTTTTACTGCTGCAGCCCCCTAGTGGTTACTTCACTACAAAGACAAAAGTTCAACTCACTTTTGTCCTGTTGACTCCCTCCACATAGTCAGAATTTGTCCTGTTTTGGTGGAATTAACCTTTTTTTCTTCCAGTTTTAGTCTGTTTTTGCAGGTTATTTTGCAGGTTGTTCCACACAGAAGCTATCCTTGGAGGCTGCCAAGAAAAGAGAGAGAGGAAACGAGAACTGGAAGTTCAGCCCATGAAAGGTAGCAAATGTATCTAAATTGTAGCAGCCTTAAAAGCAGTTACTTTTTGTTGTTGATAATATCTGTTTATTGACGGAATGACTTTGTGTATTTTAGTCCAGAACACTCTGGCCTACCTCATGGACTTGGACCCACACCCAATGAGAAGATGGAGTTCTTGTTTCTTTTAGAAAAGTACGTAACAAATTAAGCAAATTTTGTTCATTTTAACTTGAAATATATGATGTTGTATATAGGTTTGATAGGAGGTATCCAGTGCATATATGCCCTTTTTTCTTGGGTCACATTGGTGTTTATATCTATGTTAATCATTCTTAAACTTTAGTTTAAACAAAGTTTAATTTTTACTTTATTCATTCATAAATCAAATAGATGTTTAAAAATGTCATGTATATTAATTTGGTTTTTGTCTGTTTTTACTACAGTGTGTATACATTGGATGCCAAGAAGTTGGCCAAAGACCTTGAAGAAGCAATTCTTTTTGTCATTGTTTATAATTGTAAATAGTTTTTCTTGTATGTATGTATATATTTAAAATACTTTTATTTATACTATAGAGACTGTAATATGTCATGTTAGATTATAGTTTCAGTTCCTGTATGTGTATATAGTTATAGTTCCTGTATGTGTATAGTTATATAAGTTTTATATTTATAACAAATGAAACATCATGGCAAAGCCATGATGTTTCACTTGTGAGAGTAAATCTGTCGGGCCTCACCTTGACACTCAGGCAACAACCCTGAGTGCCACATGGCCAGACAGGACACATGTAAAATAAAAAACAGCAAAATTTTTTATTTTATTTATATTCTTTAAATGTTGTAATTTTAGTTCATTGTAAACTTTAGCTGCAAAAACCTTGTAGAAATCTTTAACATTGTTCAATATATATTTAAACTGTGATCTGTTGTGTGTGGGGTTATTTAATTAAATTTTTCTTTGTCACTATTAAGTAAATGTTAATGAACTGCCTTCTTGCAGTTCATTAACATTGAACAGTTCAATGCAGGGCTCATTAGAACTAATGAGTAAGCCAGTGCAATAGTATTAACCTTTGACCTAATGATAATAAATAGGACTACAAAAACGCCATATCTGTAGTTCTAACTAACCCTAATATGATTCTGCATTATCTGTTTCTCTCAAGTTAAGTTCATTAGCATTAGCATTTTAGCTTAAATAAGCTATTACATTTTTTCTTTAGTTTTAACCATGTTTAGTATACTGAATGGTGTAAGTCAAGTATAGACAACATGCTAGTGATGCCCCACATGCTACTGACAGCATTCATGCTAACATTAGCATTTTGTCTAATTTTAGCTGATTCACTTAGGTCATGCTGAATGTTATAACTCCATGTTAGTCAACATTCTTGTGATTCTCCACATGCTTCTTGAATTTTGAGCTAAGCTTAGCATTGATGCAAATTCTTAGCATCAGAACGCTGGGTCCAAACCGACGGGCACACTTTGGCAGGCCCCAGTTAAATTTCTTCAGGAATTTTCTAGTATATTATATATTATTCTTCCGTTACCGTTAATGCGGCTCGTACCGCTGCGAGCCCACCCATAAAAGTGGTATCAAAACGTGCGGCTCGATCCCGGCATTGGAGCTATTATTTTTATAAGGAATCGGACTTACGATGGCGAAGTAAAAAGTGAAAAACGAGCAAAATTTCCAACTGCGTCAAACGCAGAGCATAACTGACACCAACTCACTCGAGAGTGAGAATTTAAGCAGATTTTTGACCCCAAAGCGATTTTGAAATCGCTGTCACGCCCACAAATATCGCCCGATTGGTATCAAACTCGGTCATGACATTGATACGCATGCCTGCTCCGGTAAAATGTGTTCGATATTTCTCTAGCATTTACGGTTTTCTGTCAAGGTGCTTCAGAGCGAAATCATGGGACAGGGTAACTGACGCTCTCCCTGATTCACTTCCATGTATTTCTGAAAAGTTTCTGCACAACTTTTTGTCTCATCACTGCAATTACTGTGAATGAGGTAAAAATATGAATTGCGGTACAATCGGAGACGACAAATAGCCCTCTTAAACGCTTCAAACGGTTTTCAAATATGTATTACGGTTCCTGAACGGCAAAGGTTTGTTCGGAGTGCTTTTTCCATATTAATTGGCTGGGTGTCTCACAAAGATAGAATTTTTTTCCCCCCTTTCTGTCTCAAACACATATGACAGTAAGCAGCTGATCCATTACCATAGCAACGGAACACATGAGGCCAGAGCAGCTGATTTATGGGAGGACACTCTGGAATGACCTGGCCTTTAGAACTACTTGTGTTTTGGGCATTTTATAACTGGTTTTAACAAACCATTGTTACACACAGGATTATGTGTAATTTTTAAATAAAGCTTAATGGAAATTTCCCAATAAAAGCCCCGATATCTCTGTCAGGTGAGTTCAGCGCGAAGGCGCTGCAAAATCTCTGCCTATATTATCTTTTCCTCTCAGGTTATGGCACTGGCTTGCAGCAAGCCAGTGCAATGGCATTAACCTTTGACCTAAAGATATTAAATAGGACTATCAGAACACCATATCTGTAGTTCTAACTAACACTCAGTTAAAACAGAGCTTCCATTTAGAACTACTGGCTGTTTAGGCCAGTAAATAAGGAATTTAACCCAAACACTGTTAGGCATTGGATTAGTGTGAGCATTTAATATGAAGCTTATGTTTATTTTTCAAAATAAAAGCCTTCATATTGCCCTCAGGTTAATGCATCGCCGTAAGGCGATGCAATAATATTAGAATGCTTTATATTCTTCTCTCAGGTTAGGGATCTGCCTTGCAAGGCAGATCATTAAGATAAGACTTTTACCTTAAATAAACTATTAGCTATTTTACTTACTTATTAGTCATTTTAAATATACTGAATTGAGTAAGTCAATTACAGAAAACATTCTAATGATACCCCACATGCTATTGGCAACACTTAGGTAAAGATATGTTTGGCCTGCTTTGATCAGAAAAACTAACTGCTTAAAACTATTAGGATTCCATCTCTCCCTGTGTGTTTCATTCTCATGACAGTTGAGCTGCTCTTTAGAACTACAAAGACTGAAGGTTAGAACTACAACATGGTGGAACTGTCAGTTACTACAGAGGAGGACTGAGCTGGCCTTTAGAACTACTTGTGTTTTGAGCATTATAGAAACGATTTAACACATTCACTGTTACACATGGGATTAGTTTGACCATTTCTTATGATGCTTACTGAAAATTTCAAAATAAAAGCCTTGGAAATTTTTACATCATATATTTGCTCATTTTTGCTTGACTAGATTGGTTTATCCAAAGCACTCTTACACACTGGATTAGTGTGGGCATTTATAAAGAAGCTTTCTGCAAATTTCAAAATAAAAGCCTCAATATGACCCTCAGGTTAATGCATCGCCGTAAGGCGATGCAATAATATTAGAATGCTTTATATTCTTCTCTCAGGTTAGGGAACTGCCTTTAATTAGCCTTTTAGCTTAAATAATCTATTAGCTATTTTTCTGACTTATTAGCCATGTTTAGTATACTTAATGGTGTAAGTCAAGTATAGACAACATGCAAGTGAGCTGATTATCATGCTGAATCGTGCATGTCCATGTTAGTCAACATTCTTGTGATTCTCCACATGGTTCTTTGGAAGTTTTTAAGCTTAGCATTGATGCTAATTCTTAGCATCAGAACGCTGGGTCCAAACCGACGGGCACACTTTGGCAGGCCCCAGTTAAATTTCTTCAGGAATTTTCTAGTTGGGGCCTGCCCATAGCAATGCATAAGGAGAGCAGTGACTGACTTGCGAAGCAAGTCAGTCACTGCCTCCATGCATTGCATGGCAGGCACCTATTGTTCTACACCCAATAGAATGTCTCTTTAAGTATTATTTATTATTCTTCCGTCACCCGGAATGCGGCTCGCACCGCTGCGAGCCCACCCACAAAAGTGGTATCAAAACGTGCGGCTCGGTCCCGGCAGGTGTGCTATTATTTTTATAAGGAATCGGACTTACGATGGCGACGTAAAAAGCGAAAAACGAGCAAAATTTCCAACTGCCGAAACGCAGAGCATAACTGAAACCAACTGCCACTTTTTTAGAGTGAGAATTTAAGCAGATTTTTGAACCCAAAGCGATTTTGAAATCGCCGTCACGCCCACAAATATCGCCCGATTGGTATCAAACTCGGTCATGACATTGATACGCGTGCCTGCTCCGGTAAAATGTGTTCGATATTTCTCTAGCATTTACGGTTTTCTGTCAAGGTGCTTCAGAGTGAAATTATGGGACAGGGTAACTGACGCTCTCCCTGATTCACTTCCATGTATTTCTGAAAAGTTTCTGCACAATTTTTTGTCTCATCACTGCAATTACTGTGAATGAGGTAAAAATATGAATTGCGGTACTATCGGAGACGACAAATAGCCCTCTTATACGCTTCAAACGGTTTTTGAATATGTATTACGGTTCCTGAACGGCAAAGGTTTGTTCGGAGTGCTTTTTCCATATTAATTGGCTGGGTGTCTCACAAAGATAGAATTTTTTTCTCCCCCTTTCTGTCTCAAACACACATGACAGTTAGCAGCTGATCCATTACCATAGCAACGGAACACATGAGGCCAGAGCAGCTGATTTATGGGAGGACACTCTGGAATGAGCTGGCCTTTAGAAAAACTTGCTGCTATGGGCTGTATATAGCTGGCCTTTAGAACTACTTGTGTTTTGGGCATTTTATAACTGATTTTAACAAACCATTCTTACACATAGGATTAGTGTGTAATTTTTAAATAAAGCTTAATGGAAATTTCCCAATAAAAGCCCCAATATCTCTGTCAGGTGAGTGCAGCGCCGTAAGGCGCTGCAAAAATCTCTGCCTATATTATCTTTTCCTCTCAGGTTATGGCACTGGCTTGCTGCGCAAGCCAGTGCAATGGCATTAACCTTTGACCTAATGATAATAAATAGGACTATCAGAACACCATATCTGTAGTTCTAACTAACACTCAGTTAAAACAGAGCTTCCATTTAGAACTACTGGCTGTTTAGGCCAGTAAATAAGGAATTTAACCCAAACACTGTTAGGCATTGGATTAGTGTGAGCATTTAATATGAAGCTTATGTTTATTTTTCAAAATAAAAGCCTTCATATTGCCCTCAGGTTAATGCATCGCCGTAAGGCGATGCAATAATATTAGAATGCTTTATATTCTTCTCTCAGGTTAGGGATCTGCCTTGCGCAGCAAGGCAGTTCATTAAGATAAGACTTTTACCTTGAATAAACTATTAGCTATTTTTCTTACTTAGTCATTTTAAATATACTGAATGGAGTAAATCAATTACAGAAAACATTCAAATGATACCCCAAATGCTATTGGCAACAATTAGGTAAAGATATGTTTGGCCTGCTTTGATCAGAAAAACTAACTGCTTAAAACTATTAGGATTCCATCTCTCCCTGTATTTCATTCTCATGACAGTTGAGCTGCTCTTTAGAACTACAAAGACTGAAGGTTAGAACTACAACATGGTGGAACTGTCAGTTACTACAGAGGAGGACTGAGCTGGCCTTTAGAACTACTTGTGTTTTGAGCATTATAGAACCGATTTAACACATTCACTGTTACACATGGGATTAGTTTGGCCATTCCAATGAAGCTTAACACAAGTTTCAAAATAAAAGCCTTGGCAATTTTTACATCATGTATTTGCTCTTTTTGGCTTTATGTGACTGGTTTATCCAAAGCACTCTTACACATTGTATTAGTGTGGGCATTTATAATGAATTTTTCTGCAAATTTCAACAAAAATATGATTCTGCATTATCTGTTTCTCTCAGGTTAGGGAACTGCCTTATTAGCCTTTTAGCCTAAATAAGCTATTAGCTATTTTTGGACTTAGTACCCATGTTTAGTATACTTAATGGTGTAAGTCAAGTATAGACAACATGCTAGTGAGCTGATTATCATGCTTAATCATGTCCATGCATGTTAGTCAACATTCTTGTGATTCTCCACATGGTTCTTTGGAAGTTTTTAAGCTTAGCATTGATGCAAATTCTTAGCATCAGAACGCTGGGTCCAAACCGGCAGACACACTTTGGCAGGCCCCAGTTAAATTTCTTCAGGAATTTTCTAGTTGGGGCCTGCCCATAGCATCATAAGGAGAGCAGTGACTGACTTGCGACAAGTCAAGTCATTGATGCTCCTCATTGCATGGGCAGGAACCTATTGTTCTACACCTAATAGAACGTCTCTTTATTATTATTATTATAATTACTTCTTCCGTTACCGTTAATGCGGCTCGTACCGCTGCGAGCCCAGCCACAAAAGTGGTATCAAAACGTGCGGCTCGGTCCCGGCATTGGAGCTATTATTTTTATAAGGAATCGGACTTACGATGGCGGCGTAAAAAGCTAAAAAACGAGCAAAATTTCCAACTGTCAAACGCAGAGCATAACTGACACCAACTGCCGCTTTTTAGAGTGAGAATTTAAGCAGATTTTTGACCCCAAAGCGATTTTGAAATCGCACACGCCCACAAATATCGCCCGATTGGTATCAAACTCGGTCATGACATTGATACGCGCGTGCCTGCTCGGTAAAATGTGTTCGATATTTCTCTAGCATTTACGGTTTTCTGTCAAGGTGCTTCAGAGTGAAATTATGGGACAGGGTAACTGACGCTCTCCCTGATTCACTTCCATGTATTTCTGAAAAGTTTCTGCACAATTTTTTGTCTCATCACTGCAATTACTGTGAATGAGGTAAAAATATGAATTGCGGTACTATCGGAGAAGACAAATAGCCCTCTCATACGCTTCAAACGGTTTTCAAATATGTATTACGGTTCCTGAACGGCAAAGGTTTGTTCGGAGTGCTTTTTCCATATTAATTGGCTGGGTGTCTCACAAAGATAGAATTTTTTTCCCCCCTTTCTGTCTCACACAGACATGACAGTTGGCAGCTGATCCATTACCATAGCAACGGAACACATGAGGCCAGAGCAGCTGATTCATGGGAGAACTCTCTGGAATGAGCTGGCCTTTAGAACTACTTGTGTTTTGGGCATTTTATAATTGATTTTAACAAACCATTGTTACACACAGGATTATGTGTAATTTTTAAATAAAGCTTAATGGAAATTTCCCAATAAAAGCCCCAATATCTCTGTCAGGTGAGTGCAGCGCAAAAATCTCTGCCTATATTATCTTTTCCTCTCAGGTTATGGCACTGGCTTGCGCAGCAAGCCAGTGCAATGGCATTAACCTTTGACCTAATGATATTAAATAGGACTATTAGAACACCATATCTGTAGTTCTAACTAACACTCAGTTAAAACAGAGCTTCCATTTAGAACTACTGGCTGTTTAGGCCAGTAAATAAGGAATTTAACCCAAACACTGTTAGGCATTGGATTAGTGTGAGCATTTAATATGAAGCTTATGTTTATTTTTCAAAATAAAAGCCTTCATATTTCCCTCAGGTTAATGCATCGCCGTAAGGCGATGCAATAATATTAGAATGCTTTATATTCTTCTCTCAGGTTAGGGATCTGCCTTGCGCAGCAAGGCAGATCATTAAGATAAGACTTTTACCTTAAATAAACTATTAGCTATTTTACTTACTTATTAGTCATTTTAAATATACTGAATTGAGTAAGTCAATTACAGAAAACATTCAAATGATACCCCACATGCTATTGGCAACACTTAGGTAAAGATATGTTTGGCCTGCTTTGATCAGAAAAACTAACTGCTTAAAACTATTAGGATTCCATCTCTCCCTGTGTGTTTCACTCTCATGACAGTTGAGCTGCTCTTTAGAACTACAAAGACTGAAGGTTAGAACTACAACATGGTGGAACTGTCAGTTACTACAGAGGAGGACTGAGCTGGCCTTTAGAACTACTTGTGTTTTGAGCATTATAGAAACGATTTAACACATTCACTGTTACACATGGGATTAGTTTGGCCATTCGAATGAAGCTAAACAAAAATTTCAAAATAAAAGCCTTGGCAATTTTTACATCATATATTTGCTCATTTTTGCTTGACATGATTGGTTTATCCAAAGCACTCTTAGACACTGGATTAGTGTGGGCATTTAATATGAAGCTTACTGCAAATTTCAAAATAAAAGCCTCAATATGCCCCTCTGAATAGTGCACCGCCTTGGCGGTGCAATGATATCATTCTGCATTATCTGGTTCTCTCAGGTTAGGGAGCTGCCTATGAAAGGCAGTTCATTAGCATTAGCCATTTAGCTTAAATAAGCTATTACCTATTTTTCTTACTTATCTGCCATGTTTAGTATTCTGAAGGAATTAAGTAAATTACAGAGAACATTCTAATAATATCCCACATGCTACAGAGAGCATTCACGCTAACATTAGCATATTTGCTCATTTTAGCTAATACACTTACTTTATCATACTGAATGGTGCATGTCCAGTTTACTTAACATTCTTGTGATTCTATTGATTCTATTGATTACATTGCAGCTTTCTTTAGCATTGATGCTAATTCTTAGCATCACAACGCTGGGTCCAAACCGACGGGCACACTTTGGCAGGCCCCAGTTAAATTTCTTCAGGAATTTTCTAGTTGTTTGCCCAATGAGCAGGAGAGCAGTGACTGACTTGGCAAGTCAGTCACTGCCTCCATGCATTGCATGGCAGGCACCTATTGTTCTACACCCAATAGCGCCTCTTTATTCTTAACTTCTCTTCTGGACATTAATGCGCTCGTCAGCCCACCCACAAAAGTGGTATCAAACGCGTGCTGCTTCCCGGAAGGAGCTATTACTTTGGTGGGATTTGGAGTTACCATGACGAAAAGCAAAAAACGACCCCAAAATCACTAACGAGCTCACCAGGTGCAAGTCTCATTAAGGGGACGAGGCAACCAGTAAATCCTGAAAATACCCTATTTTTGAGGATTTTCTGTAAATCATAACCTTATGTAGAAACGCCCATTCAAACTTCATTTTGTAGATCCGTGATCTCTTTTAAAGTGAAGACAGCACGTCAATATGTATTATGGTTTGTCCACAACTTCTTTCTAAGCGACCCAAAGTTTTTGATTTTTGGAAAAATCAGAGTGTGAAGGCTGCTCCTCTAGAGTGAGAGTCAGAGCGACATTTTGACCCAAATCATTTTTTAACTCGCCCTCACGCTCCACAAATATTGCATGATTGGTATCAAACTTGGTCATGACATTGATGGCGTGCCTGCTCCGGTCAAATGTTTTCAAAAATTATCTAGCGCTTACAGTTTTCGTTTTCTCCAGGTGCTGCTTCAAGTCATGCGCCAGGGTAGCAGACAGATCTCACTGATTCACTTCCATGTATTTCTGAAAAATTACAGACCTTGGCACACACTTTTTTTATCTCATCGCTGTTAATACTGTGAGTGAGTGAGATATGATATGATATTGAGCGACAAATAGCTCATATGCTTCAAAGCGGTTTTCGAATATGTATTACGGTTCCTAACGGAAACAGTTTTTACAATGCTTTTTTTAGTCAAACTGGCTGGCTCAAACAGAGAAGAATTGTCTCCCCTGGATGTCTCCCCTGGATGTCTCACTCACAGCTGGCAGAGAGGATTATTTACCATGGCAACGGAACCCAGAGAGCTGCTGAGGACTACACGCATCAAAGTTGCATCTACTAGTTCAGTTAAAACAGAGGAGGACTGAGCTGGCCTTTAGAAAAACTTGCTGCTATGGGCTGTATATAACTAATTTAACCCTGTCACTGTTACACATGGGATGAGTCTAGCCCTTTGAAATGAAGCTTACTGAAAATTTCAAAATAAAAGCCCTTGAAAATTTTTACATCAGGTCATTGCTTTTTTGAGCGTTATATGACTGATTTAATCCAATGACTGTTACACATGGGATGACTTTGACCCTTTCAAATGAAGCTTAACAAACATTTCAAAATAAAAGCCTTGGGAATTTTTACATCATGTAATTGCTCTTTTTGGCTTTATGTGACTGGTTTATCCAAAGCACTCTTACACATTGGATTAGTGTGGGCATTTAATATGAAGCTTACTGCAAATTTCAAAATAAAAGCCTCAAAATGCCCCTCTGGACAGTGCACCGCCGGAGGCGGTGCAGTGATATCATTCTGCATTATCTGTTTATCCGAGGTTAGGGAACTGCCTTGCTGTGCATTAGCATTAGCCTTTTAGCTTAAATAAGCTATTTTCTATTTTTCAGACTTATTAGCCATGTTTAGTATACTTAATGGAGTAAGTAAATGACAGTAAACATTCTAATGATACCCCACATGCTACTGAAAGTATTTATGCTTATATTAGCATATTTGCTCATTTTAGCTAATACACTTACTTTATCATACTGAATGTTGCATGTCCAGCTTACTTAACATTCTTGTGATTCTCCACATGCTATTGATTACATTGCAGCTTTCTTTAGCATTGATGCTAATTCTTAGCATCACAACGCTGGGTCCAAACCGACGGGCACACTTTGGCAGGCCCCAGTTAAATTTCTTCAGGAATTTTCTAGTTGGGGCCTGTTCTATAGCATATACAGGAGAGCAGTGACTGACTTGCGAAGCAAGTCAGTCACTGCCTCCATGCATTGCATGGCAGGCACCTATTGTTCTACACCTAATAGAATGTCTCTTTATTATTCTTAACTTATTCTTCCGTCACCGTTAATGCGGCTCGCATCTGAGCCCACCCATAAAAGTGGTATCAAATCGTATGCGTTTTCGCAGCAGGTGTGCTATTATTTTTATAAGGAATCGGACTTATGACGAAAAAGCGAATAAAGAGCAAAATTTCCAACTGCGAAACGCAGAGCATAACTGACACCAACTGCCGCGAATTTAAGCAGATTTTTGACCCCAAAGCGATTTTGAAATCGCCGTCACGCCCACAAATATCGCCCGATTGGTATCAAACTCGGTCATGACATTGACACGCATGCCTGCTCCGGTAAAATGTGTTCGATATTTCTCTAGCATTTACGGTTTTCTGTCAAGGCGCTTCAGAGTGAAATCATGGGACAGGGTAACTGACGCTCTCCCAGGTTGACTTCCATGTATTTCTGAAAAGTTTCTGCACAATTTTTTGTCTCATCACTGCAATTACTGTGAATGAGGTAAAAATATGAATTGCGGTACAATCGGAGAAGACAAATAGCCCTCTCATACGCTTCAAACGGTTTTCAAATATGTATTACGGTTCCTGAACGGCAAAGGTTTGTTCGGAGTGCTTTTTCCATATTAATTGGCTGGGTGTCTCACAAAGATAGAATTTTTTCCCCCCCTTTCTGTCTCAAACACACTGACAGTTAGCAGCTGATCCATTACCATAGCAACGGAACACATGAGGCCAGAGCAGCTGATTTATGGGAGGACACTCTGGAATGAGCTGGCCTTTAGAACTACTTGTGTTTTGGGCATTTTATAACAGATTTTAACAAACCATTGTTACACATAGGATTGATGTGTCAATTTTAAATAAAGCTTAATGGAAATTTCCCAATAAAAGCCCCAATATCTCTGTCAGGTGAGTTCAGCGCCGTAAGGCGCTGCAGAAATCTCTGCCTATATTATCTTTTCCTCTCAGGTTATGGCACTGGCTTGCGCAGCAAGCCAGTGCAATGGCATTAACCTTTGACCTAATGATAATAAATAGGACTATCAGAACACCATATCTGTAGTTCTAACTAACACGCAGTTAAAACAGAGCTTCCATTTAGAACTACTGGCTGTTTAGGCCAGTAAATAAGAAATTTAACCCAAACACTGTTAGGCATTGGATTAGTGTGAGCATTTAATATGAAGCTTATGTTTATTTTTCAAAATAAAAGCCTTCATATTGTCCTCAGGTTAATGCATCGCCGTAAGGCGATGCAATAATATTAGAATGCTTTATATTCTTCTCTCAAGTTAGGGATCTGCCTTGCGCAGCAAGGCAGATCATTAAGATAAAACTTTTACCTTAAATAAACTATTAGCTATTTTACTTACTTATTAGTCATTTTAAATATACTGAATTGAGTAAGTCAATTACAGAAAACATTCTGATACCCCACATGCTATTGGCAACACTTGGGTAAAGATATGTTTGGCCTGCTTTGATCAGAAAAAGTAACTGCTTAAAACTATTAGGATTCCATCTCTCCCTGTGTGTTTCATTCTCATGACAGTTGAGCTGCTCTTTAGAACTACAAAGACTGAAGGTTAGAACTACAACATGGTGGAACTGTCAGTTACTACAGAGGAGGACTGAGCTGGCCTTTAGAACTACTTGTGTTTTGAGCATTATAGAAACGATTTAACACATTCACTGTTACACATGGGATGAGTTTGACCATTTCTTATGATGCTTACTGAAAATTTCAAAATAAAAGCCTTGGCAATTTTTACATCATATATTTGCTCATTTTTGCTTGACGTGATTGGTTTATCCAAAGCACTCTTAGACACTGGATTAGTGTGGGCATTTAATATGAAGCTTACTGCAAATTTCAAAATAAAAGCCTCAATATGCCCCTCTGGACAGTGCACCGCCTTGGCGGTGCAATGATATCATTCTGCATTATCTGGTTCTCTCAGGTGAGGGAGCTGCCTTGCGTAGCAAGGCAGTTCATTAGCATTAGCCTTTTAGCTTAAATAAGCTATTACCTATTTTTCTTACTTATCTGCCATGTTTAGTATTCTGAAGGAATTAAGTAAATTACAGAGAACATTCTAATAATATCCCACATGCTACTGAGAGCATTCACGCTAACATTAGCATTTTTGCTCAATTTAGCTAATACACTTACTTTATCATACTGAATGGTGCATGTCCAGTTTACTGAACATTCTACTGATTCTATTGATTACATTGCAGCTTTCTTTAGCATTGATGCAAATTCTTAGCATCAGAACGCTGGGTCCAAACCGACGGGCACACTTTGGCAGGCCCCAGTTAAATTTCTTCAGGAATTTTCTAGTATATTATTTATTATTCTTCCGCCAACCGGAATGCGGCTCGTACCGCTGCGAGCCCACCCACAAAAGTGGTATCAAAACGTGCGGCCCGATCCCGGCAGGTGTGCTATTATTTTTATAAGGAATCGGACTTACGATGGCGAAGTAAAAAGCGAAAAACGAGCAAAATTTCCAACTGCCGAAACGCAGAGCATAACTGACACCAACTGCCACTTTTTTAGAGTGAGAATTTAAGCAGATTTCTGACCCCAAAGCAATTTTTAAATCGCCGTCACTTCCACAAATATCGCCCGATTGGTATCAAACTTGGTCATGACATTGATACGCGTGCCTGCTCCGGTAAAATGTGTTCAATATTTCTCTAGCATTTACGGTTTTCTGTCAAGGTGCTTCAGAGTGAAATTATGGGACAGGGTAACTGACGCTCTCCCTGATTGACTTCCATGTATTTCTGAAAAGTTTCTGCACAATTTTTTGTCTCATCACTGCAATTACTGTGAATGAGGTAAAAATATGAATTGCGGTACTATCGGAGAAGACAAATAGCCCTCTTATACGCTTCAAACGGTTTTTGAATATGTATTACGGTTCCTGAACGGCAAAGGTTTGTTCGGAATGCTTTTTCCATATTAATTGGCTGGGTGTCTCACAAAGATAGAATTTTTTTCCCCCCTTTCTGTCTCACACACAAATGACAGTTAGCAGCTGATCCATTACCATAGCAACGGAACACATGAGGTCAGAGCAGCTGATTCATGGGAGGACACTCTGGAAGGAGCTGGCCTTCAGAACTACTTGTGTTTTGGGCATTTTATAACTGATTTTAACAAACCATTCTTACACACAGGATTATTGTGTAATTTTTAAATAAAGCTTAATTGAAATTTCCCAATAAAAGCCCCAATATCTCTGTCAGGTGAGTGCAGCGCCGTAAGGCGCTGAAAAAATCACTGCCTATATTATCTTTTCCTCTCAGGTTATGGCACTGGCTTGCGCAGCAAGCCAGTGCAATGGCATTAACCTTTGACCTAATGATATTAAATAGGACTATCAGAACACCATATCTGTAGTTCTAACTAACACTCAGTTAAAACAGAGCTTCCATTTAGAACTACTGGCTGTTTAGGCCAGTAAATAAGAGATTTAACCCAAACACTGTTGGATTAGTGTGGGCATTTAATATGAAGCTTATGTTTATTTTTCAAAATAAAAGCCTTCATATTGCCCTCAGGTTAATGCATCGCCGTAAGGCGATGCAATAATATTAGAATGCTTTATATTCTTCTCTCAGGTTATGGCACTGGCTTGCTGCGCAAGCCAGTGCAATGGCATTAACCTTTGACCTAATGATATTAAATAGGACTATCAGAACAATAATGCATCGCCGTCAGGCGATGCAATAATATTAGAATGCTTTATTAGTCTTATCTTAAATAAACTATTAGCTATTTTTCTTACTTATTAATCAGAAAAACTAACTGCTTAAAACTATTAGGATTCCATCTCTCCCTGTGTTTTTCATTCTCATGACAGTTGAGCTGCTCTTTAGAACTACAAAGACTGAAGGTTAGAACTACAACATGGTGGAACTGTCAGTTACTACAGAGGAGGTCTGCGCTGGCCTTTAGAACTACTTGTGTTTTGAGCATTATAGAACCGATTCAACACAATCACTGTTACACATGGGATGAGTTTGACCATTTCTTATGACGCTTACTGAAAATTTCAAAATAAAAGCCTTGGCAATTTTTACATCATATATTTGCTCATTTTTGCTTGACGTGATTGGTTTATCCAAAGCACTCTTAGACACTGGATTAGTGTGGGCATTTAATATGAAGCTTACTGCAAATTTCAAAATAAAAGCCTCAATATGCCCCTCTGAATAGTGCAATAGCCTTTTAGCTTAAATAAGCTATTACCTATTTTTCTTACTTATCTGCCATGTTTAGTATTCTGAAGGAATTAAGTAAATTACAGAGAACATTCTAATAATATCCCACATGCTACTGAGAGCATTCACGCTAACATTAGCATTTTTGCTCATTTTAGCTAATACACTTACTTTATCATACTGAATGGTGCATGTCCAGTTTACTTAACATTCTTGTGATTCTATTGATTACATTGCAGCTTTCTTTAGCATTGATGCAAATTCTTAGCATCAGAACGCTGGGTCCAAACCGACGGGCACACTTTGGCAGGCCCCAGTTAAATTTCTTCAGGAATTTTCTAGTTATTTATTATTCTTCCGTCACCGTTAATGCGGCTCGCACCGCTGCGAGCCCACCCACAAAAGTGGTATCAAAACGTGCGGCTCGGTCCCGGGAGGGGTGCTATTATTTTTATAAGGAATGGCGACGTAAAAAGCGAAAACGAGCAAAATTTCCAACTGTCAAACGCAGAGCATAACTGAAACCAACTGACGCTCCAGTAGAGTGAATTTAAGCAGATTTTTGACCCCAAAGCGATTTTGAAATCGCCACACGCCCACAAATATCGCCCGATTGGTATCAAACTCGGTCATGACATTGATACGCATGCCTGCTCCGCAAAATGTGTTCGATATTTCTCTAGCATTTACGGTTTTCTGTCAAGGTGCTTCAGAGTGAAATCATGGGACAGGGTAACTGACGCCTCCTGATTCACTTCCATGTATTTCTGAAAAGTTTCTGCACAATTTTTTGTCTCATCACTGCAATTACTGTGAATGAGGTAAAAATATGAATTGCGGTACTATCGGAGAAGACAAATAGCCCTCTCATACGCTTCAAACGGTTTTCAAATATGTATTACGGTTCCTGAACGGCAAAGGTTTGTTGGTGCTTTTTCCATATTAATTGGCTGGGTGTCTCACAAAGATAGAATTTTTTTCCCCCCTTTCTGTCTCACACACAAATGACAGTTAGCAGCTGATCCATTACCATAGCAACGGAACACATGAGGCCAGAGCAGCTGATTTATGGGAGGACACTCTGGAATGAGCTGGCCTTTAGAACTACTTGTGTTTTGGGCATTTTATAACTGATTTTAACAAACCATTGTTACACACAGGATTAATGTGTAATAAATAAAGCTTAATGGAAATTTCCCAATAAAAGCCCCAATATCTCTGTCAGGCCAAAAATCTCTGCCTATATTATCTTTTCCTCTCAGGTTATGGCACTGGCTTGCGCAGCAAGCCAGTGCAATGGCATTAACCTTTGACCTAATGATAATAAATAGGACTATCAGAACACCATATCTGTAGTTCTAACTAACACTCAGTTAAAACAGAGCTTCCATTTAGAACTACTGGCTGTTTAGGCCAGTAAATAAGGAATTTAACCCAAACACTGTTAGGCATTGGATTAGTGTGAGCATTTAATATGAAGCTTATGTTTATTTTTCAAAATAAAAGCCTTCATATTGCCCTCAGGTTAATGCATCGCCGTAAGGCGATGCAATAATATTAGAATGCTTTATATTCTTCTCTCAGGTTAGGGATCTGCCTTGCGCAGCAAGGCAGATCATTAAGATAAGACTTTTACCTTAAATAAACTATTAGCTATTTTACTTACTTATTAGTCATTTTAAATATACTGAATTGAGTAAGTCAATTACAGAAAACATTCTAATGATACCCCACATGCTATTGGCAACACTTAGGTAAAGATATGTTTGGCCTGCTTTGATCAGAAAAACTAACTGCTTCAAACTATTAGGATTCCATCTCTCCCTGTGTGTTTCATTCTCATGACAGTTGAGCTGCTCTTTAGAACTACAAAGACTGAAGGTTAGAACTACAACATGGTGGAACTGTCAGTTACTACAGAGGAGGACTGAGCTGGCCTTTAGAACTACTTGTGTTTTGAGCATTATAGAAACGATTTAACACATTCACTGTTACACATGGGATGAGTTTGGCACTTCCAAATGAAGATTAACACTAATTTCAAAATAAAAGCCTTGGCAATTTTTACATCATGTATTTGCTCTTTTTGGCTTTATGTGACTGGTTTATCCAAAGCACTCTTACACACTGGATTAGTGTGGGCATTTATAAAGAAGCTTTCTGCAAATTTCAAAATAAAAGCCTCAATATGACCCTCAGGTTAATGCATCGCCGTAAGGCGATGCAATAATATTAGAATGCTTTATATTCTTCTCTCAGGTTAGGGAACTGCCTTGCATTAGCCTTTTAGCTTAAATAAGCTATTAGCTATTTTTCTGACTTATTAGCCATGTTTAGTATACTTAATGGTGTAAGTCAAGTATAGACAACATGCTAGTGAGCTGATTATCATGCTGAATCGTGCATGTCCATGTTAGTCAACATTCTTGTGATTCTCCACATGGTTCTTTGGAAGTTTTTAAGCTTAGCATTGATGCAAATTGTTAGCATCAGAACGCTGGGTCCAAACCGACGGGCACACTTTGGCAGGCCCCAGTTAAATTTCTTCAGGAATTTTCTAGTTTAGGTGATTATGCTGCACAGGTGATAAAACTCCAAATTAAGTTTATTAGGAAAGTTTAATAATACCAGACAATGAAGAATGAAAAAAACGGAGGTACAGAAACATATGAGATCTATTATGTAAAATTCACATTTTGTATGTTTTTGTACTTTCATATAGATTTCTACTGCTTCTAAAAACAGTCCAATCACTTAAAAAAACAATGTTTTTTTTGGAAATAAGTTTTTGAAAAGCCTCCCAAATGTAACGTCAGGGACAAATCAGGGACTGTCCCTCATCCAGCAACCCAGGTAGAGCTCCAGCATATTTCGTCACCTGGTTTTATCACGTAACATATGGATTCTATATAAATAAATAAAAAAAAACATTTTGTTTATATTTTGTAATTATAACGTCTGAGATGTAAAACTCACTAAACCAGACTGATGTAAGAAGGCTGGCAATAAATTTCATTAAAATGTGCACAAAACTTTGTCTATACTCAGCTAATGTAATGAAAAGTAAAATTTTTGTGGTGTTTCCATTAAATATGAAACTCAAAATCACATAAGTATGTTTGTTCATGCAATAAATCATTAGAAAACATGAGGCACCATCATCCTTTGACCACCACCTGCTGTCTTTGTCTTTTCGGCCAGTAGTGACATCCAGAATCTAGATGGTTGATTATTTGGCTCATGATGTGCAAAATACTTGTTTCTAGTGCAGTTTTGTGAAATACACTAATTATAAGACAATTTGTTATCAAGAAATTTGAGGGGTTTTTTGATTGACATGGTCTATTAAGCAAATGCATTTTAATGTCAAGGGAAACAGAGCTAATAAGATACTCCAATCCAAAATTACTTTATTGAATATTCATGTACAAACTAAGAATTTTCTCCTATTTCAAATACAGGAGAAAAGCATACATTTTCCAGATAGATCAAAGTAACATCGAAACAGGATGTGATCAGAGAGATTTGGACTCTACTGTTTGAAGTTGAAGCTGCCAAGCTTTGTTCAGGGCAGACATTTGGTACCGTGTTTATGCAAATATCTGCTGTTGTTCTGCTGCAGGACACATGAATGCCAGAAGAACACAGAAGCCTGGCATTTCAGCTTCATCCCTGACATTTACAAAGGAACCACTAAACACAGCCGCTTCGTGGACCATGAGAGGCTTGTTTCCAAAAATGTGTTCCGATTAGATTGTCACAGCGCCACAATAAACCTTGTTTCTTTTTTGTGTGATTCCACTGTCTCTCCTCTGCTGCCTCGCTTTCTGGCACCCAACTATTGGATCTACTGCGAGCGACTGAGAAGAGAGCGATATCGCTGCCATGATGCACCTGCATTTCTCATGACAGGACCAAGAACCAGAGACAATACAGCTTCTTTGGTTCATGTATTTGTAATGTCAGCAAGCTACGTTTAACTAAAATAATGTACCAAGAATTTTTCAGGCACTTTACACAAAAACACAAAATCTTAGTATTTTTGGTCCAGTACACTTGAAGAGAAAACTAACTTACAAGTAGCTTTTCAGGAGGCTATAGGAGTTTGTTTAAGTCAATAATTCCTTAATATTGATTTTAAAAAGTAGTTGTGCCATTGGTCGATCATTTCACTTATAGTAAGAGATTTTTGTCATTTTAGTCACATGTGAAATAATCTGCCAATGGAACTAGCACTTTATCATCAATATTAAGGAATTATTGACTTAAAGCAAGCTCCTATTGTAATACTCTGTGTTGTAAGGTGTTTTCACACCTGATAGTCTGGTAAATTCAGTTCTGTTGGGCACAAAAATTGCAACAATTTTCTGCTGTTGTGGTTCACTTTCACACTGCATTGTGTCAAACAATCTAAACTAATAAAAAAAATGTGTTGAGTGAAAAAATGGTTTTGAGAAAAAGGAAGGAAAAATGGGGGAAATCTAAGGTATTTGCAAGCACTACACATTTAAACTTTTACATTTTAGCGCAAAAAATGCTACATTTTTATAATTTTGTCACGTGGAAGTCTGATTTCTTATCTGCTTCGTTTTAGTACTGGATGTACAGAACATGCCTCTCTTAATGTTCTATAGAGTTAAAGTCACTACTTTCTGTTCGGTAAAATCAGAAATGATTCATGAACTTATCTGCATAAAAAGCGAGTAACTATAGTCTAATTGCTCAGGAGGGATATTAGTGGGATGTCTAAAAATGTCCTAACGCTGCTCGCTTTGTTCTTTTGCCAACGTTTGACTGAATGTCATTTCATGCAGAAAGAGCTGTAGTAGCAGAGAAAAAGTGCATACAGCACATAGTGTGTTCCTTGGTATTATTTGCATTGAAATCAACTAAAGGTATAAGCTGACACATTGGTAAATGACCTTTCTGTTTATCAGAACAGAAAGGCTCTTCAGGACAACATCCAGCTCATGTTTTCCTGAAGAAAGCTACAGAAAGCTCTATGTTTAATATTGGCCTCAGTGTTATTACATATCCTCTTTTTGGGTCAGTATGTGAAGAACAACTTTCTCTTGTGTTAGTAGTTTAGTAATCATTCCTTCCCAAAGCTGAACTGCAGCAGACAGCTCCTCCTGTCCACCACATAAGGAGCTTAGAGAAACAGCAGCGAAGGCAGAAATGGAAAACGACGGGTCAGAGCATCTTTTTGTGCTAAAGAAAAAGACAGATTATTTCCACTTGGAAAGACATAATATTTCATCAGAAAAGGCAACTATGTGCAGATTGGTGTGTGTGAGACTCGCTTTAAGTAGTAAGTGCTAGATTCTGCCAAGAGGCGTTAAATAAACAGGCTTGTATTTCACTGTCAGTAGGAAAGAGTTTCAGGCTTTATCTTTAAGAAAAAATAACACTATGTGCAACAGGGAGAAATAATTTTACTTTCACATTTACAACAAAACTTAAAATTAGCATTTTGCAGGGGTTTTTTACTTTGAGTTGGGTTTCTACTGACTCTAAAAACAGTTCAAGTACTTAAATAACCATCCAGCCACCTTTTGGCGATAAATTAATGTTTCTTCGTTTCTTAAAAACACAAAGCCATTTCAAAAACCTCCAGAATGTATCGGCAAAAATAAGAAGTTACTGCCCTTCACCTAATGTCAGGGAACCCATTGCATTAGCTAGCAAAGCCAGTGAAGCTCAGCCAGTTACCCAGTAACCCAAGTGGAGCTCCAGCACGTTTGGTCAGATGGTGACACGTTTGGTCACCGAGGCTTGGCTGTATGTGCTGTACAATGGCAGCTGGAAAAGACAAGAGTTTTGTTGATGACTTACTATTCAGAACCCACTGGCTGCATTCATGTTGGTTGTGCAGGAGACTCTACATTTGCTTTTCAAAGATGTACAGTTGTATAATTGTGCATTTGTTTGCAGCCATTTTCACATGCAAGTGTAAACGTTGAGTTGGGGGGAGAGGGGAGCGCTGTAATTTCACAAAACAATTTCAAAAGTTAGATTTGGGTTCAAATCATCATGAACTGTTTAACTGAAACACAAAGATATCATCTTTGATTACAATGGAAAAAATAATCCACGTAATAAGCCAAGCTTTTATTCGCACAGATTTCAATCAATTTAGATTTGAGAAACATACATAATGAACTTGGACGGAAGTTTTGTCCTGATCTGCTGCCTGCAATCACATGAAAGAATGGGGTTGTTTCAGGTTACAGGCATATCTGGACGAGAAGAATGAATCCATTCCTGAGGGAAATGCATAGAGGAGTCATCCGACTGTCGCTGATGAACATCAAAGCAAATCGTCCTCTTTAATGATTCATGCGCGTTGTGGGTGCTGCAGAATGGCACCAGCGGGAACTCCAGTGTGTCCCAAATCTCAGAAGCAGACAGAACAGATTTGTAAAATTTTACAGGTTGCTAAAGCAGACAAACCCTTCATTCAAAGTGCTTAAATATTCAAAATTGAATGAGCAATGACGTAGTGCTGTTGCAGTTTGAGGCAATTCATACACGTGGAGATGAAGCGTGTAGTCGTCACACCAGCCAGCCTTGTTTAGTCCACTTTTATCAAAATCCAGTTGGTTTGTGAAGGCACAATCAGACCAAAAAAGAAAACTCTGGTCCACCTGCAAACCCAGGTCTTGGTTCAATTAAAGTGACCTCTGGTGCGGCTCGAATGCACGTGGATTCAAGTCAACTGGAGCAGGGAGGAGAGTATGGCACAGGGCATTCTGGGTAAATGCAACCAAAACAAACGCAAAAGTCTAGCACTATTGGGAGAAATAGCTTATGGTCTCATCATCTATCATCCATCAGTTGTGGCAGACTGAAGGAGAGGAGACATCAGCGCCTTACTCAGGCGTTGGAGTGACTAACCTCTGGTACAGGGGAGCAGCTATAGAGCTATGGATTCAACGTGTTCGAATGACACCCTACTTTTTATGAACTGTGCGATGCTGAGAGGGCTCTGGTGGAGCCAGCTGCGCATTGTCTGAAAAACAAAACAAAAACAAAATATCATCCTCCTCCTACTTCTTGTCATAGTCTTTATTTACATCAGTTGTAACATCCGGCTGTTGATCATCCAACTCCTGTGATGTGGACAAAGAGTTTCAGTGGCAGTTTTGGAAAATATATCCATGAAAAATCCTCTCATCCTAGCTCAAAAATCTTTCATCAAAAAATGTGAGTTTAATGGAAAATGGTCTGTTTCTAATCAGAATTTCAATTTTCGCAATTTTGTGGTTAATGAAACACAGCCAGCGTCTTCTTCAGAGGTTTTGGTGTTTGTTTCTTCCAGGGGTTCTTGGAGGAACACCACAGGGGAGAGGGAGGACATGTTTCTTCAATTAGTTTGGATCATTTGACACAGTGCCATGTGAAAGCAAACCACACCAGCTGAAAATGTAACAAGTGTTGCAGTTTTGGTCTGCAATCAAACTTGATGTGAAAACAACTTAAATGGTTCAGAACAGACCTGGGTTGTAAAAGCAGAAGGTAGAGAAGTGTCTGTGTGTTTAATGGAAATCTGGGGTCTCCAAGAGGGCAGACACTGCTTCCTCCATGTCTAGTCTACCTCTGAAGCCTTTCTCCATGATGAAACCAGATAAAAATATTTGATAAGAGTACAGTCCAGGCATTGCCACTGCTTTGTTACACAGAACTTCAGTTTGAATCAGGTCTTTTGTGAAGTGTCTTACACTTAAAAGGCCTGGGGATGTAAAAAAAGAAAACTGCTCAGTGTCAAGAGCTTAAAGTATCGTGGAAAAGTTTCAGAAGATGTGCTGTCTGAGCCGTTGGAGCCAGAATGCCTGACGCGTTAAAGTGCTTCCGAACTGTGGCTCCAAATGTTTGCATCCTTTCACCTCTGCAGCAACTGAAGTACAACAGCATGAAAGGATAGTTATACAAATATATTGTAAATGTACCAATTGGATTATAAAATGTTATCCTTTATACTGTAATCAGCATGTGTACAAAACAATAACCCTTTTTGACTTTTAGGAGGATTTTCTGTTAGGGCTTTTAGAATTAAAAAAAGATCTGAAAATTGCTAAGTAGAAGGAGAAAAGATACAAAATGATTTATATTGATAAAAATCTGAAATGTGAAGTGACTTTTTACCCCACATTTTCTAAAGTATCTCTTAATTAAATTCAGTGAAATCAATTTAATTCAGACCTCACAGATTAGTAATCAGAGTCTAAACTTTGAGAATAATCTCAGTACTATGAAGGCCAAGAATCACAGCAATTTGATCAAATATAAAGTTATGATCAAGTCTAAAAATGTTTGGTTAAAAAACAATAACCTCAGTGTTAAACATCTCACAGAGAATTAATCAATCCATCATTTCACAATTGAGTGTGTGCAACAGTTTGCTATGGAGGCAAGAAAAATGCCATATAGTTTCCTGCTTCTCATGGCGCCTCAATTACCTTTGACTCTAAATTGAGGTAGATGACATTTGTTGCACTGCATGTGATTCAGTCTGTCATAACTACAGGCTGCAGAGAACAAGTACAGAGAAGAAAATATACAGCAAACATAAAGAAACTGTAAAACATGCAGAATGATGATGCACTTCATTGGAGGATTTAATAATTATTTTTTTAGTTTGACATATTGTGTTTAAGCTTTTCATTTGAGCAGGAAGCTCATTTACTTTAACACAAATCAACTTGTTTGGATTGCTATACTGTTTTAATGACAGTAATAAATGATGACATATAATAGTTTGTTTATTTATACAGTTTTTATCTCCAAAGTGTGGTGCTGGAAACTGATCCGGTACAAAGTAGCTTATAATTGAAATAAAGAAAAAAACAAAATTCTACCAGTAAATGTACATTTGGTCCATTCAAATAAACCCCAGTCATTCCAGTACAAGTGATATTAATTGTAGAAATAAGTAGATATCCATTGACATTTAAATATAAAAATCTTAAAGAATAAATAAATACACTTCATGATCTAAAGACTTCTGCTATAAAGTCTTTGCATCGTAACCAAACCAGCTCAAATGATTTATAAAGGTGAAGAGGACCATATCAATCTTAAGAACTTTTGCAGACTTTAGGCTTCTTGTGTTTTATTAAAACTCATAACATTTAAAAGCCTCTTTAAGGGAGTTTTTGTGCACAACAGCAGGAGCGAGAAACACCCCCCATTACAAGTTGAGTCATTTCATAGTAAGAGCTCCAAACCTCTGGGGAACAACTGGAAGACCAGCTTATTAAATACATTTGTTTCCTTCATGCAGGCTGCGCTGCATGAAAAATATTTGCAAACCCTTATTAATATTTGTTGGCCCTTAAAGAAGCCCAATTTGCAGACTATTCTTTTTTATTGCTGCTGCATGACTTTAATTACATCCACAAGTTAAAACAAAATTAAGTCCTCATACTGCTTCCACAATAATCAATAAAAATTGGTTTTAGGGAAGATATTACCAATGAAAGCTGCTCTTTCATAATGCTCACAACCCAAGACTTAGTTTTTTTTAATTGATTCAGTCTTTCTTCTCTGCCCAGATAAATTTAATGACCAAGCTGTCAGATACTCCAAATGTTGTTGTTTTTTCAGTCTTTGACTCTGAATGTTTGTTAATTATTTTTGACTTGTTAAAGTCAGAAATGTTCAAGGAAAAAATTGGAAATTTCTGATATTAATCTCAACATTTCTCTGTTTTTTCAAGCAAATTTTCGACTTGTTAAACTAAGAAATGTCATTGTTTTTGTCTTGACATTTTCTCAAATTAATATCTAAATTCCTCAGTTTTTTTCCACCTAATCTTTTACTTTTCAAACTGGAATTTCTAGAAAATTTCTGAGATTAATCTAAAAATCTCTTAGTTGTTTTGATGGATTTTCCTTTATTTTATTGTTAGTTTCTTCAATAGCCCTAATACACTGTGGTATTAATCTCCTATAAACTTCTCCATGTTTTAATGTTACAAACACAAACTGTACTATATTAGGAATTTATGTGGTAAAGAAAAATAAAGTATTACAGATCAATGAAGCAAAAACAGTGATTTTAATATTTTTAAATTTCATTTAGAAAGTGTTCAGCTAACAATTGATTACCTTTGATTGAAAAATCACCATTTGTAACTAAGTTTTGTTTTTTAATCGTCAATACATTTTGCTCTTGTGTTTAACCCTTGGCAGCCATTCATAAACACCATTTGTTTAAAACAGCGTTAAAAAAAATGAAGTTTATCATTTAAAAGTCTCAGTTACATTGGGATAAATTATATGATTTGGGTTGCTGCATCAACAGACAATCGATAGATTATTAGCCCCTTTTATTAAAAGAGAAAGACTATTTAACCATTTTAGTTTATAAAACTGAAGGAAGGAGTAGCTCACATGTATTCTAAAAATGAATGAATCCTAAAATGAATCTCTGCTTCATGCTCCTGATCAAATAACACAAGCAGATGTTTAATCATTTTGTTCTAAATTGATAGTGGGGTAAATGTTCCCTGCATGATTTCTGAGTTTCTTTTAATCAAACTGATGGTGAACGATTCCTGCGTGGGCAAAAAGCCAAACTGAAAGGTGGAGGCTTTCGGCTTTCATAGCTGAGGGTAAACATGTCACAAATGGGTTGTGAGCTCAGTGGGAAAAACGGCGTGAGCCTCTGATTGCCTCCATTATTACTCCCTGGAATCAGAATGCCGCCCAGCACGAGGAAAACGGTCCCCACAGAGTTTCACCCACAATTAGAGGATCAGTTTGTGTTTCAAATGTGTCGAAAAGAAAAATTCCAGCTTGTTTTTCCACATTTTAACATCATCATGATGGTGGTGAAGCTCCACAGCTGTGATTTAAGGGTAAAAAGCTGTTATTTCTATATTTACCAGTTGTGTGTTGGGAGCCTTTGTAGTGTGGTTTGCATTTTGTAAAGGTCAGTTGTGACTCAAACAGTGTGGGTGATACTCTGGCATATGTCCATTTATTTTCTGTTATTAGCGTCAAATTCTGAATTACATTTTATATCTGGGGGAAAAATCTTAACTTGCACAACAGCAGCCAAATAAGTTAAGTGTCTTTTGCATCAGGTTTGTATTTCTTAGTGATTTAAATATGCAAATATTCACTCATATCACTTTTGATATAGGTACCAATATCTGAGGGTTAGTATCAATCTGATACAGAAAACCAGCATGAATAGATTTAAAATATTTCTTTTTCTTTAAGAAAACAGACATAAAATGTACTGAATTACAAATTCATTTGATAACTTTGTTCAAATACTGCATCCTTAGACACACCAATATGCAAAAACCGCACAACTTGAATTTTAATAAATTGTAAAGAAACTGAAACAATATCCGTCCATCTCTACCCACAGCATGACCGACTCGGCCACCGCTGGGTTTCGGGATGTGGATTGTGCTTTAGGGGTGAACATTTTTCTGGGTCATTTTGGATTTTATGACTAAAATCTTCCTATTTAGAAACAAAATATCAGATCAGCCCCTCATATTCATGACAGCTTGAAAAATTGATTTCCATAAACTACAACAACAAACTGAATTTAAATCTTAAACACAAAGCCAAACATCGCACCTGCTCAGCTAACCTTCAGGCGAAATAAAACAGCAGAAAATAACAACTGGTAATTATCTCCTTTTACAACAAAGAGCAACAAACGTGGAGAAAACAAATGAGTTTCATAGGTGCCCTGAAAAGCATGTTGCTCTGCAGGCTGCAGCTGTAAAAACAAAGAAAAGCTGCAGCATTAAAAAGGCCTTTGGTGATCTGTGACCTTCATTGGACCTGCAGGAATCATTCATCAATCATTCAGTCTTGAGCACGAGGAAGTTAGCTAATTGGAGCAACAGAAGCTCTTATTGCACAGAAAACACTGAAGGGAATCTATGTTAGTCCTGCTGCAGAATGCCAACATTCTTTTAAAAGGATGTGGCAGAGTAATTTTAAAAAAGAACAGAGAACTGGGAGAGTTGGCAAACAAATCTACAACCAAGATGTAAGTATTATTTTCTTAAAACCCGGCTTTTTTCTATGTTTTTTGGTCCATAATAGCTCACATGGTTTGGAGCAGAGTTATAATAGTTTGGGGGTTTTAGTTTTATTTTGTTGTGACTGTTTGTCAAATTAAGTTGGTAAGAAAATCCAAAGATTTTGGTCACATTTGCTTTATGTGTGAACATAACCTAAGAGACAGAAATTTGCCAAATATTAAGCATAGATGTTTTACATTAGAACAAAGCTTTATGTCCATAAATTTTGCTTGTATTTATGCCAGCAAAGTTTTCAATTGGCCAATGCTATGTTTTTATTTGTATCTATTTGCAATTCTTGAAATATATATTTACTTAAATCTTACAATGAAAGTTGGTGAGGTTTTAATTCCAAAAATAATTGGAATTGCACAAGTTTTGCCCATTTTTATGTTTGTGTACTTATTTAATTTTTTTCCAGCTGTGGACAATGTTGGTTATTGAGTTATGTTATTCCAGGTCCACATTAAGTTGTAGCAATATTGTTTTTTCCTGTGGAGAGAAAATCCAATTTGGCCTCCATCCCTGAGTCATAAACATGGGACCTGCATTGAGAACTTGATTATGACAGCATATTAGCGCTATACGGGCTCTGCCCAAACCTCATTATATTCAATTAGGGTTGTGTGTTAGAATTGATCAACAAGCAAACGTGTGGTAGAGCATCAATGCATGAAGCAGTGACTCATTCTGATCATTAGGCTCTAATATTTCTCCAGAATAAAGCTTCTGAATTTTAACACACTTCCTTTATAAAGAAAAGTTTAAGGTCTAATCATGTTGACATATATTTTTTTAAAAGTCATAAATAATGCATCCTAAGGTTAATTATTCAGCTTCAGACTTGCATAAGGTTGAATGTAGTTTTATTTGAGCAGTTCCTATAGCAGAAAATTAAAAATGTGAGTTCAGCAGCTCAGACATATTGGATTTCATGATTAAAATCTTTATAGTGAAAAATCTTAACCTATATTCTCTAAGTAGTACATTGACATTAACAACCTTTTTTACCATTGTTTCACAGAGAAGTAGCTCAGACAATGAGCTCAGCAAATGTGCAGTTCCACCAGGTGTTTGCTAATTGTTGCTGGCTAGTCTGAAGGAGTTGGATGGGGGAATTGCGTGGGAGGGATTCTCTGTGAGGCGGAAGCTTGTGAACAGCAGGAGAACTTAATCTCGAAGGTGGGGCTAGATCCACTCAGGTGTGTTTGCACAGCTGAATGGTTGCCATGGAGATTAAAGGATTTCTCTAACATGCATAAAAGAATCAAGGTAACACTCCAGGTATGTGGGAATTACATTATAACATGATGTGAAGCTAAAAAAGCCATTTTTGTACAATACTGACCCTTTAATGTCCAGAGCGCCCAGCAGATGTGAGCGTGTTGGTGTTTCTGTATAGAGATTTATCTTCCATGAGAGTTCAGGCTGCAGGAAGGACCGGCTGCCTTTATTGCTGCTTTCCTTGCAGGGAGTCTCTCCGGGTCAGATATATTATTTTCCAGCTCAGCGTGAACGGAGATGCATCACTGCTGAAGCTTGAATGAGGGAAAAGATTGCACTCTTTCAGCTCCCTACATGCTTTTTCTCCAGTTTTTGTGAATCTAGCTTTTTTTTAACCCTGCTGTCAAAGACGATCATTTTTGTTCAAATGTTGATCGATTGGCCTGTTTTGTTTCTCTTCTGCCCACTTTTTTCTAATTTGCCAAATCTCTATCAGGATACTTATGAGGAAAATGTGTGCATCTCTGATTTCAGAGATGCAGGTGCGCCGATAACAGCGTCTGGGTTTTTATTTTTGAGAAGAATATATCAGGCTGTGATATTCTTTGGCTTTGACTTCACACATTTGGCATTCTGGGCTCGCGGAGCAACATAATGACTCCTCGTCTTCCAAGAGCATCCTCTCCTATTTCTGCCCTTCCGTCAGGCTCTACGCCATGGATCCAAAATTGTCTAAATGAAAGACAATTAAAATGTGTCACACACAATTATGTTTAGCATACTTGCCTCTAATTGCATTCTGCAAAGCCACAAAATGCTGGAAGATGCTTCCTTTCATTTGCTTGACCACACAGAAGGAAATATCACAGTTCTCTGATTCCATTAGAGAAGATCTGTTGAGTTGTTTTGGCACATTAAATGTAATATATTTAGGATGTTGTAGTAACTTTAAAAGCATATTTATTTTTAAATGTACTTTTATAAAAAAAAAAAAAGAAAAAAAAAAGGTTTTGTCCACAAAAAAAAACATTTTTAGCAGAAAAAGTTGTTTTTTTTCATAGTCTTTATCGGTACCACAAAAAATATAATTAAATTGTAAGTCATAAGAGTAGGAAGGAAAATGATACATGGTTTAATTTTTTTTTTTTTTTTTTTAAATATTAAGTACATCTGAAAAGTGTGTATTCACCCCTCTTTACTCTGATACGCCTAGATAAAGTCCAGTGCAAAAATCTGAATAACCTTCAGAAGTCTAACTACTAATCAGCATCAACCTTTGTCTAACTTTCTTAAGTTACAAGTAATTCTGAATACTGAGTTTAGAAATAAGTACTAAATCATAATCCTAATTATGGAAGCAAGAATGAGTACACAAATGGATGAAATATAAATTAGTGGTTGAAGTTTGTAGCTCACAGTAAAAATTAAATTAAATTTGACCCACTGGACAGGAGAAAACTATAAATTAACTCCAGCTTTTAGCTTTTGACCATGAAGAGGAGCCCAGATGAACAGTTTATTTCAGCTCTGCATTTCTCCTAGCCAAAAACAGATCAGAGGGCACAGTAGAAAACTTTGTCCAATGTGACATTTTCAGGTGGATGTTCGTATCGGTAATAAATGCATGCTGCTTTGATCCAGTCTGAATGTTCCTGATTCTGACAACGTGGACGTCTGTGCTGGGGTGTGAAACGCTGATTTGTTCTGTCGTAATGAAGCTTCTCCAGCTCTTACTTAGCAGCAGCCCAGTGTTCGTTTTCAGTTCTGCCTCTTTTAAAGCATCTAATGGGCTTCAGAACCCCGACTGCAAAGAAACACAATTTATATGAGATCAAGCCACAAAAATTGTATATTCTAAATGTTTTTTCCTTAATTTAAAGGCCCAGTATTTTACAGCTGCATAGTCCAATTTTATATCACAAACAGGTAATGATGTTACCTTCAGTTGTTAGATAAATGCTTTTTATGACAAATAAAAGGGGATCTATTGTACTTATAACTCACCTTTTGCATGTTGTTATATTTTATTGTTCTACGCAGCGGTTCCATTGTTTAAGGGATAAACATCAAATACATTTTTTTTTGCAGATAAACTTCATAAATTGGTCTTTAATGGAGGCCTAGTATGGAAAACTAAAATTTTGCATGGGTTTGTACTTCCATTTGGATCTCAAGTGCTTCTAAAAGCAGCCCAAGCGTTTAAAGAAAATCACCCGGCCAGTTTTGCCAATAAGTCAAAGTTTTTTGGTGTTTCAAAAATGAGTTGTTCAAAAACCTCCCGATTGTTAAGTCACAATCGACGGGCACCGTGCCGTTACCTACCAAGCCAAACGGAGCTCCGGCAGATTTGGTCAGCTGCATTCTTCTTGGTTGTGCAGGAGGCTCTACTACTGCTTTTCAAAGATGTACGGTTGTATAATTGCACATCTGTTTGCAGCCATTTTCACATGTGAGTGTAAACATTGAGTTGGGGGCAAAGCAAGCAGCAGCTTATACGGATTGTGATTATCTAAGAATGATTTTGTGCAAAAGAAATACAATGAAAATGTTTTGTATTCCCCATAGAGCTATCCTAACCTTACTTGTTCAAGGAACAATAATAGGGCACATTTAAGAAAACATTACAGTAATCTGCCTTTATATAAGCCCAGTACTATTGGAAACTTCCCTTTGACACTATTGCACATTTTCTTAGAAGAAAACTAGTTACTACAGTGACTTTGAACCCTGTTTGCTCTCACTGTCTTTCTCGCACCTTGTTATTCCTGAGAAAATCTACTGCTCACATGCAGACCTGGGGAACTGGACTGGAGTGTAAGCTCGCCAACGCAGCAGCTCCAAATAGCCCACACCGGATTCCCGAAGGCTCCCCTGCCATCTGCAGCTCAACACCCACCAGCCGCCAACACACGTGCTTCACAGAAATGGGGGTGAGGGTTAATTAATGAAGCCCTCACTTGGAAACATCAAGCATATGCAATAATCATCTCATGTATATTTGATATTCAGATGCTTTACTAATCCCTGATGCAACTCCAGGGGGACAAAAGTTACCACAAAAACAAACTTCAAACCCTGACAACTGCTTCTTCTGCAGTGAGTAAAGCTGGAAAAAGTGATCACACAGATGCCCAGATGTTTTCTGCAGTACTGCTGTGTGAGTCCAGTTGGCTGCGATTTGAGCCCCGTTTTCCTCCTTTTTTGTCAGCACATCCTCCATCTTTCAGATCTTTTGGATGACCCAAACTAGAGACAGATGGATGTTGAGAAAAAACCTTCACTTCCTCCTCACAGTCAGCACAACCCCCCAAATACACTTGCTAATGGCCCAAACTTTAATTTCAATCTGGATAGACTCACACAGAGAAAGAGAAGCAGTTAGAAGATTTAATGATACAGAAACTTTGGCGCTCGAACCCGGTGGAAGACTTGTGAGCTGAGGATCACCAGGCAGGTGATCGGTCCAGGTTTAGCTCAGGGTAGTCTTCCCCCGGTCCGAATACTGGTGATGGAACGGAGCCTTGAACGAAGGAGCAGAGAGGGAGCTAGGAAGATGTCCCTGGGATGATGGTGGAGATGGGGAGGAGGTGGGTCGAAGCACGGCTGACGAGCGAGAAGATCCGGGGAAGCTTGTCCTTTGAAGGGATCCGTGAACGACGATTGGCTGAAGCCGTGCGGCGCACCTGTCCTGATTGGCTGTGGCGGGAGCGTGGTGAGTGTCTGATGTGTGACGGCTGTGTTTTGTCTCCCAGCTTGAATTTTCGCCTAGGCTTCATTAGTGAGCAGCATAAAGATCGTCAGATTATATTGGAGTTGAAGTTCAACATTTATTAGGTGAACATTTAGGATGGAAACTGTTATGATTTCCTGTAATTTTTAAAACATTTACCAGTAATATGAAGAAGAATTGGCTTGAGAAACACCTACTTAGAGATATGTTGTATGATTTAGGTTGTACGCTGCAAAAACACAAATTTTAAGTGTTTTTGGTCTAGTTTCTAGTGCAAATGTTTCAGTACATTTGATATTTTAGTACTTTTAGATATAGAAGCTTGTTTTAAGTCAGTAATTCTGTAATATTGATGAAAAATCCCTAGTTCCACTGGTAGATTATCTTATAACGTGCTAAATTTAAATAAAAATTAAATAATCTGCCAGTGGAACTAGCATTTCTTCATCAATATTAACAAATTATTTACTTAAAACAAGCTTTTATATTATGCTGAAACATTGCTCGTAAGTTAAGTTATAACTCCAAGACTCGACTTGTGACATAAACTGGTCTTGGTGTCTGAAATTTTACCAAATTCAACGAGTGAATTCAAATGTCCCATCAAGTAAACACGGCCACAGACTGACTTTATTTCCAAAAGCAATGAAATAAAATTTATTTATGGTCAGCAAGTAGAAAATCACAGAGAAATCAGCTCGCAAGAACATTTGGTTTGGAAGCTTTTACTGAGTTAAAAAAAGACTTGAAATGAGCATTTAAAAGAAAATTAGAGGATCTGGGAAGCCATCGTAAAATTTTCTGACTTTAGTAGACATTGTGAATTTTAAGGCAGCGCTTACAAAACATAAAAATGTGGTTAATTTATAAAAAACAAATGAACTAAATTAGGCGTAATTTGCCATAAATCTGACCACTACAGTGAGAGAGAGAAAGTGAAGTTGGTTGGTCTGTTTTACCATTTTCAGCTTTTAACATTTGTGAAGTTAGGAAATGGGCCATAAAATGTTTATCCAAGCATCTCTAATCACAGACAGTTCTGACAGGAAATATAGGCTCTGAAGGGAATGATAATTTATATAACTTCATGGTCTATTTTAAGGACTGATCAAAGATTTAAAACAAGATGCAAATGGATATGCATAAATCCATAGGGTGACTTGTGACAGTATACCTTATCACTAAAGGAAAAAAATGAAACCTGGAGCTATATTATGGCACATACAGCATGTCTGACAATGAACAAAGAAAATGAGACTCAGAGGGTTGAGGCAGGTGGGAGGATGAGTTCATTTTCATCTCAGTTAACTTGGAGAAAGTCGGCCCTGATTAGATGTGTTCTCCATTATTATAGTGTAGGTTATGGATCAGCAGTCAAATCACTGTTACACAAATTACATATTATGCAGATACAAGCTTTGAGAGAATGCAATCGAGATTTAGGGATTTACCTGAATCAGTCTGCTTGGTAGAAATGGAAGAACTTCGAGCAGACAGTCATTTTAGGATTAGAGAAATGTGGAAGAAAGTGGGGGGAGTGGATGAAGATAAAGATCATCAATGCTTTATGCAGTTCTATTCTCAATCTGCAACATTCCTTTTCAATAGTTCCCAGCAGAAGTCAAAAGAAATGAGAAAGATATTTCAGCTAAGTGTCAGACTTACAAGAAGATAAAGCAGAAAAACAAGTCAACATAAAGCAAAGGTTGAAGTATTATGGATGGACGGACGGACGGACGGCGGTATTCAACTCTGGCAACATGACCGGGATGAAAATCAAAAGTGAAACCTTTCCTGTTATATTTGTCCGAATGTGTAAATTAGACCAGCAGCTGGGCACAAGAAAAGAAAAAATACTTTCTAGGTTGAGGCGGAGATAGTGTGCTTAAAACAAAACAGTAAGATATAAAATAGTGTTTCATTAGTTTCCAGAGAGAGGGTGAGAATTAGGATGTGGGAGCCAAGAATAAAGGAATTCATTTTAAATGGGTTATTAGGTGTGGTTAACAGAGAGATCTGGTGTGGGAACTTTTATAGTATATAACGTAGTCATACGTTGAAAATGGAAGAAGTGTATTTGTGTTGCTTTATTTATTAGATTATAATCTGTTTTCTATGGCAGTAGAGAATAATTAACCTGAATGCCAATCACCATAAAACAAAAATAAGTAAAAACTGAAACTTTAACTAAAATCAAACTGTTTTTAAAGATAAGCATGTTTCATTTAAGTTCCTGTTGTTATAATTTCAGAGGGGTTTAAGAGAAATCTAGTACTTTGTAATGAATCTCTTCTTGTTGACCTTCACATATATCAGACACATCATTAATTACCGCGCCCACCTCTGTGTTATTCTTCATAGCTAAAGGGCACAGCTGTGTCTCACAAGCCTGTATTTTTCTTGTCGCATTATCATCCCAGTGTTTTGATGGTAACACAACCATTCTGCTTCACCGGCTGTGATTGTGAAAACCTGTGTGATTGCTACGTTCACGACCTTCAAGATCAACGCACGCAGTGGAAAGACCAAATTATAATTCCACAACCAGCCTTTCAACCTGTTGTGCTCATCATCAGTAATTGCTGCCTTGCTGTAAATGTAGGTTGTAGAAGTGTGTTAATTGTTCTCTGTAACTTTTCATGACCCCATGTGAAGCACAAAGACTCCATCTGCCAGCTTATCTCAAATGTCATGAAAGACTTTTGAAAGCTCTGCAGACCAGCCCAGGATGCACCTCGCCTTTCGCCCAAAGACTGTTTGAAGCGTCAAAAACTGTGAAGAAAGCAAGGGATGGAAATTAAAACATTATGAAAAGGAAATTTTTCCCATATGTTAAACAATCTGTCGGTAGAGCTAGTACTTTTTTTAATCAACCTTAAGCATTTATTGTCTTAAAACAAACTTTATTCTTGCTGAAAAGTTACTTGCTAGCTAGTTTTGTATCTAAGATATTTCAGGATTCAGGGTCAACAAACTGACGTGGAAGTATGAAAACAGCGAGGGCTTTCCAGGAAGAGACATAAATCACTATAGGTGTGTGACAGTGACCATAACAATCAAAGAATGAACAACAGCCAAGCAAAAATATGGTTCCCATTTCTATTCCATTGAATCGCCTTCAACACGGTGGAGACAAAGAGTTTGTAAAATAAACCCAAAAGGTACTTTTACAAACCAGACAAAATAAGGACAGTTAAAGTGAAGTTACATGAATGCTGCAAAGACACAGACAGAAAGCTTCTATACCAATCATATTAAAACAACAAGCTAATAAATAGCCTTAATTTAATAAATAAAAGGTGCTTAAAAGCGTTTCTAAAGAAAAGCACCAAATAAATGGGTGAAGCAAAATGGCTGCAGTCATATTAATGAGAATTATGAGAACAGGTGCCGACAAGAGGATATACCAGATGGCAGAAAAAACCTCTGAACTCAAGCAGTTAAATTCAATTTAAGACTTCCAGTTTTCTAGAAATGGTTTTACCCAAAAATAATGATTTTGTTTTTCTGATTGACGATGAAATAAAACATGCTAAGACCAACAAATTCTCTGATAAACCTGCCCTCTGTGAATAACCAGCAGCTAAATCCTCTGTGCTGCATGGTTTCTCCAGCAGCATCTAATGGTTTTTTATATAAATTCTTTATTGCAGGGAAACACTTGGTGCAGTTCAGAGAGAAAACATTAAGAGGATTTAGGGATTATATACAGCACATTCACCAAGGCTGGTCCTTTAAATTGGGAAAATAGATCACATTTCGTCAAGACTGCCTGGGAAGCCCATGCAACACATGCAAGTTTCCGTCTCTAAACAAGCAGCTTTAATTTACTGTTTGTTCCCCAAGGAGAACTGTGGGCTGGCTAATAAGACATTTCAAGCTCATTCCAATTTTCTGAAACCCTGCTGCTCCTCTACGTGTTTATGGTTTAAAAAAAACAAAAAAAACAATTGTGCTTTAAAAGAAGAGAGCTTAAGTTTCACACTATCTTGCCCAGAACATCATCACACATCCTGCTTTTGTTTTCATAGGTGCTGGAAAAAAAGCAATTTTCATTTTCACTTCCTGCTTCACTACTGGTGTGTTGAGGAATGAAGTAACTGGATCACAGTTCAGATTCTAAACTTAAGGGGCATCCACAGCAGTCCGGTTTGGTCTGCTTTATTTGAACTCTAATTTGTTCGTCTAGAAAGTCTGGTTTGTTTGGGGAGGTGTGAGTGTAATCAAACTCTGATACGAACCAAAGAGGAAACTTTGTTCTGCCTAAAAACCTAGATCTTAATTGGGTTGAAACATTCTAGCTCAGTCTTCCTGAGCTAGAATGACAAACTGTCATGTTGCTCATTAACCTGCTGGAGATGAACACCAGTCCCTGAATAAGTGGGTAAAGACAACGGATGGACGGCTCAGTGTTAGGTATTGTTCAAACCCTTTTTGTGGGTTTTCTCTGCTCCTTCCTCGAGATACATCCTGGTCTTGATTCTGGTCTTCAGTCACACAAAGTCTTATGTCTGTTCCAATTTTCCAAACATTCCTGAATGCCTCGATTAAATGCTGAATCATATTCTTGTTGTTGGGTTTAAATTTAGAATAACAGAGAGAGTGTTAAAATGTGAAAGAGCAATTATCACAGTATTTCACAGGTGTTTTAGTATGAAACACAAATAAATCCCACTCAACCTTTTCATTATTATGGAAACACACATGTAATTTGCGGATGTATCTTCGGCAGTCTATAGAGCCATGGCTACTGAGACAGGAAGGAAACAGGGAGAGTAATCTCACAATCTATGAGAATATAAAATGTTAATGGATTAAGGTATTTTAAATTACTGGATGGAGCCAAAAGTAACATTTTGACAGCTACAGCTACACTTTTCCTTGATTACAAGAAGTTAAATATGGCCGTTTGGATTTATTTTAAAATTGTAAACATGTTGCACATGAATTTCTTATTATGATAAAACAGTTTCAAAACAAATTGGGCAAGATACAAACAGCATCTTTCTTAGACAGCTGGCTACTGGAGCAGATAGCCTGACCAACTAACCAGTTAATATCAGATTTTTATATTTGTGCTAATCTTAAAGGGTAGAGTGACAGAGGTATATTCTGTAGAATGAATGTTTGAAAGTTATCACTAAAACTCACAGCTGCTTATTTAATACTTTTATGTCAATATATCCCATCAAACACATAAAGTATAATATCATTTAACAATAATAAATACATTTTAGTTGGTTTCGCTTGAGGTAACTAATGGTAGTACTACCAAGATTTATTGTTTTTTTTCCTGGCACCAAACACACAAACGGTTTTTGAAACCCTGATAATGTGGTTTTAGGTTTCAAACCACAGACTAAATTCAACAGTAAGCAGAAATATATTTAATTAATCATTAATTCACATTGCTGAAAGCAGATATTGACAGAAAAACTAAAAGGAATTGCTACCAGTTAAGATTAAAGCACTTTTTCTCTGGAAAGAAAACACTAATTGAGGCTGATATTTAAAATCAGCTTTTCCTTTGGGAAGTTCATCATTTTTCACTCCTTTTTTCTACCATCGAATGCTATCTTCACAGCCATAAGTCATGAAGTACTTATTTTATCTTTACTAACACAAGACACATGATGAGGTTGTGATTCTGATACGTAGAACCGTTTATCATTCTGCTCACTTTGCTCTGGCCAAGTATTACTCACTGAAGCAAAACTATGTGTATCTCAACAATCTTAACAAGCTTATTTTAAAACAGAAAAACGCTTTTTAATTCAATTTGTATCAGTGTGGTCCCACTTTTTATCATGCAACCGCTTCTATAAATACAGCTGTCCTGTGAGGAAAGGGCTCACAGAATAGCAATTGTAGGACTGAATTCAATTAGTTTTCAGATTCCAGACAGAATAAATGAAACCCACAATAAAACTACACTCTTTCATTGAAAACTCCCAGGTATTTAAAATTTGCATCACCCTTCCCATGTGTCCCATCATCCCATCACTTCATTAAAATGTCATTAGCATGGCAGCAGCTGAGTCACTTTGCGGCCACAGTCTTTTCTATGTTTCTATTCAAAATGTCTCACCTCAATGCAGAAATTCTGATCCAATTAAGAAGTTCTCAACCGTAAAGGCAACCCTGTGGGACAAAAAAAAACATGTCTGATTCACTCCAATGAAGCATTTCTTTTGGTTTTTGACAGGAAACCACCAGAGGTTCAGACATGCAAACAGCAGTGGAGGTGTTGTGCCGGTTTGGCATTAATAATTTCTCCTTAGGAGGTTGTTGCTTTCTATCCAGACAACTTTCTGCTCTATTCTTTTAACAAATGCATCTATTTTCTCTGATGGATTGTTTACACAGAAATATTAGTACAAAAAGCTGTAAAAATATATTAATTGCATTAGCATATTATTACACTCAAAAATGTAATAATATACTAAAACTTGATTTGACTTGAAGGAATCAATCATAAACACTAGTTCTGCTAACACACCAACTCAGAGTTAGCAACATTGTGAGCTATGCTATAGCCTAGCTTAGCACTCACCATGGTGCTAGGCTAGGTAACACAATGGTTTGCTAATACAATTTGCCAGTTATGAACTCCACTGCTAGCTTATTGATGTATCTCTTTTCGACTATAACCTAATTTACACTATTTATTATAATAAATTAAATTCCACAGACAGTTAGCAACAACTTGTAAGGCAAAATTCTGTTGAAAAAGCGACATAAGCAACGTCTGGTGTGGGATATTTATTGGACAAGCAGAACTGTTTGCTTAGTTTCTTTTTCCATTTTCGGCTCACAGTGTGTTGAGTGTGTTAAAACTGGGCCGGTGAAGTGTGTCCCTGCTTTGTTTCATACCACAGAGGTGAGCTGACCTTCTGCAAGCTAATTAGGGTTTGCAGGAATAGAGATAATGAGGGAGAACATTTGTGTGTTTGTATGTGTGTGAGGAGAAAAAATACACATCTATTTTCTTTATAAAGAAAGTAGATGCATAGAAAGGTTTGCAAAACTCTAAATAACAACTGATAAAGGTCAGGAAAGCGTCCATAGCAACACTGATTGTTTCACACCATGGTTTGATTTCCTCACATATCGCTGGTAATTCCTGGACCTTTGGGACTTAATTAGTCATCAGTCAGGATAAAAAAGGGCAGAAGGTGACCAGACCAGGATGTTTTAACTCCCAAGCAGCTTCTACACAATGAGATAGCATCGTCATGGTCAGTGCTTATTATACCCAACGATGTGCTACAAAGACCAGCCTGTCATTTATTCATGACACAAAGTCATCATTCTGTCTGAAGACAGAGAGGTATCAGAGGACTTGTACTTAACAGTTGTAAGTGGTTGACCTTTAGAGATTAGCAGGCTGACATCCACAAACCATAAAACATCCATAAATCCATAAAATATCCACAAACTCATCAAAAACTGACATGACTTTGTTTAATCTTCCACAAACAGTGGAAGAAGTGTGCAGCTGTCATCCAGGTCCTCTTGTTTTATTTTTTCACTACAATATGGCACTAAAATTATTTTTCTTAACAGATGGCAGCTTTGAAGAGATTGTGTAACAGGAGCAAAGAAATAAATGTCAGGATTTATTAAATGTTAGGGTATACAGTTCATAAAAATGACATTAATAGGTTATAGTTAAGAAATACTCCTAAATCATGTTGGCTTGGAGAAATTACTGGTCACTCATTTCACCAGATTTCTTGTTGTATTTAGTTTTTGTCAACATTTTTCTCCTATGTGAAGGCGATATGAACTTTTTGTAGAGGCCCAGTAAAAGTCCCAACTTGACTTGTTTGAGAGTCTCTGGAGGGAGCTAAAGATTAGGGTGATGGTAAAGAGGCGACTGCATGAGAGACTTTGAGCTTATCAAAGTAAATTGTAAAAACACAAACTCTTACCAAGCATGCCAATTCTTACTATGCTTTTCAGAAGAGTCGCCCTGATTCGATAAAGATTTAAGAAAGCATGAATAAAAATTTAGTCGATTTTTACAAGTCAAAACCACAATTCTGTGGTTTTAACTTTTACATTCTGTAAAAAACATCCTGTTTTTTACAGAATGTTTTATTAATTTCAGGGTAATACATACAGATCACTTGTTCATAAATGATTAAACTCTATAAAATTTTGATGGTGAAATATATTTTTAATTGTAATCTCGTCAGGCTTCCAGCTTTCCTTTCCAGAGAACTTCCACAGGATATTCCAGTCATCTTAAATCATGCACAAATTCATTTACTTCTGCTTCCAGGGTCAATAACATCTATTGGATATGTAAACAGAAATACAAACTACATATATATTTCTGTCACCCTGTGCTGCCTGAGGTGCCAAATCTTTGCTTGTTTGGTGATCCACTTCTTGTTATAAACCCTCTAGCAAATTCATCCTTCTAGAGGAGCTTTGGATTAATGCCTCTTGGTAGTACATTTAATGTGGTCCTCTGAAAGTTAAGCAGGTGTGAGATGTTTTTATTGACTTTGTGATCACCAGACAGAGAATAAAGGTGTCAGAACGGATGTTTTTCTGTTACGCATCCCACAGTCAGATGGGAATATCTTCTTTTTGTTATAAGATTAAACTGTGCTGCGTTGATTACTCAGATTCCCGAGCCGCAGCATGCAGGTGAGAAATAAGCCTCTGCATATATTTGCATATTTAAGCTTGAATATTTAAATGTAGAACATTCTAATCAGTGAGTATTTATGTCCTTGATGCTAAATCATAATGTTGCTGATTCCGCCTGCTTTGAGGAAGTGACTGGTAAAAAGAGTGTTCAGGGAAAACATCAAGAGGCTTAACATATACGTTCACAAGCACGGCGCATCAGATACAATGTTGTTCAATTAAAGCTGTAACCCTAAAAACAATATGCTTCTAGTTCTTCAAATCATCACTTGCATGCATCACTGGTGAATAAGAGACTTTTACTTTCTTTGCAGGGACGTTTTCCACCAAATCTGTTAGAATCAACAGGACAAAAATGAAGCATGTATATTTTTATTAGGCAATGACGTGAGGTAAACAGTTCACAAACCTCTGGAAAAATGTTTATGTAATATTATGTAATTAAGGTCATAATAATTCATCTAGTAACTTCAGATTTTAGTTAGTGTGACATACATTCAGTTTAAATCAAAACAAACTAATATCTTTGGTAAAGAAATACTACACATGGTGTGTAAAGCATTTCAATCTGTAGAGACTCAGACAGACAAAGGGTAACCATTAGAAAAGTTTAATGACAATATGATTTAAATCTTTGGCGCCTGGGCCCCGGCTAAGGACATTGATCATCGCAAACTTTGCGATGGGCTTGGATGAGCATTCCATATGCTGAGAGGAACGTCATCCCCCCCGGGACCCGGCACTGGTGGTGGAGGCGATGAAGGATGTGGCCTGATGCTGAGCGAGTGGAGGTGAAGGGGTGGAGGTGGGTTGAGCTCTGCTGGAAAGCGGAAGACGCCATGGATGGCGGTCCTTATCAGCTGGGGCTTGGACGGTGATTGGACGTGACGAGTCTTGGACCGGCGTTGAGCAATCAACGGTGATGAGCTGGAGGTTCCGGCTGGATGATGCAGGTGGGGCTAAAAGAGTCTTCCAGCTTGAATTTGCGCCTAGGCTTCATTAGAAAAATGTCTAATTTTCAGACACCTTTTGCTGCAATTTCATTGGTATACACAAAACACAAATTAAATTCAGAACCTAGAAAGATACCTACCAAGTATTTTTTTTTTTATCTTGTTTGTAGTGCAAATATCTTGGAACACTTGAAATAAGACAAAACTAACTTCCAAGAAACTTTTCAGCAAGATACAGAAGCTTGTTCTAAGTCAAAAACTGATGAAAAAGTACTTGTTCTATTGGCAGATTATTTCACTTACAACATGGAAAAAATCTTAAACAATATCCCAATAGAACAACTACTTTTTCATCAATATTACAAAATTATTGACTTAAAACAAGCTCATATTTGCCAAAAAGTCACTTGTAGGTTAGTTTTGTCTTATTTCAAGTGTACTGAGATATTTGCACTAGAAAGTAAGATTGTGTTTTTGCAGTGTAATTAGTTACTACCCGACACTGCAGGCTCTTACTAAATCAAGCCAAAGCAGAGAGAGAAACCATGCCAACATGAAGGCTCAGAATCATCCTCCTCCCTCTTAGCAGTGCAAGGTTAGCCTGCAGCTCTCATCTCTTTTGAAAAAGGAAAAAATAGAGCAGAAGAAGCAGAAACCTGCCCGATTCTTTTTAAAGCTGAAGAAAACATGGGAGAGGCTTGTAAATATTCTTTTTGATCCGGCCATCCTGGCGCAGGTTGACGGAGATCCAAGAAGGCATTAGACGACAAAGGGATCTGAGTGAGGACAAGCCACATGCACGCTGCGCTGAGAGGAGGCCAGCTGATCGCACCATCTGGCCTTCCTCAACAGGCGTGCGCTCCTTGAAAAGACACTCGACTGATCTGCAAGAGAGAGACTTTGCCGCATGGCATCAGCTGCTGCTCGGATGTAAATACATGGTGCAGAGAATAATTCAAGGTTGAATTCAAGCTGCGACAGAGCACTTGTGTTTTTATACATTGTGGTAATGTAATTTCTCAAGAGGAAAAGACAAAAAGTTAAATCGTTGGTGGCGAATCAGGGCCATTGTACATAGAAAAAGAGAAGGAGTAGTGAATTTACACCAAAAAAATATACACAACTTAAGATTATGGTCAGAAATTTTCTAGAAAATAAAAAGAAGATGGAAATGTCTGAGTTTGGGAAGTTCAAAATTTGCTGTAAAAGCTCATAAATTTTTAAGACAAAAACAAAGGTTGAAAATTTTCCACCTTTTTACTACAAAACTTCTGACATTAGCCTCAAAATGTCAGATTTTTCGAGCAAATTTTCAACTTCTCATACTCAAACATTTTCAACCTCTGTCTAGAAAATTACTGTCAAGATTAATCTAAAAATATATGTTTTTTTTGGAGAAAATGTAATTTTTTATTTTTGTCTACAATGACCTTGATGGGCTGTCATAACAAAAAAAACATATCTTTATTCGTCAAGTTTTTCTAGAAAATAAAAAGTTTTTATTTGACAACATTGTATTAAATTATTTCCACTTTACAATTATCGACTGCTTTGTTTTGGTCTTAAGATCCCAATAGCAAGACATTACTCCTGGTTACTCTTTTCTAATTTAATGTAAATATCCTACAGACAAACACCAGACAAATATCCAATAAATTATAATTTAAGTTTTCAATTGAAATAGTTTAAGTTTCAATTCTCCATCTTCAATTGGAGATGGAGTTTAGCTCCAGCTAAAGGTAAATTTAAGAAATTTAGTTAAACAAAATATAAAACGTACAAAGCAGAGTGACAAAGGATGAGTGAAAAAGAAAGAGGATCTAAACTACTGAGGGAGAGATGGAAAGAAGTGACAAAGAGACCCGAAGAGCTAACTAGAGGTGAGGAGGGTTGGAAATTAGAAAATGGAAAACAGCTGGGAAGAGGAAAAGAACAGCAGGAAAAAGTCACGTTTCCATATAATTGAGCAATTTGACATGGATTTTTGGGGGGTTAAAAGATTGAATTGGGCCATTCAGACTGCAGTGAAAACGTCAGATATAGGCAAGGAAACAAACATGTTTGGGTCGGATTATTCTGCTGTGAACAAGATGAACACATGAGAAAGCAGAAAATAACTAACAAGATAACAAAATAATCAAATACAGATGAAATTAAAAGTCCAAACATCTACAGATTGTGACACTTTGAACTGTAAAGTAAAAAATCAGAGATTGATCAAGTTAGTTTGACAATTGTCAAATTCTTGAAATGAGCTCAAAATGGGAGGGAAGAATCTGTTTTGGTTTAAGATGTAGGGAAATATATAATAGATCTGACATGATCGCAAAAAGATGCTTAAAGTATCAGGAAAGTCTTGAATCATATAAATCTCATTCAGCCCCTGCCAGCTGATCTCAATTTGTTTTAAAAAATATAAATATGGGAAGTTTTGCTTTTTATTTTTCATGAAACAAAATTGAAATAATTGTCTTTAGTTGTTTGTTCTGGATTTATTCGTAAGATATTGAGATAAATCTTAAGTCCCTTGGTTTTCCCTTTAATGATTTATACATAAATTTTCTTTAAAGAAACACTCTCCAATTAGAGCCAAACATAACTAACAACACTTGTTGGCTTGGTCAGCGCAGCGGACATCTTGTAAGTTGTTGTTGAAGCGTGAAGTTGGAATTACTTATTTTTAATAACCCTAAATCCCTGAGCCTTCATGGCATTGTTTCTCCTTTTCACAGCCAAGTACAGTGTTTGAAGTAGTGGAGGTTTTTGTTTTTTTATGCATCAAGTGAATCTTCCAAGCGTGGGCGCTAGCTGGAGGCGGAGTAATCCTCCCTGGTTTCAGAATCCAAACAGACCCAACATGAAAGGAAAGCTCAATTACGCAGCTTTATTCCAGATCAATTGGACGCCACCACCAATAAATGTTGAAATTCTGACTCAGGAAACACGCAGACATCTTCTTTGTTTCTAAGAAACTGGAAAGTAACAAAAATAATCAAACAAACTGTTGATATGTCATCCTGACAGACTGAGTGCAGCGTGTCTGAGTCAGTGTGTTGCTTCATTACGGCGCTGCATGGCGGCGGCTGGTTGGACGGATGCTACATGTGCTGGACCTGCCTGGGACGCACAGATAACGCTTTGACACACACTGAGATAAAACGTGACTCAAAAACCAAAACACAAATATGCGTCTGGGAGTTTATAAATTTGTGCACAAAGCTGATGTTTAAAAAAAAAAACAACCTTATCTTAAATAATTTGTTTGGTTATTTTTGATATTCAGTTTCATCCTGATTCCAGTTTTTAAAGTAAAACTTATAATTACATCAAAATGAAAACTATTTCCCAGCCAGGTTTATCATTTTAGTTTATTTTATATTTTTACAACTTCAGTTGTGAATGGCTTTTTGCATGAAGGTGAATTTGCTGGGAAATTCACCTCTTGACTCATATCTAACGTAAAGATTTTAAATCATGTAATGAATAATTTATCTCACTGTATCCATCTGATACCAAGTACTTTTCATTTGAGCTTGACATATCATCACATTTCTGACTTTAAGGTGGTTTTTATAGTAACATGCAACAAATATAGGACAGAATTTGGACAAAGTTTGTAGGTGTTGACAAAACATTTAAATAATATTAAAGTGGTTTTACTAAATAAACAATGTGCAAAAAAATCTGAATTTATGAACAAGCCTCCCTTTAAAATGTCATTTTTGAGGACTATTTGAGCGACTACAATGCAAAAAATTGCCCCAATATTGATAAGGAAATGACATAATTTATTTGGCACAATTACACATTTCTTGGCATCTTGTTTTGACCTATGATGTTTTGTGAATAGTTGAAAACAAACAAAGGAGGAATTGCCTTCATTTTTATGCTAATAATTTTATAACTGTTACTTGCAAGATGTTTCACGTCAGTTTTAGAAATATACTTTATACATTGGCGTTTTAAATTATAAAAACTGTTTGTTGTAAATATTTGTGGTTTTCACAGTAAAAAAAAAAATAAAATTTTTCCAACTTTGATTTTATGTTTTTATGTGTCTAAAGGTCTTATATGTAGTCACAATAAATCCAAATTTATAAGAGTAAAATCACAAAGTTAACCACAAAAGCAATATTAATAGCTTCTGATGAGAAGTACAAAGGTAAAATGAAAATTGGTCAAAAACGACCACAATAAAGCATTAAATTTGTACTTTTTTTTCAGCTTGACCAAGAAAATAAAGTTAGTTGGTAAAACTTGTTCTGAAACTGCTTGGTTTGGATACAAACAAACGTTTAACCCCCAAAAGACATCCTTCAACAGTCCATTCTTCAATTATGTTAAATAATCACAATGTCTTGGTTAGATTATTCAGAAATGATAAAAATGTGTATTTATAAAAATACACAGGGTGCTTTAAAAAAGGAACTAGTTTAGATAAGAAGAGCCTTCAGGTATTAATGGATCAAGTCTATATATCTGTCCCAGAAGTGACTGTAGATTTCTGAAATTAAATCTCCTCTCACCTTTATGGTCGCATTTTGTCACATCGCCATTTTAAATTTAAAATGTTATCAGGCTGATTCTGCAGTGACAGCTCATTCATTCTGGGCTGCCACCTTTTAGCTAAACATAGAGCAAATCTCTGGCCTGAATTATCCCTGTGACAGGTGATGGAGGCGTTTTCTGTGCCACTCAGTCAACGAGAATCCCACCGAGAGAGCATCCTTTTATATCACACAATAGGTGTGCGCCACTTGATGTGCACCCCTCTTTCAGCTGTGAGCTAAAATACATAGACGCTGCTGCTGAAAATTATCTCTGCAGCTGAATTTGAACCTCTAACTTCCACGTTCTGGTCAGAAAGTCAATTTTTACAGATAATTATATTTATAATTTTAATGTAGTTCCTTACTTATTGCTGTCAAAGAAGGTTTTTACTTATATAGTTGATTAAAATTAAGATATATTTTTTTAATTATTATTATAGTTGGACTCAGTCTGGTCACTGATTTACTCATTTTCTTGTTTAATTTGGTTTGTCATTAAATAAAGTGACACTTTTATTTACCTTGTCAGTACACCTCAAAGATAAACCTTTACAGTTGTTAAAATGTTAATAATTTAAAAGAGTTCAATAATAGTGTTAAAGAAAATGTGTTTAATTTCAAAAGAATTGTTTTAATAAAAAAAGTAGGTAAGCAAAGCCAAGTTTGTATAACAAATTTCAGCAACTAAGCAGTTCAAAATGCTTTTTACATCAGAAAAACATGATAACGTCATTAATTATGAAACAATAAAATAAAACCATTACATTTTATTCAGAGTCACCTGATGACATCGTAATGTAGAGCCGTGTATCATCTGCATAGTTATGGTAAAAAATATTATTAGTTTTTAAAGTTTGAGACTGTGGGGGCATATAGATATTAAATAATACAGCTCCTATGATTGAGCCTTGACATGTGACATATAATGTACATTTTAAAAAAGCCAATTGGGCAAAAATTATTGTAAAAACCACATCAGGTGATATAAACAACCATCTCTGATCACAAGAAAAACAAACTCTAGCCTGTAGCTGCGTTTCCATCGCAAATGAACGCAAAATTCAACAAGTAAAAGAAAACAATCTCGCAATAACAATCTTTCCTTTAAATAAGAAACACAATTAAATTCTGATGTGAAAACAATTGTTCACACAATAAATCATTAAAAATCACACTTTAACTCTAACCCTATGTCTTCTTTGTCATTTCCACCAGTAGTAACATTCAGTTGTTGATAATGTGGCAAAACTTGGTTAAATATAGCGAACATGTTGAAAGAAATTCTGTTCTAAAAGATTTGTAAAAGTGAATAAAAAAGGATTGGAAAACTAGATGGAAACATTCAAAATCCTTTTAAAGATAAAAATGAATTTGAATACTTTGTTTACTTGGTTCGATGATTTTGGTCCAAATTACAAAAAGGTTTTGACACCCCTGATATAGAGGAATGCAGACTTATTTGTATCTAAACAATAACTAGGATGAAATATTTAAAATCTTCTGTGTGCAAATACCTTTTTATTCTGATTTATCTAAACCAGAATAAAACTCCCATCAATTCTTGGTATATTTGTATGTTAATTTTGCAAAATATTCAACAACATCTGCGCTGCAAGATGTATTTTACGAGGCAATGCTTCACCTCAATGTGTGAGTCTATAGCACACATAATTATTATGGGAGCAGAGTTTACCACGGGCGGGGATGGCCGTGACTTCAAAGGCTTTGTATGCATGCATGCAGAGCTGCTCCATCTTATGCAAATCACCAGGCAGGGGTTTTACATTTCCAAGACGCACACACATGCAGCAAAAATCAAAGAATCCCGAGGAGTGGACGGATGCGAGTGGAATCACTGATTTTGTTTCAAGTAAGCTGCTGTGTTTTTGTGATCTGAATCCAGAAGATGTGGAGCAAAAACGTAAAAATAAATCTACAGATAAACAAGGCAGATGAAGTGAGGAGTGACCTAGTTTATTTAAAGTCTAGGTAGCAGCTTTGATCAAAGATTGACAATCAAAGTCTGTGTTTCCAAGCTGCGCTTGGTACTTCAGGGAGGTGATGCAACCATAAGGACTCACTGAGTCGACTCTCGATGCTGTCAACTTCTGAAGAAACGACCATGAAATCAGCGCTGTGCACGGCTTTTTGTTCTTTGCTCACCATGAAGAACATTTCCACTTTCTGAAACAAAACTGATTCTGATATTTGGGATTTTCTGGCAGCTTATTTAGACAGCCTATTAGAGGAATAAAAGTTTTGTTTGTTTCTTTTATAGCATTTCTTTCCTGTGTAGTCTTTCTATTATAAGTCAGAGATTCAAAAATACTGAAATCCAGCTTTTTGATCATTCAAAAAAATGACACAGCAGCGAGGAACATCATGAAGTGAAAGCACAGCAGAGCAGAGCTATAAAAAATAGCATTTAAAAAAATGAAATGCAGAGTAATTACCTCCCTGGCGTTTGTTTTTTAGACTGCGCTGTAAATTAGTTTTGTTGGTTCACTGCTCATGAGAAATTCCCATGAAGTAATTTAATTGAACTGCTGCTGGCTAATAACCAAGAAATAATTTCTTTCTATGGTGTATCATCTTCTGATAGCTTTTTCTGTTTCTATTTTTACACAAGAGTAACAGTTAAGGATTTTAAAGACTGTATAACAAATGCTGCCAGGAAGAAATAACCTATTTGGTGTGATTATTTATTAGATGCACCAACTGCATGTGAATAAAAAAATCAAATCACATGTTTGCAGTTTTACACCTTTAGTATAGAAGCTGAGAGTGGACAAACTTTGTTTTGCCATGATAAACTTGTAATAACAAGAAGACCACCGGGAAAAGAATATGCAAAAAGTGGGAAATTAGCTCATTATCTCGAGAAATCCATTGGGAAATTAACTCGTTATATTGAGAAAACAAGGAAATTAAGATGCTATTTAAAGAAAAAACATCTTGTATTTAAGTCTGTATCTCAAGAAAACAGACATTTTCTTTAGAAACCATCATGAAATGAGCCTGTTATGTTGAGAGACCCACATAACTTGTTGTGTTAACTAGCAGAGAAAACTGTGGCTTCAATTTGAACAGGCTCAGCAAAACTGAACAGCAACAGAAGGGAAAAATGTTGCCATGTTTGATGAAGCATTCTCTAATCGTCACAGCCTCCCTGAGTTTTGATGCTGATTGTGCCTCATTTCAACCACAGCTAACCCAGCTGATTACAGGTATGTGATTTTGTCAAGTCAGTATAGACACGTTCTTTTTTTCAGGAATAAGCAATGATCTTGCTTCAAAGTGCAAGTTTCTTTTGTTGGAAATGCTAAAATGTTAGGGTTAGCATTTAGAAATTTTACCAGGATCCCATGTTTGTCCAGTGAGCCAATCAGAGAGAAGAAATCCAGCTGACTGAAAGCTTCGTCTGCTACCCTGTTGTCATGGCTGCAGCCGTTTCACTCCTGAGATTTTATCTGACATTTTCACATCCTGCAGAAACAGCAATATTTCTTTTTTATGCAGTCAGCAATGTGCAGCTCTTTATGCCAAATGCACAGATTTTATTAGTCATATGTGTATCTTATTGTTCTGCCACAAAAAAAAAAAAAAAACATTAAATGTGGTTTACAATATCTGTGAGAGTTGTGAGAAAACATTTACTTCATTTTGTCTTTTTGAAAATCCTTTTCAATCAAGTAAATTTTATGGACTTGCATTTTCATAGAGTGCTTTAACTTTTTTTTACATGCATTTTAAAACATATTTATGTTTACGTTTGTAACATAGCAAAATGCATTTAAAATCACTTGTGAATAAGTTTCTTCATGTGATCAGTCAGTAAAAATCATGCTGCGCCTCACCCTCCGACCACTTCCTGTTGCCTTCTTTGTTGTTTCTGCCAGTTGTAACGTCTAGTTTTTGATCATGTGACTTTTATGATGCAAAAAAGGGCTTACATTGCAGCTGAAAACATTTTAATGAAAGATCTGTGTTTTTTTAAATTGTGTTTTCATTAAGCACATTTATTATCGTAATTCCAAATTTGTGCATTTCTATGGCATTCAAATATATATATTTCATTAGAAATGTTTTGGCTTCTTTACTCCATTCCACATTGAATCAAAGTTTAGTTCCTTCTATCTTATAGCAGTCAAACATAATTCAACTTTTACACTCATGTGAAAATGGCTACAAACAGATTTGCAATTATACAACTTTGAAAAGCAGAAGTTGAGGCTCCTGCACAACCAAAAAGAATGCAATAAGTGGAATGATCCTAAAGAAGGGAAGCAAAAACTAATATCTTGCAACTTTTTCAGTATTCAGTCGTTCAGCTCCTGGTAAGAAATTCATTTTCTTCTCAGTTTTATCAAAAACATGATTCAGTTTACCAGAAAATCTAAAGCACATCGATTAGGATGCTTCTTGATAAATGGAGAATGACTATTTTATTTGGAGTTGTGGCACTTATTATGCTGAGAGCTTTGATGGTTGACTCACGGTGGAGGGAAAAACTTTTCCATGATGTCAGGAATTCATCAATGAATTTAAACTGGTTTACTTTCAAAGTGTCTCTGAATGTATTGTAGTAAATATATAAACAAATGCAACAAGTGGGAGATTTTTTTCTAGTAAATAACATTTTTATAACACCAGAAAGTATGTTCTAGCAGTTTAAAGATTAGGAAAATTTTTAGTTATAGTAGCTTCAGAAACTACTGTAATTATAGGTTTTTTTTCTTCAAATTGCTGACAATTTTCTTCTGAGAATTGTAAATATTAGATTTGCTTTTCTTTGGAAAAAGCAGCTGTCACAACCAGTGGCATAAAAACTGAAGGTTTAAATGAAACATCAACATTTAGCATGATTAATAATTTTCTTTTGTGTTTGCTGAATTATCCAAACAGATAAACACACTTTTCACGCACTGTAAACTTATTTCAGTAATTTCTTAAAAACTGGAGATTTACATCCGTATATTAGGGATTTTAAAATAACTGGGGTTGTTTGTTTTATTCTAACATGTGTAGACTGGTGTTTATTCAATGAAAAATGTAATTCCCTCCTCAATTTGAGAAAAAAAAAGATGTTGACTGGAAGCTGTTAAGGAGAATCAAGTGACAAATGCTGTCATTTTCTGCCATTTTGAGACTATAATTTAGACTCTGAGTCACTGCTGCTTCTGTTTTCTGGAGAATCCAGCTCAATCTCCCAACTTATGTCTGTTGTGTGGTACAACTAAAAACTGCTCATCAAAATGGCAGCTAAGGTGAACATTTGCTGGTCCAGGGTGCACATCTAATTGAACTAAAGCTGAGGTGAAGTGGGTCAGGTGAGGTCAAACAGTCAACCACAACTCTATTTTGGCACACACACATGAAAATGGCTGCTAGCCTGTACATTTATACAACTGTACAACTTTGAAAAGCAGAAGTGGAGCCTCCTGAACAACCAATAAGAATGGTTTCTGGATGGTATGCCAGCCATGGTACAGCGCATATAGCGGCAAAATCAGCTGACCAAACAACCTGGAGTGCCACTTGGGTTGCTAGGTTACCGCGCAGTGCCCATCAATTGTGTCAATAGGGAGATTTTTGAATCTAGCAAACTGGCTCATTAAAAATCATTAATTTACTCCCCCTGGGTACTTAGGCTATTTTTAGAAACAGCTGGGACAAAGCCAGAAGAAAAACAAAAATGAGCAAAATGTGAATTTAATTAATACATCCGTTAATGGTACTTTAGTGGGAACCTGAGGTACCAATTCCTCAAAAGATGTTGTACAAAAAGAGACTAATTTTTATTTTTATGAAGTTTCCAGGGTTAGTCATTCATGATTTGAATAACAGAAAAGGAGGAAGTTCAAATAGTCTCTTCTGTCTATTATGACTGGCAAGAATCCCCTACTCCAGCATCTTTCTCCCCGGTTTCTCACCACACGGCCAGACTGAGATTTAAAAAGGAGCATCAAACGAAGAGCTCGCCATTAGTAGTGCGGATATTGAGCCAATAGTAGCATGTAACAACTGTGATATAGCAACAAAGCCTCAGAGGCTTCATTAGATTGGTTGAAAGACTCACTGCTACTGGAGATCCTTCCTGCAGCATTACAATCCACAACAATGCTTTGAGTATTTCAGAATGGACGCAAAGAGAATTTATAAAGGAGAGTTTGAGCAGTAGCAGAGGTCAAAGGGTGAAATCTCCTGGACTCCTGGGATGACGCATGAGGAGCATAGACTGAGTGAAAATCCTGCTGTGTTGGTCGATGGCTCCTGCGGTCGGTGCCGTTAGAGGTTGGTTTGCTCATGTTCTGTCGACATCAGCCTCCGGGGAAATACTAATGTTTACACAGATTCACACAGCTTTGCTCCTATGAACAACTCGGTGCTGTTGATAATTGGTTCAAAGGCAAACAAAGCTATCCTTTCCTTCATAATACGGTGTGTAAATACATGTTTTTCATTGTGATTGAGGTCAACAGGATGTGGTCTGCCCCTCTGACTCTTATTACTTCCAGGTCAATGTTTTTCACCATCTGTAGTCTCTCATGGATCAAAGCCAGTCAATTTTTTGATGTCTGCACGACAAGGTTATTATAGTTAATAAAAACAAACAAAATAACAAAAGAGTTTCATTAGTTGAAATAAATAAAATGTATTTAAAATGTATACTGACATTATAGATGCAGTGTCCTTCCTTTTTGTGTTTATTAATCCATTTATTAGCCTTTCAAACTGATGTGAGATTTATTTTCTTTTCCCCACACAAGGAGTTTAAGTCAGCTGTCGGCAAATTACAACATAATCCCCTTGATTTATGCTAGTCCTCAAAATGGCAACATCAAAAAATGGGAGAAAACACCATCATCAGTTGGTTGTTTTATCAATAATCAAATTAATTTTTTGAAAATGGTCTCTTCTGTTTAATATTCATTACAATACTTCAACCTTTTTTAATTCTGCACCTAAAAGTTAACCATAGCATAAAAAATAAAACTACTACAAACTAGAACTAAGCAATATTTAACTAATAAGATCTAGCCAACACACTCTAAAAACTAACTAAAACTAACTGTAATAAAAAACTCAAACCTGTTATAAACACAGCTGGTTCTTCTGTTTGCTTTTTTATAACAAGATTCTCAAAGTTAGAGAGGAAAAGTCTATTTCTTAAGTTCAACTAATCTGATGAGTCACAGCATTATGTGGGAGTCTTTGTATGTTTTCTCATTGAAAACCGCGTGAAGCAGAGTATGCAGCTGCATAACGTCAAGCTCAAACTTCATGAGTTAAACTTCAAATACAAGAAAAATGGTAATAAAACAGAAAAGCATGAATAAAAAAAACTCTTCATAAAGCTCAATAACAAACCTCTCCCACACACCTTCACTATCGTAGCCCTCTAAGGCTTTATTTTCGCTGACAGCCTAATAACTGCGATGATCTAGTCTTCAATATGACACATTTAACAAATGAAGCCATGTCTGTACTGCCCACAGTTTTTTGAAAACCAATGCAGTTAGGACATGATCTACGGCTAAGCTAAAAATGTCACATTCATAACAGATTGAGACTCATAGTTATTCCTAAAGTTGTAATTTTATGACTTTATTCTCACAATTTTATTTGTTATTTTTATTTTCTTAGTGTGTCCCTAATATATTTTGCAAGTTTCTACTAACAATTTGATCAATTATCTTTGATTATGAGTTATTATGTGTTTGAGGTAGACACGCCATCACCCTCATCTTTAACTCCCCGGATCAGATTTAATTAATTAATTAATTTTTTTTTTTTTGACACATTCAATTTCTGACTGATGTTGAAATAATAATCTTACTTTAAACCTACACAATATAATAATTCCCCAGTGTTGGTGTACAAACGTCACTCCTGAATTGAAATTATGTATATTTGACCTAAAAAAGCATTTAAAGATGTTTACATTATTCCAAAATCATGCTTGTAGGTTTAAATGTAAGATTTGTACTTCAAATATGTTTTAAAATTTGCACCCCTCAGCTTATATTAAACGTTGTAAACTGAATAATAATCACATTCTACTTCTAGTCCTTTATGTGACCAAAGGTCTGTTTTGCTACTGTAGAAAATTAAATTTCCCTTTTAACTACTCTAGTGCTCTCTGATTGGTTGTCAAATCTTCACTAATAAGATGCAATGGATCATCAGGGGGGAACAAAGATCAAACAATAAAACTGAAACATGAACATAAATTTATGCAAAAATACATAAAACAATGCACTAGAAACATGCAATGCAAACACACTATGTGATAAATACACATGCAGAAGTGCACAGCAGTAGAATTTAGATTTAAGTTTAATTATCTCCACTTGAACCCATTAAAGTCTATTATAATTAGCAGATTATTGAAAGGGAAGTAGATGACAAGCCCAGAGCTGAGACTCAACAGGGGAACCATTTAAACTAGATTTTATGAACCAAAATTAAATGCAAAATGTCAAAATCACAGAAAAATTTACTTGCACATGTTATTTGCTTTTCTGTATGGCTTAATGCTTGAAATAACAATGAAAAGTCACCCAGTGTAGCTATTGTTTCAATCACATACAAAATTCAAACCATATATTTTTTAAACAGCTAAAAGAAAAACATTTCTTCTTCATGTCATATTGTTCTAGCCTCCAGAAGAGCTTTCTCTCTATAAGAAAAAAACTATTTTTATTGCCACGTTTTTGTCACAGCTGATGAGTTATTGACCTTTATTTCCCCGCTGCTTTCTCTGACCTGCATTACAGAGGAGTAATAACCTGAAGCAACAGTATCGGCAAAGGATTGAAAGTGAATGAAAAGAAATAAAAAAGAAGAAATGCATCAATAAAAGTCAGGAGGATTACAACTCTGCAGCTCTGCAATGCTTTTCAGCTCTTTCTATAATTCAAAGGCCCCAATTTGGAGGTAGAGTATATTTTCAAAGGCTTAGACTCATACAAATAAATGTTTGTTTTTTTAATATATAAATTGGACCTCAAGTTTAACTTCCCAGCTTAGTGTCTATTGTTCTAACAGACTTAGTTTTGTTTTAAAAAAAATATGCAGATCAAAGATATTAAGAAAAATAATAATACCTTTGCAGGAAGAGGCAAGGATTCACCAAATGTTATTGTTTGCATCTGGAAATTTTGCGTATGCATACAACGCTGGAGAGCAAAAAGACGATTTTCCTCCCATCCATAGCAGCGCTGCAGGAATAGAACAACGGTTAACAAAATAAAACAATGAAGGCATTATTAGTTAATTTAGCCACAGAAAAACCGATAAGAACAACTTCAAACTACTCCTATTTTTAGTTTTTTCCCTCCTCGCTCACTGCATCGCTAGATACTCACAGGGGAGTTGTCATAGCAACTTACTGACAACAGCAAATGTTATCCAGAGTAATGTCCTTCATTGGCTTGTCATATAAATAAAATAAAAATGCATCTATCTATAAATGAATACAATATGTAACAATGAAAAAAAATGAAAAAAAGAAATGAAGAATGACATAAATTCAAAATTTAAGACAGGGCTTTCTTTTACAAAAATAATAATTTTGTCAAATAAATTTACAAACAATTATTAATAGTTATTAAATTATTTTTACACATCGATGTGAATCGGCTCACATTACATGACAAATTTTATCTATTAAAGATTTATATGTGTGTAACATGTTGTTACTGCCAGTGCCACAAAGACAGATTTTTATTCAGCAATACCCTGAACTGGTTTGAAATCACACCATTACATCATCCAAGCACCATTATTTCAGCATCACATGTTGATGAACAGCAGTGAATCTGATTCCTGTTGCTCCTGCTGTGTAATAACTACACCATGTGGCAAAACACCAGCAACAAACACCAAAAACACCAGCCCCTCTGTCTGCACGGCCGACTCGGTTAATGAGCCGACAATGTGATTTTCCCTCTTCTCATTTTACACATCTGAACGCGCCGCCCACAGACGACGACTGAAATAGCTGCAGTCTAATGGTCCTGAGAAAACAAACATCTCGCCGCTTCCCGTCGTCTCCTGAGAATAATTCCTCTACGAGCGAGAATTGATAAAAAAAAAACTGCAAAGGAGCAGCCTCTGATTTTAAATATCTTTTTATGAGAAGGATCACTGGGACATGTGTAAGAATAAAAAGTGAAATATTTAAAACCTTAATAACACTTTTAAAGAAAACAAAAACAGCTTGATATTCTGCAAAGTGCAGCAAACCAGGTCCACAGACTAAGAACTTCCACAATTTATGTTAGGATTGGTATATGGCCTATACAAAACATGTTCATTACATCTTTTGCACAAAATTATTCTCAGAAAATGAGACTTTTGTGCTCAGTTCTGCCCATTTCAAGCTGTTTTAGGGCCTCTTGTCACCATACTCAACATTTGCACTTGCACGTAAAAATAACTGGAGACCATTAAACAACCGTACATCTTTGAAAAGCAGAAGTGGAGCATCCTGCACAACCAACAAGTCTTGCAAGCGATTTCCGGATGGTAAGTCAACAACAAAACAGTAAAACCAGCTGACCATAGATGGTGGAACTCAACCTGGGTTGCCAGGTGACAAGCTGGGCTCCACTGGGGTTGCTAGGTAACTCACAATGCCCCTTTAGGCTTTTGAAACGGTTAATTTTCCTGACCTCAAAAAGCATCAACATATTGCCAAAATGACAGCTGGGGTTTTTTTTTTAAAGCACGAGGGCTGTTTATAGAGCAGTTGAGACCCAAGTGGAATTTTTAAAAATGTGCTCACTGATTTAAGACATTTAGATTAAATCTGCTATTTTAAATCACTTTCTTTTACTTCCATGAGTAATGAATTGTTTATATTGAAAGTTTTGCCGAATTTAAACTCTTCTATGGTGTTTTTAAAGTGTTACATTGACTTATTTGTCATCATGTTTCTAATAATAAACTTCACCAATGTTTGTCTTTTATTATTTTAGCTCATATGAGGGAGGATGAAGTCCAGCATATGATGCATCTGCAGCTGCAGTGTGAGCAGATGGAAACTGCGAGGCTTTGCCACCAAACGCCTGACATTTAACATCTGTCGCTCTGCTGAAAGGCATCTGCTGGTGACAAATTCTCCTTTAGGCTGATACAGGTCTAACTGTTTCTTCTTTTTTTTAAAAAAATTAAACTTACTGCCACATAACAGCTGCTTAGTGGGAGTATGTTCGCCATCATATTATTCTGGGATCATTCCTTCCTTACAATCTGATATAAAAAGAGGACGACAGGTTGGAAGCACAAAAACTTTCTGAGTCAGATCCAGACTCAAATTTGGCTCATCAAAGCAATATATCTAGGCTGGGAGGGAGCGAGAGAGAGCAAGACTTTAAGTGAACAAAAGATCGGCTTTTCTGGAGACAGTGGACATCTTAAAGGAGACCTAATAATACGCAAAAATCACATTTTTAAAATGTTTTTTCTTCCATTTTGGTTTCTATTGCTTCTAAAACCAACCCAAGAGCTTAGAAAAACACCCAGCTGTTTTCTTTGGCAATAAGTTCATGTTTAGAAAATGAGTTGTTTCAAAGACCTTCAGATTGTTAAGTCACGCTGCACTGTTACCTAGCAACCCCAGCTGAGCTCCAGCATGTTTGGTCAGCTGGTTTTACTGCTGCAATGAAGACAAGTCAACTATTGCTGACTTACAATTCATTTTTTCCCACTATTACTAGTAAAAAAAAAAAAACATCCAAAACCCCAAAAATATTATCAGAAAATCTGCAGCAGACATTTCCTACAACTAGATAAAGAAGAAAATAAATCAGCAGATATACTTTTAAAAGGCATTTATTGATGAAATACACGTTTATGGTTTGACAAAAGCTTCTGTAGGTTTGTATGTAAGAAATTCCAGCCCAATCCTAAACCACGATACATCTTGTGTTTAAGTGTAAACCAGATCATAAAATGTGCAATAAATAATACAAGGACAAGGACACCAAATAAGTGCCTGAGTTAACCTGCAGGAGGAAAAGGAAACGAAAGTGAAATAAAATCCAGTCCAAATCTATCTCTGTGTTTTGGGTGGATTAGTGTGAGATTTCCTGATCAACGTGAGGAACCAGAAGGCATTTAGAGACCTGAGGAGCTGGCTGCAAAAAAACTAAACAAAAAACAGACAATGGGGCTGAAACAGTCTGGAAAAGGTATATTGCACACTTTGTTTGCAAATAGAATAAACCACATGTTCTTTTTCTGCGCTCACAAAGGGAAAATTTTGTTAACATTAAAACACTACAGGAAAACTCAGTCGCAAAGAAACAGACAAAACATGGCAAGTTAAAAATTTCTCCTTCAGCAGAGATAGAAACATTTTAAAAGTGATCAAATTTAGAGAAAATCTCCACAGATCTGGAAGAAATTTTGTTTAATTTAAAAACAACAAGTTCACCTTTGATCAAGAATTTATAGCAATAATTTGTAGCGATGTGAAAATAACAAATCTCAAAGATTTATTTTGATTTTGACTTAAATGTTTCAGAAAATCAAGCCAGTTTTAATATCTGACAAAAAAATGTATACAAAATGCAGTTTTCAAATTATGATTTCCTTTATTGAGTAGAAAAATCAAACTATCATAAAGTATTAGGACCGCACAAAGAAAAAACATAACCAGAATTAAATTGTAATATTTCAATAATAAAGTTTTAAGATTACAACAATAAAGCCAAAGTAATAAGAAAAAGGTACTAAAACTACAAGAATTCAAAAATAATGCAAGAATAAAGTCATAGTATTGCAAGTTTATTTCCATAAATTTATTCTTGAAATATTAAACTGCTCTTAAAATATTACGACTTTATTCTCATTATTTCAACTTCACCCTTGTAATTTTATTTTTTTATTTATTCTTATGATAGTCCTAATATTCTGTCTTTTTTAAAATAAATATTAATGAATTATTGACCTAAAACAAGCTCATGTATCTTGCTGAAAAGTTATTTGTAAGTTAATTTTGTGTAATTTTAAGTGTACTTAGACATAAAACCATTTTTGTTTCTTTTTTGCAGTGTAGTAGAGGAACATTCCTGGCAATCACACCAGAAAGTCCAGATCCGAGTGTCTGATAAAACAACAGTAACAAAAATGTACATAAAAAATAGTAATGACTAAAAAAAAGGGGGTGGAGGGGTGTTGGAGAGTCCTAGTCAAAGTGTGGACTTCAAAATAACTGAAATCTGGCAATATGGCTAAATAAAATGATTTATGAAATGTAAGCTCTGCAATGCTTTCTGGTAATGAGGAAACTAAAGGTTTATGGTGAGTCAGTCAGCTTTAGATAGGATTTTTAAAATAATAAATCATAGTTTGAAAACTGATTTTTGCATTTTCTCAGTAACAGCTAAACAAAACCTTCCACACTTTCAAAGTGGAGACTTATTTCACAGCAGAGTCTGTTTAAAAGTTCAGTCTGCAGCCAGAATCATTGAGGAAATATTGTTTAATGCAAGAGAGACAGCAGAATAACCTTATAGAAGACCTTTTATTAAAATGTTTATCTGCAGCTGAGCTAGCTCTACCATGAACCTCTGACAAGCAGCATGTCTTAATGTTGGTCCCAATAAAGAGCTAAACATCGATCTGTTCCAGTCAGCTGGGAGTGAAAACCTTATCAGCAGAATCCATTAAAAAAAAATAATAATTCAGATTTCCCCCAGAGCGCCGCAGAAAGTCTGGGATGTTAAAACCGAACCAGCTGATTTGAAACCAAGCAAGTCTCAATCTGACTGGTGCAAACATCTCACCAAAGAATCCCATAAAAAGTGTGATTTCTATTTGAGCCATGAAATTGGTGCCAGCACATCTAATTTCTCACCACTTTACTTTTAGTTCTCACAGAATCCGCCTCATCGGGCCTCAACTTGTTTAAAATCCCCTTGGCTTTCAATCGCAGCAGCTGGGTAAAGCAGACAAATCAATACGGAGGAACGAGGGAGGGGAACAGCACCTTTATCTGCACAGAGAGGCAGAACCGACGAGAAACGACACCAGAAACAAAAACCAATAGGTGACGTTTCGCACAGCGCCTTTTCGTCGCGGACTGGATTTGTGCAGGAAAACTTGGAGATGAGGGAATGTTAGCACCATAGAAAGCACCAGTGATGAAGTCTGACCGTCACTGTGAGGGAAAACTCCACCTTTTCCATCACCATTGAACAAAAAAACTGTGTTAGTATTTGTCCACAAATTATTTTTCAATCCACTGCACAACCTAAAGCTGTTTAATCTTAAATATTTCAGATGCACCACATTGAAAAATTATACCACCTGACAACCGTTAACTTCTCAAACTGAGTTCCCTCAATTACAGCAGAAACAGCAGGAATAAACGGGCAAGTGAGGCATTTGTGGTTCATTCTCACGGCATAAACACAAAACTGACCCAAGTAGTTTTGGTCTAGTTTCTAGTGCAAATATATGATGGTGTCCAAGAGCAACTGTAGATAAAAAAAAGAGAGAGAAAGAGAGAAAAACTTTCTGCCAAAAAACTAACATTTTAAGATTAATATCAGAAGTTCTAGAAAAAATTTGGAATTTTCGTTTTTTCTAGAAAACTTCTTAAATTAATCTAAAAATTTCTGAATTTTTGGGTGGAAATTTATTCCTCTATTTTTCTATCTTTTACAGGTTTAAAACGCTGCCGTACAAATATCTTAGTACACTTGAAATTTGGAAACTAAAACTATGAGCTTGATTTAAGTAAATTAAAATAATAATAATAGTCGCACTGGAAGTTTATTTCACTTGAAACATGGGAAAAGGTCTTGTTACAGGTGAAATAATTTGTCAGTGGAAACATAACGTTTTCATCAATATTTAGTCATTATTGACCTGAAACAAGCTCTTATATCTTGGTATAATTACCTGTAGGCTAATTTTGTCTTAATTCAAGTGAGCCAAGATATTTGCACTAGAAACTATTAAAAACTAGTTTATAATATTTTGTGTTCTTGCGGATTTTCCTTGTTTTCTAGTCACAGCAGCACCATGTTGGATGTTTTACAGCTTCTTCACCTGAAGAAGAGCTGATGTACCTCAAGGAAAACAGAAAAAGTTCAGCAGAAACCAACAAAGATGAGGAGAAGCTGGAATACACAAAACAGATATTTAAAAGCCCAGAGTCGACGAACTGAACAGTTTTACCGTTTAACAAAATGAATGTGTAAATAAAGCAGCTGTGATGCAAACTTAGAGTTTCTATTGAAGTAGGGAAGAAAAAAACACCTTTAAAAAGAGATTTGGAAGTACAGAAAATGTCAATTTAAGTGTTTTACCAAGAAAAAGAAAAATAGTCCTGTTAGCTCATTGTTTTTGGTTTAAAAGCCATTTCAAGAATAACTTTTTCTGATTGAAAATATTCCTCCAAGTCTATTAAAAGTATTTGAAACTTAATTTCATAACCGAGTTTCCCACAAAAAATCCCATAAAATATAAAGTTTGTCGCTGTTTTTAATTTTAATCAAATTTGCCAAAAAGTGAAAAACGGCAAATAAAGAACTTTTAAATACTGAATTTTTACCGTGAACATAATTTTGTACATTTTTGTTTATTTATGGTAATTATTTGATGTTTAGGTCCTAGTTTTTCTTGATTATGTTTTGTAGTTAGTAAAGCAGCCACAAATTGTGCAATGAAAAAAAAATTCTGTTCATAAAAATGCATCAAAATTCACTTTTTTTATGGCAAATAAAATGATAGATTGTTCTCTGATGTTATATTCTGTGTTTAGTAAAAATGAGAACAGGTTTAAAAAGAAATGCCACAGAAAGTTATTGCTAGAGAAGCTTAAGAAATTAAATGAGTTTTCATGAGTGGTAAATTAAAAAAAGATCATAATTAACAGAAATAAAGGCTTGAAAACATCAGTACAGATGTAATTAGTCTAAAGTTACATAGATAGACTTATTTATTGAGATGCATCTGGACGGATGTTAATGGAAAGTGAAGTGGAAGGAAAAAGTGTGGCAGAAGATGATGCACAAAAGGCTGTAGTTCCTTATTTTTTCACGGTCAAATCTCCTAAATATTGTTTTACAACATATTTTAATGACTATAATAATAAAAGTAAATTGATGCATTTCTAATAAAATGGCTTCACAGAAACCAAAAACAATGAGCAGCCATGCTGTGAGTGCTTTAATGGTGCAGATGTGTCAGCTGCGTTTGTCTGGATTTGTTGCCATGGAGACACAGTGCATGTCAGTAAATGGTATTATTGTTGAAATGATAAAAATACATTCATTCATGTATTTTTACATGAATGAGTGAATAAATTTTCACTTTCAGAAAGTGAAAATATTGTGTAAGTTGTAATCCTTAAAAACAAATATCAGTTTAACTTCTTGAATGATTTTAAATAACATTTCAGTTATTCCCCATCATGAAGAAGCATCTAAATAAAACATTTCACATGTGAAAAGGTGACGGTTCTGCATTTGCTTGGGAAAAACAGAAAAGCAAGAAACTTTTCTAAGATCTGGGGATTTAAGAGAAGAACTTTAGAAGATTTGCTGCATCACACAGTTAAGAACAGAATGTGGTTACAGAATAAATCTCCTTAATATTACAAACGCACATTTAAAAAGCACCAAACGACCCAGCTGTGGTCATTTTATTCTCAATTTCAATATTAAAATGCTCTAAGTAATGCCTCAGCCCCTGTTAAAACCTGAATTTGTGTTCTTGAATGCTGGCTGTCCTGCAAAAAAAAATTTTTTTTTAAATCCCAATACTTGTGGCAGAAACAAAAACTGAAATGTCAAATAAATTTTTCAGGAATGAATCAGAAGACTGTGCAGCTTCTCCAGCTGGGAGTGAGAATAAAAGATGCGACAGCGAGACGACCATTCTGAAGTGTTTCTTATTTTAAATGCCTTTTTCCCAAATTTGTCCACATTTAAACACCAAAAAGCTGCAAGTGGAGCTGATGAGTCCAGATTATAAAAACCCTTAGAAATTAAGTTTCTACAGAAGAGGGTTAGGTACACTGAAAAAAATTAAAAATAATTCTGACTTTTCCACAGAATTCTGAATTTAAGGTCAAAACTGTCAAAACTCCTCAAAATTTTGTCTTTTTTTTCTTCAAAATCCCATCTTTAATCTCAGATTTTTAACTTTAATCTCAGAATTTCAACTTTTATCTCAGAATTGAGATTTTTAAATTAGAATTCTGACTTTGATCTCATAATTTTTATTTTAACATGAGACTTCTGACATTTTCTTATCATATTTCTGACTTTAGTCTAAAGTTACTTAGATATAAATATCTATCTTTTATTATTTTTATCTATCTGTGTAAAAAGTCAAACATCTGGGATCTTTGACTTTCTTCCTAGCTTTTAGATTGTTTTGATTTTTCTCTGATTTTTCTTTTAGCATGTTTTGGACTTTAATCTCATAATCCTGGCTTCTTTCTCAGAATTCTGACTTTCGTCAGATTCCAGTTTTGTTTTTTCCTTCGGATTTCTGACTTCAATCTTCTAAGATCATAAATCAGAATTATTAATTTTTTTAATTCAGTGGCCCTAATCCCCCTCTGTAAATTTCTGCTGCTAAAAAAAGTGCAGGAACACGAGGACGGATGTTAAAGACTGCTTAGTGTGAGGAAAACTACATTTAAATGGCTTCAATCTGCCTAAACCACGACATCTTAAACGCCTTTTTCTCTACATGAGCTTGAAGCTGGGGACAGTTTTCCTCCTTAAAGTCAATTCACATATTCAGACCCCACAAACACATAAATGGTTGCAGATTTGATATAAGCTGTTTTGTGTCCTTGTCAGACAACATAAAGATGCTTTCATATAATCTGATACTGATAGCAAGTCTGTCTTTATCACCATATAGATAGCACTTCAGGGATCCACTCTCTTTTCTATTTAACAGTCTAAAGTCTCTCTTCAATCTCTCTGTAATGACATTTTATGTACAATATCAGCATATCGAACATAAATTACTACACACAAAAAAAAAGCCTATTCACAATTGACAATCATCAGGAATCCAAATCAGACATAATGGAAATAAAATAATAAAAAAACAATTCAGAGGAAATTGATTTATCAGCCTAAAATTAATGGATGTTATATAACTTTTCCATAAACTTTCTGTGCTCCCAGAACATGTTGTGTTGTGAAAAGACGCCTTTTTATGTATATTCTTATTTATATATAAAAAAAAGACCTTCCTCTCCCGTCAGTCATCGTCTGAGGAGGATGAAGCTCAAAAACATGTTCAGATGACTCCCGACATCTTGTTTGTGTGTAAACAGAGCACCAGTAGTGTCTTGGTTCATGTCTTTTCTGTACAAAAGTATAAATATATGCTTTTCTCTCCTTTTTTTTCCATTTTTCTCTTTTTGTTCACATATGTAGGATGTAGCAGACGAAGAAAAAGGTTGTTTTAGTTTGTAAAATCGCGCCGGTGTTGCAGGTTCTGTGCCAGTTTTTGTCTCATTAGATGTCGAATTGCTGGCTTTTGTTGACGTCAGGTGTTTGCTTGGTGTTGATTGATCGTCTTTGCATAAATAATAATAAAAAAAAAATCAAAATAAAAAGAAGAAAGTTTCACTGCGGCGAAGGAGCCGACCAAAAGGATCCAAATAAAACAACCATTGTGTCCGTTGTAGCTACAGCAGGTCCATCTTCGGTCTGTAATGGAGCAGGAGTGGAGATTTCTGGAATGGACAACAACATTTTGAAAGTTTTACCAAGTATTTTTTTATAGTCTCTTGTGCAAATATCTTTGTGCAAACAGATAATCTATCAGTTGAACTTATACTTTTTCAACAAAAATATCATTATTTACTTAAGACAAGCTCTCATATCTTGCTCAAAAGGCACTTTTGAGTTAGTTTTGTCTAATTTAAACACTACTCAGATATTTGCTCTAGAAACCAGGCTAAAAAACTTGGTAAGATTTTGTGTTTTTGCAGTGCTGGACTCTCTTAGTTGCTGATCACATGACTCGTGCGACGCATAAAAACTGTTTCCATTGCAGTTTTGCCAAATACACAAATTCTGAGATGGCCGAAAAAAACACTTCATCCTAGTGGAAAAACTTTTTTCTTCACAACTGTTGCATTTCAATTAAGCAAATTTATTTTTTGTGTAGTTATGTGGACAATGGAAACACAACAAATGAGAGGAGACAAAAACCAATTATTGTTTAGAATAGGGTTTAGTTTAACAACATGCAACAGGATTAAGTCTATAAAAAGATTTCATAACCGACAGGCGATAAAATTTAAATTAATTGTGTTCTTGTCTTTATGATGGAATTCCTATTTATTTCCTCAAAACTGCCAGAATTTGTTACCTTAAATCTCCATCTTGTCACAACAACAAATTTCAAAGTGTGGTCCTTTCCCAGGATTTCCTCGTTGCATAAAATGTCCAGCTGTAAAAAGAAGCAAGAAAAAGAAAAAACAAACAAACAAACAAAAAAGCAAATTTAATGAAAAACATAAGATCAGAGAGATCGAAGGAGGAAATTAAAATGTTCCTCCCCACAGAAAGCCGACTGGATGAGCTCAGTGGGTGAAGTGTGAGGATTTCTGCTGCTGGTTTTATCTGTGCAGAATGATGATGATGATGATGAAGTTTATGGTGAAACCTCAGTGAACGACAGAAGGAACCGGACGGCCGAGGTTCGATAGCGAACACACAGCTAGCTCGATGAATCTATTCCCACCGTGAAGCAGCATTGATATTCTACAGAGCGCCGTCTGCAGGTCAATACTGAGACAGAGAGGGAGGCTGTGCGTCACAGCGCCACCTGCTGGTACACTGCTGCACTGGTCAGGTCAAAACAAAACTAAAATATAAGACATAAATCACGGTCATAATTATTCAGAAATGCATATTTTAAATGTCTGCATTTCTTTATGTTGACTTGAAAATATTAAATTCTGGTTTTAAAAGTTGTTTCAGCAACAATGTAGAGAGTTTAAGCTGTAAACGTCCAAGAAATTACACAAATTATCAACAGCAAATCTCTACAACTGGTCATTTTGGTAGGCAACATGGACTTCAAATTCTATCTCAATATCTTTTGATAACGATAAAAATTATGATAAAAATGTTTTTATTATTTCTTTCTAAGCTAACAGCAATCGTAGTGCGGCAAATGCTGCTCTTGAAAAACATTAATATTTGAATTAAGCTTTCTTAAAAAAAAAAGAGTGATTTATATAATTGAACTACACATAAGGTCTTAATTTAATCATTGAGTTTTAATAATTTTTTATTGATTCTCTTATGGAATAAATGGGAGAGAATAGCAAGAATAACCAAGCAATTAATCAATAAATGAATCGCATGATAAATTAAAATGCTAAACATGTTTGAAGGGCAACTTTCTTTACAACTTCATCATCATTCATTTTACTAAACTTTGTGGTTGTTGTGATTTATTTTGGATATTAAAATGTTTTTCAGTTTCAGTGTTAAGAGTTCATTACAAAATTAAAGTTGATTTATGATAAGCAATACAGTTACTGAAAATTGGGACGAAGTTTCACATAAAACATCTTTTCTTCTTACACTTAAAAACAGAATAAATACTGAAATATTATTGACATATTACACATAGATTTCAGAGTTATTAACAGTTCTGAATGAGAAAAATGAAGAAGTTCTGGAAAGTTGCTCCCCAAATAAAATTTCACGTTATTACAAGAATAAATGTGACAAAGTTCTGGTTGTTTCAAAGTGACAAAGTTCTGGTTGTGAGCACGGATCCATATGATACATTCGTAGTTTTAATTTAAATTGAATCATCTGGTAGGTTTATTTTTGAGCATCTTCCTTCTTGGTTTCTATCTAACCTTTAACGTTCCTATTCTTCTTGAATTATTAAGCATCAGACTTCCTGCAGAAACATTTAAACGGGTGTGTTTATGCTCTCGGTTTTAAAACCCAGAGTCGTTACGAGCATCTTTTCACAGTCAGTGAACGTCACAACAATAGCCGGAGGGGTAAAGCGCGGCCGACGCTTCAGAGCCGCGCGACGCAAGTCGACGATCTAATGGAGCCGACCCACTCATCTGTGTGACAGCCAAAATATTAAAAGACACGAAGGAAAAACGGGAAAAATAGGCAACGAGAAGGCGATTGTGGCGATTTCTCACAGGCATCTAAAAATCCATCTGTCAGATTATCGCCCACTCTCGCCTCCCCCCTGCTGCTCTGAACGGGGCGGCAAAGACAATAAATAGAAAAATTTGATATCATGAGGGCTTGTTTTCATGCAAATTATACCAAACACAAAGGGCACGAATGAGTCACAGCATAAAAAGGAAAAACTTTATTTTAATCATGTAAAACAAGCATGGAGATTCAAGAAATTTCCTCTAAACGTCACGACTAATCGACTAATCGTTTAAGAGAATTACCATATTTTTCACTCTACCCCTTAAGCATTTTTTTACACAGTTTTTTAACTATGCAATGAGCAAATAATTCAAATACTTTTAAAATCAGAAAACAAGAGTTTCATTGCCTAAAATGCTACAACTTAGCATTCCTTTAATGAACGCTTGATTATTTGTAGCAAAGGATGCATCTGTAGCTAAAAAACACAAACTATCTACTAATTTGTTGATTATTTTTTTGGATTAATATATGAATTAATAGTATTTTTTTAACACAATTTTAATGAGGTGAAGTTAAAGCCGTCGCTTGAGGAGTTTTGGGTAGAAAATATTTGCAGCCAAATGTATATTTATATTTTTTGTGATGTTTACTGATCTGAATTATGTTAATTTTTCAGCAATTTCCCCTTTCAAGAGTTTGTGTACTCTACTCAATAATCAATCGATTACTAACTTAGTTGATGATTGTTTTAATAATTGTTTAATAACAATTAATTTGATTTATCATTCAGCCTGATCTCAACCACGTAGATATTTGCTTTCCAGAAGAAAGTTTGCAGACAAAATTATATTATATATATATATATATATATATAATTATATATAAAATGTTTTTTTTCTAATATTACATCTCATATCTTCTCTATCAGCCTGTAAAAATATATCATTTTTTAGCAATATACTGCTGTGTGTTTCACAAAGATATATAATTTAGTTACTATGGAAGAAGTGCAGAAATAAATAGACTGTTCAGTGATTTTGTGACTTGGTGAGATTCAGCCATGCAGCCTGGAGTGTGTTGTTTTCTGTACCTCGTTAAACGATGTCAGGTTAAGCTTTTTGGCGATGAACTTTTTGAGGTGGAGGACGGTGGCTTGTGCTGAGCAGCGGATCCATTTACGTTTCAGACCTCGAAGTTTGCTGCTGTTGCACTCAAGGCAGATGCTGACCTGTTGGACAAAAGAAAAATGGTGATTATAGGACCTGCGGAAACTCCACGGACATAAATGTTCAATCAATCAATTTGCAGTGGTGCTAAAAGCGTTGCAGCGTTGTGATTGTTGCTGGGAGAGATAGCTTTTAGTATCTGTGGAAGTAGGACTGAAATAATTTGATAAATTATGACTAATCGATTGTTAATCAACTAACTTAATTATCGATTAATCACCAACTAGAGTACACAATTATTTCTAAAATCTCTAAAAAAAGACCATCTGCTAAAAGAACAGATGGGCCATCTGATGATCTGACCATCATCAGATCTGCCCAACCGTTGTGCAGTATGGTACTACGGTTGTGCAGAACCATACTGCACAACGGTACTGTACCATTGCGCAGTACCATCAGTACCATCAGTACTGCACAATGGTGTAGATCTACTCTAGGCAGATGTTGCATATAGGGATGAAATAATTAATTATGATTAATCGGAGTAATTAAAATAATTGTCAACTAATTAGATTAACCATTAACTGGAATATGCAAGAGAATGCAGTCAAAGCAGTGATTAAGTCAAAACTATATATAAATATACACAGTTTATTGCATTTAAGGCAAAGAAGTGTATTTTCTATATTTTTTATTTGCACATTTTAAAGTATTTCTAATACTGTATACAAAAAAGGCTTAAGTAGTGAAGTGCAAAATCCTCACAGTGCCATTTTTTATCTGATAAATCATCAGAAAATTGATTAATCGATTAATAGAATAACTGTTAGTTGCAGCCCTTCATGCGATAGATGCTCTATTCTGCTTTCATAAGAAAAGCTGGCTAAATCAGTGATGTTAATCTGCTATTGGCTTCCTGAATGTCACCGATTTTCCCTGCCACCGGCCTGTGAATTTGTTTTGCCCCCTCAGGTGAAACGGAGCGTGGTCAGAAACCATTATCATGACTGGGACTCACACATCAAGAGACAAAACAGGAGAAACGAAGCTCTTCGTGTGGGACTGTCCTTCTGTCTCTTTTTATTCCTCTTTTTGGAGACAGGAGGCGACGACAACCCCCGTTTAAACATCTTCAAATAAACAGTGGCAGTGCTTTGCTGAACAGTCTGCCCTTCAATAAGCAAAGACCAACATCTCAGTGTGTCTGGTTTCCAGTGGCGCTGGCAGTGAGGGGAAGCTCGTAATGTAAAATAAAAGCCTTGCTGGTGATCTGGACTCTGCGGCGGCTCGATGATGGCCTGCAAGGCACTTTTATAACATTATAGTACATTACCGACGGGTCCGCGGAGCCAAGGAGGGCTCCTGCAGCTAAACACACAAATGCACTGATGCAAGACAGAGGAGAGCAAAGAAAACACTGTGTGTGCTTTGTGAGGCGCGCATAAAAAGCTTCAGGCTCATTACAGAGCTGTTGCAGAGCTCTGACGCAACTTTTTCATGTTGAATATTTGCTCGAGCTTCGACTCTGGACATCTGAGGCTTCAAGTGGCGTCAATGAGAACATTTACAGCTATTTTTTTAAATACACAAACGCAATTCTTTCTGCATAAACCCATAAAGTTCTTAACCTCAAATCTAAGCAATATCTTGAGAAATCTTGATTTCTAAAGTTTTGTTTGTGTGCGTCGGTAGCCGAGGTAATTGTACTCAAGCAAGAGTAAGAAGTATTTGCTAAAGAGTCTACTCAAGTACTGAGTAACTGATTAAATCATCAATCATTCAATATTTAAAAGTTACATCACCAGAAGGACCAAAATATAAAATTAAATATAAATTACTGTCAGTTTAAATATAAACTGACAGTAATTCATGTAGGTAACAAAGAATAACAAAATCAGGCAAAAGAAAACTTTTCTAAATCAGTTTCTTTCAATATAAAACTTTAACAACCTTCATGTGTGTCTCTTTTTATGGTAAATTTTTGGTTAAAACATTTATTTTTCATTCAGTAAATAGAGAATCCAGAAATTTCACTCAACTAAGAGTAGCAATAAAATTACTCAAAGAACGGTGAAGTAAAAATAGCTACTCCTAAAAATGACGCCTGTAAATGTAATTGAGTAAACGTAAGTGGTTACTACCCAACTCTGGTCAGACATTTTATTAGTTTTCTCCAGCAGTGCCCTGCGCCACAAGGTCACGCTCTGAAAGGTCGTCCAAGAGGCAGCTGCGAAGTGTTCTGGAGGTCGGCCATGCGTGGCGGGTCGCCTGTCGATTCTTACACCGGACTGAACCAGGAGAGGAAGAGGGATTCGTCTTCCTCATCCTACCGGCCTAGAAATGCTGCCGTGAATCTTCTGAAGCTCTGCTCTGTAACTTGTTCTAAACTCTTTCCGTTTTTAAAAACCCGCAAAAATCTGAGTAAACAGAACCAAAATTACAATTTAATTTATTAAATTAAAAACATATATACTGCTGGTGTCATAAAGGGGAAAATTCACATTTTGGACATTTTTATACTTCCATTTGAGTCTCAATGGAAAAGGTTTAAAAAAAAACCTTTTGGCATTAAGTTAATGTTCTTTGGTTACCTAGCAACCACAGCCAACCCTGCTCGTCGCCTAGCAACCCAGCACATTTGGTGAGCTGCTTTTGGAGGTTCTGAAACATTCCCATTTTAAAACCAATCTATAGATAAATTACTGTGTAGAGATTTGAGGAAACTCGTATAAAACCAACACAAAACCTGAAGCAGAACGTTATCCAAACCGTAACTGCGTCTGACTATTTTCATTCAATCAATCAATTGTTTCTTACATTGAATACGTTAAAGATTTATGATTTAGTAGAGCTCAGAACAGCAAACAAAATATATAATAAACTCTTTATAAGGTGTATATAAAAGTGATTTGAAATTAAAGAAAAAACTGTGAATTAAAACTAAAGGTCAGGAAGAATTAGAAAAACAACTGTACTTCAGTTTGAGAGATTCAAGAAATTATTGTGATGAGCTAAAACCCCTTAAATTACAAAAATATATATAATTTAAATAAATATGAAATAATTTGCTAAATAAATACAATAATATTTGATTATATTTTCATTTATAAGTTTGTCTACAGACTTAAATGTAATTTCTTGGGGATATAATTTATAAAAATATACAGGAAAGATTTGATTTTGATTATGTTTGATGTATAACAAAGTGAAAGTATAATTAGCTTGAACATTTTTATCTCCAAAAACACTGTCAAGTTGAAAGTAATTGAGGGCCAGTGTGTTTCATTTTCTATTTTGATTTGTATATAGAAAGGTTAAAATAAACAGCAACGATTTGTGAAAAAGTCTAAAATAAAGAAGCATTTGACACTCTTCTGTCTGTACAGGTGTATGTAGTGAACAAAATATTTCAACAGTCTGGATGAAACGTCGTTTAATGGCAGCTTTTATTTCTGTTTTCTCCTGAAAGCTCTAAAACACCTTCCTCATCTTCTCCCATCACTCTCTTCCCCTTCCTTCAACATCATCATTTTCTTCCTAACCTCCTCTGCTCCTCCTCTCTTTTCTCCTCCTCCGACAAGCTTCACCTTTTCAGTCACCTAGCATGAAGCTAGCATGAAGCTGGGTGACTGAAGTTACCCTCAAACACAAAAATCCTGCGAATGAAATTCTGCAATTTCATGATTACCTCATCACCTTTGTTACTGTCAGCAGCCATTTTGGCCTCTCAATCCTGCAATTTCCTGCAATTTCTCCCTCTTTTATATGTCATCTTGTATTTCCCGGCTCTCTCCCTCTCCACCTCTTGGTGACATTTCACATCACTGCATTCAGACTGCAGGATTAGCTATTCTGTGGGCATTTCTGCATCGCTGCTGAATTTACAAAAGGGCAAGATCTTCACCCACGTCGGGGCAGGCTACCCCTCCCACATCCAGGGGAGGAAGAGCTTCTTTAGAGATGAAGAGCTTGATTTTCGCTGTTTTTTTGTTATGAAAAAAGATTTTTCCGCCTGTGCATCAGTATGCAGGAGAGAGGCTTCATGCTGCAGAGAGAGTCTATCTTGCAACAATAACAACTCAACTCTCCACAGTGTTATTTAGCCTGACTGGTTGTGTTGTTCATGCCTCTAAGACTGTTACCAGAAATTGAAGTTTTGACAGGAAACAAAACCAATTTCGCCTTAAAAGTTACAAAAAAAACAACAAATGTCAATATTATGCCCATTTGTTCAGAATTAAAAAGCAGAATAATAACCTGCTCGTCACTACGGTGATAGTCGTTGTCCTCCTCTGGCTTCTCCTCTCCGGCCTCCTTATTCGCCGTCTCTTCTGATTTTGTGTCGCCTGTTTGAAAAGAAGAAAAAACTACAGTAATCTAAAAAATAATACATAAATGCAGATATAAAAAGTACAAAATCTACATATAAGTGCAAAGTTTATGAGCCACAGGGTTCTTCAACACATTTTATAATTATCCAGAGTTAAATTAATAGATTTTGCCTTTTAGCACTTAGTACAAAACATTAGTAGATATTTTTTAGGTCTGTCAAAGGTCTTGAGGTCTTTTGAGGTTGATTAGAGATGATGGACAATGGATGAAAAAATGGATAGATGGCAGAAGGGATAGACAAATGAATAGATGAATGAATGAATGAATGAATGGATGAATGGATGGACAGATGGATGGATGACTGCACAGATTGACGGGAGTCAGCAGGATTACTTAATAAGTAAATATATAAATATTATTGAGATGGAAAAATGTAAGTTGGATCAGTTTTAAGTTGCTAGGATACACAAGATCTGTTTGTTTTTGAGTCTGAATGATGGAGTTACTTTATCTGGTGATGTAAATGTTGCCTCCTCACAACCTGACAAGACAGATGGCAAACAAACCATCCGTCACCACCTTTTAATATATAATTCATCTGAGCTGAGGCGAGAAATCAGATAGGTTCAGTCATATTTGCCTCACCACAGAAAGACTCACAGGCAGATCCATAAAAGCTCTCAGCTGATCAAGTTAGAGAACACATCTTTTATGAATTTTCCTGTTGCCTGTGATATTGTTGAAGTATTGAATTTTTAGCTTTAAAACTTGGTTATCGAAGTCTAAATTGCGTTGCGGTGACAGAACAGCAGCGCAGATGGGTTTTGCTTTCCACTAACCTTTAGAAACAAAGAAATTCAGTCTGCTCCAGGATTCAGCGGAGGTAATAACTGTGTTTATGTGAGTGTATGTCTCAGACTGTAGATGTGCTCATTCCTCTGAGAGTATTTTCCATCTGGGCCAACTGTCACCATCCCTCTGTGGAATATTAAGCTTGTCCCGGTGTTTGTCTCCAGTGTTAGCCTCACTTATTGCTCATCAGGAGGGCCTGGCTTCAGTTAAGTCTCATGTTGCGCCGCTTCCTGCGTCTTACGCCGTGTCTTTTCATCTCCCCTGTTACCGTCAGCAAATGATCTCCTGTCTTTTTTATGATTTATGGGACATCTTCCCAACGCTCAAGTCCCACAGGCGTGCACAATGACGTTTTCAGGCTAGTGTGTGAGAGATGGAGTGAGCCATCTGTGTGCGTTGGCGTGGGAGTTTAGATTGTCGTGAAAGCAAAAGTGTACTCTGCAGACTCGATGCATCCCAATGTGACCCAGACTTCTTGGGTTAAGTGCTCAGAAAAGTTGGTAATTTAGAAAAATGAGTCTATGTGCCGATGGAAGCAGCTTTTGTTTTGGCTGGTGTCAAGCAGTCCTCCAGAACTTAGTGTTTCCATTTAAAAGCAAACAGATTTAACGCGTTATGCGAAAGTCATGTGCGGCACATTTTGATGCTTTCAGTTGGGTCTCAATGGCTTCTAAAATTAGATGAAGTGCTTAAAAAACCCACACATGTCTTTGGTGTCTGAAAAATTAGTCGCTTCAAAAACCTCTTTATTGTTTTAAGTCTTAACAAAGGCACTGAGCGTTTCTCAAGATGCAGAGCCTGCTGAACAATGGCTGCTGGAAAGGACAAGTGTTTTGTTGTTGACTTCCTGTTCAGGAAACGTCTGGCTGAATTGTTGCTGGTCGTGCAGGATGTTCAACTTTTGCTTTTCAAAGATGTACGGTTGTTTATTTGTGCATCTATTTGCAGTAATTTTCATGCATGAGTGTAAAAGAAAGTATTAGACCAGATGTAAACAGTTGTGGTTTAAAGCTGTGCTCTTTTAACTTTTAAAAATCTTTTTAGTGACAAAAATAAATGTGAAGGCCCTGCAAAGTGAATGTAAATACACAGATGAATAAAAAAATTATACATTTTCTGAACTTACAGCAGATAAAATCAAGATGATGCGCCAAATATATATTGATTTTAAAAGAAAATATGTTCTAAACACCCATTAGCTAACTTGATTATCAGCAATCAGAGCAATTCATTTCAACCTGCTACAACTTCAAGTTCCTCCCAAACACTGAACTCTGCACGACTGCGTAGTTAGAAAAATATCCTGCAAGATCTGAAAAATCAACCTAAAATTAACCCAGTGCTGCTAAATCAGATATCAGCCATATTTGCATAAATCTACAGATATTATCATAGGCAGAAGAATAATATATAAGTTTTAATCTCCTGCATGCAGATGATGCTGGATTAAAGTCCAGAACTTCCTTTGTTTTAATTTCCTTTCTGAATGAGTTTCTCTACGTTCTCGCTTCAGCCAAAAGTGGACTTTGAGGAACAGAACCAGAGCAGTCCGTCTCCCATTTGAGCCTTAATTACCTAAATCAGAGAGAGGGATTAAGCGAGCGATTAGGTCTGCCAGCATGACAGCCCTCTGGACACACATTCACACCAACAAGCAGCAGAGAGCCGGTTTAGAAAAACGACTGTGCACAAAAACCAAACCATCAACTCACTGGTTGGCTAAATTGCCTTCATCTGTACTGTTTAATGGCTTCTGCTGTTCCTCGTGGTTGTGCTGCTAATGTTAGTCATTACTGGTTGAGGGGGTTCATTCTTTACATAGGCTAATAAGAGCAGTGACACACTGCTGAGGTGAAGGGCATTTAAAACCTTTAACAAATTAAAAGATGTAAAAACTGTATTTTTATTTTATTGCCCTGGGAGATTAAAAGGGTTTTCAAACATGCATGAAAGAAGACAACACTTCAGGTGTGCCTTTGCTGAGGGGATAACAATGAAACATGTTGATTTTACATAATATTCCCCCTTTAAAATAAATCAGAAGATCTGATCCGTGGCTGCCAACTAAGCAGAAAGTTATTTCCACGTTTCACTCTCCTCAGTTCTCTAATTTACAGTAAATCTGTTCACCTTTAGGCTTAAAATCATGGACAGATTGTTAAACGTTAAAACACAACATTGTCAATAATGCAATCTGTGACCGCTTTCTCAAGATGCACAACTCAGGCAGCTGATGAATAATATAATTTTTTATGACCTTAAAAACACAATTAGCATTTTAATTCGGATTGTGTCACATACTGACTGAGTCTCAGTCATTTACTTCAGTAGAATTAATAAAAATAAATGTCATATATGCTTTAACAAGGGATTGTAATTTGATCTTCTTCAATGGAACAGACTTTCTTTGTAATTGTGATTTTTGTCAGCTGTTATTTATGTTTGGATTTCCTGCATTTGGCTTTTTCTGGTACAGAATTATGACATATGTACTAAGTCAGTGATGTAAAAACTGAAATATATGATGACTGTGGAAAAACAAGATACGTATCCAATTTAGTACCACATCTGGATGTGGCTCAAATTGGATTTTTATTTGGGTGAAAAGATCAGAATTGCTCAGTTTAGGCTGCAGCGGATTGCAAAAACATCCGATTGGGGTTGGATTCGCCTGAAGGAGTTGGGATTAGGTCTGTCATGATAATAAATTTTGCTGAACAATAAATTGTGCCAGAAATTACTGCAATAAATGATAACATTGTTGTTTTGAGACCATTTAAAAGGATATAATAGTAAAGCGAGAACTCAAAGATCAATAAACTTTAATTTCTTACAAAGGTATAACACTGAAAAGATATTTTAAATATCCATAATAAATAAACAAAACAACAAATAAAGTTGATACTGAAGCCTCTATAAACAAAATTGTCCTTTAAAAAAGGGACTAGATGAGACTTCTGTCATCCAGTCTTTGGTAGAAAGAGAGGGACAAGAAAAAAAAATCATGCAATAAATTGGTTTATTGATTTATTGTTGCAGGCCTGTTGGGACAGTTTGTGAGTTTCTGCCTTTGTCCTCCATTTGTAAGTATAGGCAGATTATGTTTGGTGATGCATCTCCAAAGTAAACAAGTTATCATTTTTGGTTTTGGTGCATTACGTAAACAGAAAAGGAAGTATCTGAACTGGAAAAACCAGCTGTCAGAGCCATTCAGGGGAAAATGGCCTATTTCAATCACTGGCTGCCTGAATGGTGCAGCTTATTGTTACCATTTGTTGCTGCTTTTGTATGGAGACACATTGAAATTGATTAACTTTTCTTACAACCCTACCTTTGCAATAAAAGAAAAATCCAAAATGTTTGAGTGTTTATCAGCCTAAATTGAAAAAAAAAGCATCTTCTAAATAAACAAAACCTTCAAAACTGGAAAAAACCGACTCAATCCCGTTGCTGCTTTCAGTCCCGGTGGGGAAAAAGTTTAACAAACAGCAACTGCATGAAATAGTGTGTGCAAAACGGTAGTTGTCTTTCTGAAGCCTGTGCAAGAAGAGTGTGCTTGTACCGTTTCGCTGATCTAGATGAGTCTTCATGTTGCACAGCTCTCCTTTAATGTCCCCAGGCACCTCCATGCCCAACTTCTGATAGAAATCCCTCTGCTTCTTTATCTCCGCTGCATAAGAGGCAAACACGACAAATAAAAGGGGATTTCTCACGTGTCTGATTACATCTGTGCTAAAAGCTGCTTGGGTCTAGAAAACAATCCACAAATGAAGGATGAGCTGTCAAAGAGCGTGCATATTTTAACGATGTAAAACCAGGCAGATGGAGATAAACAACATGGATGAAGCTAAAAACCGTTTCTGATGAAAGAGGGTGACTCTTACCCTCTTGAAGTCCCGGTACCAGCTTGTAGACGATGTCTTGCATTGTTCGGTCATGGCTAAAACAGAAGAAGGAAACGGTTAGCAAACCTAACCCAAAGAGTTATACACAAAATATTAATCCAACATGTTCATCCAACCAAAATTATTCAATCTCTAGTTAAAATTTAAAGTACGCTGCATTGCAAGATGATTCATTCCCAAACATTTCCTTGGTATTTAGTTTGATGAACCAACAGAAATTAGTAGATAATTGTAAAATGGAAGATAAATATTTAAAAATATTTACAAATAGGAATCAATCTGTAAAAACTCTTTTTGCTATTAAAGTTCACACTCCTTATAGCAGCTGTAGCTCAGTCTGATTACATGGAGAGGATCTGAGAATGGATTTAGGTCTGAACTTTGACTAGGCCATTCTAACACATGAGAATGCACTGCAAAAACACAAAATCATATGAAGTATTTTGGTCTAGTTGCCTTAGTACATTTGAAATGACAAAACTAACTTACATGAAACTTTTTAGCAAGACATAGGAGCTTATTTTAAATAAATTGTTCCTTTGTATTGATTAAAAAAAATCACTTGCAGGACATTTTCACCATGTTATAAGTGAGACAATCTGCCAGTGTAACTAGTCAGTTTTCACCAAAATCATTGGTTATTGACTTTTAAAAAACTAGAAACTAAACTGAAAATACTTTGATTTTGTGTTTTTATAGTGCATAATTTTAAGACAGTTGGATAGGGAATAACATGTGGCTATATAGATATTATTCCAACATCTAGAAAATAAATCTATTGGATTTCCTGTTTTTGCTCTGAACTTGTCACCTTAAAAGCACTTCTCACGTAGAGAGCAGGCTTTTATTTTTTTGAAACCATATGAAATGACTGCAGCTACAGGCATCATTCTTCCACCCACCAGTTGACTTGTGCAGCATGTCAAACCAAGAATGCTCACCTCTTTGCCCTCCTGCATCTCTGTAAACTCTGGTTCATAAAAAACTCCAAACCTCAAGATGACATTTATGGAAAAATGTCAAATGTGTTGTAACATTGACACTCTCTGAATTTGGTGTGGAGCATATGCTCTTCCCAGTCTGGCTGTGAAGTAACCTTTTTTTTTTATTTCCTGTGCTTGTGACACTGCGGCACAGTGGGGGCGGCTTGGGTCTGACGGTGCCTTTTGACACCTGGTTCTGACAGCCGGATAACGGACACGGCGAGTTATGGAGGAAAGATCCAGAAAGCGTGCCATGTTTGTCAACGCTGCGGCACCCGGAGGGTCAAAAGAAAACGGGCTGTGAGCAGCAAAACAGTGACCCCTGCTGGACAAAAGATGGTAGTACTTCCAATTTTTTTCTGGTAACTGAAGAATTTACTAGTTGTTTTTCTTGGTTATATTCAGAGTTTGGTAATAACTAGATACATTTACTCAATTACATTTATTTAGAAGTATTTTACAAAGCTGTACTTTTTACGTTTACTTGAGTAATTTTATTATTATTATTTTTTATTATTTTACTTATTTGAGTAAAATGTCTGGATTCTCCACCTACTAAATGAAAAACAAACATGTTTAAATTTAAAAAAATTAACAGACAAACTTGCAGTTTTTGTTAACTGCAACGTTAATAATTTTATAATTTTATAATACTAATAAATTTTAAAATAAAACATTAAGTTGTTTTTTTTCATTATTTGGATAAATTTTCTTTTGCCTGATTTTGGCCTTTTTTGTTACTCTTGTGAATTATTGTAATTTTTGACCTTTAAATACCAAAATGGCACTTAACTTTACATTTTGGTCCGTCTGATTTTGTAATTTTTAAGTATTAAAGGAGTAATAATCTTATTAGTTACTCAGTCCTTGAGTAGACTTTTTACCAAATACTTTTTACACTTACTTGTGTAATTTCTTGGATGGCTACTTTTTACTTTTACTTGAGTGAAAATATTTTGAAATAGTGTTTCTCCTGAGTACAATTTTTGGATAATCTACCCACTTCTGGTTCTATTGGACTTTTTTTGGGTAAAATTTTATGTTCTATGTTTGAAAAATAGCACATAAGAAAACGATAATTTCCTAATTCACTTGGAAATACAGAAAAGTGTGTAAACAGATTAATTTCTTAAGGAGAGATTCAGATATCCGTGTCAAGTTTGATTAATATAAATAAGTCGAAGAGTTTTATTTACCATCTGTTTGACATTTTGGCTCTAAATCACTTGTGATGTTTGTTGTCAAGAGTAATTTCCAGCTATGTAAAATTTCCTGTGACACAATGAACCTGCAGCCAGCTCCGTTTATTTGATAACTAAAACTGCAACATTTTGATTCTGCATTAATCACAAAAATAATACAGGAAAATGAATTCAGGGGCTTATTAAACCTTAATTCTGTCAAATACTGTTGTCATAAATTCACATGAATAGTATTTTTTAATATAAATGTAAATCAGTTGTAATAGGAATCATTAACTAGAATAAAAGTGACTTCAAAAGAGCCAGTAATCATAATAACCTGAGGTCCAAAACACAGAAACACAACCTCTTTTTAAAAAAAGAGAGAAACAAAGTATGAACTAAAAGTAAATATAATTATATTAAATTCTATTAAAACACATTTTTTATCTTTTTTGGGAAATCTGTCAAAAAGAAAAAGCTCCAAAATGTGTTTTTCAGGAGTTTCCGTTTAAGAACCAAACATGAAGTTTGGATGTGGATTAGTTTTAAGTCTTTTTATAACCAAGTTTAATCAAAAATTTAAACTTGGTTATAAAAAGACAAAGACTTTGTAGGAAAACTATATTGGTAGTAATTTTATCCTGATCACAAATTCAAACTCTCAACCTTCATTGTATAATTTTTGAATTGCAGTTGAGGGCCACACAAAATCAGTCCTAGGGCCATAGGAGGCCCCTGCGCCATGGTTTGGACACCCCTGAGATAAATCAAATATAAGACACACATTGCCAGTTTTGGGGATTTTAACTCAGGAAAATCTAAGAAAATACCTTAAACTTTGTTGCTGAAATGTCATAAAACATGACAAAGGTGAGTAGAAATAAGTATGTCTAAATTAAAAAGGTAAAAAATGTTGAGCAGGTCAAAAATTTACAAACAATAAGCTGAATCTCAGAAGGCCAGAGGTTATTTCTGCTGCTCCTGCTGAACGCTTGCAGAGCTGACGCGGAACTGCAGCCACAGATTACTGATCAGACTAATCAAGGAAATTACATTAGTGTTTCATTAGAATGCAAATCTGCACTCCCCCAGCGCTCTGTGAAAAAGTAATAAAGCTTTAAAAGTTGGGCATTGTGCTGAAGTCTTCTCCCTCTTTTCCTTTCACTTCCCGGTTAGACACTCAATCAATCCTTTAAAGCACTCTTGATCAATAGCCCTCCAAGGTTCCTACGCGCCTTTTATCCCACCCACTTTCAGTTTCTCCACTTTAATAATCAATACAATTCAGCACAATTCATCTAGAATTATAAAATTCAAGATTAATTATAAGATAAATTATACATAGTGAATTATACATGACTTTATTGGAGTTCAAACTGTCTGCTAAACTGTAAACTTTTTTTTTTTTTGTATTTTCCACCTAAATAAGCAGGAACTAATTTTGTTTTTAAAAAGTCAGTTTTATTTGTACAACAAGGGAGTTCAAAGTGCTTTAAATGGTAAAAACAACACAATTACCAATTGTAAAATAAGCCATAAACATTACATTTTGTCAACTGCTATAATCAAAATCATCAAATATAATAATCAATGTTCCAGTTGATTATAATCAAAGTTTATAATCTAAATAAATGTAATTGTGATTTAAAGAATTAAAGAAACAGAAACTGACAAAAACAAAAGTTTGACTTCCTAAATAGCAGCAAATCTTCTTTCAAATGGTTCAGAAAGTGCAATTAGTAATTCTAAATATAAATTAGAATAAATAAGTCAGAGCAAGAAGCATAGAATTAGACTGAACAGATCTGCTCTTATTGATCAGGCACATTATCATGATACCCAATACAGAATTTACAGGTCAGACAGAAGGTGAAATACAAGTTGCAAAAAAAGGGGGAAAAAAAATTTAATTAAAAAATCTGAATTGAGTATTAATTCCTTTTTAAAACGATGATAAACAGGATATTTTTTATATAAAATCTGAACAACGTGATTGGTTTAAGAAAAGTGTTCATCCACTGAGCATTGTTTTAAAGATGCTACACCAATAGGGGGCAGTGTAGAACAAAAACCTGACAAGAGAAAAATAAATATCAGTTGCTCATATCGGCTGAGTTTTATTTATCGGACCAATACCAATATGTTAAGAAAATGACAAATATCGGCCAATACCGATGTTAGTGCCGATATATTGTACATCCCTAATATTAAATGGAAGTTACGTGTGAATGAAAGGCCAATTGCATGAAAATATATTTGTCTATCGAATACCTGGCTACATGTGGACAACAGGGATGCACCGATTGCAGTTTTTTGGCCGATCCTAGATTTCCGATCTCTAAAACGTTTGACATGCTGATTATGATTTTGGCCAATACCAGTTTTTTTGTTGTTTGAAAGTCTCTGAGTTGGCAACAGCGGGTTGACTATTTTTAATGCGAATGTGCAGAACGACCTGGTGGGTCTACAGACAAACCTGTCTCACAGGAAAGGAGAGTGGCTGATTTTTAGACCTTTGCTGAGGTAAATAAGATCAGGGGATAAGGTCAGCTTCACACGGAACTATCGGCCGATCACCAATACTGCAAGATTAAAGAAATTGGTGCAACTCTAGTGTATAAGACCTTAGTTACATTAGTTACTTAATAATCACTGAGTTTGTTAGTTAGTAAGGAAGGAAGTAAGACCGAATACTGCAGGAATCCCTTTTATAAAAGATTACAGTGAATCGCTGGCTGCTTTGAAATAAAACATAACCGAATCACCAGCATTATGACTGTTGTGTTTTATACACACGGTGTAATATTAACTGCAGAGCACTGAAGTGTTTATGTAGAGGTTGTGAATGAGTTGGAGTTAGATGCATCATCCATTAGAAAAACACAGAGCGCCTCAGCAGCTCGAGGCCGTGCCGCTGCTCCCTGCAGCAGAGCTGGAATAAAATGGATCCATCGGCTCCTCAGTCCTCGGCAGTTTATTGTGTTAGTGGCGCGTGCTGCTGATTGAAGACTGTCTGTGTGTGTGTGTGGGTGTGTGTGTGTGTGTGTGTGTGCGCGCTGCTCTGCGGCGGTCCCCCACTCACCCGATGTACTGCAGTGGATGGCTCTGATGAATAACAATCCTACACGTGGGGCACGTGTTGTTCTCCTCCAGATACTTTACAAGGCAGCTTCTGCAGACTGCAGACACACACAGCAGATGAAGCGTTACAACACAGTGTACATCCTCCATCACTCTCCCAGCTTCACTACAATGATGCCTTTCCTTTGGTTTTAAAAGTTTTAAACCTCAAACTTGTCCATGTTTCTGAAATTAAACAACTAGCGTGAGTATGATTAAAAATATATATATAAAAAAAACAACTATATGTTGCTCTTTTCTAAGTTGCACACAGTTAGGGCTGTCATTGTTGCTTTGAGAACACTTTCAAGTTATATAATGGTATGTTCTGGCCATAATAATGTAATAAAACATTCTCAGAGATAAATAAAGTTTAAATTCTAACAAATCCTTACCACTAGAACAGGAAAAACAAATAAAATGAACTATAAAGTCTCTGTAAACAAAATTATCATACAAAAAAGGGATAGTTGAGACCAAAGAACCAGACTGAAGACTTCTTTCATCTAGTTTTTGGCAAAAAGAGAGAGAAAAAACATAATATTGAGCTTGTTTTAATTTATCTTATCAATTAATTTGTTGCTTACTGCAATAGGCCTACATATGTAACTGCATTGGATCATTTTGCAGAATTCACTGATGTTTATTGATGCTCTTGAGCAAACATAAAATTTCCAATAATGCTTTTAGTTTTGTGTGAAATTTATTATTATCAAAATGATGAATCAAAATTCTTATTATGATATGAAACTCTTCACGATAAATGCATACCTCTGCACGACCAGCAGCTCCAAACAACAAGTTACCACTCCAGTGTTTCTTTATTGAATGCTGCATTTTGTGTTGCTCAGGAACATGCAAAGAGTCTCTTCAGTATTAAAAACATCAGTGCGAAAAAAACCCCCAAAGTCTCATTTAAAAAGAACCAAGTGTGCCTTGTTTTATGATTCATCCGAAATCATAAAGCGACCTTGGATTAAGGTACAAATCCCCTCAAAATACATTCAGACTTCAGGGAATTTTACTTTCAACTACAGCCACCTTTTGTTGGATACAATAAATGTATTGTGGAATCCTGCGGTGTAATTTGCGGAACCCGTGGTGCCGTGAAATCCATCTCTTCTTGACATTTTTATTGCAGCAGAGCAGCTGCGCCGATGACGTGATGCGAATGTCTTTGTTGTCTCGGCTCTCCGCCGGTGGAGCCCCTTTTTTTCCACACAGACGCAAAAATCAAAGCCTCACGTCTGGACGCTTCTTGTTTGAAGTAGCCAAGAAGGCTCCCATCTGTGGTGACCGGGCTCCCTCTAGTGGAGACAAACTGTACTGAAGCATCTGGGTTTGTTTTACGCATTTAATCCAGGTTTCTCTGACCTTTCTGTTGTTCTTTCATGTTGCAAATATCATAAATGTTTCCCTTCAAGGGCTACCAACAGCCTGCAGCTAAAAACAATCCAGAATTCCTGCAGGATAAGTATCAGCTTTGTGTCAGCGTGTTGCTTGCTAAGCTTTCTACACTGGCTCAGCTCTCATGTGAGCTTCAGATGAAGTAAACAGGACGCTGACTTGTAAACTCTGTGACCCCCACAGGGATCCCTGAATTCACAAAAAAGCTGGTTTCTTTTCAGAAAAACACAGAGGGAACTGCAGAAGGCTTCATCTGAGCAGGAACTAGAAAGAGTTCAACCAGAAACTGGATGATTTCATTTAAAGCGAGTCTGCAGGCCAGCAGAGGCCTCACTGGTGACACAGGAAGTGTTGAGGTGAAGAAACGAAGAGGAAGCTGGGCTTTAAAAATGATTTCAAAAAAGAACTACAAACTATAAAAACATGCATCTTGAACTAATAAAGGGCATGAAAAAGATTTCAAAAGATTTTTAAAAACCCACACAGAACCCCAGAACAGGAAAAAAGCATCCAGCATCGATGACGGAGAATTAGGATTGGGTTTTTTTTGGAATTATAAGTATAAAATCATAATATTAGCAAAATAGAGACACAATATCACCAAAAGAAATTGTCTAAATGGAAAAAAAGCTTTGACAGAGTTGTCAGGAACTGTTTCAAATTCCTGCTGCTGATAATAATTTGATGCTAATTTGTCAAATGATTACATATTTCCTTATCTGTAAAACTGATACCAAAATATAATTTCACAAGACGATTAACTTTCTTCATTTAGTTGTCATAAAATCTCCACTTCATTCTGTTAATATTTTGGTAAAACTATTCTCTTGTAATAAATACACTATCATTATTTAATATGTTTTTAGATTGTGTACTTCCATTTATTTGCATTTCTTACTCTTTAATTTTAATTTTTATTTCCTTTTGCATTTCTCCATTCTGTATTTCAAACATTGTAATCTTTCCCTGGGAAATAAGAGTTGTAATGATTGTTTTATTTATCATGATGCACAAACCTACTCATCTTTTTTCTATTAATCAATAAAAGTAAAACAACAAAACAAATAAAACACAGTTTTAATATATTTTCTGTCATTTGTAATTTTCAGTGAGATGAAAAAAAAAATTAAAACCAGAAATCAAGAACAATTTTCTACTTTAGCTTAAATATTTTCATCTTGCATATAATGCCATGTGTTCCCTTCATCTTTATACCACTTAGACTTTAGTTCAACATTTTCTATTGTGTTTTAATGATGCAGCCTAAACATTAATCTCGACTAATGAAGATCTCTTCTGACTCAAGGAGGGTAATTTTGTGTCAGACTCAAAGCCCTGATCCAACAAAATAGCAACAAACTGCAGAAAGCAACAGATGGTGTAATTCGACTTTGCTGAACCCAGCTAATGAAGCACCTCAGTGTGAACGAGAGGCGACGTTATTTCCCCCCTTCTTGTGAGATATAATGTGCAGATTACACGCTCTGTGATCGTATGTTTGCACACAATTACCTCAAGATGTTGACTTAGATCAACGTTTAACAGGGAAATATCTATGAACTGCTTCAGTTTTCTGTTAAAAAAACAAGATGTTTATTTCTCTGATTCTGCTTTTTAGAATAAAAGAGAACAAAAAGAAGAAGGTAGAAAACAGGAAATAGGTTGAGACGGATGAGGAAAGCGTGGGAGGAAGGACTTACAGGTGTGTAAGCACTCGGTGACGGTGGTGGCGTCGATCAGGTAGCCCTCACACAGGCGACATGTGATGTGGGCGTTGATGTGACACAGCTTTATCTTCCTCGTCAGCATGTCGGGGTTCTGGGGAGGAACAGGGACACAAAGAAACGGGCTGAAGATCAAAACAAGAATCACATGACGTCGGTTAGCTCTACCACAACAACACAAAACAACACCGCTAACACTGATGGCAATGAAGAAGATTAGATTATTATTATTAGATTATTAATTATCATGTCTATTACTGGATATAGAGAAGGGTTTATTTTTGGGTCCTTTTTTCTGGAAAGAGTCATGAAAATCCTGTTAGAGTGCATGGAACTATGAATTCTTTGAAACGATTAATCGATTATTAAAGTAATCGACAGCAAATTTAGTACCGTAATCGATTTATCATTAACTGGAGCATACAGACTCAAAAAAGCCCATTTGCTAAAAGAACAACATATCCGGAGCATCAACCTGTTCATAAAATGTATACATTTGACAATTATGTAGAAAAAAAATGTGTCTATAAATATGTCGCATGTAAATATGACAGAATTTGACTATGTTCAAATTCACTATTTTGTTGCATTTTAGGCAACAAAATGTGTATTTTCTTATTTACAAAATGAATTGAATTATCAATTTGCGTATTTTAATACATTTCCAATATGGTATAAAAAAGCATTTAATGAAAAATCACTAGGATGTGCCAAGTTATTTCATTCAATTAACTTATTAATCGGCAAAATAATTGATTACTAACATAATCGCTATATATATTTATCAAAACACATCTTGATGGTCCCAGAAACCTTTGGTGAATCACAAAAACTGAACTTGCTTGAATGTGTTTGTCCCATTACATCCGGTGTAAAACTAACTCAGCATTTCAGAAAAACATGGTGGAGGCAGAGTGATGATTTCAGGCTGCTTCAGGACATGAATAACTACAATTAGCAAATCCTGAACTACAATGTCCAACTATTTCCAGCGTGGCCTAGTCAAAGTCTGGCCCTACATCCAATTGAGATGCTGTGGCATGACCTTAAATCTGTCATTTTGTTTGAAGGAATGGTTTCAGAGCACTTAAGTTTAAATTTAGCAAAAGTACATCAGGAAGTTTACGGCTGAATTACTCATAAAAACACAACAAAACTGTTGTTATGAGTGGGGCCTAGTCAAAGTCTGTCATTAAATAGAATTTAGGTAGTTATTTTTGCTTGAAATTAAGCAAAACAGTCGGTGGGTGAAATTGGTTGAGATAATTTTTTCTAAGAAGTTAAATTATAACTTAAAAATTGCATTTTAAATTCACTATGTGATGATTTAAAGGGGCAAATTCTTTTTCACAACACTATATGTTATTAACCATTAAGCTTCTCTTTTCACCCATTAATAATCCAGTTAGAAAACAGTAAGAACTGTCCCTGAAAAGGAAAAATAAACTGAATCTGCAACATAATTTGAAATAATCACTTTACTTTTTCTTTTTCCTCAAACTAAGTTTGTTTCTTCAACTTTTTATAAAGATAAATGACCCGACAGTTTCCTAGAAGTGAAGTGCTGCTGCTGGATCTGCTCCGAGGGTAATTGGTTAATACTTTGTAAGCCTCTGTGACTAAACTCTCACATGAGTTAGATATTACTGCAGCTTTTTATATTAGATCACAGAGCATCATTGTTTTCTACACCAACTTGCATCTTTGTTTATTCCCTGCTAATAACCTGCTGCTCCCTTCAATCCACCTCCACCCTGACAACATCAGCAAGGAGCCAGGAGAGTCATTTATCACCGGCGGAAACAACTCATTACCGATTTTTATCCACAAGTGAGCACAGCTGCTGTTCAGCAACGCAGACGAACGCGCAGCGACTCGCCGCTCCGAGGGCGAATCACGCTCCGATAGAGAGGAAGCTCCAGTTGAGTTGAGCAACAGACACACTGTGGTTTCATTGTTAACAAATCCCTGGGAGTGTACTCGTAGAAACTCAGCGCACGTGTGAATGCTCATTTATTAGATCAGGGTTGTCCAAAGTGTGGCTCGGGGGCAATTTGTGGCCCCTGGACTTATCTTGTGTGGCCTCCAACTAAAATTCAAAATAGATACAAATTTGACCCAAATATACAGATGAAGACGTTTATTATGCAATCAGGGTAAAAATTATTACCAGTATAATTTTCTTACACAAGAAACTACAACACAAAACGTTAATCTTTTCTCATCTTTTTATAATCAAAAGTTAAGAATAGGTCAAACTTTCCTGAAAAGCCAAATTTGCTGCATCCAAATCAGCTTTTATTTTCTTTTAAACTTGGTTAAATTTTTGAAACAAATAGACCTAAATCCTGTTCTTATTACTAAAATATGACATGAAAGAAGGTTGATTAATTGAAGTAAGAAATACTGACACATGCAGGTGGGAGTTAACCCAAAGTGACAAAATTAGCAAAAGAAAAACCAAAACAAAACATTGCAATTGTTCATTGTTGTAAAAAATGTAGGAATCTGTTGGATGCATCCCTGTACCATTATAAATGAATTAAATGTTCAGGTATGTTGGAGCAGTCATAGCTGGTCTCGCTCCTATTGAGTAAATCTTTTAAATGTTTCTGGATCTTGCTTCTGTGATTCGTTTATCTAATTCTGCATCCAGCTGACCAACAGATGCAACCAGGGAACCTGGTGTGAACTGAGCAGTGTGGATCGCTCAGCTAATGGTGGGTTAAGCTCAGTGAATCAGACTCTGAGACACCCAGCATGCATTATTTAGAGGCTGAAACATCTCCAGGAATCTTCCTCAACTACAAGAACTGTGCAGACGTCCAGGAGGCAAGACAAGGAAAAAGAAGCTACAGAAGCTTTTAGTTCAAAATGCAATAGAGAAACCTTTTGCTTTTGAGTTAGACAATGTTTCAAGTCCATTTAGGAGATTTTTCCCAAAGCAGGAGGTAAAAACATTGAAGAGGAGAGCAGGTCTTACCCCTAATACCGCCATGCGTCGACTGTGGGTGGAGCAGCAGCCACGTCTCTTCCTGCGAGTGTGCGGCCGACAGCGTTAGCTGCTCATCATGGAGTGCCTCTCATCAAAGCCTGGAAACGAGCAAAAAAAAAAAAATAACTAAGCTTTACCAAGAATTTGCAGAGCGGTTAAATAATAAGGAGGTGATGGTAGAGGGATAAATGAGGAGGAAAACAAGGCAAAGTCACAGTTTGGTGGTTTTCTGCTCTTATATTTACAGATTCACACCTGAAAAGTGATGGAACAAGTTTTTATTAAGTTTGTAAACACCAGGAAAAAAAACTATCAGGAAGAATGTCAAATAAAAAACATTTTTATTACAGCAAATTTAGCTCAAGCTTAAAAAAATTTAAAACATCCAACCTTTAATGCATTTGTAAGCCCATTACTGCCATGAAAGGAAGGAGAAAAGCTCAAGAGGAAGTTGTAATTATGTGTTATAAAATCATAATTATGAGAATAAGTCATGATTACAGGGTTTAAAGTCAAAACTACAAGAATAAAACTTGCAATTTTGAGTTTTGAAGTCAGAATTACAAATTTCAAGTTTTAAAAGTTGTAATTTCAAACTGCAGGTGTGACACATAAAACTCATGATTATGACTTTTGCACATAATGTTTGAGTTTTTCAACGAGGTGGAAACATTTTAGCACTTTATAAAGCTGATGTTTTGTTAAACCACAGCAAGGTTGACCTCTAGCTATTTATTTGTTAACTTTTTCATTCACAACATAATTTCTGACTTTCTGGGTTAATGAATATGTTTAAAAAGTAATTTAGAAAAATTAAGATGGAAAAAGTAGAATATGGAAAAAAAGTAAAACGTTATAGGGCCCTAATTACTGAGTTTTTCAGCACAATAATGAACCAAAATGAGGGGTGGACCTATTCATCTGTCAGTTGATTTATTGGCGCCAATTTCCTCAATTTTTGGAAAGGGTTTTCGGTCGTTACTTCTGTGTGAAGCCGATCTTATCCACCAACATTATCTACCTGAACAAAGTTCAGCAATATTTAGCAACATTTCAGACAAAGAAATTGGTGTCAGTCAAAATTGGAATCTGCAAGTCAGACGTTTTAAAGATCGGTAATCGTGATCAGCCAGAAAACTGCAATCGGTGCACCCCTATCCAAAATATATATACAAAAACAAAGTACCGGTAATAAACAATCATTTTAAGGATATTTTATACTTCTTTAACAGGGTTGCGACAGAGTAGCATGCTGTCTCCATTTCTCTTTCCATAAAATCTGGACTTCATGTAATCCGTTTAGCCTTTTCTCACAGTTGTTTCCCACCTGTAATAAACATACCTGACGAACCTTTATTGTCACTTTTACATTACGTCTGCTTCGAACCAACAAAAATAAAACAGCTGTGTACGCAGTAATTTCCATTTGGAATAAGTGCCTTCTGAAATTACACTGATGGCTAATCATGTAAATTGTTGATGTTGATTGTTGTATTTGTCTTTGTTTTTAATTTAGTTCTGTTTTGATGTAAACAGTTTTTGTTGTCTTTTTGTAATATCTGCAAGTCGTTGAAGCGGCAGATTTTGAATTTTGTGTTTAATTTTGTTTTTGTATTTTTATAATATTTGTAAAGGATTTTTATTGTAATGTTTGGTGTGGACATTATGGTAGAGACTAATGAGGATTCTTAAAGAAACAAATAAACTGTCAAATTCACTAAAGTTTGTGAGTTCAGCAGAGAAAGACAATGACTTTGAACCAAGTCCAACCGCCCTCTGTCCTGCTGAATCCGCCCTCTGCTGAAGGACAGAAGATGTCCAGCACAGCAGTGACTAGTTATGCCATCACAAGGCGTGATTCATCGCTTAATCGTAGGAGTCGACCTCTCTAGTCACGATGAGAGGGGAAATCTGAGGCGAAGAACACCCACCGATCCTTCATCCTCCTCCACACGCATTAGAAAAAGAAAGTCTTTAAAGTGGCCGGCGCGCCGGCCGGTCTCTGCCAGCTCATCAGACCGTGAAATTATCCCGGTTAGTCGGCTGAGATGAAACACGGAGAGGGCTGCTGAGGACACACACACACTGTACTGCTGCCGGTCACAGCGCCTTAACGTGGATGTTACTGTAACTTTACACCTGCAGTGTCTCAGTGATGTAATGCAGTCAAGCTGCGGTCAAACAGAGCACCTCTGACTCCTTCGAATCGGTGCTTTTGTTATTCAGCTCATTAAAAAGTCAAATCAGATGAAAAATATCAGCATGATTCAGGAGACAAACAGAAAACCAACCCTGCTAAATTTAAATTTATCTAAAACTAACAACTAGAGGTCAATAACAATTAACAACACATAAATAGAATCCACTTTTTTCACTTCTAATACCAATATTAAGCTTAGTATCAGTCAATTCAGTACAGAAAAACCGTGATGAATTGATTCAAAATGTTTCTTTTTTTCAAACGCTGACATAAGTGTACTGAGTTAAAAATTTATTTGATAACTCTGCACCTGTACAGCACACTTAAAATACTAACAGCTTCATAAGCTAGCAAGATGTAAAAACTACACAACTTTAATTTGGACAGTCATTGCAATTAGAAGAATAACAGTAAAATAAAGAAACAACAGGTTGACTGTCTTTGTTCAAACGTGAAGATAAACTGCAACAAACCTTCTTTCAAAAGGTTCAGACTGAAGAAACATCATCACTGATAAACTATTTAGAATCTTTTTCAATATCAGGACCAATACAGATATTAATTTCAGATTGGTCCACCTTTATTCTCTGCCAGAGGTTTTTTTCTCTCTTATCACTTCAGAGACTTTCTGAATGTGTACAGGCAATAATTATTTTAGATATAAATGTTTCTATTGGTTATTCAGACTATAAATTGACTATTTGATCAAATCCATCAGATTTTTCATTCAACCATTTAAGGTTATTTTATACTATGTTAGAAATACGTTAAAATATGCATAAACAATTAAAATTATTTAAACATTTTATCCCTTTGGTGTAGGTTTGATGATTTGTAGCAAAAAAAGAATCTACAGCTAAAATACTAGAGTTAATCTGTTGATTATTTTTGGATTAAATTAAGAATTGGATTGCAAAATATGCTTAATATATTTATTTTATACAGAATTTGAACCAGATGAAGGTAAAACAACGCAACAGGAGGAGTTTAGCGCAACATATTTACAGACAGAGCTTTTTTTTTATTTAAATGAAAAATTTATAGATTTTTGTATAGTTGTGGTTTAATTATTGCTCAGAATATGATAGAGCATCTATAAAAAAGTTCAGCATCAAATGGAAAAGTATCTGACAGCAATAAGTATAAATTATAAAGAATCTCATAAATTCCTGGAATGTGGGGTTGGTGTAAAATCTTACACATGAATCTGTTTATAGAAAAGGTGAAAATGTGTAAAAGATTTAAGTAAACTGCTCTTGACATGCTGTAGTCATTCGTAATGGAGTTAATCACCATCCTTCATCCTCCCACTGAAACCTGTCCAACTGTTTGCCTAAAAAAAAAAAAAAGAAAAAAGGAAGAAACTAATTTACATTCCTGGAACCAGTCCCTCTGGTTCCAGAAGTCACAGAAACGACCACAGAGCCTCGTCATAGCTGCTGCATTTCTTTGTTAGTCAGATTCCACCCAAACATTTACAGATCAGGTCATTAAAAATGAAACCTTACAGTAGGGATTGTAGAAATCTAAAGATGGCTTCAGACGGTGGACTGGAGACTCTACTGGTGCTGTTGGAGCTCAGTGATGCATTGTCTTAATCATAAGATTATATTACTGAATCCAGAACACGATGTATGGATCCCAGGAACAATCTTTTATTGGTTTAGAGCGTTTTTTGATGATACTCTCATGTGCTGAGTAAATTCTAATTTAATCCAATAAAATATAGAAATATTAAATAGTATGAAATACATTTCCTTTGTTATGTTGATAATACTCCACCAGTAGTAATGTGAAATACCCGTGATGTATTATTGACTAAAAAATATACCTTAAATCCCAGATCAGAGAGCTTTATTTTAAATATTTTCCAAAAATGGTGAAGAAAATCTACTTTATGCATTTAAAAGTCCAACGCAAAATAGTGTGTAAAAAAATCAGCTGATCCAAAATTTTCCAACTCCATCATATTTCCTCAACTTTATCTTCTCCAAAATATAAAGTTGCTTTTATTAACGACCAAACTCAATCAGTATGTTGCGCTGCATGTTGTTTTTTTTAATTAATTAAATTAAAAAGTCTTGAATCAGATAAAAAATAATCACAAATTAGATTATAAAATAAAAAATTACTCAAATATTTATAAAGTGACCAAATGTCTTAGAGAGAAATTGTCTGTTAACATCTTTTTATAATATTTCAACCATATTTGAATAGGCAATGTTACTTCATTGCCTGGGCTGCACAGTGGCACAGTGGGTAGAGCTGTTGCCTTGCAGCAAGAAGGTCCTGGGTTCGATTCCCGGCTGGGGGCCTTTCTGCATGTTCTCCCTGTGCATGGTGGGTTCTCCCCGGGTTCTCCGGTTTCCTCCGACAGTCCAAAAAAAACTCTAAATTCTCCCTAGGTGTGAGTGTGTGTGTCCTGTATGGTTTGTGTGTCCTGTATGTCTCTGTGTTGCCCTGTGACAGACTGGCGACCTGTCCAGGGTGAACCCGCCTCTCGCCCGGAACGTTAGCTGGAGAGGCACCAGCAACCCTCCTGACCCCATTAGGGACGAAGGGTGTATAGAAAATGGATGGATGGATGGATGGACTTCATTGCCTAATAATTAAGATACTTTACAGTTACACAACAGAAGAAATGGATTCTTCTAAATCCTCCCAAAAACAAGCCTAAATGTATCGAAACAATAAAGACAGTGAAGTTTAAAAGTCTGCTGTGGTTCATGTTGTCATGTAGCGTTTTATGAAAAAAAGATGAATTTTGCTCAAGCGTGTAATTTCTTCCCATCAGTGAGCGTCCTCCAAGTGTTTCTCTAAGCATTCAGCAGAAAATTTTGCAACAACAAAGAATGAAACAGTTGCTACCCTGAACGCCTCAAAAAAAAAAACTACAGTTTGTCATTTGAATGATTTATGTCTAGAATGGTACAGAAACCTCTTTAAAACTAACAACATTTGCAGTCAATCATTTACTGGACTACAAGTCCCAAAAGGTGTTAAGCACACACAGAATAGACAGACAAACACTTCGGCTCCACAAAGAGCCCCTGTTGGGCCGCTGGAGTGTTTGGATCCAGCATAAATTGGCTGCCAGCTGGAGCGACGGACAGCGAAGGCCTGCATCAGCGCCCGGAGCCAGGAGGAGAGGCCTCTGCTTGTTGTGGAAACTTTGGCTTCAATTCAAAACACAGCCCAGGACCACACACACAAACACTCAAACCAAAACTTAGAGTCCACAGGAAAACACGAGAAAAGCCCACAGATTCCCTCACACTTTCCCCGTCACACACACAGTTATTGTTCCTGCTTAATTCTTTCTGATGGCCCTCAATCCCCCCAGCACGACTCTGTGCCTGGGGAAATCATTCAGACAATAGAGGCGATCCAAACAGAACCAGACTGCAGCCAGCCAGGAGGCCGGACGAGCTGCCAAGAGGCAGCGGCGCTGGAATAATCGAGCTCTGAGTCGAGGTGAAGCAGTTTTTCAAGCTAAAGTGTCATTTATCCCAAAGAGAAAAAGAAGATAACTTAACACAAAAACTGCTTCTGAAGGACTACAGCCTAAATATTTAACTCCACTGGTAAAACAATGCAGAATTGCTACAATATTGCCAACAGAAAATCATTGAATTTAAGTGTAATTTAGGGCACAGATGTGTAAAATTAAGCAGACAAACAAATAGGTCAGAGGTGTTTCCATTGACAGTATAAATGCACAATTTGACATTTTGAAAATAAATTCTCTTAATGGAAGCACAATAAGTCGCAATAAATCAAATCAAAGATCTTTGGTCTAGTGTTTTGGTCTCAACTTGCCTTTTTTGAAGGACCATTTTCTTTACAGAGCACCAGACTTAAGAGTTTTATCATCCAGGTTTTGGTAGAAAGAGAGAGAAAAAGAGAAAAACAATAAATCATTGTTACATCTAATTATTGCAGTATTTTTAACTTTAATTGATTTATTGCAACAGGCATGTGCATAACCCATTACAGTCCAAAAATAAAAACACATAAAAACATTCATTTGTGAACTTATTTGAGACAAAAACCATTATGAAACATCTTTCTGTAAAATTTCCAACTGTAGAGTTACAACAGCACAACTAACTTGTGTGGCCTGACTAAATATATCTGCTACAGTCATGTGTGCCTGCAATTAAATTGGTCCCTGAGGGGGAATTGGTAGATTACTACAGTGAGACCATCTCTGCCTTCGTGTAAAAAGGGGTAAATGATTCCCTTTAAAAACAGCTTACACAAAAATGAAAGAGTTCCAATACTCTAAGAGGCTTTGCACAAATATTTCCTCCTAAGTGGCATGTGTCATTAGAGGCAGCAAATGAGCTTGTTATGCGGACTCTTGGAGAAATCAAACACAGAAGCAATGTTCCTGCAGTGCAGACACACGGCGCGACAAACGAGGAGAAACATCACACAATAAACCAACAACCAGGGAGTTTCCAGTAACAAATACATTAGGATGGGTTTTATCCTCTTCCTAGAATATTAGAAAGAGGAGATTAATCTTCAGCAACAAGACATGTTCTATATTCTGGGCTGAATATTGGGTTGTTAAGCAAGAAATCAATTAAACACATGATAAATTAAAACAAGCTCAATAATTTACAGTTGTGTGATTTATAATTTTTCCAATTTTTTAGCCAAAACAAACAAATATGATTTGTGATACTAAATCAGATACATATCCGATTATTTTCAAATACCTATCATGTCGCATTTCACGGTTCAGTATTTGTGAAGTTAGTTGTTCCCAAAATCTTTCTGTGGAACAAAATTCCAATTTATTCAGATTGTTTTCGTAAAGCATATCTATACTATCCCAAAGAAAATGCAGCTTCGGAAGCTGAAACACCTTGATGCAAAGCTATTTGACAGTTTTGGCTGACCAACCAATCCCGGAGTGGCATTCATTTTCCTAGGCTCTGATTGGCTGTAACTCCAAAGAGCCGAAATGACATCAGCTAGAAGAGCTAAGACTATTTCTACTCTGTATATTAATACATATTAAGATATACTTGGTGTTTGAACTTTTAAAATAGAGAGTTACAAGCTTTTTTAGAGGGTTTCCAAAGTATTTGTGGATTTCAACTATCTCTGGGCGTTTAAAATCCCTAATTGGGGATTCACTGTAATTTTAGGCAAGTTGAGTGGGAATAAATGCAGGTGTGTCCAAATTCATTCATCATCATAAATTGCATTTTTAAAGCACATTTTATGATGTTTATGCCTTCATTTTACATTTGTTTACTGGAACTTTCAAGTATTTCAAAAATGTATTTTTTTTAAATCACACATGTTGGTTCTAAGGTGTCCTAATTTTTCACAGTTGTGCCAAACAGTTGGAGATTCGACTTCACCGCTATGTTGGCTTGATGATAACAGCAGTTTTCTGGGTCAACCACACCCACTGACAGCAGCAGTTTTCTAACTGATTCCTCCTTGTTGCAACCAAAGAGAACAATGTATAAAATGATCCAATAATTACAAAAGATTAAAAGAAACAACAACTAATAAATCAAGATTTCTTATTGAGTGTTTCAGGACTGCAACTTACAATTATCAATTATTCTATTGATTTATTCTGATGATTAAATGCCAAAAGAATCAATAAAGAGTCACATTTCAAGTGACACCAACTGATTTAAAACAGTTCATTTATTAGAAAATCTGCCCTAGAACATGACTGATAGAATTAACTAAAGAGCAGCTTGAAAGGATAAATGAACCGAGGTCGGCTACATTACTGAACTGCACACAGCAATTTATGTTGAGTGGATCAAATGGAAGATTATTAGAAAATTCGATACACCCATCAGAAAATGTTTTGATCTTTCATAACTCAAGTCTTGCCTCTGTCCATTCTGACAACTCCAAAACAAGTTCTCAAAGAAGGAATCCAGAAACCATCCTCAACCCTTTTCTGATTAGTGATTATTAATTCACAACTGCAAATCACATCAGGGAGCCAATAGATACCCCTTATATTGCTTTGGCGCTCTAATGGAAACTAATTCTGTCATACTGAAGAACAAAGCAGACATAAACAGGAAGCATCTGCATCTGGGACAATTTAGAGACAAGCTTGATGCAGGATATTAAGGGTTTTTAAGGAAAGTGGCAACACACCAGTCATCTGCACGGGTATCATGATGAGTGATAAAATAATTATTAAGCCAGTGATTAAAACAATACGGCCATTCTTTCCACAAGTTTTAGTTCAAATACAATTCTATAAATTAAATGCACCAAAAACTGAGATCTAGATCCTGCAAGCAGTTCAACAAATAGCATCTTCTTGGTTTGACTAAGTTTTATTTACATTTTGTGAAAAAGAAAGCTGTGCTCAAAGTCTTCTTGAGATCTTTGTGTGATTTTCTTCAGTGGTTTTTGGTGCAGCGCCAACACAGGCAATGGAGTGAACAGGTTTTTTATCGTTTGTTTGACTCAGTGCAGAGTGAAAGCAAACTATAGCAGCTGAAGATGTAACAAATGTTGCAATTTTGGTCCCCAATCTAGTTTTCAGTGTGGCATCTCTAAAAATCTGTTGCAAAAATATTATACTTAGTAACTCAAGAAATGTTGAACTACTGAATGTCAAATATCTAACACATTTGTTTGCTTAGCTACATATTCTCAGGCTTGAATTTTCTTACACTGTTCTTCAATCTTGATGTTTTGCTTTGTAATTTCTGGCACTTGGGGCAGTATTTTGATTTGCTATAATTAGATTAAAACCAACTGTCTGGGATTGACTTTAAGTTGTGAGCACAGTTATTTGCATGTTAAAAACATCACTTTGCATGTGAAGGACAGATAAAATGTTGTGCGTTTCTGGCATTGATGGCTTTCCATACATGAGGAGCATGAAAGACAGAGTCCAGAACTGAGTCCGTGTCAGAATACGTATTTAGTGAATGTTTGTGAGATTTAACTCTCACATCACAGATTATTGTTTGTTTACTTGACATATGCGCTCAAATCAGTCTCACTGCATGTTCAGATTCAGTTTGACGTTCGTGCCCAAATCAAACTGAGTCTACCCAACTATTAGGTGTAAAAACAACCAAACACGTTTCACTCGTTTTTAAACAGAGGCCCAAATATTTCTATCAAGAACCTATGGCAGATTTAATACAGCATATAAGAAAAAGATGCACCAACCACAGTAAAAATCTAAATTAATCCCCTGCTGGCTGCTCCACCAACACACAGAAGTGTTATTTACCCCAGAAAGGCAGATGTGGGGAGTTAAAACAACAGTATTTACAGTAGTTGCCACATGAATGAATTAACTGTGGTTCAAAGGTCAGAATCTTCAACTCTGACCCCTATCACAAACACACACTTCAGTAACAGACTCTTACGTTTGACTTGGCTCCTAAAGTAAGATTAGGTCTGATATGACGGTACGTCTCTGGTTGGTAGATTATGTACCATCATCTACAAATGGGAGAATTGTGCATCATCACATAAGAGTTCAATTATTGCTGCTACAAACAAGAGAAGCAATAACCAGTTGAAACAGACAGCCACAATGAAGTCCAAAGAGTTTAGGTTATGACTATCAGTTATCAGCAGAGGTATTAATCTGTCTTAGTTGTGCGGGTTTTAACAGCAGAATTACATTTCACATCTGTCAGGACTCAAATGTCAAACTTCACTTAACGCGTCTGTCGGCAGGTCACAGTGAGAAATGTCAGCGCTTAGCCACACTCAGAGCTGACAGGCTCCAGGAGTCCTCTGCCTCCCACTTATTCTCCCACAGCTTCACTTTTGTATTTTTCCAACATTTTTTCACTAAAAGGAGCTTCTACTTTTCTGTCATTTTCACATATTCCCTATTTCCTCTGAAATCATCAGCCGCTGTTGTACACTTTACACAAACAGGTCAACCGACTGCCAAACATGAGTTAATAAATTTTTTACTGAATGTTTCAATCGATAAACTGGAAAGTTTTATCCTCTGAGCAGCAGTCTTCTACATTAAATTACAACTTTCATAAAGATATTTACTTCCAGAGGTAAAAGGAAAGTTTGACAGTAGTAATATAAAGGCCAGAGACTTATTGTAAGTAATGAAAACAAAATTAAATTAGGCGACTGATGATCAGCTACATTTCACGCAATCGCAGGTGAAAAATAAATCTCAGTCCCCTTCAAGTTCAAGAGTTTTATATGTCATGACATAATAAAAATGCCCTGATCCTTATGAGATTCTAAATTTATTTATTTTTAATCTTAAACACTAACAGCAGATGCCAAATTTAATTGATTGTACGATTATTCTCACTCCACAAAAACTAAAGCTTTGACTATTTGTTACTCTAAAGCATAAATGTGTTTCTCAACATGATGTCAAAGCAGAGAGACATCATTAAAGGTTTGAGAAAAGCAACCGTTTCTGCCCATCAATCTGAGAGAGGGTATGAAGGTGGTAAAGTTTTTAAAATCCATAATTCTACAGCGATAGACATGGAAAGCATTTAAGGCAGGTGCTAAGCATCCCAGGAGTGGATGACCCAGCAAATTCACCCCAGGTCCAGAACATGCATTGCTGCAAAATTGAAAAAGCTCCATGTCAGGCTTTACAGGCCTGAATTAGTGGTTTTAAATGTTAAAAGAAGAGGCAGTTTTCTGAAGAGAACTGACTATGTTCAGAAAACCAAACACATTCTTCAATAAAAGGTTCACCAGGCCAAACGGACTCCTCTTTGACATCATCAATAATAATATCAGAGAACCAGATGAGTTTAATTCAGCTAAACTCTACTTGGACACGAACAGGTCGTTCTAAAGCATCAGTGAGGAGTAATACACTTATTAGACCTGTGTGTTAGAAATGATGTCTGTTTTGCAGGATTACTGCAGTTCTCATGGAAGAAACTGAAAATCAGTGCATCAAACAAACTTCATTTCAGACCAAACAACCAGTAAAATTTCTATTTCCATTACGCAGATTAAATTGAAAGTAAAATATAGAGGTAAGGAGGGTTCAGTGAAACATCACAAGGATTTCTATTGTTCTCATTTTCTCAGTTTTAACCACAAGCATCTGATAGAGTAACCCGCAAGGTCTGAGCTGACAGTTATTAGCCATTTACCGTACAGATGGTCTGCAGTACAAGGCGGGTAAGCGATTAATTCCTCATTTGGCATGCTGACATTCATTTCCCAAAGCTTTTAATAAGCTGACAAAGATGCTAAAAGCTGTGGAGTCTCTTGTTCTTGATGCGATACAGACCATCGCTGACCCTCCACTGTTTTAACTCCAACAGCTGAGAGAAAAGGGAGAGAAAATCTTGTTTCCTGTTGCTGCTTTACAGAGAACTGTACCAGGTGAGCAATGCAAATAATTTTCAACAACAGACAAAGTAAGCAGTTGGATGTGAAAGAGATCGACAGTCTATGGTTTCTGTCAGAGTTTATAATGTCAACACAAATAAAGAAAGTCAGAGTACTGGAATTCACCCAACCTGTTGGCAAGCAGCTATTTCAGATGTTGACACACCAACAGATGGAATCAGATGGAGCACAAGCAGGGACTTGAGTTTCATAAGAGGATAACATTCATGCAACCAGGACAAGGATGGTCATGTTTAGTTACTTCTAAGCACCTGCAGGTTGATTCATTTACCTAAACTAAGAGCTTTGACAGCTCTCTTTACCAGTTTCATAATGGTACAGATCCAATGACTGATAATGTCTGGTTCACATGGCAATTATCTGTAGATTTTCAAAACACCTCACACAATTACAAAAAAAAAAAAATCATAGAAAGGTTTCCTCCAGTGTTTTATAAGCCTGGCGGACCACCAGGCTTTACTTGCACTCCCACCAATCTAAGCTTTGTTTATTTTTTGTATGGGTTTTTTATACAACAGCAACCAGGCCTGTCGAAATAAGCAACAAATCAGTAAATTAAAAGGAGTTCAATCATTTTTATATGCATAATTTATCAGGGTTTTTTTTGTCGTTTCTCTCTCTCTTCCTACCAAAAATTAGATGATAAAAGTCTTCAGTCTGCTGCTTTGACCTCAAATAACCCTTTTTTTTTTTTTTTTTTTTAAAAGGACAATTTTGTTTACAACGACTCCATAATTCACTTTATTTGTTGTTTTGTTTCTTTTGCATATCTAAAATTTTGTCCAGTCCTCCATAGGTACCCACTGCCTGTCTTTCCTGGTCAACATGCTAACAACTTCAGCAAATAAAGTGACAAGTCAGTGATAAAAGAAAGAAATCACTTTAATTAGAATGAACACCTGAAATACAAAAATATATATATTTATTTTAATTGCCTAGTTATATTTTAAAATTTCCTGTCAATTTAAAAAAAAAAAAAATTAACTCAAAAACACAATAGGCTGCTGGTGCCCCTATCTACAGACTTAGAAACTGTTCTGGGGGAAACCCTGTGCAGGTACATGAAGTTTGGTTCTACACACAAATAGATTTCACTCATGAATATTCAGATGACAGATGGGAAATCTGGCAAAACTTCTGGTGCTAAAATGGGACCTCTGAGTCTAAAACATGGCTGACGAGGAAGAAGCAATAACAGTAGTTTGTAGACTATTTTTTTAACAGGTAAAAAACAATGCACCAGATTTTCTGGTGCACCATACTGGTTGTTGTGTCTTCTGTATTTTGGATTCCCCTCCATGTTTCTGTCTGTTTCTGGAAAACCCCACAAAGTGGGATATCAGACCAAGACATTCCAACATGTTGAATATCCCCAGTTGAGGTTGGAGTGTTCCCGACGTCCTTCCAAGATGACTTGGACACACCACACACGATAGGAATACCGCCTAAGGTTATCTTTACAGCCATCATGATAATCAGACCGTCCTTAATATTGCTGGAAGGGGAAGATTGGGTCAAAATATTCTAGATTTGTAAACCAGGCTTAATTTAACTACATTTTTGTAAGCAACTGTCAACATAATTTGTCCAAAAAACATAAATTACATACAATGCAACATAATATAAAGGTTCACCAATTAAACTTTTGACATGTGAGAATATTCCCATCCTGTCAAGTCTCTCCCATTTTGTCACGTAAGCAAAAACTTTAATGTATATTGCTGTAATTTTATGTGACAGAATAAGAATTAGCACATATTTGTGAAGTAGAGGGAAATAGCTGTATGAAACATAGTTCAGTGATCAAGAATAAAAAATGTTTCATCTAGTCTCAAAGCTAACAAAAACAGACGAAAAAAAAAACTGTCAGATATGATTTACTGTCCTTTCTGTCGTCTATTACTCTGTTTAGCATTTCTCTTTTCAGCGTTTTATGATATTTCACAACATGAAAAGACTCAGTTCCCTCGTAAGTCAGCAGAATCAAGACGCGAGTCCAATAGTCACATGGACGTGCAAGCAGGTTTCCCTAATTAGAAAAGAAAGAACTTTGTTGGTGTGGCTGGTGGTGTGACCAGACCTGCAGGTCATTTCCAGACAAAGCAGCCCTAAATGCATCCATGTTTGTTGTCGTGATGTAACAGAAGGCTGCAAGGCTTTTCTCTGTTACAAAAGCTAGTATGTTGCATTAATCTGATGCATTAATCAGGTTCATGCAACCGTACATTCCTGCTAAGTTCCTCTACAACATAAGGAAAATTGTATTTTATATTTAACAATTTCTGCTTTCATCTTCCACCCACATTAGTGCAATATAGAATTAGCAATAAATCACATCTAGAATTAAGTCAAGATGTGATTTATTCCTTCATTCTCAGAAAAAACTTAGTTGAGAAACAAAAAAAAGGACGGATTATGTGAACGCCTACTCCAACTGTAGCTTTATTTGCAAATGGGGGATCCTCTACAGTTGCTTAGTGCTCATTTAGGGAGCTGTCTGATCTCATTTCCTGTCCAAGAAAAAGACAAATCCATCTTCCGGCGCTTCAGTTTCTATTGAGTTTTCTCATTATCAAGCAGTGCTGAGTCTTAAGAGGCCATATCCTGCTCGCCTGTCATGCAGTTTTATCAGGCTGCCCAGAGGGACCATTAACATTGTTTTACCAGACAGAGAGGCATGTTTTCTGGTAGAATAGATGATTCTTAGGTCATTTGTAATCATTACACACTGATTAACATGCAGACATAAAGCTAGAACATCAAAAAATGATGATTGGGACATGATATCTCAGGGCAAAGTGGTTGCTAAAAACAGCGGCAGATAATGTGGATGTTTTAACACAAAGTAGGCATCAAATCTGACTGACGCTGATGCTTAAATGGGAGGTGATGACTTATTTAACTCATAATAAATGATCGTTTAAGTTTTGAGCCTGTAGTTAAGCTACTGTCCAGGTTTTGTTCAAGACTGATTCAGCTGTAAGATTGTGCTTTAAATTGATCAATCAATCTACATCCCAGCTTTTGAAGACCTGATTGTTTGATGTTTTACACTTGATAGTCCAGTAAACTCATTTAATTGGGAACCAAAATTGTAACATTTGCTACATTTTCATTTGGTGCGGTTTGCTTTCACACTGTCAAATGAACCAAACCCTTTGATAAACCTGTTACTCAAATAGCCTGTGGTGGCGCTGCACAAAGAACCACTGAAGAAAACGACACAAAAACCTCTGAAGAAGACATTAGCTCAACTTCCTTCTTTCCAAAATGCAAATGGAGTAGCTCAAACTTAAGCAGCAACCATTTCTCCTGCTAGTGCTAAATTAGCGTGTTTGTTTTTGTGGTTTTACCCAGAATGCCCCCCCGTTATAGTACGGCCCTGAGACCAATGTTTTTATACAGTCCAGAGTTCCCTTTCAGAGTTCGATTCATTCACACCTCGACAAATGAACTGGACTTTCTACACAAACGAAGTAGAGTTCGATTAAAGCAGACTAAACAGGGCGAGTGTGAAGGCATCCTAAAATAGTCTTTTGACAAAGTTAGACTTTTCAGATTGACATAAATTGAAGGTCCAGTTTACCGTTCACTTATTGTTGACAAAAATAAAAAACACAAGCCGTAAGACTCAAACTGACCAGAATTTATTTGGAACTTCAAGGTTCAGATCTTAGTTGGAGGTACCTCAATCTCTACTCACAGGGTGAAGTATTGGTATATTTTCATACACAAAGTGATTTTAGAAAACTGCCATCATAAACGTTCTTCAAGTTAACTACAGTGAACCTCAGAGTACAGTGAACCATCTGGCTACACTTTAAGGTAACATTGGTGCGCACAGAGTCAGAAGAGAAGAGTTTGTCCCATAGAGTTTGAATGATGTGCAGCTGTCTCTTTATATAGTTTTAAAGAAAAACTGTCAAAGATTTATATTGCTTGACACCTTGTTGTGACTGTAACAAATGTAATTTATCAATATTGTTGTGTTAGTATTACTTTTCTTAGATCTTGTACTCCTTTTATCTTAGCCAGGATGTCCTTGTTAAAGAGATTAATAAGATTATTAATAAACATAAACCCATTGAGATCAATGGGTTTATGTCCTGGAGAAATACCCATAGGAGTCCAGCACCAGTCCTCAAGGGTCTGGATCTCCTAGTTTTTGATGTGTCTCTGCTCCAGAACAGCTGATTTAAATAGTCCAACAACATCCTCAGCACGTCATAAAGTTCTACAGAAACCCACTAAAGACAAACTATCATTTGATCCAGATGTGTTGAACCAGAGAAAGAACTGAAACATGTAGCATACCAGCCCTGGAGGACTGACTCTGATCTAATCGAACGCTGTTTTTTTCCCCCTCAAAGTGAGGAGAAAATGTAATTCATGTCAAAAACTTGTATGCTTTTCAAGATTCAAACATTGGGTCTTATTATGAATTTATTGCAGATTACAGAAGATATGCAAAATGCAAAAAAAACTAATTTGTGAGAAAATGGATGGAAACATAATTTGGAGGTTAAGAAAAAGGAATAGAATCTGGAAATTCAAGTTCAAATAATATAAAATACTTTGATGTCATAGGGAACCAGTAAGTACCACACACTACTCGGATTTGCACCTTTATATTCAAGTGCAAAATACAACACAGCTTTGAGATTCTTCTAGACATCTATGGACATGTGAATGATTTGAAGCTTGAGGCACTGCTTGCAAAAGTCCAAGAAATGGAAAAGTTTATCCTTCAATCTAATTCCTCATTAGGTCCAAATGACTCAATCACACACAGAGAAAGCTGTGTTTGCATGAAGGTGACAATTTATCTACATCTTTTCTCAGAAAAATGCACAGACTTGTTAGTTGCTCTCTGCACGCCTTCCTCCCCACAATGTCAGGCTGCTCTCGCTGCTGCTGCAGCCTGGAGAGGGACGACAACCACCCACAAGACAAGGTACAAAAATATGCACCAACTTTTGATTTAATCCAAACCCCAAAGCAGCTCTTCCTCCACATGTTAGCCTGAACTTTGGACATGGGGGGGAGAAAGAGGTTAGCTTAATGGAGGAGCATGAGCTTTCAAGAACATTCCATCTTAATAGGAACCAAGAACTGGAGCTTGGTAAGGAGGAACATCGGCATTTAAACACAACTAGACACACAAGAGGCTCCACGCAGAACGGGCTAACAGTGGCCAGCCCGGTTAGCGTTACAGCCGTCTGAACGGCACACTTTTCCTCTTATAAACCCCCCCACTACCACCTCATCCCCGGTGTGCAACTGCAGGGCCCGGCGCCGCCATACACCACCACACAGGCGCATAAAACAACACGTACAGCATGCTCCGGAGCGGACGGAGACGGGGAGCGAACCGGTACCGTGAAACCGAAGAGCGAGTCACAGAGGACGGGGACACGTAGACCAGGGGGAGGGGGAGAAGTGGGCGAACTAACCTGTTTGAGAGCCGCACAGTCCGCTGGATGTTTGGGTTGAATCCGAGTTAAATCCACTATCAGTGTAACAAAGAGACGAAAATCACCGAGTGGTGGCGGAACAGGCCGAAACTCTGGGGAGAAAAGTTGAGCATGCGCACTGTGAGACGGGAGGGTGAGTGGGTTCAAGTGTTTTGGAATTTCTATTAATTGATCGGCTAAATGAACGATTAATTATTAAATTAGCATATTTTTCCAATATAAACAACTTAACCAGACTTTATATTTTCTGGTTAGTTAATTTTGAATTTTTTGACAAAATTTTTTCTGTGGATTTAAATTTTGTTTTGGACCCGCATACAAAAAACAATATACATTTTTGTTTGTTTGTTGTATTCATTTATTTATTTATTTTGAACAAAATATTTGTTTTGCATAATTTAATGGAGTCACCTTACTAACTAGAAATTAAATTGTGGGCTGATGGGGGAATATATACTGCTCATCTTCATTTGACCAGTTGATATTTTCATTAATTATTTAATACATTTTGTTAAATTTTATTTTGTGTTTTTTCCATTTACACAAATGCATTGCTGTAAAGATTTAATCAAAACTTTATATGTCTCTCAATTTCAAAGGCAACACGTTGTTGTACTAAACTTGATAATAACATCCTAACATATTTTATAAACAAGTTATGCTTTAAATACAGATTATTGTTAAACACACACGCACATATATTAACAAAGACTTTTCATTGACTTCCATCCATTTTTCATTAAGGCCACCATTACCACTTCGTACTTAACCCCAAACCTAATCTAAACTCAATTCACAACCCGAAATCTCAACCCGAAAAGAACACATCTTCTTCACCTTTGTTATGTGAACCAACTTCTATAAAGAATATGTAAAACTGTAAATTGATTTTGACTATCAAAGTTCAAACTATTTTATTAAAGAGTGCATTTGATAAAAAGAAAAAAAAACATTTATAAAATGTGTCGCGTGATGTTTCTCTTACTTCAATTGCATTTCTCAATCCTGAAGTGAATTAAATTGTGGGAAATTTCAGATCGTCTTTAAACTACATAGTGACTCTTCGTTCTTTTAGACGATCTTTGTACAGTACAATGACATTCTCTGATTGTTGGAGCGATGTGTTTTTTTCCGTCTTTTCCAGCTGTCAAACCGGCGTCCTCGTTGTGAGTTAAAATGACTTTAAAGTCTATCAGAAGACCGCAGTGCTGATTTTCCGTCTTTATTTTTTGGTTCTTCGAACATTTACGGACATGTTGACAAACATCAACAGGTTAAACTTTGGGATATGTCCCAAACATACGCGCTCGTAGCTAGCTAGCATAAATAACTTATCAATAATACGTTAATAACTGTGGAAGTTGTCATGGACGCCGGAGGAGAGACGACCAGCGACATTCGGACCGTTTACGGGGCTGTTTCTGGGAATCCGAACCTAAACCCGACGAGGCTGCTGTGTTTTAAAGTTTACAAGAGGAGGTGGTTTGTGCTGCTGGTGCTGTGTCTGTTGAACTGCTCCAACGCCACGGTGAGTCATTTTATCCACTGTTTTGAAAACTTTGACAAATACAGGGCTTGTATGGCAGCATAGTAGTGTCAATAATAGTTATTGTCGTAGTTGTGATAATGCTGAATATTACTGAGAATTACTTAAGGTTGAGGGGTTTATATCTTGGGAAAAAAAGTTATTGTGTAATAATATTTTTATAACACATTTTAAAGCCAGATTCCATCACAATGCTGCTTAATTGATTTAGACTTTGATCAAGTTTTACAGACATACGTTAAAATGGTCAAATTTTCTTTGTCATTGAATTTTACAATTATCCATCAAAGAGTGTAAGAGATTCAATAGTGCAGTCCATTTGTAGTCGTACTTGGAAATTACGAGTTCCAGTCAGGAAAATTAAATGCAACATTCTTCTTAACATCGTTTTAAGCTTTACTTTTCATAATGATACACTACTTTTAATTTGTTTAGTTTAGAGATACATGTAATATAAGCGTTAAGCGCACTTTTACAACAATGTCTTGTAAAGTACATGATTCCAACACAGCGTACTTTTGTTGAGGGGCAGCCATTTTGACAGGCAAAGTTGGTCTTATAAGTTGTAACTGGGGCTAGTCGTTTCTCCCGTTTTCTCAGTGGAAAATCTGACTTCTGGGGGCGTACTTGTTTATTTTTCTGACTGAGAAGTGGGAATTTCTCAGATCTGATTACAAATGGAAAACACAACATTTCAGCTTGTTAAAGTTCTTTAAACACTTTTTCACTACAATCTATCTTTTACAATTCAGTATTGCCTCTATGGACAGTGATTTAAAAAACCAAAGTGACCCTATAAAGCTGTGATGCTAAATACCATACAGTCAAAAATGTAGGTACAAAAAGGTAACCTAGCGCTACAGTGTGCATTGAAATAGTGTCTTCAATCAGAGGCTTCTTCAAATTCACTGTAATACAGACTGCTACAGGAGACCCTTCTTGCCCACAGCCATCTCCATCTAAAATGACTCTGGAAAATCTGAATTAATATGAGTTACAACTGCATGAACCCTTTGGGATCAGTAAAGGATTTTTTGATTTGAAAGACATCCTGTTAGTGGTTCATTTCTAGATCAAAAATGATGAGAATTGTTGGTTTGATTTCAATTTTAAAATCTGGCCAACTGATTGGTTCATCTCTCGTAAACTTCTGCTTTCTTGCTAGTTTTAATTTGTAGTTTCAGGGCTGGAATAAATATTTTTTTAAAAATTTATCTTTAATCTTTGCCATTATTTTCTACCCATATAGACATTGTAGAGGCAAATTCATTGACTTACTGTGACATGTGGTTCCTTCTAGTGTTTGCATAACTTGATATCACTCCCAGGGGACGTTGTCTTTGTGAAGCTGAGTGTGCCTGGAGGCAAGTGTGCCGCCCTCATTCACACAATCTGAGCCCCTCCCTCACATATCTGCAGCCCCGGCGGGATTCATGCTCGCATTGGGAGCTATTGTTTCCAGGGAGCTGGTGTTTTCGCTCACAAAAGAAGCTCAGCTGGAGGAGAGGCATTCATGATGTGGCAAATAACAGCTGAAGAGCCAGTTAGACATTAATCAGTGTGACATTAAGAGTCCCATAGGGGTCAGGATTTATAAGAACCTGCAGGCCCACAGGTAGGGTCACTCATAGGAAGTATATTATTGTTCATGATGAACGCCATTGAAAATAATTAGCTTGATTAAGGATCAATCTGGGTATTACTGTGTTTTATGGTTGTATTTGGAAGATTTCAATAGGATTGTAACAAAACATGTAAAATGAGCTGAAACATGATTCCTAAAACACTGAGGAAACAAAGCAAAGTGTCAAAAAGTAAAAACACCTCAGAAACCTTTCACCCTGCAGTGAACAGTGGTGACATTGTTCGTTGAAATCTGCTTACAAACTAGTTCATTGTACCCAGAATAGAGAAGTGCAGGTTCATCTCTTGTTGCCTCAGTGTTAAAAAGGTGAACCCCACAGTACCTTGCAAAAGCTTTCACATAATTATAAAGTTTTATGTATTTTATTGAGATTTTATGCAACAGACCAACACCAGTGGAAGAAAAACAATGGAAATGCTTCTCAAATAAAGCCCTGATAAAATGCATTTGGAGCTGAAACAATCAACTAATTTAGTAATCAATTAGTCATTAAGATTATATAGACTCAAAAAAAACACCATTTTCTGAAACAACAACATAAACAAAGGAGTTATTAAGCTGAAACTGTACAAAAAATATCTAAATTTTGCAGATGGCAAAAATCCCAATGTCTTTGTAAAAAGGTTTAAGCCAGAACTCCTGAAATTACATAGTTTTAGTTTCACCTGATTTCTTATGTAGAATACAAAAGTTCTAAAAACAACTCAGATCAGCCCCACACTGTACTGATGTCAGTTAAAGCAGAAAGGACTGACCTTTTCACATGTTGGTGTATTTTTTTTCTTTGCTACAAATGATCGAGTGTTCACTAAAGAAATGCTGTGTTATTACTAGTTAGGCAACAAAATATTTTTTTATTAAAAAAATGAATTGTTTATTTGCTCTTCTATATATTTTTAATATTTCATAAAATAACCCTAAGTGTTGAAGTATCCACCTAATCATAAGAATTGATAGAATAATTGATTACTAAAATAATAATTAAGTTGCACTCCTAAATGTATTTAAAATAATTCTGTCACATGTATTTTATCAGTCAAGTATTCTCATCAAAATATCTAAATAAAATGCTTTATTTCCTCTTAGATATGGCTTACCTTTGCACCAGTTGCAGACCAGTCAGGCCAGTACCTAAAGGTCAGTCTGGAGGATATTAACTGGTTGTCACTGGTTTTCATGGTGGTTGCCATACCGCTAAGCTTCGGGACCACCTGGATGTTGGACACCCTCAGTTTACGGATCACGGTATGAGAGCAGATAACATTTCTGAAAAATTAAGAAGAAGCTAAGATGAGCTTTTTAATCTGCTGTGGCCCTTTGACCTTTGACATCTCTACAGCTCATCCTGGGATCCTGGCTGAACATGCTTGGAGCTCTGCTGCGTTTCCTCGGCACGCTGCCGCCTGCTCAATTAAAGCTCCAGTTTCCAGCAGTGATGCTGGGTCAGACACTCGGCGCCCTCGCCCAGCCCCTCATCATCTTCACCCCCACCAAACTGGCCGCCCTCTGGTTCCCCGACAGCCAGCGAGCTACAGCCAACATGATCGCCTCCATGTGTAAGGGACTCCTATACGTAAAGCTTCTGCAGTTTATCATTTAGATTGGAATTTACTGTGTACGGCTCCAAGAGAGCAAAACAAACATCATAAGACATGGGCAGACGGTGCCTGAGGCTGCATCATAAAGTCCAAGGAACACACCAGACAGCTCAGGGATAAAGTTATGAAGAATTTTAAAGCAGGATTGGGCTTTGAACATCTCTGTTTAATACTTGAATAATTTTGCAAGCCATTGTAAAAAATAAATATTGAGCTTGTTGTTTTCTCTAGCTGAAAAATATTTCAGAATAATTGACAGACAAAGCTTGCTTAGTTGAGCAACTGTTGTCCTCAGCTGTGGATCCGACTCACTGAAAGTTAAAGAGCAGCGATCTGTCGGTACTGGAAACTGGACATTAGGTAAATTATGTAAATGTTGATGCTTTTATTAGATTTGGGTCCATTTATGCATCTATCAGTCTGTCCAATTAGCTTGGAAATGAGAGGATTACCATTTTAAAATACTGGAACCAGTAATAAAAACCAGCCCAAATTGAGGGTTAAAGACACAACAGGATTATAACAATACTTGATTTGGAGCAACAATGTTAAAACTTCAACATAATGAGAAATATAAAAAAATCAATTACAACAAAATACAGGTTATACCAAACTGTATCAGCTTTCACTGGGGTTTAATTTTCCCAGAAGGACTAAAATGAAAGTATTAGTTCAGGGGTTGACAATCTTTATAATCGAAAAAGCCATTTTGTCCTCAGTCCATTCCAGCTAAATAAATCTTGTTTAGAGCTGAAAATGTTACATAATCTTTTTAAACAAAGCTGCTTATAATTTTTGATAAATATCTTCAAAAGATCATTTTAATTCTGTTTAAAGAACCATCATTTTATTTCTGTTTTTCTATTTTTAAATAAAAAAAGACCTTTTTTTTCCAATAAAATGGACAGATAGATTTTCTTTGGCTCCTGTGAAAAATCTATGAAAGATTTTATTTTCTCTAAAGTTTGTTTAAAGGAAATAATGTCTGTACACTGTGAGCTCTTGAAATTGGAGTCACATTTTTTGTTTGCATGCACAGTTTTGTTCTATAAAGCTGATTACTCATTCTGAAAACATCCAAAGTTTCCAACTTAAAATAAAAAAATAAAAATAAAACAATATTCCTGGTTCTTTCAAAGTCCTTATTTGTGTAAATTTGCTACAATTACATCAGAAACCTAAAAAAATGCTCAAACCTTCATTTGCTATGATCAGTTTAAAGGTGTTTTAATAACCATCAGAGGAGTTTATTTTTGGAAAATAAGAAAATAGTTTAAAATCATGTGTCTCATTTCTCCTGGGTGAAAAGGGGAACTGGGTCAGTTTCAACATGTGATTAAAACTTAAAGGAAGTCACCCATGACCTTCATTTCTCACAGAAATGCAAACACAAAGAAAGATCCTTTAAAGTCTAAAAAAAAAAAAGCTAAAATCTGTTTGGTAAAATAATATGATATTAAGAGGATAATAGTGTAGTGAAAGATTTATTTCTCTGACATGCGATTGTTTTGATTCAGTCACTCAGACTTTGAAACTGGGAACAGAAACTGGTAAACTGGCTGCTAATTCTGCTCTCACTCCTCAGCGAATCCCCTGGGCATTCTGCTCGCCAACATTATTTCTCCTGTGATCGCCAAAACATCGGCTCAAATCCCAAAACTGGTGAGTTTAAGTAATCAAATAACCGAATTCCTCAATCCGTTGAGACAAACAGTTTTATTCTGGGAATCATGTTTAACAGTATTCTTCTCACGTTACTAGAAATATGATCGTCCCATCTGCTAATGATGATGAATTGTTTTTTATTTGCCGTATTTTGGCCCATTCATCACCACATTATGTATGATTATTGCCCTCCTCTAGCTTCTGGCCTATGCTGTCCCAGCATGCATCACCTGTCTCCTAGCAACAGTGGGGATATGGAGCGGCAAGCCCCCAGCGCCACCGTCAGCCAGCGCCGAGACCTCCGGATCAGAGCCATTCATTCAGGGCCTGAAACTGGTAAAAAAATGCAGAAAAATGAAGCACAGAGAGAAAAGGCAGGAATGTAAAGCAGCATCAGGGTGATTTTTAGATTAAACTTAGAAAAACAAGAAAATTGTCCAAATTCCCATTTAAAATCTGCTTCTTAAGTTTATTATTGGACAAAAATTGCATCTTAATTCACTTTGAATTTTAAAAGTAGATGTTTCAATAAACAGAAGTGTTACAAATGCTAGAAAGTCGAACAAGAAAACATCTACAGTTTCTACTGTATCACAGAGCTGGGTCACTTCTTATCTGGGTTCATTTCCATGGAAACCAATGCTAGAAATGTACTTAACCTGCTCTTTTCTTTTATCAAGAGTTGATCCAACATAATGTTGGCATGGAGAACAGGAATGCATGGCACCTAAAATATGTTTCACCAAATGTTATATCCATGCAATCGATGGAGGCTGTAATATTGCAACCACGGTTGTGACTCAAGATATTGAGCAGCTGGAGATCAAGACCTGCCTCTCCGACCTACCAACGTCCTGGAAAAACAAAAAACTGGAAGAGGACGGCTGAACATAAATACATCTCTCTTTTTTCTGCTCGTCAGCAAACTAAGCTGTTAAATCTTTCCCTCAGCAGAAATTTGATAAGAGATTTCTCAGCATAATCAAAGCTCTAATTTCAATAATTTCCATAAAACCAGGGTTTTCAAGCTGCAAATTTATAGATATCAATATGATTACTGAAGAAGTCAAAGAGCTCTCTAACACGCTCTCTTTTACCGGTTTGGTTGTCTTAAACAAAAAAAGGCATTTTATGTCTACAAATGTGTAATTTTGACCCGCTTTGATTTGAGATTAAAGTGTTATGACTGCACTAGTTTCATAAAAAAAAGATTTATAAATGAATAGTTTTTCATTCATCAGTACATAAAAGAATAAATAAACTGAATTTAAAGTTCAACAAGAAATTGACATCAGAACAAACGAGAGAAAACCAATAAATAAAACAGAGTAAGCTGCAGAGAACAAAGGTGTTCAGTGAGCTGCCTGATTGAAATTTAATTTTAACAAACAACCTTATAAACTGTGTAGTGTCTGAACATTTAAAACTTGTTTAAAAGTCCCAGCCTCACTGTTACATGTTTTAATGTAATTTTATGGTAGGAAATTATCTCTGACATTTAAAATATCTCCCTTTGCTGGACTAAAACATTTTATCTTTGTAGATCATAATGCAAGTGAATCTGAATAAAATAGGTTAATATTTAAATGTTCTTTTATTTCAGTAACTTACTGAGTGAAACAGATCATATAGATTAATCAAGACAGACATTTTCAAGAATTTATTTCTGTTAATTATTATTTTTTCCCTTTTTAAAACAGGACATTTAAGATTAAAATAAAAAAAAAACACAGAAATGTGGAGTTAATGGAAAGTATGTTTAATACCTATTTAAAGGTTGTTATTGTTGTTTTTTTAAAAAGGTACAAATTATATTTTCTAAAAAATGTTAATTATTAAAAATGATTAGTAACTGCTAAAGTCCTTCGCCGTTCTTCTTCTGCAGTTACTGAAGAACAAACCGTACCTCATCCTGCTGCTGTGCTTCGGCTCCGGCATCGCTGTCTTCACCTGCTTCTCCACGCTGCTGGAGCAGATCCTGTGTGTGAAGGGATACAGCAACGTAAGAACAGATTCATGCAGTGGAAAAGTAAAAAATAGCAAAACAGAGAGTTTTTTGGGGGGTTTAAGAGTCATTAATTAGAATTTCTTGTGAAACTGCAAATCTAAAATTTGTTTCTGGCTTAGAAATGTATCACAATAAATGATAATTATATAATGAATGCCCACCCATGATACCAAGCAGTGAACTATTGTGCAGCGGGAAAAAAAAGAATTAATATTTTTTGCTTCATTAAAACAAAAAATCTGAAAAGTGAGGCATGAAAAACCATTAAGCACCCATGTTGGCAATTATTCTTTGCCAAATCAACTCTGACCAGCTTCACTGGTCAGAGATGATCTGTTGACATTTTTTTTCCAGAATTTTAACTGAGTGAATTTTATACTATAACCACATTTTACAGATTTTTATTTATAGCCTTGAGTTAATTACTGCTCTGAGTTTGATGTTCCTTAAGCAATTCACCTTATTTTGCATCTATATACTCAAGTTAACGATTAATCAATTACTAAATTACTTGATAATTATTTTAAATAATTTAGTTAAACATTTCAGTACTAGTTTTCTGCATCCACTGTATGAATTGTAGCAAACCATAGAAGAGTGACTTTCTTACAGCAGTGACATTCTTCTTCCATCAAGGCCAAATTTTCCCAAAGGATTTTACACTTTCCTTCCTTTCACAGTTACACATTAATTTATGCATAAAGCAGACAAAATGTCAAAAGGTTAAACAGCTTCCAAACCTCTGCACCAAAGTGCAATCTGCAGTAATATTCAGGTTGTGAAATCTGACCTCTGCAGGACTTCGCTGGCCTTTGCGGCGCTCTCTTTATCATCTTCGGCATCGTTGGCGCCGGTGCCGTCGGCGTCTACGTGGACAAGACGAAGAAGTTCACCGAGGTCACAAAGATCGGCCTGAGCCTCTCCACTCTGTCGTGCATCGCCTTCTCAGTGGTGAGAAACTGAAAGAAGAAAACTTCTGTTAGAGTGAATTCAGCTGAGATGATATTTGTCTGCGTCTCAGGTGAGTCTGATGCCTCATCAGAAGGTCGTCGTCGCAGCCGTCAGCTCTCTCTTTGGCTTCTTCGGTTTCTCCATCTACCCAATTGCCATGGAGCTGTCTGTGGAGAGTTCGTACCCGGTTGGAGAGGCCACCTCGGCTGGACTCATCTTTGTTTCAGGGTATCAAACGCTTTGCATGATGGGACATGGCTGAAGCCTTTAAACATTGAAGGTTGTTGCTGATTGAAAAAAAAGAAATGTTTCTACAAACATCAAATCTTACCCAGTATTTTTGGTATTAGTTTTATTTTTAAGATAAAAGTTATTTACAAGTAACTTTTTAGCAAGATGTAGGACCTTGTTGTAAGTCAGTAATTCCACTGGCAGATTATTTCTTAAAGCATGACATTTTTCCCATGTTATAAATGAAATAATCTGTTTCTTTTTCATCAATGTTAAGTAATTATTAACTTAGAACAAGCTCCTATATCTTGTAAAAAAGTATGTTTATTTTATCTTATTTCCAGTGTAATAAGAAATAAGCAGAGATATTTACTCTAGAACCTAGAACAAAAATACTTTGATTTGGTGTTTTTGGAGTGAACAAAAAGTTCTGTAAAGACAATAGAATAGAATAGAATAGAAAATCATTGGATTTTCTCAAGGATAATCAATGTTTATGAAAAATTAAAAATAACAAGTAAGATAAAATGGACACACATAAAACAACATTCATTTAAAAAATACATTAGGCTTCCATGTATAAATAAGCAAATAGTCACTGATATTGCACATTAAAATTATTTAACTGTAGTTAAAATGCAGGACATTGATCACATTTTGTGCTCCTGCCATCTTTAATGTCCTGAGCCACTAACATAACTTCTACCAAGTTAGACATTATGTAGTTATAATCTGATTTATAACAGAAGAAAATATAGTTTTTTATGTATTTATTCAATTATTTACATTCAGATCAAATGTTTCTTTCTTGAAAAGCTGTCATCCTGCATAAACCTGAATTAACTTTAGCTTCTTATCCAGTTGGTTGAAACTATACAGCGTCAGGTGTTTTACGGCTGGTTTATCTGAATAGGATTTAAGAAACTAAATACAAAATGATAAATTATACATCTTTATTGTGTTTTATTTTGTTTTAATGAAATGAACGTTGATTAGCGTCTGTGAGTTTCGTATTGAGGTGAAAGTGATTTCTGTTTCCGTCTTGCAGGCAGGTGCAGTCGGTCATTTACATCCTCCTGCTGCAGGCTTTGACCAAACCGATCACTGAATCTCCATTCTCCACCTGCGGAGACACAGTTCTGAGCTGGAAAGGTTGGTCACATGATGCCACGCCTGTTTCACTTTGTTTTAGAATAATGTTTCACACAAAGTAGGATTCAAACAGAGGGACGTTTACAACTGCATTCTGAAATTTAAATGCATTTAAATGGTACATTCTGCTGGATAGTACATATAAATGCATAAAACTTCTCAAAAAGTATAGTAAAACAAACATATAAACAATAGTTATTAAAGATAAAATTATTAAATATTCATATGAGGTTACCAGAAAGTACAGATTTATTGGAAACTCTGGCAAAAATGTGTAAAAATCCTTAAAATATATAAGTCTTTCTTGCAGTAGCAACATAATGTTGCACTAAAAATTACAAAATAAAGTCTAATCTAGGGGTGGGCATTTTATCAAGGTATTTGGGTTACTATTGTGATAACGATAACATTAATGATTAAAAATCTATATGGTCGAGCTTTCATAGCACCTCAAACGCAATTGCTGTTCTTGACAAATATTCTCATTTGAAACAGGTTCATTCACAACGCTACTTATTTAAAAGAATAGTGGTTTATATAATTTAATCATATGTATAAATTTACTGATATTTATTGATGCTCTCATGCAACAAAACGTGAAGAAAATATCAAAAATAACTTTTAGACTTTTGATAATGCTTTCAATTTTGCTTTTTATTTGACATCATTAATTGAAATTTATTGACAACAATATATCAAAATTTTTATCATGATAAGATGTTTTTCACAATAACGATGAACCTCTGGTTGAATTAAGTGAATCTTTTCTTCTCAAAAAAAGGCTAATTGAAATCGATAATTTTAATTATGCAATTTGACAAATTGCAATGTTTATTGCTTGTTTCACAATTGGTGACTGTATGTTTTTGTGATGTAAAGCACTCCGAGGTGCATTGTTGCTAAAATTAAAATTAAAAATAGGAAGTAAGTATTTAAATAAGAATAACAATCTAAAGAATAAAAAGTAGCAGTAGGGAAGAGTTCAATATTTAACTACCTAATCCTTTTTTTTTGTTTTATTTTTTTCATGAGATGTTTGCTTCTTCTCTCCTCAGTGCCCATAATGGTGATGGCAGGACTGTCCAGTGTTTTCACCTGCTGCTTCCTCGTCTTCTTCCAGACCCGCTACAGACGGCTGGAGGCGGAAGAACAAGCTGCTTACGGGACCAGAGAGAATAATGACACGACCACTTCCTACCAAATAGTCGAGAACTGAAGGAAATGGAAACAAAAGACAGTTACGGGTTGGATCCAGCCTGTCGAATCCAGACATTCCTGTGCAATAAGATTCTCTGATAATGATTCATGATTCTTTAAACAGAACCAGGAACAATTTATTTATGCATTCTGTTGCTTCAAACGAGAAATGAAGTAATTTGCAATTTCCTGAGTTTCCACAAAAACCTAAAATCTTACCACTTGAAATAAGATCAAACTTAACTTAAAAGTAACTTTTTAGAAAATAATTCCTTAATATGGATGAAAAAGTACTGGCAGATTATTTCACTTATAACAAGACAATTTTCATAAGTTACCAATTAATTAATTAGCAAATAGAATTATTCATTTTTCATCAATATTAAGGATTTATTTGCTTAAAACAAGCTCCTATATCTTGATGATATATTTGCACTAGAAACTAGTCCGAAAATATTTGGTAATATTTTGTGTTTTTGCACCGCTGGGGCATTTTAGTTGTCTGTTACTCATTTTATAATGAATGTACATAATTTAAATACTTAAACTGTTAATTTTGTACAATAATTTAATCTCTACTGTCTCTGTTTTCATCCGGTTTGTTTTGGCTTCCCTCACACTGAACTAAGATCATCCAGGGTCTGGTGTGAAGGAAGCCTTTGGTAATAAATCTTCCAGGTATGTACAATATGTTTCATATTTTAAACATATTATGGAGAGAAAGTTCTCACCAGAGTTACTGACAGAAGAAATCAGGGTACTTTTTAACATAGATAAAATACCTCGTTGATTATGTGCTGAAGTAGAAAAACAAAAAAGGATTAGAAACACTTTCAGGGTGGTTGCACTAAACTAAACCTGCCCAGGAAAACAACCCTTAACAACTTTCTTAACCTCAACTGTTAGTAATATAATTTAAACATGTAAAAAATAGGCTTCCACCTCAGAGCTTAAAAAATATGAAAATACTTTTGACTAGCTTTGGTTAACTTAGCATCATGGTAAACAAATGAAACTTTATCCTGGTTGCCAATATTTGATGTTAAAATTCAACTGAGCATTGATGTATAAATACAAATGTAAAATTAATTTGTTTTACAATTGTACAATTTGTAACCACTTAATAAAAATGTTTCTTTTGGATTCCTGTCATAATTGAAAACTGTAATTTAAATGGCTACTTGTTTGTGCAGAGTTTTTAAAAAATTTTCCCAGCTTGAAACATGTTTTTATTGGATAAAGCAAGGGGAAAGTTTATGCAATTTAGTAATTTTTTTATGATTTTAAATCTGACAACTGTACATAAATATTTCTTTCACGTGAAGGTCATGTGAAAGAAATGAAGTAATTAGCAATTTCCTGAGTTTCCACAACTACTGGATCTGTTTAAAACATACCAGAGTATGAACACCCTCAGGTAAAAACAACGACATTTGAATCAGGTATTTTCAACGTCTTTACAATACCTGAAAACTGTTAAGTGGCTCATCGTTTTTATAGAAGATCTTTGTACGGTACAGCGACAGTTTGATTGTTCGCCAAGTTTTCCTTTCTCTATATTTGTAATAGGAGATGAGGTTTACTTACTGAAACTTAAATAAAGCCTTTCCGTGTCCTCGGCAGCAAGATTTCATCCACAACGGCTTAATCCCGACCTTTGTAATCAAAAAAGCGAATCAATTATTTCAACCTAATATTCGTTTTTGCTCATAACATTTGAGGAATTAACTTCTTTCTCGTGTTATTAGAAATCAGAGCTGAACTTTGATCGTCTTACGTACTAATGATGATAAATTGACTTTGATTAAAAACGTTTTGGCCCATTTATCACCACATTAGATGTGATTATTACCCTCTCCTAGCTTCTGGCCTGAGCTATCCCAGCATGCATCACCCGTTTCCTAGCAACAGCGGGGATACGAAGCATCGACGAACCCCCGAACCCGAGCCGTTTCTTTTTTGTTTTTAGATCTGAACTTAATATTTAACAAGATTAATCATAAAAAGTAAAAATATAAAATTTTATCTCCAAAACGCGCATCCTATGCAGTCAAATAGACAATAAAGTTAATTTTACTTTCTAGTAAAGAAATAAGTAGTTTTTACTTTTTACACTTTTTATCTCTTTGTGAATTTTTGCAATCAACAGAAACGCATCAACAGCTCGAGATTTAAACAATGGAAACATTAATAAAGTTTCTCTGGAATATGTAATGTGTTCCATGTTAAATATATTGAAAACCACCACTCGTTGGATGCCTACAACTGCAGACAAGAATTAGATTTTTCATAGTTGGGTTCTTTCTAGTCTGTGCCAGACTTCTTACCTTCACTGGATATTTTACTTAAAGTCAAGCACAAGCGATGGATTTTTATGTTCCCACCTTCTTTATTTCAGATATTGTTTGTAGAGTCAATTTGTTTTGTAATTACAGGCCTTGCAGCACCTAGTTTCTATTTAAAAATGAACACACAAAGCAGCAGGTGGATAAAGACTTTGGAGAATTTTATTTAGTTCCTAATTCCACATAAGACAAATATAAAAAAGTAGAGCATTCTCTGGATTCGGTCGTCTCTCCTGCGTACGTTTCTCCCACTCTGTCTAGACCTAGACAGTTCATGTAGTTTTAAAAAATATCCATTCAATAAGAACACGAGCAGGAGATAAAAGTCAACTAAACCCAAAAAGCATGAAAAACAAGAAAATAAAAAGGACCGTTACTGTAAACTAATAAATGAGTCCAGCCGGATTAATTTTCTGAAAAATGTATTCAGCTATGGCTGCATGTGACTGACCACATTGGCACCGAACACAAAACAGATAAATAAAAATAATAAAAAAAATAAAACATCTGAAGAGATTCTTGATGCAAGAGCTGGTAGATCCTAACGCCTCACTGTGTCACATTAAGCGTGAACAAAGAATTTCCTCAGTTAGCTGTTTTCTCTCAGAGCTGCAACGCGCAGAACTGCTGGTAGACGGCCAGGATGTGATGGTCGAGCTCAGCGGTGAACAGCAGGTTCTCCAGAGTTCCCATATACTGCTGGATGGTTCCATGGTGCTGCGAGACAAAACATACATTCAGATCCAAATCCCAGTAAGGTATTTTAAATATTTGTTTTATAGTAAAGGATGGAACTACTGGATCAGGAAAAACTCAAACTTAAAATGATACCAAACATCTGGAAGATTTATTCTTCTAAATATTTTATAAGTTGCCAGACTAGTGAGAGATGTTTACCATGAGGAAGACCTGCTGCAGCCGCTCGATGCAGTTTTTATACCAGGGTGTGCTGATGTCGACGCTGCCCGTCTCGCAGCGAACCAGATGCTCTGTCAGCAGCATGATGAAGCGCTAAGGGAGAGACAGACAATCCTTAACCTATTCTGAACTATTTTCATATCAGCTTTACCATTAAAAGAACTAATTATATTTAGTATGTTATCAAATTGAAGTCATAAAAACGTCTTGATGTGACATGTAGTCACTATTCCTATGGAAAGTCACACTAATTCCAACTAAACTAGAAGGCAGTGTCAGTCTATTAATGCAAATAATACATTTTTCCCATTTCAAATTGTGACGTGGAAACTAAAAAAGTTACATTTACACTGTTTTAAATTTGCAGGTAATTGAACTGATAATGAACTACCTAATATTAGTAAGTTCTACAATTCTATGGCATGAACTGTTAAACTTAGGGCTTGAACATACAAAACTAAGTTTTTATAACTACAAATATCTCAGCTACATTTTTAAAAATATATATTGTACAGGAGATTGATTTCAGAAAAGTTTTCATCCACATGAACCCAAACAAATACAACACTGAGAATTGCTTTAATCATGTCAAACCCATGGAGGCCAGTGTAGCACAAAGCTGAAACCTACCGCAGCCAATCAGATTGCTTCAAAACAAGCACAACTTCCTGTTAGGAAGTAAACATGGTGCGAGGTCGTTTATTTGTGTGGACAGGTTGAAGAGTTTTTAAATAGCATCGAATATAAAGTTAACAAAACAAGACAATGTCCACTGGGAGTTGTATCAAAGCACCATTATTTGTCACAGACAAGAACGTGCGAGACACTAAATCTCCGTTTTTCCATGTTCACATGCAAACATAGCTAGAGACCTTTCTCAAATCTCTGCTTTGGTTGGGGTTTTCATAAATAATCATTTTTAGTGGTATAAAACAGTTTTGGTGTGGATGAAAGGGCAAAACACATAAGAATGTGTTTGTTTTCCCAGATATTTACCTGTGGATTGGGCTTTGGAAATGTTTTTGAGCAGCCTTACCTGGAAGATGACGAGGAAGAGGTTTTTCTGCTCGCTCTGAGCCGACTCCACCTTCTCCTGCAACTTCTCAATCTGCTCCTCCAGCTGACCCTCCTCGTCCTCCTCGCTGTTCTTTTCCATGTCCTCGTCGTCCCCACTGTCCCTCTGTCAGGAAACAGACAGACGAAGTTTAAGGTCAGGTCTACCCTGCCATGTCTGAATGGCAGTTGTGCAATTTTACTTTTTTATCTTTAAGGTCCTGATAAATCTGCCTAAATGTAGTCAAATTTGTTGGGTGTTTAAATAGTCCACAGCAACACAGTTTAATAAAATATAAATTTAAAAAAAGTGGGGCTACCTTCTTGTGCTGCTGTTTCTCCAGTTTATCTTTAGCTTCTTCAAGCTCCTTCTGGATCTTCTGCACATGTTTATTCATCTTTCGGATGGTTGAGTGCAGAATCTCCCAGATGAAAAGTCTAAATGAGTTAAAGTATTTTAGATTACAGATGAAAGGAGAAAAATATCTTTATTAAAAACGATGTTGTGCATGTCACCTGGTGAACTCGTGAGCCATGTCCTGAGAGAAGAGCCAGTTAGCGACAGCGGCACAATCCACGATCTGCGTTCGAATCATTTTATCCACCAAGACAGCGATCATCTGAAACACAAATGTCTGTTCCTGTTACTGTTCTGGTTCCAGCACATACATCCCTCGTCTCGATTTGAGCTGTTTTTACCTGAGGGTGGTTCCTCCACACCTCATAAATCACTTTCAGGATGTGCAGCTTCCCGTCGTCGCTTTCCGTCAGGTTTTTAAGGATCTCATGGAATCTGGAAGGATTCAACACAGCAAGATCCGTAGGATTCATTGAGTCAAACAAGAATTAAAATTGACTGGTCATTACTAGAGTTTAAATATCTAAAACAATCATCAGGACTTGTTAGACTCTTTATATTGCATGTCCTGGAACTGAGCAATATAGTTTAAAAATAAAGTTAGATTTCTTCATACCGTTTCTGATTTTAAATAAATTTTTTTCTCTCTTTCTAAAAGAAGACCTGCAAATGACAGGCATTTTGAAAAAGCAGCTTTTATTCCAATAATCTTCGAAAAAGTTGTCATGCATCACAACATGAACTGCTCAGTTCATATAGTTCTTTCTTGTGTTAAAAAATTAAGTATTTCTATTATGTATTATTTGTAAAAATTATATCAAAGAATGAGAATCATGTGAAGTTTAACTTCACATGATGCTCAACATTCCTCATTTTAAGTTTTGGTTATTTTTTTTGTTAGTTGTATTTATTTTAGCACCAATAAATAGGAGTTGTAAAACATGCCAACCCTGAACTGTGGAAGCCCAAGGAGAGCAATGATAGAGAAAAAATAAATAAATCTGATTTTCCATCTGCTAAACCTTCAAAAACCTTTTTATATATATATAAATCTATTTATTGCCCAACCTTAGAACAATGTAAAACTAAAATCTGGTTTCAGGAGTCCCCAAAACAAAAATCGTTTCACTTCACTCCAGGTGACGCAACACTCCCAACTCAACCTGAATCACGTCGTTTTCATGTTTGTAAAAAGTGGCGTATCGTAGTTGGAAACCTACTTGCCGAGCGCACTGAAGGAATGGCTGAAGGACTTCGCTGCCAGATGGAGAAGAGTCTGAAGAAACACATCAATCTTCAGTGGGTTGAAGCTTTCACCCTCATCTGCATCAGCACAACAGGAAAAAGAAGACATGCAACCAAAAGTACAGAGAAATAATTAGCAGCCATGTTGGAAAGCAAGCAGACTAAAGTTTACAAGTAATGAAACGCACTGTGCAGATACAACACTAAAGAGATGACCCTATAAACTGAAAGAAGGTGGAGTTAGTAACAGAGAGGAGAAACGTTTTACTACCAAACTATTTCAGAAAAAAAAATTTGGTCTCAAACGACGAATAAAACCTCAGACAAACCATCATCATCCTCCTGGTTTGGGTTGGGGACTTCTTTGAGGATGGCAAGGATTTCCTCGTTGGACGCTCGGTTCTTTATGGCGTTGGAAACTGTAATGGAAACTGGGTAACCTGGCAATGACGCTGTGAGGGAAGAGAGAAGTAAATATTATATTTTGCTCTTTCAGTCCAGTTTGTATTATTCTGATGCAGGTAAGGACATAACAACAGTGGAGGGGAGTCTTACTGCCACTCTCGTCTCCGTATTTGAAAGAAAAGATGGGCTCAGCAGGGATGAGGGCGGAGAAAGTTGGAGGGACGATGTCCACAATCCTCTGATGGTATGAAAGTCTGTAATTAAAGCAGCAAAAACTGGATATTACACTGTAAACAACAGATTTACACAACAAACAGTACATTAGAATAAATGTTTTCCTTCAGTTTTGTGTTAATTCATATTAATCATCTCCAACTGAGATGTGGAAATGTTTTATACCTCATCGATTTCTCTAGAACCTCCTTGACAAACTTGGGCTTTGGTTTCTCTAAATCCAGTGTCAAACAGTCCGCCCTTTACAGATGAAACATGGACAAGATCAAACTAAACTCTGAGTTACTTGCTTGTAAAAAAAAAGATTACATGTCTCTGCCACACATCGCTCACCAGTCATCCCAGCTCCATCGAAACTGGAAGTTGCTCAAATGATGGGAAAACCAGTTGATGAATCTACATGAGGAAATAGAGAAATTAGGTTATTTTGTTAGATTTATCAAAACAGATCTCTTTAATAAATGCGATCTTAGGAGGATCATATTTGCTTTAAAATAATCTGATGGGACTACCGGAGGAGCTGGCCAATCACAGAAGCCTAAATAGCATCTCTATGCTAAACAGCAGCACAGACATTTACAGCTCTAGTGGTCCAAAGACATTCCATGAATGATCAGGGGTATCTGAAACATTTAAAAGTTAAATGGGTTTAATAACATTTTGCATCGATCTGATGGTTGAATAACCTAAATAAATAAATTAAAAACAATAAATATCTTTGTTGTTGAGCTCACGTCTGTTTATTCAATAATTTAACATCAAAAACGGCTTTTTAATTGAAAATGTTGCTTTTTTGGCCCCCAGTTTGATTAACTGCAATTAATTAAATTACAGACCCCATAATTAACTCAATTAAAATGTTTAATCAAGTACCACCACTAGCATGAAGTATTATTACCTGTCTATGCAGGTGGTGTTCATTGTGTCCAGCCTCATGTAAAGCATCTCTGTGGCCTGGGCCAGCTGTCAGGCAGATGTTAAGGTAAACGACTCAACAGCAGCAGTCTGGTTTCTCAATGAATGTATAAAAAAATTATCTTAAAAAAAAAAGTTCTCATTATGCAATTCCTGAAAGAAAATGACAAATTCTACAAGTTTCTATCCACTAAATGCAACAGAATGAACTCAGAATGCCACTCAAACCATTAATTGTTCCTCTAAAAAAGGAGAAAAAAAACTTTGGGCTGTTATAAGAGACTCATGCTGGATGAACATGATTCTCAATTATTGTTAATGTCTCTCCATTTTTTCTTGCTATTGAATCAGTAAAGGATACAACTTGAGGGAGTGACCCTGGCTGCAGCTTGCAGAGCTCGATGAGGAGCGTAGTGTACATGACGTCGATGTGGGGCGGTAGCGGCAGCTGGAAAAGTTCTCCAAAGATCACCTGAAACAAAGAAAACTCAACTGGTAAATCACCAGGATTTGATTGTTCCAGTTTGTGTGGAAGAACCCCGAAAGAGAGAAATACCTCCACAATGTGGTAGTTCAGTGGGATTTTGTTTTTTCCAGGGTAACTGAGCAACTGGGCAGCACTGGAAGGAGAAAACAGCAGCACAACTTTAGTGATTGTTCAGAGCGATGCTATGTAAGCATGTCACAATAAAATTTTGCTAAATGATAAATTGTCCAAGAAATTATTGCAACAAACACCAACATAGTCATTTTCAGACAGTTTTCAACTAATATAATAATAATATTAATGGCACAATAACATGTGTACAACCACTCAAAAATAAAATAAAATATTCTAACGAGTAATTAATACTGGAAATCATTTTAAATAAAAAACAAATGAAACAATAATTAAAGCAGCTTATGAAGTCTCTGTATCCATATTTTTCCCCACAAAATAATAGTCACTCAGCTTTGACAGGTACAACAGGCAGAAGGGGCAGGTAGCACAGACTGACTACTTTCTACTGGGTTTAAATGTTTGCAGCTTTTCAACAATATTAAAGGGGAGAATCTCTTTGACAATTCTTGTTCAAATGGAAATTATTGCGCTCATTTTAATTTATTACGTTGTTAATTTATTGCTTTTTGTGACAGGATGGCTGCTATCCAACTATATCCTCATGCACTCCACCCACCATGTTTTCCTCTCTTTCCAGTGGGTTTTGATGATACAGTGCAGGTTTTCTTCAATCACAAACCGCTCCACAGAATGGCTGCCAGGCATAACGGGACCCTAAAGAGAAAAAATGTAATTAAAGCTTCTGAAGCTAAACTTATCCGTCCTTCAGAAGAGATAGACGAACCTCTGGGGCATCAGTGTAGTCGAACATGCGGAAGATGACCCGGGGTATGGGGTACTGGGCGTCAGGCATGTGTCCCGGCGGGGTGAACGGGGGCAGGTTGTGCTGCAGCGCCTCACAGAGAACGCTGTCGAAAGCGATGTACGGACGAAGGATGTGGCGCTCCTGCCAGCGGTCTTTCTTCAGCTTCTGGATCTGGGCCCACAGACAATCCAGATACTGACAAGAACAGGAGAAGAGGTTATTCTAACAGCATGCAAGGCTCCAGAGAACAGAAATGGGGAAGAGAAACAACATAATTGACAACATTCACTGTAAGGTAATATTATTAAACATTAATATGGAATCAATACCAAAAATGGTCAAGTCAGCAGTCTTCCATGTTAGCATGTAGTCCACAATGTAGCCATCAGATTTTCATGCACGTTTAAATAAATAATATTGAATTTTCTGGGTGACTGAATGTTGGATTCTCCTTAGTTGTCACAAAAGTAAACAAAAATAAATTCTTTAGAGTATCTCTTATTAATTAATCGATTTACATAAAGTTCCATTTAGTTACATTTTCTGATGCTTTTTTCCGGTGGTAGACTTCAATTTTTCTCTCCAGATCATCACTTGCTGTACTCGGCATTAAGAGTTTTTACAAGCGATCATTAAAATAAAACTAACCTGACATCTGTCCTTTACCTGTCCTATAGTCTGCAGCTCATTGAGGGAATACAGCATTTAGTGTCTTAGTCAGGAGGACAGTGTATGCAAAATATGATGTTTTATGTGCCTCATGTATGCTTCGGGCTCTTATTGTGAAGGTTTGCAGGATGTTGAAGCAAATAGTTTTAAAGTTGTTCTTTTGTGTTGTTTAAAATTTTAATCAGTAATCATTATAAATGGAGACTCTTTAATCTCTAGTATGCTTGCCATCACTCCGGATTGCAGCACTCTCACCTCTTCTTGTGGATGGGGTTTCTCTGCTGTCCAGACCTGCAGCATGGGAACATGAGTCTTCACTCTCCTCCTAAAAATATGGAGGGCAAGGTGGGGCAGCGTGAGACTACAAAAAAAACTAATAAACCACATCAGGAACAGCATGAAAAGAATCTAAAGATGGAAAACACACTTGAGGTAGCCTTCAATCTGACTGAGAAGTCGGTCCATTTCAACGTCCTTCTTCTCATAAAGTTCTTTCCCAACCCAGGGAAGACAGGACAGAACGACATAAACAAACCAGTCCGATCGAACCTGTGGAAGGAGATGAGATCAGTTTACAAATCCTGGGAAGGAAAAAGGAGCACAACACAGCAGGGTCACAGCAGCAGCAACTTATAATCTTAAAATGACACATTTTTCATGACAAGTTTTTAAAATGCATTAATATGAAATGCAAAGTTACATATTTACACTTTACCTGTGGCACGTCTTCCTCTTGAGTAACACTGACAAAATTTTCAAACATTACCACCATAGATGGAGCGGCGATGACATGGCAGTTAACCAAATCAGACAGAAAGCGCACCTGAAAAAGGGAAGTAAATAAATTATCTTAAAAAATCTTATGTGTTTTTCAATTTTTATTTTAATACTAAAAGTCACAATACCAGGTAAACTGCTTCATTATACAGGTTGTTTTTTAAGGTCTCCTTCAGCTGCCTGATCATCGCCTCCACAAACTCGCCACCAAAGTTGTAGTTTCTGGCATTGAGGAGACCGACTAAAGTCGTGTAGACTGTGAGTTTCTCTGGCAGCAGGCGAGCGCTGTTGACAAATGGCACATCAGTGAAACAACCATCTAAAACTAACTATATTCAACAAAGACAAATAACGTTCACAAACTTACACAGCACATAAAATACGCAGAATTTTGTTTTTGTAGTTGGGAAGGTCAGCCTCCAGGACGCCTGCGAGGCCCTCGAGGTTGCTCTCGAGGGAAGAAGTGCTCTAAAGACATAAAAGACCAACATGTTTTCATGTTAAATAATATAGCAGAAGAGCAATGACGCAGAAACTGAATCATATTTTTATATGTTCATGTGGTAAAGGTTAAAAATACTTTGAGCAGCCCTCTTACTTTTTCTCCTACGCGACATATCAACGACTCCAGGCGATCTTCAATTTCAATGGGCTCAGATGTTCTTCTCCTCTTATGAGCTTGACCTCCTGATAAGTCAAAGGAACACAAAAGAAAAACTATTATTCACTAATTGACAAGCAGTAGAGATGTGTTCACATCTCATCTGAATTTTCCTCACAAATCAAATAATAATCAAAAAGATCATGTTAGTTAAACTGGATAAACATCACTAACTGAATTATTACTATATTCAATCCCCACATATTTATGTGGGGAACATATATTGTATTGTTCATATGTAAATCTAAATATTTTCTGGGTCTATGAACTCTGTGCCTATTTCCTTTACTGCCATGTGGCTACATTGGCTGCTTCAGGGCATAACCTTAGGAATACCTGAAGAATCTTACAAACTAATAATATCTCTGAAAACTCTTGAGTCTTAAGTTCCTGGAATAGTTTAGCAGGCTGTCAATGACTCTGCACTGCCACACATCAAAATATAAATCAATCTAAAAAACATTAAGATATTTAATAAAATTCTGATTTTTATCCATTAGAAATAAAAAATAAAAAAAATTTGTAAACTATATTATTTTGCTGTAATGATTGTTTTAATAATAAATGTTAAAAATAGTATTTTAGTTGAGACTAATAATAGTGTCCATGTTTCAGTGTTTTGCCTATTTGTTGTCTAGATTATATCTTATTTAAAACACTTTGTGTTCAACTTGTGCATGTACGATGTTAAGAACTTACTTATTTATTTAAGTCTTAAACGTAAATCAAATTTGTGGAGATGTACGTAAATAAATACAATTTAAACTCAATTTCTAAACATAATTTATAACTTTTGCGAATAACTTCACAAACGATGCCTCGGGTTTTAACGGAGTATTTCTTTTTTATGTATTTATATTGTTATGTGTCAGAACAGCAGACAATGAGTTATTGGAGCAGCTTCCGAATATTGTTTCATTCAATTAAACTACGAGGAAATGATACATTTAACGCAAACAAGCATTTCATAATATAAAAAATTTTGCTAATATTAATGTTTATAATTTTGTACTGAGAAATCTTTTGTTTTTGAACCATGTGAAATTGTGGCTACAAATCAAATCACACAAAAACAGATTACTATAAATCTGATTAGAGTTACCGCCCCCATATTAATTACACTATTTCAGCAGTTAGCAAGCTAACGGTCAGAGAACCCGTTAAAACCGCCGCGGCTCTTAGTATGAGCCAGCAACTCATAATTCAATATCACTGAGTAGACAAAATAATATTTGTTTAAATGCGTTTTAATCGTTCGATATGTCAATCAAAACCCACAGATAGAATCACATAACATGTAACCCTGCAGCATGCGTGAATGAAGCGAAAACGCGCTATCGTTATTAGCCTAACGGCTGCATTGAACGTCCAGACTTACCGTCGTTCTCATCGCTATGTCGCCTCCTGGACATTATTTGTAATACCTATTATTAAGGCAAAAATACTCAACGGAAAACGGCGATGATAAACAAGCAGAAAGTCTGTTAAACAAGCTGCTTTTCTGCTCGTTCAGCTCTGAGCATCGGTGCTAACGCAGCAGGGAAATAACAGCAATCTGATTCGAGTGAAGCACATCCGGGATTCTCTGGGTTCAAACGGAACGTCCACCGTCTTTTCTCGTCCGACTTACAGAGCGGCACGTTTGTAATAAATGTGTCCTCTGTCATCTTTTGGGATGCCATAATAATATAACATATTTAAACCACGACGATTTAAAAATGTCGAATTAAGAAGGCGTTAGATGTAATATAGTCTTGTGTCGAAGCTGTTTCTAAGGGCCTAGAAAAGACAATGGCGGCGGCAGTGGAAACATCTTGCTCGGAGTTCCTGAACTGGGAGGTTGAAAGTTCAGTTTGTAACGAGTCAAAACAAAAGAAACAGCTGTCTGCCTCGCAAAGAAGATGCTACAACTTCTATAGGAGGAAGGTGAGAGTATACTGTCTGCGGCTTCTTGGTGTTATTTGTTGTGCTTATTGCTACAAAACTCTGTTTCTAGTTATTCCTCCCATTTAAGAATGATAAAGGAATACCTCTAGATAACATTTGGCAAATTTCTTTAAGATCTGAAGTTGAATTTGTCAACACATTAAAATGTTTGATTTTGAGAATCTTTAATTTTGAAATTCCGCATCAGATCTTGATGAGTTTTAGACATAAAACAGTGACAAATACTAGAACGTTGTACCTAAATATTAGCGGGCGGACATTAAAATATAGCTATACAAAAATACAGCTTTTACTTTGAAAGATCTCGCAAAGTTTTGCTAAATCTATAAATAACCTTATAAACAATACATTATTGTGTACCCAATTTTAGACTCATTTATTCCATATTTTGTCAAGTAAAATTAGTGGATTCTCTAGTATTTAAATGTAAGTATTAGACTATACTGACTATAAATAATTTGATATTGAAAAAATACTTTTTACCCTTTGGGAACAGAACAGGAAGGTATTGAGGAATTAAATTTAGAATTATGTAAAATTATAGACATGAAATTGTATTGGAAATCATGTATGAATTGTATCAAATAAAAAATGTTAAAGTCAATAACGTTAATAATCTGAAATATGTATGTATCTTAATATATCTCTTTCAACATTTGGTCCAGATGTTGGAGAATTATCGACATTATGAAGGCTTATCCTCATGCATTTAATTGTTGTATTTATTCAGATCTTTTAAAATGTATAAAATGGTTTTGTTTGTTATTATTATGATTAACTTTTTAAAGAAAAAGGCAAAAAATACATTTGGATCACTATGAAACCTTTACCCCAGTTACCAGCTGCTTACCTACACTGATCTTCAAGGATTACATTTTTAAAAACGTTTCCCATGTCACATTTTTCTCTCCTTCGCAGTCATTTGCTGCCTTTGTAGCATCCGTGCAGAATGTTTGTCAAGTTAAAGGAAGCACGTCCTGGTGCTGCTGTGGCCAGACCTTCAGCGAACACTCTGCCATCCACAAACACGTGGCTAAAAGTCATAATTCTGAAGTACAGCAGCTCACTGAGGCCGCGTATGAGCATCTACTAAAACAGCTGGAACAAGAAGCTGAGCCGCCAAAAGAATGCAAAGCTGAAGTAGCAGACATTTCTGTATGGATACCAGATATCAGCCAAGTCTCTGAGGAGAACCTGAGAAAGTAAACAGATATGTGATATTCTCCTGTTTGCAGCAGTTTTTACGTCATTTTAGATTTTATCCATGTTTATCTCTTGTTTACTTGTAGAGCTCCTGGAAAGGTTCTCCTTTATTATCATTACTGTCAAGTGGATGATCCCCATGTTATCTGTGCTTGGCAGAAAGCTTTATGTGAAAAGCTTCACTTAACAGGCAAGGTGAATAAACTCTACCACTGTACTGCTTAATGTTAAAATACTGAAAAAAGAGAAATACTTCATGAAATTAAACATTTTTTTCAAATGTATTGGTCATTTTCTTCAGATTAGGGTGGCAGCAGAAGGCATCAATGGGACAGTTGGAGGTACCAATGTGGCCACTGATATTTACATCAGTGCAATGCTCTCACATCCTGTCTTCAAGATGGAAAAAGAAGATTTTAAGGTCAGAAGCAGATGGAAAAACAGTTGTATTTTAGGACTTTGGTTTGCTAATTAAACCTCTAGCCTTGCAGATTAGTAGAAATATTGTAATATCTCTCTCCTTGGCGTTTGTCTAGACCAGCGATGGAGGTGCTGAGTGTTTTACAGACCTGAAGGTTGGAGTCTTTAAGGAGATTGTCCCAATGGGGGTGGATCCTGATGCTGTGTCCTACAAGCTGGCAGGTACTGATGCGTTCTACTAATTTTACTTCTAGAATTTTGTTGCTGCTGTATATAAACTATAATTATCATAAGAAACTCTACTGTTAGTTAGAGAGGGTTTTTCATTGTCAGCTTTTACAACTCATCTTTAAACCCTTATCAATAGTTAGTTACTGGATGGAAGATGAGTAAAAACTGCTAATTGTCTGTTTGGCCTCCCAGGAACTCATCTGGACCCTGAAGAGTTTCATAAGGAAGTGGAAGCTCTTTTGGCTAACAGAGATTCTAGCGACGACACCATCCTCCTCGACTGCCGCAACTTTTACGAGAGCAAAATTGTAAGTATTGATAGTTCTAATTGCAAGGCATACTGAGCAGAAAATTAGTTGAAAACAATAAATTATGTGCGGTTGTTCTGGTTGTTAATTCTGAAAGATGTAGAAGTAAGTCTAGTGAATGATTGAAATTTTTATTTCCCTCAGGGCCAGTTCACTCGGTGTCTGGCCCCAAACATCCGTAAGTTCAGTTATTTCCCAGACTACATTGACCAGAACCTGGAGCTGTTCCGGAACAAAAAGGTTCTGATGTACTGCACAGGAGGGATCCGCTGTGAACGTGGATCTGCCTACCTCTGCTCTAAAGTAAGCCAAATATTTGTTTTATTTAAAGCTTCCCTTAGAAGTTTTATTTATTGTTTCTGATTTTTGTGTTTAATTTTGGATATTGGGTATGTCTCCCAGTGTTAAGTGTTTGTTTGAGAGGATTAACTTTCATTATTATGCCATTATCAATGTATTGAAAATAATCTCAAAATATTATCATGTATTGGAATAATTATTGGGACAATTTATTGTCCAGCAAAATTTGTTATCATACAGACTTGGTGCTAACTACCATGAAGCTTATTATTCTCCTTTACAGAAGGTGTTTAGTCATAGAATTTCAATGTTTTAAACATTTTCTGTGTTTTATAATAAATTTTTGTTCTTATCTAATGTGTAAATCTACTGTGTTGCAGGATGTGTGTAAAGAGGTTTACCAGCTGAAAGGGGGAATCCATAAGTACTTGGAGAGTTTCCCTGAAGGTTTCTATCGAGGGAAACTTTTCGTCTTCGATGAACGCTACACCATCTCCTCCAACAATGATGTCATCGCAGGTTGGAGTGTTAATTAAACTACATTGCCTGTACCTTAGGTGCAAACTTAAAGAAAAGCTTATACTGTCAAGAAGTTAGTAATTTTCCATTGGAGTTTTTTAAGCCTTGGTATCTGTAATTAGATTGCAGGTATTGCGGCCTTCCCTGGGACCAGTATGAGCTTTGCAGCACCCAGTTCTGTTGCCAGCTGGTGTTGTCCTGTCCCAGCTGCAGAAAGAAAGGATGCACCGCCTGCTGCCCATCCTGCCAAAGGAAAGGAGAGACTCAAGACAAGGAGGCCTCTGATGTTGAGCACCCCAAAGAAGAGTGCGAGTGCACTGACACACGGGCCAGAATCCCTCAGGATGTTTAACAACATAAGATCTGGATTTAAAGTGTCTTAATTAATTAATGGAATAAAAACTATGGAAAATCCTGAGCAAACTTATAAAAAACATTTATAAGAATGTTGAAAATGAAATAAGAAACAACTAAATATATTAATTACTGAAACCTTTTAATCAAAATCTAATGAGAAATCATAAAAGTACCTCCTGGATCTATGAATTGTATTCTTATTTTATGATGTTAATATTCAGAATGTACAGTCAGTTATTAAAAAATTTCAGATATGTTTTGTTTTGTGTCCCCCACTTTGTTTTCATATTGCAGCTCCAAACTCTGGATAAACAATATTTAAGTACAACGCAGTAATTCATAAGGCTCTTTAACAAAAAACATACAGAATATTTCACATGCACTGTGTGCAATGCAAGCCTTGCAGATGCTTATTGTGTCAGTTAGGAAAGCTGCAGGTGCTTCATAAACAAACCACAACCAGGAACTCATGATTGCAACATACAGCTTGGAAATTCACTTTTTTAATAGCCAAATCAAGTAAGAGATAAAATTTTTTAATTGAAGTGTTGAACTTAATTTTGCATATTGTGTATTGTCAACTAAATGAGGAGGAATGAGATTACCTTTCATAGCAACTAGTGCTAAAATAAACTGACTTGTGTTGATTTCAATAAACTAAAGGTGGTTGAACTTTTTAAAATGCAAAACAATGACAGTTGGTTACTGTTTTTCTTTTAGGAGAAAAGAGACATTGTTGAAATAGAAAAAGAGAATAAAAGGAAAGTTACAACTCATATAAAATGCAAAAGCTACAAATATTTCTGTTTCAGTCTTTAACCAAAACTCAAAGAGTAGATGAAAGGTCCATTATTTAGAAAACAGATTTGTTTTACACCTTTAATTTTAATTATTTTCTCAGACTCACCATTTTTGTAACTATCAGAGCAGCTTCAGCAGCCACAAAAATTACATCCATTAAATTTTCAACCTTTGAGGTGAAAATGTATTTTGTTTCATATTTTTAAATGTTACAACTGTTTAGCAAAAAATATAATGACAGAATAACTGTGGCCCAGGCATAAAGCAAAACCCCCAAAGCATTTGTTTGGATCTTATGCTGAGAGGTCCTCCAGCTGGCTATTTTAAACTCCTTTTTTTCCTGGAAATTAATTTGCATATCAAGACTTATGAAAGTATTTGTTAAGCAAATGGAAGTTAAAAATTATTTGGATAGTGTACATGGAGTAAAGTTGCTAACATGGTTTAATTTCGTGAATATTTTAACGCTACTATGTTTAAATGTTTTATTAAACATGATCAGTGACCCCAACCTGTTATGTGAAAAAATAAACACTTGCATAGCAACTCCAGCAGAGGGAGTGACATGAACGCTAGCAGGTGTCAGATAAGCTCCGAAGGATCCTTACTAGTTGAGCGGACCTCCCTGACTTTGCTGCCCGGGTCTTCAACGACCATCAGCGGCTGCCGCTTCTGTCGCGGGTAGGGAATACCCAGACTTCGGGACACGTACGCTCATGTGTGTTCACTTACCCTTGTGTTTCCGGACGTGAGAACGGGAGGACCGCGCGATGTCTGCGTCGGGGTTCACAAACCTCGACAGTTCTGCGGGATATAACCAGAACCCAACGCCGAACGGTGGAGCTGCGCCCCCCTGTCAGAACGGTAAAAGGCCGGGAGGATGCGATTAGTCAGCCTGCTGGTGTTAGCATGTTAACGCCGTGGAAGCTTGGTTTTTGTACTCTGCCTTCTGTTTCTTTGTTTTGGTTTTTATTTCGCCACTGTTACTTTGAATGGATTTAATTTGATTTAGAAGAGGAAATCCTTTTTTATTATTTGTGAGAAGTGATGATTCAATCTCGCGGTAAAGCTAAGTGCTAAGACCTGCTAGCTCGAAGCTAATGCAGTCCAATGGAGATAACGGGGTTGAAGTTAGCCAAGTGTTAGCAAGTGAGACAGATTGTGCGCAATCATTTCACTCTTAATAGCAAAAGTCCCGGAAACAACTATTAATTTCAAATTGCAGGTACGACTGGCTTTTACATTTATTTTTATGTTGTCTGATGAACGCGTATTTAAAATGCGACAAGCCCTGACTGTTGAATATGCTGAAAATGTATAAATGTTTAGCAGAAATATGAAAATGAGGAAAAACTTTAACTAATTTTACAGATTAGTCGCTGTGCAGTGTTTACAGATTACTGTCATTTAAAGTTTTCCTACCTAATCCCTAGGATTGTATGTACTTTATGGCTTCATCTTTTATTCCAAATATGAAAGATAAAGAAAGTTTGATACTTTTGAATTCAATTGATTTTTGTATTATTTTTTTTGATAAAAGAATAAACTCTGCTACCCACAAGACTATGCAGTGTCATTAGGTTTGAAGTTCTACAAATAACAAAGTATTAAGGACCAGAAAATAGATAAATATTAAATCTTAGAGGGCCTTATGTAAGATAAAACGGTGACAGATGGTGAAAGATCTGTTTAAGAGAAACAGCGATATTATTCATAAATATGTCTGTTTATAAACGACTGCGTAACAACGTACATTTCTGTATATGATTGAACAAGTTTTATAGTTTTACATTAGCTTGTTGTTAACACTAAATATAGATGGGATTTGAAATTAGAGTATAAATCACGGCTATACACATGAAGTATAAATGCAGAGTGCTGTAATTACTGTAAATTACAGTTGCAGTTTTAAGTATAATTGAATTTAGTGTAGATCAGATTTGTTGGTGTGCAGCAGGCTTCGTAAGATCTACCTGGTGGTACTGATGTGTGAAGTCTGGTTGTTTCTTGAGGCGCTTCCAAATGCTGCAACCTGAGTCCAGGTGATTTTATTTTATGTTTGTTCACTTGGGATGTCAGTTGGTGTGCTTTCCTGTCTGCTGTAGTCTAGCTAAGGTACCATGATGATTCAACGCTGAGGGATGTGAGTGTACTCTCACTTGAGAACCTGCGAAAGGCTACTAACATCTCTTGTGGGATTCGGGGCTTTCCTCAGGGATATTCAGAAATAAACCATCAATTTCAGCTTTCTTCCTCTCTGTTTGTGGTAGTTGCTCTGCTGGTAACCTGATGCTGTATAATCTGTCCAGTCTTTATTCTGCTGTGAAAACACATTATTCCTGTTTAGAAACTAAAAATAGTGTAGTTTTATAGAAGTAGGTCTTATCCCAGAAGTTGATTTTTAAATAACTTTATTTCAAATTAATCAATCAAATTTATTGATGCCATTAGGTAGTTTTGGTAACAGTGAGATGAATCAGTTTTCCTGCCAAACTCAAAACTTGCCATAACACAAAAACATAAACATAACATGATTAAAAGAGGCCTGATGCTCAATGCTTTAAAATATTAAAACCCCTAATAATATAAAAATAATAAAATAAAAACACAGATTTTCTCATTTGTCTTTATTTTATTTTTGTATTCCATTCATTCAATAATAAATATAAGTTGTTCATGTAACAACCAAATAAATAATGAATGAAAAGGAACAGAAAGAATAAACTTATATGCTCCAGTACATTATATTCTCATTAGGACAATATAAAAAATAATATGAAAACTAAATAAAATTTGGAAACTCATGGCAACAGGAAGAAGCTGAATATGGCTAGTGCTGCACTTGAAATTTCAATTTGATTGACAAATTAAATGTTTGCTTGAATTTTTTATGTAATTATGGGAGTTTTTAGTCTGTTTTTATACACAACAACATCTTAAGCAAGTTGTATAACACATTTCAGTAACAAAGTGCTTTACATCATAAAAACACCATATAGTCATTAATTATAAAATAAGCACTAAACATTACATTTTGTCAAATGCCATAATCAAACTACACATAAAATATGCTGCTCAATGTTCTACTTACTATAAATTAAAAGCAACGCCAAACAGGTGGATTTTTAATATTTATTTACAGAACCTCAATGTTTCAGCAGTTTTGCAGTTTTACGGAAGTTGAGAAGTGCATTGAAGCTGAATGCTGCTTTTTCATGTTTAATTCTGGTTCTGGGGGATGCAAAGTAGACCTCGGTGGTCTGAAAGGCTGATGCAATAGTTTTTAATGTACTGTGGAGCTAAACCGTTCAGTGATTTATAAACTAAGAACAGTATTTTAAAGTCTGTTCTCTGAGCTACAAGGAGCCAGTGTAAGGACTTTAGAACTGCTATATCCTCCTGGTTTTAGTGAGAATGCAGACAGCAGTCAATGCAACTAAATACAAATGGATGGAGGAGTTTCTCTAGATTCTGCTGAGTCATTAGTCATTTAATCCTAGAAATGTTCTTCAGGCGATACAAGGCTGACTTTGTAACTGTCTTTATGTGACTCTGAATCCTCATTCAGATTTCAGGCCTGAAAGGTAGACCGCCTTTTTTGACATCTGTTCTCTTTCTCTGCAGGTCCACTACCAACCCACCCATCCATGTACCCTCCTGCAGGTTACTATGGCGTCCCGCCTCCACAGCAGAGCTGTCCCTCCATCCCCAGCCATGCCACTTCAGCTCCCAGCAAAGCATCAATCACAAGCAGTGCCCACAGTCAGAACTACTACCAAAACAACCACCAACAGCAGCAGCAACAAACACAACTCCCTCAGCATCAAGTAGCACCGTCTCCATACTCTGCTCCACCTCCCTCTCAGCCGTACGCCACCCTCCCATCTTTAGCACCTCCACCTTCAAATGCCCAGTTCAACCAACAGGCGTTCCAGCAGCAGCAGCAAACACTCTACACCACTTCAGGGCCCTACTATGGTCAACAATCATACAGAGCGTCTCCAGCACAGCCCCACCATCATCATCATCATCATCAGCTGCAGCAGCATCATCCTAGTTTGGTTTCATCGCCAGCTGGCATTCCCGTCTACCCAGATGTTTCATTCCCATCTGGCCCAGCGAGCAGCCAGTATGTCCCCCACACTTCCTCCAAGACCTCCACACCTGGAGTCATGTCCACCCAGATGGGCGCGCCCTTGTATCAGTTCAGCGCTCTACCTCCAGCCTCGACGACGGTGCAGCCAGAGTACGGCACGGGGCATCAAACGGCAGCGACAGTGAATGGCAAAGGAAGCACAGGTATGCCAGAGAGAAGGTTTCATCATGTGGGTTGTTGTTCTTCTTCGCCAGTTGAGATGACGCCATGGCAATGTGGAAAAAAACATATTTTTATGAAGGTTACATACTGACCTTTAATATTTATTTTTTGTTTATTAAATAACATGGCACAATGCTAAAGTTTTTGGCTTTTCTTATGATCTCTAATTGTATGTGAACATTAACCATTTTTCAGATGAATTTAATTTTTTCCAAAAAATTTCTTTGATCGCAACAAATTTGGTGCAGGTAAAGCGGGTTCAGTTCCTCCAGGTTAAGGGCATTTCACTTTCGATTAAATTGTGACCGCTGATTGGTCAGTTGTTGCCAAACTCACTCAATTAATTGACAGATGGTGTCTTGCCAATTTCTGACTCTTATCTAATTCTAGTTTCCAAACTTTAATGGTTCTGTCTTAAATTAGTCATCCTATAACCATATTTTTCGTTTTTCTGTGATAAGCTTCAGTCCAAAACAACATCCACCAACACTATGACCAAAGCCATCAGGCCCCTCACAACTACAACTCCTACAGCGGGATGACACAAAGCAGCGGAGGTGCGGACGGAGACCGCCTGCCCTCAGGAACCCCCTCCGCTTCAGTCCATTCCTCCCCAAGCCACCACCAAGGTAAATAAATGCTTCTTTTTCTGTTTTATATTGAAAAACGGGAGACATCTGCCTGTTTATTTACAAAACTGCAAAGACGGAACTACACAAACAAGATGCCTGTTTGTGTTTGAAGATCTTTTGCTTACAGACAGGATTACACATCGTGTCATTTCTTTCTATCTTCTGGTAGACCTGAGCAATAAATCAATTAATCAGATTTTTGGTGTTTTGAAGATTTAAAAATCAAGATTTTCTGATCTGGTATAAAAAAAAATCAGAGACTTTATTTGAAAGTCTCAGAAATTGGTGTTTTTGTTTTGTTTGTTTTAGCTCAGCTCTGACATTGAAACTTGTGTTAAGCCAACGTGGAAAGGTGTGAAAGGTTTAGATGATCATAGCTGCACTTTCAGTTCAGCACACATGTAGTCTGCTGTGCACACCAAATGCTTTCAGATGTGCAGGTGTCTGAGCTTTGATGCAAATCTTTAGGGTCAGAAATGTGATGGTAGTTTATTTATGTCTGATACCTGATTTTCTCTGCTGATACTATCAGTAGTACAACAGAAAACCTGAACCAGTTGCACTTGTATTTTCTTTTTTAGTTTCTGAAACCCCACCTGCACAGCCTCAGACTTTAGAAAGAGGGTTTGTTTCAGTAATACAGTTTGTGTTCAATCATGTACTTGGATATCAAATTGAGTTCTGGTTTTTAATATTTGATATACGTTTGACTGCATATTTGGCCACTCTTCATTTGATTTGGCAGGTTTCCTGTCAGCTTCATATGTTTTTTTTCCCCAACACTGATGTCTGGGCCGTTCTTTATCCTTAATGTTAGCTTGGTTCCACATTATTTGTCTGTTTTAGATTATTGTTTTCTTCTGATTCAAACTATCAGCCTTAGAAAAGAAAATTGGATAAAAGGGTAAGGAATACATGGGAGCCACCTGTTTAAGTTTTCCTCTTGCTTGTGTTATGTAAAGAAAACTAATAAATGTTTTTCATCTGTGATATTTGAATTGTATTTTGCCTCATAATTGGGGAGGACCTCATTCTTTTAATTGTCATTTTGCCGTTCTGTTAACTCTGGTTTTGTTGGGCTGGACAATAAATCAATAATGATATATATTCCAATAGACACGTGATCATTATCAATAGATAATACATCAGATAGAATATTCAATCCATAGACTATTCACTGAACTCTGATCCCTAACAGGACAGCATTCTGAGGGATGTGAAGCAAAAGGAAAAAAAATCAGTGGATTCAACAGATTTACTAATTCTTTGGTTACCTAGCAACTCACGCTCTGGTCACCTAGCAATAACCTGTAGATTAACTGCTGCAGCAGCAGTTGAATATTTCACTGTCCCTTATTACAGCTTAAAAATATAAAAACAACACCATGGAGTGAAAACTGTGGATAAAACAGAAAAACTCAGACCAGAAGTTTAAAATTATTTCAGATATTTAAAACAAATAAACTTATCAATAATTATGAATATCAACTGATGTGAAACGCTTTTACCATGTTAAGATTTTCAGCCCTATATTGTCCAGCCCTAGATGTATAAGCAAAAAAGATTGACTACAATTTGTTTTAGAAGTTCTTAGATAATATTATTTAGGAAAAAAGACCAACAATGAATGGTTTGGGGATTTAATTCTTCTAAAGGTAAAATCAGTTTTGTTCCATACTGATGGAAAACAGACTGAGGGGAAATGCAGATTGTTTTTCTAAACATTACACACACACACACACTCCGAGCCCCTCTGCTGTTGGTCGATCAGTCCTGATAGTTTTCTGATGATCCTCTCCCGATCCCCCTTCCAACAGGCCTGCGGTACGGATATGTTGCTAATAGTGGAGCTAGCTCAGCCTCTGCCACCACCTCAGGCGCAGCTGCAGCCCCCTCGTCATCCAGCACTGATGATGATGATGAGGAGGAGGATGAGGATGAGGAAGCAGGTCTGCTTTAGCTTTTACCTCCAATCTTCACCCCTCTCCTGCCTGTTTCTGCTTTTTTCATCCCCATCAGCTCATGCAGCTCCTTTAAGCATCACCATTCCCTGAAATGTCCTGTCCTGTTCACGGTTCTGTTCCTGTTGAGTAAGTTATCTTATTCAAGCAAATCCTCTTTAATTAATTTACTGACTAATCAGAACCCTCCTTCTTCATCTAAATCAACAGTTCTCATACTTTATGCAAATTTATTCCTTGAAATATAACCTTTCTGTTGTTTGTCTTGTTTTTCCTTTTAGAAAGATCACAAAAAAATTTAAATCTGTACATTTTTTTCCTCCAGTACCATCAGATTTAGGTTGGATCAAAACAATCAATCATAATGAATCATTTATTGTAATAATTGTCAACTAATTTAGTAATCCATTGTTAAGTGGAGTACAGACTTTAAAAAGGTTTTTTGCTGAAAGAACAACACTCTCAGAACAGAAATTAAGCCAAAATTGTGAAAAAATATCTACATTTTGCATTTAAGTTATAGAAAAGAATTCTGTAAATATGTTTAGCCCAGATCTTCTGAAGTGATAGTTTTAGCTTTAGTATAACCTGATTTAAATTCTAGGGGGAAAAAAATCTTCTAATAAGCACATTTTTCCACACAGTGTTGATCTTCGAGCAAAAATGTTTGATATTTTCACATGTATCAAAATATCAAACAAATGCTCAAACACAAAGGAATGATAATGCAATTGCATGTTAGGCAAGAAAATATTTGTTTTCTTATTTACAAATGAATTGAATTATTTATTTACATCTTTTATTTATTTCTAATATTGTATAAAAGGTTTAAGTCATTAGGTGAAAAACAAAGACTAAAATAATTGTTAGTTGGAGTGCTAGACAAAATAGGTGCAACTTTTTCTTTGTTCTTTAATTGTTGTTTTTTTCTTAGTGCGTCCCTAAGACACACTGGAAAACTAATTATTTAGTCTATCAGTGTTTTCAGTGAGCTTTAGGCTGGAGCTGCATCATTTTGCATTATGTTTTTGCAGAATGTTTACAGCTTATAGGCAGCAGTTGACCTCTGAACTAAGTGTTTTGCATCATTTATGGTCGACTGGAAACGCGGTTTAAATTCCGCTGCTGCTACAGCAATCCTTCATTTTAATGTTTTCCATTTATGCTCAAATGTCATTTATATATTCGGATTTGAAATGCAAACATTTAACTTATGGTAGAAGTAAGTCGATAGGTTTTATGTAATTTCCATAATGTTGTGTATTTGCATTGTTATCCAGAACTGAGTTATACAAAAAAATATGTTTTTCTTTTTTAAAAGTGTTAGATTTTTATTCTTGTGCTTGAGTTGACCTAGACTATTAATGATTTTTTCAATATTTGATTTGGGAATCTCTTACTTTTATATAATATTTAATCTGAAATCCGCTAGATTGCAAGTCCTAAAATCAGCACCAACCTATTACATTTAAGAAATAATGTTGTATTTCTGAATTTGTGCATGCTAGGGATGTAAATGGTGCCGTTAGTCTGTCTTCCTGGTGTTCTGCCTGTAGCGAATCCTTTGGAGTTTTATCAGCCAGAGGTTAACATGTGTTTAAATATAGCCTCTCTCTCAGCTTGTTTACTGACTGTCTTGTTCCTCACAGGAGAGTTTGGGTAGCAGGCATTAGCATGTCCCTTAATAAAAAGCAGAGCTTGTTTTAGCTTTCTGTTTGTCCCGTATGATTTCCTCAGATCCTCTCGGTGGAACACGCTTTGTGTCTTTGTGCAAAACATTGTTTTATCTCTAAATTAAGCTAAACAGATTGTAAAATATTCTGCCATATGTTTGCACAATTATAATATCTTTATTTTAAAACAGCTCTCAGCAGAAAATATTGAAATTGTTGTTTTGTGCTAAATTATAGAGAGAATAATTTTAGTTTTTATTTTGAGGAAGTTTAGACAACTTGTTTTGAACAAAGTTGATACGAAATATATAAAAATGATCATATATTCTTGTTGTTTTGTTTGCTAAAATAGTTTGTGTTTGTAAAATAAAATAAAATCCATTCATAAATATTTCTATGAACCTTTGGTTAGAAAATTAACTTCTCTAAAGTTATTCGAACATTGACTCTTAGAGGCCAAGGTAAAAAATAAAATAAAATAATAATTGCCTTTATGTCCTAAAATAACGACTTAAGTAAAACAAATTCTCTACAACAGCTTTGTTTGTAAAGCTGCTGAAACATCCTAAAAAACCTAAACTTGTCAGTTAGTGGACTGGATCCAGATGTGCTTAATACTTTTCAGAAAAACAACTGAAACCTCCCTCTATGAAACCTCTATTCCTAACCTCCCTCTTTACAATATTGCATTATTTCCTTTTGACCTACTGCAAAAAATCTTACCAAAATACATTGTAGTTTGAGTTTGTAATGTAAAGAAACTACTGTGGATTTCCTTGTTTTAACTTCTTTTTTTTTTCCATATTTACATGTTAAAAACCAAACCCAGTGTTTTTTCTTTGCAAAATCTGTATACTTTGAAAAATATCTATAAATTTTCTTTTATTAGTCTGTACTGCTTTAGCACATGTTGCTTCCTGCATTTCAGATTCTGTGAATCTTCCTTTTCTTCTCAGCACTAACTGTAGATAATAAGATTAGTGTGACTTTTAGAAGCACATCAAACACTTTGAAAAGTGTTTTTATCATGAATAATCTGTGATGGAACCAGGTTGATCTAAAGTCTTGCTACATCAGAAGAGATTTGCCACGGAGCTGAGCGTTGTAGGAAGAGGTGTAACAAGTGTCTCTGAGAATGCTTAGCTGTCCGTCTCTCCCAGAGCTCATAATCCCGGCGTCTGCTGCTCAGATTTACTGCTAGATAATTGGATCCGGTTCTGTCCAATGAGCTCCCAGCATCAGGCCTGCTGTGTGTTGGTTTGCTGCTGATCTCTCCCTTTGACCCTCATGGATTAATGGCTTCATTCAAATATTCTGTGCACCTAATCCTTATGAAAATCCTGCCCAGAGTTGGACATGCGTTGGGGGAACGTGTGTACTCTGTTTGCACTCAATAAAATTATATTTGAGCATTTTGTCCTCTATAAATATTAAAGTGGAGGACAAAAAGAAAGAGAATTTACAGATTTAATTCTTGGTAAACAAGGTAAACTCAGTCTGTTTTACTTTTGGCAAAATATTAAACTTTTTAATATTTAGCATGCTGAACAATATTAAATCATGAAAAGACATATACTCTTGCTTTCTCTACATCGTGAATTCTTTAAATCATGAACATTTTACTATAAGTGTTTGACCAGTGCCACCAGGAGCAGATTTGTTAATTTAATAATATATTTTGCACACTGTAAAACTGTGTTTTTGTTTATCTGAAGCAACATATTATTTTTAGAGACAAAGTTTCACATTTTGCCCTAATGTGAAGCTTGCATATCTGTAGGCAGAGGACTGAAGCACAAGTGACATCCGCAAACAGCTCAATGCACATAACGGCACTTTGCACCAATCCAATGGCTGAATAGCTTGAATAACAGATTAAAAACAATAAACATATTTGTTGAGCTCATATGTCTTATTTGTTCAATAATTTTGTCCAACAAAAATGTTTAATTAAAAATGTTTACTGTAGGCTTTTCAATTAAAATGCAAATAATTACTTACAAACCCTTCAATTAACTTGATTAAAAATTATAATAAGGCTCATAACTAAAATTTGATTGGATTAAGAACTTTATTGTCCATGTCTGACTCTTCTGCATTTAAATAATCAGTGTAAAGCTTTTCTATAAAATAACAATGCAAGTCAAGTTTGATTTTCATTCTTCTGTCAAAAATTGGCATCTGATTGTGTTTTTTATATAAGCCAATCAGAAACTCTCGTCTGCGTTCACTAGGCAGAGTTTGTCTATGATGAGTCAAACTCGCTGCGGATTATTATTTTTCTGTTTTTTTAAGGAGATTAAACCATAAAAAGTGGTGTGTCACTAAAAAAAAACCTGAATGTTGTATAGGTTGTTTTTCAGTTCTGTATGTTTTAGCCTTTTTTTAGCACCTTAAAGGGATTAACTTGCGTTTCTGAGTGTGGTACAGTTCGGCTCAGAAGGTTCTGGTGCTGGTAAAACCTCTGTTTCCGTCTCTCTCTACTTTACATTTTTCCAATCCTCTGAAGCCTCTGCTTCCCACGAAGCAACATCAGCACAACGACTTCTTCAGGACTTAAAGACAGGCTTTCATGTTTGCTTCAAGCTGCTCCTCTGGCTCTTCTCACCCTGTTTCTCAGAGGCCTGGGGGAGTTAAAGTATTGCATTCACCAAACAAAAATCCACACTTTGATTTTGTACTTTTGCTTCCCATTGACTGATTTTTATTTGCCTCCATTTACTACTGACTCTTGAACCTCTTCTTTAATGTTCCCTCAACATGGATTTAATGTCTTACTTTAACCGTGTTTGTTGTTTCTCTGTTCTCTTTTACTCCAGCATTCTTGGTCCCTCCTGGGTAATATTTATATAAATGTTTAAATCCTTCCTGCCTGTTTTTTTTGCCTCTTTCAGGCGGCGACACTTCCTCCTCCAGTACTGGCAGCGCCTCTCCAGTTCCCAACAACTATGATTCCCTCGAAGGCGGCAGCTATCCAGGTACATCATCACCACAAACTGCATTTCCTTTGACTTTAAAATTACACAAATTGGAATTGTGAAAATAAGTTTGCTCAATCGAAACACACCAATGTGGAAAAAAAACATGTTTTTGTGCTAGAGTGAAGTGGTTTTTCAGCTGCATTAAAATTATTTTATTATTTCACAAAACTGAAATGGAAACATTTTTTTTGCATCAAACGAGTCACATAATCAACAACCAGCAAGAAGATAACAGGAAGTTGTAAGATAATGATGGTGCAGCGTGTTTTCTAATGATTTACTGTGTGAACAAAGATAATTTCTTGTTTAATGGAAACGTCGCAAATAAGAGATCGTGTGTTTTTTTCCCCCAACATTAGCGAAATATGAACGAGATGAATATGTAAACTGAAAACTGGAGAATACACAATTTATTATTATTATTAAATAGAATTTCAGATTTTTGTATAATTTTTGTCCATGTTGACTACAGGTTGACTACAGTAAGCTTCCTTTCTAAGCTTACTAGGGATGCACAGATATGAAAATTTAGTCCAATATTTATTAGTGATATTAAACAAACTGATATTGGGATAAACTTACAGAAAACTACAAAACAGCTGAAATGCTGAGTTTCTAACCTGTTTAGAGCTGCCTTTGATTAATAGTAAGTTAAACATTGATCAACATGTTTTAACAATTGACAAAATGTAATATTTACTGCTTGATTCATAATTGATGACTTTGTGTTGTTTTATGATGCACTTTGAATTTCCTCTTTGCTGAAATACACTATAAAAATGAACTTGACTTGAGTGAATACTGCTGTAATGACAGTTGTCGTCAATATTTTATTTTATTTGATTACTTTATCGAATAATTGACAGATTATGTGATTAATAATATAATTGCTTACAACAGCCCTGATGTTAAGTAGTTGTGAACGAGCAGATTGAATGATTTACACCGTACACTTTTTAAATTAAATTAAACATCCCACCTGCCTAAAGTGGCATAGTTAAAGTAAAATCCCAAAACACTGAAAAGTTCCTGTTTTAATGATGATATCGATGCTGAAATGTCTTTTGCACAGATTCCATGCCGCCCTCCAACAACATGACCAATCAGGCTCCGCCCTTTGGTAGCTATGGTTACCACGGCGTGCAGCCGGCCTATCAGCACGGACCAGCCTCCCACCCTGATGCTTCCCCGTCCCACAGCGTGTACAGTCAGCCGGGTTACCAGCAGTACTCCCAGGTAACAGAACAGAACTGCTGTGCAGAAAGAATTTCTTTTATTTTTTTTTTCTAATCATTTCTTCTTCTGCAGCCTTTCCCCAACCTGTCCCAGCTCTCTGCAGCTCTGGGCGGGTTGAGCGGCGTCCCAGAGCTGGAGACGGAGGCCCTCAGGCCGGTCAACCTGCTGCAGGAGAGGAACCTGCTCCCTTCCAGGCCCTTGGAGGCTCCTGAGCCGAACCTCAGCCCTGATCTGAAGAAGGTCAACTGCAGCCCACAGTAAGTCGGTCACACGCCTTTGTTGTTCAACATTTTTCTTCTTATTATCCTAATTGTCTGTTCCTTTGCTGTCCAGAACATTCAGATGCACCTTGACGAGCATCCCTCAAACCCAGGCGCTACTCAACAAGGCCCGCCTCCCTCTGGGCCTCCTCCTTCACCCCTTCAGAGATTTACAGGTAGCCGCTGTTACTCAGAGCTGGGAAGTAATTAGTTACATTTACTCAGTTACGTTTACTTGAGTAACTTTTTTGAGAAAATGTACTTTTTATTTTATTATGAAGTATTGCTCCTCTTCCTGGATTTTCTACACACACTGAATGAAAAATGAACACATTGTAATCAAAAATTCACCAGACACAGACACACACCTGCAGTTTTTGTTAAAGATTTATAGTGAAAGAAACTGATTTGGAAAATTTTTCTTTTGCCTGAAACAAATAAATGGGTCAAAGAACCTTTCAAGTATGCATTCATCCACGTTCCATTGAACGTGAAAATAAAAGCCTGTCTTGGTCGTCTGCTCATGCAGAAAACAAGGACTGTTTTTCTAAAAGAGTCAAAATGGAGAAAACAAGTTGAGAGGCCAGACCTTGAGCAGAAGGGTGAGTTTAACTCTTTCCTTGCTCCTCTCTCTGCAGCAGCTACCAGTGATCACATCCAACACGATAGTGCGGTGTCGCTCATGTCGGACGTACATCAACCCGTTCGTCACCTTCCTGGACCAGCGCAGGTGGAAGTGTAACCTCTGTTATCGAGTCAATGATGGTAGGAAACTTTTAGGTACTGATTTCTTCATCCTTTTATATAATTTGATTAAAATCTAAGACTTTTCTTTTTTTTATGTTTTGTTTAGTTCCAGATGAGTTTATGTACAACCCGGTAACGAGGTCATATGGAGAGCCACACAAGAGGCCAGAGGTCCAAAACTCAACGGTGGAGTTCATCGCTTCTTCAGACTATATGGTAAAATTTTACACAACTTCCTGTTGTTTCAATGTGGTTGCCTGTCCACTAGAGGGAGGTGTTGTATTTTTCTTTAAATAACTTTGAAAACACAGAATCACAGAAGGACCTAAGCATTTGATGCGACGCCTTACTTTCTGTCTTTGTCCCTGGTGTCAGCTGCGACCCCCGCAGCCGGCGGTCTACCTGTTTGTGCTCGACGTGTCTCACAATGCCTTGGAGGCAGGATACCTGAAGTACTTCTGTGAATCACTTCTGGAGAACCTGGACAAGTGAGTTTGGACAACTAAATGAAATCATAGTTTGGCCTTGACTCAGGTTATTTTTGAGGTCTTTTAAAAAACATTACATTGGAGTGTTTTCCCACTTCATAGTCCGGTACATTCTTATTCAGTTGGAGATAAAAAATAGCAAAATTTGTTACATTTTCAGCTGGTGCAGTTTGCTTTTACACTGCACTGAGTCAAATGAACATAACTTGTTCCCTTCCTCGCCAGTGGTGGCGCTGCACCAAGAACCACTGAAGGAAACGACAGAAAAACCTCTGAAGAAGACACTGTGCACAACTTCCTTTTTCACAAAACATAAACAGAAATGTTTTTGTACACAAAAGTGTACTCTTTTGTCTTTAGTTGAAGATAACGAGCCATTTCTTCAGCTAGCACTGTCTAGCACTTTTATTTTGGCTTTATTTACCCAGAATTCCCTGCACTTTAGTCTACTTTCTGCTTTTGAAGCGGTTTCCATTCTGCTAGGCGTCCACATATGCATTCAAGTTCACTTCAACTGAACCGAGACCAAAGTACAGTTTGTTTTTTGGCCCACATCAGAGTTTAATTATGTATTCACTCCTCCCCAACAAACTGGACTTTCTGGAAAAACAAAGCAGAGTTCAACTAAAGCGAATTAAAAATGGCTTATGTGAATGCACCTTTACCATAGAAAGCTCATATTGGAGGTTTTTCCCTGAACATTTGTTTTGTTGACATTTTCCCGCCTAAACGATTACTGACAGATGCTGTTTTGCGTTTCAGGTTGCCCGGAGACGCGCGCACCAAGGTGGGTTTCCTTACCTTTGACAACACCGTCCATTTTTACAACCTCCAGGAGGGACTGTCTCAGCCACAGATGCTGGTGGTGTCAGACATCGACGGTACGTCTCTTCACTCCCATTAGAAAAAAAAAACGAGGAGAAACTCTGTTTTAACCACTCGTTGGTTTTGTGTAGTTTCTGCAAATAATTGTGTTTATTTCTAAAAGATTAGTAATGATTTTGTTTGACTTGATGAGAAAAATGTGTATCGAATTTAGTGAATTAAGTTAATAAAAATACCAAAAGTTTCAAATTTAATACCTAAATAAGCTATTAAATGCTTATTTTTGTATGTAACAATTTAATTATAATTGTAAATATATTAAATATTTTAGATGTATATTAAAATAATTAACTTAATTATATATCAATTCAGGTTATAAATAAATGTATACATATTTCGATACTTTTATAAAATTCTGAATTAAATAATTGGATCAAAGTGTATTCATCACATATTAAAATAATCTGATTTTTAAAAAGTAATCTAGGATTAAAAAAATAATAATCTAGGATTTTATAAGTATTTTTATGTAAAGATATTTAAATCCTATGTTGCAGTAGATCAGAAATTATTTTTTTTGCCCTTTTATAAAATTATTAACAAGATGATTGGTCTGCATTTTTCTGACTTGTTTATCATTTTCACTCATTTTACATCCATTTTTTTTATGATTAATCTTAATGTTTTTTCTGTTATTCCATCTGTTTAAAACATTTAAATTTATTTTAGAGATCTAGACATTTTTTTATGGACAGAAAGAAAAATGACTCCTTTTCTGGAATTTAAATTGTATCATGCAGCTCGAGATAAAAGCTAAATTACTACCAGTCAACTTCTCCTGCAAAGAGGAATGTAAGATCCAAGATTTGATTTAAGGAGAAGCTATAACATTTCCAGATGCTATTTTGTGAGAAATAATAGTAAAACTCTTTGCTTTTAATGTCACTGTAACTGCTTTTGCAGATGTTTTTATACCGTCACATGACAGTCTGATGGTGAACCTAAAGGAGAGTAAAGAGGTACTTGTCTTCGTTTTTCCTTCTAGCAGTGGCATAAAACATATGAATATTTTGACTAATGTTCACAGCAAGTGTGAGGATGTTAAAATTGATCTTCCTTTCTCAGCTGGTGAAGGAGCTGTTGACGTCGCTGCCGGCCATGTTCAGCCAGAGCAGAGAGACGCACAGCGCCCTCGGTCCCGCCTTACAGGCCGCCTTCAAGCTCATGTCGCCCACCGGCGGTCGCATTACGCTGTTCCAGACTCAGCTTCCGACTCTGGGAGCAGGGAAGCTGCAGTCAAGAGAAGATCCAAACCAGCGTTCCAGCACCAAGGTTAATAGATTTTGATCATGGGAGAGTTTGGAAACGTTTCTGGAATCAAAGGATCTGATGCGGTGGAGACTCTGACAAGATTTGAAGTGCTAAGAAGCAACTGAATGACCTTAATGAAGGCTGCGTTAATCTACTTATGAAGCTCTTTATTGGGTAGCACTTCAAGTGTGGCTGGAGACTTCACCATAGAGTTTGGATCCTGTCAGTTTTGGCTGAAAACATTTTTCACGTCCAAAATTTGTCCTTCCATTACAAATGTGTATAAAACTAGGTCAGTATACTGCTAATGCTAAAAAACAAACAAACAACAATTTAGCAGTTTCCATTAAATAAGAGTTGCAATTAAAAGCTTGTGAATAAATCACTAAAAAAGCTGTTGTATCATGCTGCATCAGCTGCTTCCTGTCTTTGTCCTCTTCGTGGTTTGTGCTGCAGCAACATCCGGTATGTGATGCAAAAAATGTGAAACCTCATTCTAGCGACAAAGCTTTTGATCAAAAAGCATTTTTTTAAAAATTGGCTTGTTTCTGTTAAGCAAAATTAGAAATGCAGTTATTTATTGTGATTAATTTAGCCTAGCCTTAACTACATAGTCTATAATTCCTGTATCTAAAAGGAATAAAATGGAAAAACTAAATTAATTATTAATTATCTACTTTTTGGAAATTTTCTCAAATTGTTCTCTCCTTTTGTTTTACATTTGACCGATAACTCTTCAGGGAGCACAGCACCTGGGTCCTGCCACAGATTTCTATAAGAAGCTTGCGCTGGACTGTTCAGGACAGCAGATTGGAGTGGATTTGTTCCTGCTCAGCTCACAGTACGCCGACCTTTCATCACTGGGTAAGAACAGGTTTGAAACTTCTGGGTTCTCATTCTTCTATAGGATAAAAGCTTTTGGATTTCCAATTATAAAGAAATTCAAATGTTCCTCCAGATCTATTCAACCTGAGCAACCAAATTATTTTTATTCTTGATCATTTTTTCAAAAATTCAAAATCAATTTAAATTCAGGAATTCTTTATTGATCCCAAAGCCATTGTACAGTGCAACATGCTGGAGCTCCACTTGGGTTGCTAGGTGATGGGTGGAATTCTGTTGGGGTTGCTAGGTAACAGGCTGGGGTTGCTGGTATGCCACATTACATTCCTGAGGTTTTTGAAACAGCTCATCTTCCAGACACCAAAAACCATTAACTTATTGCCAAATAAGCAGCTGAGTGTTTTCTTTTCTTTTATTTACAGCAGTAGAAACTCAAATGAAAGTAGAAAATGTGAATTTTGCATAAGTCTGCTTTAAATTTCCTCAGACATGACAAATGTTTTTGAGTTTTATTATTTTTTTAAATCAATCCTTTTTATATTCAAAGCTTAAGAATATATTATTTTTTTCAGCATGTGTCTCCAAGTACTCGGCTGGCAGCGTCTTTTACTATCCCTCCTTTCATTACATCCACAACCCTGCGCAGCTGGAGAAGTTTCAGAGGGACCTTGATCGCTACCTCACCAGGAAGGTCGGCTTCGAGGCCGTCATGAGAATACGATGCACTAAAGGTATCCTCAACAAAACTCGACACTCGTTTTGTATTTTCAGATGTTCCTCTGAAGCCATTCTTAAACCTGGATAATGTGGTTTCAGGTTTATCCATCCACACGTTCCACGGTAACTTCTTTGTGCGCTCCACCGACCTGCTGTCCCTGGCTAATGTGAACCCAGACTCTGCCTTCGCTGTCCAGATGTCCATCGAAGACTCTCTTGCTGATTCATCGCTGGCCTGTTTTCAGGCTGCTCTGCTCTACACGTCCAGTAAAGGTAAGCCCAAATTCAGCACCTAAAAAAACAGATTATTCTCTTATACAACAAATAATTGAAATAAAAGTAATGTTTCTAATAGGGAAAAGGCGAATCAGAGTCCACACTCTGTGTCTGCCGGTGGTCAGTCAGCTGAGCGATGTTTACGCCGGAGCTGACGTTCAGGCTATCACATGTCTGCTAGCCAACATGGGTGAGTTCACAACTTTACTTCACTTTAACTTACATAAACTTACATAATAAGGTGCAGTATAATACTTGATTAAAACTTAAATTTGTAAAGCGTTATTGGCAGTTGAAACCAGGTAATTTTATACACCTAACAAAAAGACACCTTTAATTTTTTTGTCACTACCTGAAGTTAAATCAGACTAAACTTCTCTTGCTTTGGGTAAGTTAAAGTTACTAAAATTATTTCTAATTGCTAAATGCCAGAAAACGTAGCAGGAACATTTTTTACTTTATTTGTGAATATTTATTATTTCTAATGGCTCAATGTCTTTTCCATCTGTGTAACTGAAGTAAAGATTGCCTTATTTTTTTAGAAGTTGAACAAAGTCATTGAAATTGTGGAATATTTTTTGTTAAATTTGTTAAAAACTTCTTTGCTATATTTTAGTTCACATTGTCCCGTTGTAGAATTTTGAATTCTATCACAAGACATTATTAATAATAGTAATAAATTATATTATCTGTATTGCATGTTTTATCTCTAAAGTGTGAAAACTTGCCTTGAAATTGCTCGAATTTTGCAGTGGCAATTTTCTACAAACCCTGTAATCAGTCATTAGTGCAGTTGTTAGTTCCCCTCCAGTTTTATAATTGATCTTTGCCGTGTGTTCCAGCCATCGATCGATCGATATCTTCCAGCCTGTCAGATGCTCGTGATGCCCTGGTGAACGCCGTCGTGGACTTTGCGAGCGCCTACAAAAGCAGCGTGTCGAACCTGCAGCAGTCTGGGGTCGTCCTCCCTGCAGCCATGCGACTTTTCCCCCTCTACATCCTGGCTCTTCTCAAACAGGTGGGAGTTAGAGCAGAAACGATTAATCCGATTAATCGTGATTAATTGATTACTGAAGTAACCGTCACTAAATTTACTAATCAATTGATTAACTGGAAAATACAGACTCAGAAAAGGCAATTTGCCGAAAAAAAAACATAACTGGAGCAGCATTTAAGCAAAAAATATTTACATTTTGCATTTAAGAAAAACAACTTTGTAAATATGTTTTTACCTTCCACTGGTTCAAATTGACCAAAGGAAAATGTTTTTCATATTTAGAAATGAATTGAATTATTTATTTGCATCTTTTAATGTATTTCTAATACTTTATAAAAACTGATTTAAATGGTTAAATGACAAATCTGCAAAATGTGTCATTATTTTTATTCAATTAATCATCAAAATAATTGATGGATTAATCAATTATTAAAATAAGTTAAACTCCAGAGCATTATTTAAAGATAGATTTTTCTTTTGTAAAATGTGAAAAACTTGTTTGCAGATAATTTTTGAGTTCTTTAAAACAATTATGGGGAAATGCTTTTAAACACTTTTTATAAAATTATTCAGCCCTGTTATATCTGCAGAACCTAAACAGTAAATCTGGATTTTTTTTTATGGCTCCTGATTCATATGATAATTACATTCTTTTTGCTTTAATAAATATAGTTAAAATAGAAAAAGTGAAATTCAGGAAAACAAAAACAGAAAAGGGAATTTTGAAAATATTAAAACAGATTTGGTTCCTCCACTCGCCTGGAAACTTATGGCATTGTCATAAAAAAGATCAAAAAGTCTGTTCCCTTTGCTATGGTTAGCACATTATATTTGTTCAACAAGATGGTAAACATCTTTATTTGCCCATAGCAATGCATAAGGAGATCCACCACTTAAACCAGACTGACTTCATCAGTCAGTCAGTCACTGCCTATCATTATCATGGCAGGCACCTATATGTTCTACACCCAATAGAATGTTTCTTTAATACGTATTATTTGTTATTATTCTTCCGTTACCGTTAATGCGGCTCGTGCGAGCCCACCCACAAAAGTGGTATCAAAGGCTTTGGAGTTACCATGGCGGCGTAAAAGCATTTTCTGTGTCCATAACTTTATGTAGAAACACTTCATTTTGTAGATCGTCCGTGATCTCTTTTAAAGTGAAGACAACGTCAATATGTATTATGGTTTGTCCACAACTTCTTTCTAAGCGACCCAAAGTTTTTGATTTTTGGAAAATCAGAGGTGAAGGTCAGAGCGACATTTTGACCCCAAATCATTTTTAACTTCGCCCTCACGCTCACAAATATTGCATGATTGGTATCAAACTTGGTCATGACATTGATCGCGTGCCTGCTCCGGTCAAATGTTTTCAAAATTATCTAGCGCTTACAGTTTTCTCTCCAGGTGCTTCAGAGCAAAGTCATGCGCCAGGGTAGCAGACAGATCTCACTGATTCACTTCCATGTATTTCTGAAAATTTCAGACCTTGGCACACATTTTTTATCTCATTGCTGCTGTGAGTGAGGTAGAGATATGAATGGCGGGACTATGTGAGCGACAAATAGCCCTCTCATATGCTTCAAACGGTTTTCGAATATGTATTACGGTTCCCAACGGGAAACAGTTTTTTACAATGCTTTTTAGTCAAACTGGCTGGCTCAAACAGAGAATTGTCTCCCCCTGGATGTCTCACTCACAGCTGGAAAAGAGGATTATTTACCATGTGACTACAAATCGCATCACTGTAGTTCGAACTAGTAGTTCAGTTAAAACAGAGGAGGACTGAGCTGGCCTTTAGAACAACTTGCTGCTATGGGCTGTATATAACTCATTTAACCCTGTCACTGTTACACATGGGATGAGTCTAGCCCTTTGAAATGAAGCTTACTGAAAATTTCAAAATAAAAGCCCTTGAAAATTTTTACATCAGGTCATTGCTTTTTGAGCGTTATATGACTGATTTAATCCAATGACTGTTACACATGGGATGACTTTGACCCTTTCAAATGAAGCTTAACAAAATTTCAAAATAAAAGCCTTGGGAATTTTTACATCATGTAATTGCTCTTTTGGCTTTATGTGACTGGTTTATCCAAAGCACTCTTACACATTGGATTAGTGTGGGCATTTAATATGAAGCTTACTGCAAATTTCAAAATAAAAGCCTCAAAATGCCCCTCTGGACAGGCCAGAGGCTCTGCATTATCTGTTTATCCGAGAAGAACTGCCTTGCACAGCAAGGCAGTTCATTCTATTTTCTATTTTTCAGACTTATTAGCCATGTTTAGTATACTTTATGGAGTAAGTAAATGACAGTAAACATTCTAATGATACCCCACATGCTACTGAAAGTATTTATGCTTACATTAGCATATTTGCTCATTTTAGCTAATACACTTACTTTATCATACTGAATGTTGCATGTCCAGCTTACTTAACATTCTTGTGATTCTATTGATTACATTGCAGCTTTCTTTAGCATTGATGCAAATTCTTAGCATCAGAACGCTGGGTCCAAACCGACGGGCACACTTTGGCAGGCCCCAGTTAAATTTCTTCAGGAATTTTCTAGTTCTAAAATTAAAATGTTCAACAAGATGTTGATTAAACATCTTTATTTCTCCTTTGTCAATAAATCCATCATGACAGATATTTAATCTGTGGATCCACCACTTAAACCAGACAAACCCCTTCATCAGTCAGTCCAGTTCTTGATCAATCTATCAATTTTTTCAATTTATCCATTGAATATCTCCGTCTTCAATATGCCCTTCTATCAATCCAATATCCTTCAATACATCCATTGATCCATCTGTCTATCATTCAATCAGTCCTTCCATCCATCCATTTGTTAAATTCACACATCTGTTCATCCATCCAGACGACTTTCCACTCCTCTCTCCAATCATCCTTCCATCAATCCTAAACATTACCAACATCGGAGAAATTAATTGCTGAAGATATTGTCCGGTTTGTTCCAGAAAGCGCTGCGGACAGGAACGAGCACGCGGCTCGATGAGCGCATCTTCGCCATGTGTGAGTTCAAGACGCAGCCGCTGCCGCAGCTGATGCGGATGCTTCATCCTGACCTGTACCGGCTGGACAACATGTCTGACCAGGTGGGATGTTTAATTAACTAAAACATATTCACGTATCGCCGCGTTTAAAAATTTGTATTCCCATGATTCAGTTTGTTTGCTATGCAAGAAGTGGAAAGTTGACAAACTGTTAAATACATGTTTTCAGTCAGAGAAGTCTGTCTCTATCTTATACATTTGTCATTATGATTGTAGACTTGTGGCCTCTGTATTCTGCTATATTGAGTGAAACCTTTTTTGTGTCCTGCAGGGGGCGCTCCATCTGAATGATACTGTAGTTCCTCAGCCTCACCTGCTGCATCTTTCTGCTGAGAGGCTCAGCAGAGATGGAGCGTTTCTCATGGACTGTGGCAACGTAAGTAAAGGTTGTTTCTCTGCACAACAAATGGAAATCCATCTTCTGAGTTGTATCTTCAACCACCTCACATTTAGTTAGATTCTCTAGTTTTGTCTTTTCAAGTTTTTCTTATTTTCACGTTTCTCGCTCGCACATATTTTATAAGGCCTGCAAAATGTGCCGTTTTTTAAATCAGATTAATCGATAACTTAAATAACTGTTAATTGCAGCTCCACATTAGTTATGTTTAGTTCTGATTTTTGACCTCCTGTCTCTCCAGGTGTTTTATCTGTGGATCAGCAAATGCTGCAATGAAACGTTTATCCGTGATGTTCTGGGCTGCTCCAGCTACGCTTCAATTCCCCCCAACATGGTCAGTATGAGCTGGACAAGCAAAATACACACAAAAACTGCGGGATTTTAGCATCGCATGAACTCTTTCTGCAGCTCACTGCTGCAATTCATCATTTCTCTAAAATGACTGATTTGCTTTTTTTCTGTTTGCCTTGTAAAATAAAACAACTCATACAGCAAAACAAATTTGCTGGTGAAACTTTTCAGATTTTTTTTTAAAAACTGCCTAGAAAGTTCAACTGTCACTGCATGGTGGGCGTGATGGAAACACCCAGAATAAACAACAAATGTCAGCCTCTTGTTTGCGCTGCGTTTTTTATTTCTGTAACAATGGAGTGATTACTCCCAGTGCTACCTACGCACCCGCACTTCCATCCACAGGAATGTGTCTGTTGACTCCATTGTGTAACTTGGATGACGGAGGGAATCCACATTGTCTGAAACATAGTAAGAACAGTGTTGGCTGATGTTTTGGTTGTCCCCTTTCTGTCCCTGTCACGCTCAGTGTCACATTCCAGAGCTGCAGACTCCTCTGTCAGAAAGAGTCCGGGCGTTTCTCGACTGGCTGCAGGACAACAGAGCATTCAGCTCTCCGATCCACATCATCAAGTAAGCAGAACCGGACTCACATCCCACTCTCTACCTGATGCTACTTTCTGAACAGTCCGCCCCCAATTAACGAGGGTGTTTATTAAAAACCTTTTTCTATTAAATGTGTTTTTATTTGGCTTCTTTTTGTTCCCATTTCAAACTGTTTTTTGGACCAAAGTGCAAAAGTATTCATACCTCTCAAATGTCTTAAAGTTTTTGCTACAATCACAAGCCTCATCCCACTATGCACAAAAATTAATGCATGTTTGGAAAGTAGAAGGAAAATATCTTGTTTCTAAAAAGTGTGACCCCCACACTGTATAGAACCACCTTCCATTGTAGGACTGAAATGATTAATCATAATTAATCAACTATTGAAATAATTGTCAATTAATATGGTGATTGATCAATCGTTAGCTGGACTATGCGGACTCAAAAACAAAAGTTGTTTGATGAAAAAACCTATTCAGATAAACCAAAATTATACAAACAATATATACATTTTACATTTAAGATAAAAACACTTAAATGTTTTAAGTGGAATAGTTTTAACTTCAGATTTACTAAAGAAATGACGTTTTTTTGTTGTTGTTTTTTTTAAGAAATTGAATTATTTCTTTGTTTGCAGTTTTTAAAGTATTTCTAATATTGTATAAAAAAGGCTTATGTGGTTGAAGAAGAAATCTGTATGATAAGCCTTTTTTTATTTCTGATTAAGCAATAAACCATCAAGATTATCGATTAATCGATTACTAAATTAATCATTGGTTGCAGCCATATTTTGCTGCAGGACCAATGGGCCGTCAGATTGAGTCGAGAGTTTGCTTATTTATTTATAAGTTCACTTCTGAAGTCAGTTGGACCTTTCAGAATCAAAGGAATCATGAAAAATTATACATGCCACACTTTTCAGATTTTTTATTTGGAAAAAGGATTAAAATCTTGCGTCTCTCTTTATCCACTCCCCAGTTGTATGCTATCTTGTTTAGTGTGTTGCACAAAATCGCTGTAAAATAAAGAACTTTGGGATTTGAAAGCAGAGAATATGGAAACATTTCATTTGCAAAACACAACATAATTAAAATAAAATTAACATTTCAGAAACAGAAGTATTACAGGAGGATGTTTTACTAATGTAATTAGTTCAAGATAATTTGCCTTCATGTTTCATGAAGCAGTTTAGTGTGGATCCTATGAAGTGAATTATAAAACATGTGAATTTGGCTCTCTACTAATAACTCCTAATCTGTGGGAACTGAAATTAGAACTGGTTCTTGTGAAATATTAAATTGCACAACTTTGTTCATCTGTGTATCTGTTTGCCCACAGCTAGATTGCGTCACAGATTAACTGGACCCGTCATACATACATGTTTTTAGTACCTGGTTTTGCAGGTTTTGTCTCAAAAGTAAAAATGAACAGTAGATAATGAAGCTTTGTTGTAAAAGTTGCTGTAATTGTATTCGGTTAGAAATGTTCTGCCTCAGCCTCATTTTATTGTTGTGATGAAAGAACAGAATGACAAACAGAAACCGGGTGGAGACGGTTTCTTGTAGAAGAGTCGGGTCTGAGGTCAACTGGAGACTATTTCCAGAGTAAAAACACAGTGAGGTCACTGGTTGGGACTCGTGGTAATGACATCTACTAGGAACGCATTGTTTCAATTTCCTTAGCTGCTTGCGGTGCAGCTTTGTTACTCAACCACATATTTACACCACTGATGTCAGGACGAATAGGCTGAGTGGTATTTCAACGGCCGCCTGTGTGGTAATGTGAAATGACAGCAGAGCTGACATTCATTTCCCTAAAATGAATGTCAAAAACAGATGGAGGCCCATTAAAACCCACCTCAAAGCACCTCAGATCTTCTTTTTGAAACAAAAGTATGTTTTTACTTTAGATACCAGCAAGTAAAGTAGAGAAGATTTACGAACTGTGTGATCAAATCAGGAAGGATTTTTATTGCTGCAGCATAAATTTAGGGGGAAAATATTTCCCAGTCCATACAGACAGAAAAAATGTCCCATTATATGGATTATTTACATGAAATCAGAATGTATCAGAAGTATTTGCACTCTCATTTAACACTTAAAAACAAAATATATCTATTTGTTTTACCCTGAGATTTTCTGTAGGATTTAGCTTCAACACACATGGATGAACGTTGGTTTTGTGTTTGGGGAATCGTTTCTCTGTGGATTTGATTACATTTTTCGTATCATTATTTGGGTATTGGGCCTCTGTTTCATGTCATACCTATTCTAGAGCAAAGTAGGAAGTCATAATTACCTATTAAAGGTTTCAGAGCACTCTGACCAATGCTTAAAGGGTGAATTGATAAATAATTCATTAATATTTTATATTATATATATTCAGAATGCCAATAATTCCGGTATATGTTACTTTGTTTTTTGTTTTTTGTACTAAATGTAGTACTGCATCCAACAATTACTTTCATGATCGATTAATTGAATAATTACTCTTAATTATCAATATAATACAGCAATTATCCTGATGATTAATCAGATAAACTGCCACATTTTGATAGATATTTCTTTTCAGCCTTTTTGTACAATATTGCGAAAATGCCTGCCAATAATTCTGGTATTTATGTACGAATATGCGTGAATCAATCTTTAATTTTTTGTCTCACAGAGACGACGCGTCAGCGAAGGCCACCTTGTTCCAGCACCTGGTGGAGGATCGGTCTGAGTCTGCGTCATCCTACCACGAGTTTCTGCAGCACATTCAGCAGCAAATGTCCAAGTAGGCTCCCGTATTGCCCAGAAAGACGTCCAGACATTTCGCAAGCCAACGGGAGAAGAGACTCCGGCCTCGTTGAGTATGAACTAGTGCTAGGCCAGTTTTAGCCAGATGAGTTTCCTCTCCATCCTTCAGACGGACTCTGGGAATAAATCCATCATGGAAGTTTGTGAATCAAAAGTTTTGTCAGGAAGAGAAGTTTTAAGATGTTATATGGATTTGATTGAGCAACCGGGTGAAAATTGAGCCGGTTCAATCCAGAGAAGAGGAATCAAAGTCGAGCCATGAAGATGCCACTTCCTTAGTTCAGTTTGTTTTTGTGAGCCTCACATGTAGCCTGTGCTATTTTTTTGTTTTTGTTTTTTTCTCTGGTTGAAATGTATCCTGAAACTCGCCCTCTCTGTCCTACCTTTCCCCTGTTTTGAACACACTGGAGAACATAGAACAAGAATCTGGCATGTGCTTAGAAATGCAAACAGCATGTCTTGGTTTTGTCTGCTGCTAGGCAACGGCCATGTTGGGAACATGACTGGGTTGGATGTTTTGTTTTCCTTAAACTTTCGGTCCTCTCGTGTCCGCTGAGAGAACGTTGGATTCATCAAACACCACAATCCTCCAATCTTCTGCAATTTCCATCTCATTGATTTTATTTTTTAAAGCGCTAAGATCGATATCCACTTTGTAACTACTGAAAAGAATCTTTTATGTGTGATAATTTATGAACCAGCTTATTAAATAAAAAATAAAAAAAGATGTTGACTTTATGTGCATTTTTTAAAATTGCTTATTTAGGTTTAATCACTTAAAGTTGATCCCAGACTAAAGAAAGCAGTTTTTTTATTGGCTTCTCTCTCATCTCATGAGTTTCCTTAAATTTATCAACCTTTCTGATCTTTAATTACTTTTTCTCATTTTTCAAATTTTTGAAATCAGCTTAACTTAATCCAATTGAGAAATTAAACAATTATTGCTGTCAATTGTGACATTGAGTATTGCATCTAATAATAAAAGTCTTGAAATCCTCTGACTGTGGTTTCTGGATGGGAAGCCAACAACAAAACATTTCTCATCCAGCAACCATTATGCAGGCATACACAGAGTTACATTTACTCAATTACATTTACTTGAGTCACTTTTTTTAAGAAATGTACTTTTAGGAGTATTTTTACGACTCTGTACTTTTTAATTTTACTTGAATAATATTATGAAGTATCGCTACTCTTGTGTAAAATTTGTGGGTTCTCTACCCACTGAATAAAGAGCAAACAAATTTCAACCAAAAATTCAGCAGACACAGAAACACACCTGCAGTTTTTGTTAAGGTTTCATGCGTTCATTAAAAAAAAAAAAAGATTCTTGAAAGAAATTGGATTTGATTTGGAAATAAATGTTCTTTTGCTTGATTTTGTTATTTTTGTTACCCGTAAGAATTATTGACATTTTTGTCCTTAAAATACCAAAAATGTCCACTTGACTTTATATTTTGATCTGTCCGATGATGTAATTTTTAAATATTAAATTATTGATAATTTGATCAGTTACTCAGAAATGCTTTTACTTTTTACCAAATGCTTTTTTCCTCTTAATTTCTTGGAGAGCTACTTTTTACTTTTACTCGGGTAACAACATGTTGAAGTTGTGCTACTCTTACTTGAGTACAACTTTTGGGTACTCTGACTTCCTCTGAGGATACAGAGGTAAAATTAGCTGCCCAAACATGCTGGAGCTTCGTTTAGGTTGCTAGGTGTCGTCTGGAGTTGCTAGGTAACGGCGTAGCAACCGTTGGATTTTGAAACGGTTAATCTTCCCAAAACAAAAAGTGAACTTTTCAAAACATGTCGTCTTTAAAAAGACATTGAAGACTTTTCTTAATCTGCAGGAGCATCTGAACTCACCAGATTTAAGTTGTATTATTTTTACTCTTTGAAGTTTTAGTGACGCCCCGACAGCAAAGTGTTTTTAACCAACTACGACGAGGTGATTCCAGGTAGCAATGAAGCAATTTTACGATCCAGCAGCAGGTTAAACTCTTCATGGTGGAAGGGCTTCTGTTGCTCTTCTTCCATTTTCATCATTTTCCATCTTGGGCTTTAATATGAAACAGTTGGAAACCCTTAACGTCTCTTGGGACTCAGGAGTTTAATGAATTCCAAACATTCATGTTTGAGGGCCGCGTTGCCTCAGATGTTCCTCTTATATTAACATCCTTTGCTTTTGGAAGAAAGCGGAGCATGAAATTCAAATAAAATATAAAGAGTTTTAGGGTCTCACCTTTTTGCTTAAATGCTGAAATCCTTTTAAATACAGGATTTTCTAGACTGCTGGAAATAATCATAATCATGCCAAATGTCATATTTTTAATAAAAAAGTCAGAAATCCAGTCAAAACATGAGGGAAGGATAAATTTCTGTTGCTACCTGACTGTTTTTGCAGAAGTACTATGTGAGAATCAACTCTTGTTTCTGTAAAGGAGTGTGTTTGCTTCAGAAGGAGCTGCTAAGCGCTGTAAACATAAAAGTCTGCAGTAAACACACAAACAGATCTGGCTCCCATATGGTCTGTCTGCTGCTGTTCGCATGGAAAACTGCTGCCTGGGAATCTCAAATATTTCCTCCAGTCACGCTTTTGGTGCCAGCCCCTGCAGAAGTGGCAGAAGTAGACATTTTGTGAGTGTGTGTGTGTGTGTGTGTGTGTTAATTTTTTATGAAATGAAGTTCAGATGAACGTGTGGGTAAACACGTTGAAGGGGAAAATCAGATCAGATCCAGTTGTGTCAGCTCATAATTTATTTACTTTCTTCCAGATGTTTGTTGTGACATTCCAGAAGCCAAACTCAGAGTTCAAATGCATCAACAACTTGGTTTGAATCTCATTTTAAACAGCAAATCATCCAGAACTTTTCTTGCAGCTAAATTTAAACTGGTTTTTACTGGTCCAGCCGTAAACACACCCTTCTCCCCAACTGATCCTTCCTCTGATCTGATCTGGGAAGTCACAGCTGTACATTCAGTCACTGCAAAAACAAACATAGACAGGATGCATTTCAGTCAGTTCTACCTTCAATGTGCTTATTTACCATTGAAACACTTTTATTTTATAACTTGCCTCATTTGACTGAAGTTTACAGAAATATAGCACCAAAATCCTGATCTTAGATGATTGTACTAAGAAAAGTTATTATATTTGAGGATCTTTGTGCCATTTTTAATGCAAAAGCACTTTCCTAATTGGTTCAGCCACAGAGAAATAGTGAAAATCAATTGTCTGTACATGTTTTATACAAACTGTTTAGGGTTTCTGAAAGCCTTTTCAAATTTTCTCTTTGGACCTTTGATGTTTTTCCATTTATTCTCAGTCTAGTCTTTATATCTGACCAGGAGAGATTTGTTGAATAACAAGCAATCAACACAAGGAGCCATTGTTTTGGAAATTTTTAATGTGGAAAAAAAAAAAAAGAAATATCTGTCTAAAAAAACAATAAGAACACTAAATACATTTTTAAAAACATATGAAACAGTTTAAAGTTAAAACGCGCAAAAACCAACTTTGTAAATGCAACACACAGCTATTCTAACCAAGATTGGTGAAAAAGGCCTTTATGTGACATAAAGTGGAAAATCAACTGGAATGTACTCCGCAGTTGGAGACATCATTAATATTTCATCAATAGGATTGGATTTCCAAGGCATGTTTCTTAAAAAATGTACCTCCCATGTACTTATCATCTGCTGCAGATAACTTTTTAGCCCCCATTTTTCTTCTTTTGGCCTCCCACTTCCTCATTTTTTATGCACACACAGTAAAAATCTAACCCCAATTGAAATTTAAATACTATGTGATCTGATTGTAAAAAGGCTTAAGAAGATGACTGGCTCCTATTGCTATTGCGGTTCTGATTTGGCGCTGTAAATGTAAACTAGATATATGGTCCAAAATATGGACATTTCAACAATTTAAAGCAGTTTCCATCCTGCACAGGACATTCATGTCTGTCTTGACTCTTTGGGAGTGTGACGAGATCATTTTTATTTGTTTTTTTTATGTATGGTTATGTTAAAAGTAAGACTTTCACTATAAACAGTGAAGCAACTGAAGGATTAAATTCAGATGAAGCTGTTTTTCTCATGGGTCAAGTTGAAGATCCTTCAGCTGAGGGATTTTTCTCAAAATAAACTCAGCTGGACTCCTTTTTTCCTGAAAGTTGAAAAGCCTGACGGTCGGAGGAGGCCGCTGCCGTGTTTCTCTGTAAAGCTGAACAAACGAGACTGTTTGTTCTGAGACTGAAGCTGAACAAACGAGACTCTCTCCCAAAGAGAGACGCTGACAGCTGGGGACATTCATTATGCTTTCGCAGACAGGTGTCAGGAAGCCAGGCTTTTGTCTGCACTAACGGAAATGTCAAACTTTGTGGTTCAGCCGCAAAAAATGAACTCTGCTAATTGAATCTTCAGAATAGACAAAACACAGACCCTCATTAGTAAGTCTTGGTGCTCAGTAGGAACAGTGAAGGGTTACAAACAAGGCACATGAGGTTCTTATCTGTCCACAACTCAAATATTTTCCCTCTCCAACTACAAAAAGAACATTTCTCCCTATTTCAACTTCTGGCCTCAAGTATCTGAGGTATATCCGGTACAACAATACCTCATTGTTTGCTTACTGGACGAACATAGAAGCTGCTTTTTAGTCAAGCCAAGATCACAGCCCCCCATCGTCCCAGAGCCTCGGCAGGCCGGTTTATTTCATGGAGAAAAGCTCACACTGCTGCAGAAAGGATGTGAATGCTAAAAATGTTGCCTTCAACGTCATCTGCTGTTTTATAACAGGGAGGGCCAGAAGTGGCTCAGTTTGAGTACTTAAATGTTCCATTTGTCAAAATTGAAATAAAAACAATACCCATAATTGTCTATTCAACAATTACATTAGTTGCAATTCATATTTACAAAAATTACTTTTAATTATTTCACAACTTGATCATTTTATGGTGTTCTTCATAGCTGTCAGTCGGTGGGCGGGGCTAACTCTGCTAAAGTCCAGATGATTGGTCTGAAGTTAACTTCCTCTCAGATCAACCAATCAGATGCTGGTCTATTTATTCATTCAAAATGAGAGTTTGGTGAAAACCAAGAACCATCAAATAAAAGCTCATACAAATATGTAACTTTTTACACTCAATGAAATTATTGAATTTGTACATTTCTTCTTCTAAAAATGTAAATAATACAAAAAAATTTTATTTTTTTATTTATCAAAAAATAAATTTATTATTGTATATATTTAGATATTTCGGAGTAACGTTTTCATCTTTCACACTGGAAATATCAAGAATAATAACGCAATAAATGATCTTTTTACTGGATTGTGGCACTTTTATTGTTATATTCCTTTAATGTGGTTTCTTTGGTGTTTTTTTGTTTGTTTTGTTTCATTAAAAAGAAACACCAAGCTTGTTTTTGGTTCTTCATACATTGAAGTTACTTGCAGTGAGTAAAATACCAAACATTTTATTCAAGCAAGACAAGCTAAAAAAAAAAAAAAAAAAAATAATAATAATAATAATAATAATAATAATAATAATAATAATAATAATAATAATAATAATAATAATAATAATAATAATAATAATAATAAACTCTTAAAAGTACCTTTTATCAAAAAGTTACTTAAATAGATATGTCTTAGTAAATGTAACAAGTTACTCTGGCTTATAATTTCGTGTAAGGGAGATATTATTGTTGTTAAAAACATTTCTCAGTCTTCCAATGTACTGTGTATGTAGCTGATCATGGTGCAGAGTAATCTAAAAGTTGTGAAGTGGATAAAACTTCATCACTGTAAAGCGTTTTGGTGGCAACGAATAGTTTTTTATTCTGCTTTTTCAGCTCAGAGTTCAGAAAACTGGAGTCTTTTCATCTCACAGCCTTCAGGTAAGCTGTTTAGTAAAAATCATTTGTGTTTGTTGTACTTGGCCCGCAGCATCAGTGGAGTTTTACTGCTTCCCAACAGTAGTTACTTTGTGAGGGGCCCCAGTGTTTGAAGTTAAACATGCAGAACCACAGCGCTGCGTAAGAGAACCTGGCACACAGATCCTGCAAGCTTTCTGGAGCCTCTGGGTCGGTTGGACCTCCAGACTGACTCAGTTTCCTGCGGACAGGCTGTGGTTTCCCCTTCATAACCGTCTTAAGAAACCCCTCAAAAGAGACTTGCATGACTTTCAGAAAGAACCAAACAAAAACATACCGAGGCTTCTTGTCTTCATGTGTGTTCCTGTTGGAGTGTTAGGGAGTTTTCACACCTAGTAGCCTGGTAGATTCGGGACAGTTGAGAACCAAAATTGCAACATTTGTTACATTTTCAGCTAATGCAGTTCACTTTTATACTGGACTGTGTGAAACAAACCAAACTAATAAATTAGTTTGGTTTGTCCTCCTCATCTCACCTTGGCTGCACCAAGAAAGTCAAGAAGGAAAGAACATGAACACTTGTGAAGACGACATGAGCGCAACTTCCTTCCTCACAAAATGTAAACAAAAATGGAGCGGCATCAGATTTTAGTGGTTGTAGGATTTTTCTTTTGTCTCTGGTAAAAGACCATGAGCCATTTCTCCCTTTAGTGCTAGAATTGTGCATTTCTTTTGGTTACATTTACCCAGAATGCCCTGCGCTGTTGTCCACTTCCTGCTTTTGGAGCAGACTTCAGTCTGATTGGCGTTCATGTCTAAACAGCACCAAGAGACCGAGATTTGTAGACGGACCAGATTTCACTTTTTGGGTCCCTATCAAAGTTTGATTGTGCATTCACACCTCCCCAAACAAACTACAGTTCAACTAAAGTGAATTAAACATGGCTGGTGTGAATACACCCAGTAGGGATTTTAAAATATTCTAGATTTATTAACCATCCATCCACCCGTCCATCCGTCCATCCATCCATCCATCCATCCATCCATCCATCCAGTCTTTCTTCAAGTTGCATGTTTAAATCCTGGCCTTTGTAGGAATCTTCATCTCTTTCCTCTGTCACAGAGTTTTTGTCTTGAGTTTAAAAGTGACTGAGAACCGTGTCTAACCTTTAGCTTCAACACCAGAGATTTTCTTGAACAAATGGATTTCCATCAGAGAATTTCCTATTATACTGTCCATGTGTTTCACATTTTTATATTTTAGTTGGCCTGCTAATCCTGTCTTGTCTTTTATAAACTCAGTCTGTGTAAGTCTGAATCTAATCCTCCACACATTCTTCAGACAGACTTCCAGAAAACTGAATCCAGTCAAATATACTTAAAATAAATCCTGCTTCAGACTGGATGCTTTAGCTTTAATATTTCACTAATTCGCTGTTTGAAATACTCTAATCTATGCATTGTTGACAACTGACAACCTAATATCCATGCAGTGATTGATCTCTGCCTCTCCCGGATCATTTTGAATTAGTTCCTTCATCCCCAGATGTTTTTGTTTGATGAAGGAGTGGCTCCCTTATGTAAGGGCCACGTGTTGAGCGCTAACCTTGGCCAGCAGTGAACTGCCTCCTCCAGGCGTCAGTAACGACCTGCAGCCTGTCTGTGATGAAAACAAGCCGCTTTAATTTACAGGAGACCACAGATCTGTTTTCTTGCTTCCAGCAGAGAGTTATTAATAGAAAGCTGATATATGTATTTGAATTTTATCAGATTTGTTATCTCAAGAGGAGGATGAGGCTCCTTTCTGGATGTTGAACTCACTGATTGCTTTGGTAGGATTCCAGGTTTTCTCCTTCCTTTCTAGTAAGTTGTTGCCCAAACATCCTCCTTTTGAATAGCTGCTTGATGTTGACAGGAAGACTGTAAATAGTACGATACTCTATTCTCTGATTTCATTCCTCCATGAATCACCATTGTGCAAATGCCTCGAGTCACACCCTTATTTCTGTACATTTTCTTTCGTCACAGCCAAACTTTCCTGTAGTCTTTTAAGCTGGACTTGATTAAATGTTTTCATCCTTTCCGATTGTCTTTCCAAGTTTTTCCTTGCTGTTTTTCTCAACTAAGGTTCTGTTTTGGGTCTTTATGGGATTTTTTTCATGTTTCATAAAGACATGACTTTCCAGTACTGATCATGTGTCAGAGAAATATTTTTAGGCCTAATACTTTTTCTTTTCACCTCTACTTTCTTTATATTGTTAAACATACAGTATCCTGATGTGGAGCGTACAGAAACAGTGAAACAGCTTCCTAAACGCTTCCCAATGATAAACATTTGAAGACTTTCAGAAAGTTGAGTTTATTTGTACAGGAACAAATGTGAAATATCAAAAGATCTGATGTTCTTACCAGCTACATATAAAACAGAGTCATCAACAAACGTCTGAAAACCTGCATTTTCAGACAGACGATTTAAATGTGTCAAATTGTTTATTCGCATAAACTGAACAGAAGTGGGAGAAGAACCAAGCCTTGGGGTACACCTGTAATAATGTCTTACCACATACAGTCATATTCAATAAATATGAATATTTAAAATGTTTTTCAGTAACTCAATTGAGAAACACATTACATAGTTTAATTACACACAAACTAATGTTTTCAAACCTTTCTTTCTGCTAAATAAGAAAGGCTGTATTTCTGAAATAATTAGTCTTTTTTATTTACAGTAACTTCTATCAGCAGTTATCACATAACATCACCTCTGTCAACCAATTAAAAAACAGTAAACTAAATATTCAGTGTTAGCAAATAGATAGTGGAGATTACTCAGTTTGATTAAATAAATTTGAAAAAATGTATATTGTTTCTAAAACAAAAAGTTTGTTCATAAGATTTTTACACAGTGGTACTGAAACGGCAGCAAATCTGAAAGTTAAGCAGCTATAAATACATTATACAAGTTTTACATGTCTTTGCAGTGTTTCCTGCTCTTAGGGACACTTTTTCACTGTGACATCATGCTGTAACTGTGCATCAATGAAGGTTTTATCATGACTCAGCAGTAAACAGCTGTGTGTGTAACTGGGAACAAGTTCAAGAGTCACTCAGATGGTGAGAAACAACCGGAGCTCATGTCGAGACTTTGGCACTTCTGTCTGTCATTAGGTGGAAAAGCAACTGTTTTACGAGCTGCTGTGTTAAAATGATCTGTCTCACTTGTATGCAGCAGCAGTGATCCGATGTCCTGCAGCAGGAATGTTGCAGAGGGTCATCACAGTTGGCTCATAAGGGGGCAAAAGACATTTAATCCCAATCTGATGGGTTAAAGAAGAACCTTAAATGACGTCAACATTAATTTTGTACCAATAACATTTAGTCTGACTTTATTGACTGTGGTATTACTAAAAAAAAAACAAAACAACAAAAACAAAGTTATATACGAAGAAAAATAATAAAATCAAACAAAAGAAGAATCGTGTCACGTTTATACGCCTAGGAAACATTAAATTACAGATAACTAATTAAAAGTTTAAATGCTGTCTGGAAGACCTTCAAATATTAAAAAATAATCAAAGATTTGCATGATGCCAGTGGTATGGACACAAATGGCCCCCAGGCCACACTTTGGACACCCCTGCCCTGTGCTGTTTGAATGTAGAATTTGCAAACTTGTGCATATTGTGAAGACAAAAATGTTTTTTTCTTTAGGTTATTAACAACAACACACAGTAAATATCACCATGTACAGAGTGAACTTTGGATCATAAAGTTATAAAAATAGTCAGTTTTACTCTTTTATCACTCCGACTGCTCAGCAGCAACCAATCAGCTGTAAAACAATCATGTAAGCTGGAGTTTCCAGAAAACGTTATGCTGTATTTACAGACCATAAACCAGCAGCTTATCTGCTCTCCCAACAGATGCAGCAGCAGGATGTTATCTTTCATAATGGTTTTTAAAATAAAGTCACACATTTTATTTCTACTGCAGTGTTTTAGGATCGTATTTATCAAATTTAATCCAATATTTCTACTGTTTTCTGGCTTTTTTCCTCATATTTCCAAGCCTCATTACATGTATGGAATTATGTCTGATGAACAAATATTTGCAAATTCTTGCAAAAACAGAAAATTCGTTGCATCCACCTTTGCCTAATTCAATCAAAATCCCTCCCTTCAAAGCACTGAGTAAAGTTAAAGTTTGCTCAACAAACTTTAACTTTGTTGAGCAAACTAGGGTTTAGTTTTAAACCCTAAAAACTAAAATGTGGCTATTGAGAAAGATTTCAAAGAGTCTTAGAGTTGAATTTGTTCAGGCGTGTCTTGGTTTGCAGCTCAAATCAGAATCCAGAGAGTGCCATGGATTAGTGCCCTGAAGAATAAATCAGACAGCACGGCTTTACAGTTGCCTAAAGTCAAGCATTTCCAGTGAGAGTACCCGTAATTACAGGTCTAATCAAAGTCCAAAGATAGCATCACATGAAGCTGCATGTGTGCATATGGCTGCATTTACCAAGTCTAATATGTGAAATCTAACAAACTCACTGAGCTTGTTCTGTTGCTGCATATGTTGCTGCAATGCCTTTTGTCATTTTTTATTGCTTCTCATCAAATTTTAACCCTGAAAAACTGATATTTTTAAATAAAATGTGACCAAATTTAACAGAAGTTCACAGTTATGAAACCAGAGAAGTTTATAACAATTCTAGTTTAATAAATCTTTACCTGCAAGACAAAGAAGAACAATATCAGCATTGTTCTTGATCATAAACAAGAACAATGCTGAAGAACAAGAACATAAACGATCATTTTTTTTGCATAAATAATTAATAGATTATTAAAAATATTTGCATAACTTTGTTATTTTATTTTTTTTATAATATGTAAAACAATTATTTACGTATTTAAGTATTATGTTGTGGTGCTTTTTCTGTCCCTCCAATGTTGTGTACTCCTCCTCCTCCTCCTCCTCCTCTGTGGGCGGGTTGGTTGGTGGGATTGGCTTTATGACTCGCCTCCTCTGTTGTAAATAAAGTCTCCACACACTCACCATCCACTCCCACATCCACACGCTGTTTCCCGCTGAGCTGTCATTGGAAACGCCGCTCCACGCTGCGCCAGCTCTGCGCGTCCAGCTGCGCTCACATCTGATCCGGGACCAGAGCCTTTAAAAGCCGGTACAGAACTGACCGGAGACCACGAACCGAGAATAAAAGAGAGAAACATGGCTTCTGAAGATAAAGAGAGCTCTGTACTGTCCGATGACCAACTCCGAATACTGGAGACAAATTTCAGAACCAACAGACATCCAGAGGGGCCGAGCCTGATGCTGATCGCTGCTGAGGTGGGAGTGTCAGAGGAGGACGTAGAGGTGAGACTTAGGTTTCAACTTCAATGCAAGTTTATTATAATCTATTTGTTTAAACCGTGTATATATCTCCATTTTATAACACCAGAATAAAAATGTGCTCCTGATTCAGAGGGGATCTTTTAAGTACTTTTTTGTTGGCACTAAGAGTTTTCAGACTGATAGATAGATTAATTTTTTAGAAAGTTTTAAGCTTTCCTTAAAAATGCAGACAAATATATGAAACATTAATGTGATGCAAATGTTAAGGTGCAAATGTAATCTTTAACTTCGCCTTCCAGTTGTTTATTTGTGGAAAATCTGTGATTGAAAGCTGCAGTAAACAGCTGGTTTAGCGTTGAGTTAAATAATCTGAGAGTGTCTACACATCTCAGGCTTTCAGAGCTGAGAAACACAGAAACTAAATGCTGCCACACCTTGTTTCCAGTTCTGAGAACAGGAGTAAGCAGGTTTCAGATGCTACATCCTGAGGCTTACACTTCCCAAGCACTTCTGAAATATATTTTAAACTAAGATCCGTACGTTTAGACCAATATAGTAAGATTTCCAATTCTACCTGATTCTATTTGGGAACAGAAGCAACAACTTCTGCTTTTTGTGATTAAGCTGGAGGAAATTCTGACCTTTAGCAGATACTTTAACTATTGTAATATAAAGTTGTATCATCGGCATATACATCAGTAATAAAATAGATTATAGAGTTTTATTACTCTATAATCTGAGCTACGTGGATATGCTAAATACAAAGTGACCCAAGAACATACACTTGAGGAACCCCACAACTGGTTAATGTTCCCCCTAAGTTAAAATGACAACATAATGACAAAAGTTATTATTATCAAATAGAACCAGAACTAGTTTAGCACACATATACAGTACATAGAAAATCTGTAAAGTTGAGTATTTAAAGACAGAATTTCTGGATTCAACACAGTTTATAATGTAGGTGAGATTTACATCTACTTCTTCTTTTGGAAAAATAAAATGGTTGGTTGTGTGTCTCTGTGTTGCCCTGTGACAGACTAGCGACCTGTCCAGGGTGACTCCGCCTCTCACCCAGAATGTTAGCTAGAGATCAGCACCAGCTCCTCCCGACTCCACGATAGATTTTATTAAAATAATCCAGTTCAGGTTTGACCAAACCAAGTTTTGAGAATTTGAACAAAAGATGATGAAATGCTTTCCAGATCCCTAAAATATTTTGATTGTTTTGTAAGTTAGTGCCAATAAGAAATGAGAGAACTTCTGAGTTCGCATCATATTCTTCCACTGCTGAAATGCACAACATTCCCTACTGACTGCAAATGTGAATAGAAAAATCATTAGGTTTTTCAATGGGCCTCTGATGGGCAGCATATAAAAAAATTTATATTTTAGTCAATATTGATTGACTAAAAATAAAAATACACTCCATTAATGTAGATTTTGCTCACTTTAAATGTTAATATCACATTTTGAGACAAGCACAAGAATAACTTGATAGAAAAGCTTCATGTGAGAAGATTTGACTTGTTTTTCTTGTATAAAATGAGAATATTACACTTGTCCAGTCGACTGTTTGTCATTTGGTCACAGCAGAGTTGAATATCCTGCTAAAGCATATTAATTTGTAGGGTGCATGTGTGTGTAAGGGACTTGTCTAACAGAATTAGTTGTCACTGAGGTTGTGTCTGCGTTGTTTTGGATGACTTCATTATGACTTTCAGTCACAGGCCACTGCTGTGCTGACGTACATTAATCACACACACAGTAACGTAACTGTGCTGTTACTTAATGCTCCCTACAGCCAGATCAAAGTCCATTCATGATAAGAATAGTAACATTTTCAGGGTTTTGAACAGTTTAAATCCTGATATACTCTGACGCAGAATACATAACCGGGCATAGATTTTTCTGTTCAACAGAGAAGCATAATAAAAAATCAGCAGTGTCAAATTCATCTCTAGATGTACTTTTAAAAACAGAGCAATTCATTCAAATAATGAAACATTCTTTTAAATAGTTTGTTAGGCACAAAGTGAATATCAGAAATAACATGTCACTTTAATTCCTCCTTCTCCAACATGCGAACCCTCCCATCTCCCACCTATCTGAGAAATTCCTCCAGCTTTCTGTAAAGCCTTTGCATCTGTCTTATCAGCTCCCAGATATGAAGTTTCAGAAACTTAGTTAGAGCACAAAGTGAAGAAAACCTCAAATGAATCATAGAATAACTATTGGGAATCCGTCTGATTGAGCTGACCCAGGTTCAGGTGTGTTTCAGGCAAATTTCTGCCTGTGGTTGAAGAGACACAACTCTGACATGGCAACTAAACGAGTGTTTCACCAAACAATGACTTGCATACTTCAGGTGTGATGTCTTTGTACGTCAACGCATCAAACCAGTTACACCAGTTTAAGTTATGGTGTGGTTTATGTAAGCAGAAAGACAAACAAGTGTATCTCAGCATGTTGTTATTTTTCTGTTCATTCAAAGGTCTGGAAAGACTTTACAATGGAGGAGCTACAGCTTGTTGTTCCACATCTGGTTTGGTCTAGATTTGGTTTGGTCACAGTGCGCCCCCAAGATCAAATATCAGCCAACAGCTTAAAATCAAATTCACATTTTTCATTTTTTTTTTACATTCATTTGAATCTCAAGTTGTAAAAAGCCTTAAAAAAACAGCCAGCTGTTCTTTTTGAAATAAGTGAGCGTTTTTTGGTGCCTTTTTAAAAACCTCTTGATTTTTAAGTGACAATCAACGGAAACTGGTTTGTTACCTAGCAACCCCAGTCAAGCCCAGCCCATCACCTAGCAACCAAAGGAAATAAAATCTACATCTCTTTTTTGCAAAAATAAAAAATAAATAAATAGAATTGGCCACAAAATGACATAGGTTGTCATTTTAGGAAGGTGGGCAATATCCAAAATAAATTTTAAAAAGCAATAAATAAAATAAAAATAAAAACCAAACACATATGAAACCATAAATATAATTAATTATGAAGCATTTGCTTCATAGTCTCTTCAAAAAATATGAATGACTAGGCTAAAATTCCAGTGAGGACTTTTGAGAGTATCAAGTTCATTTTAATCTATTATGTAGTTAATTGAATTATTGCTTATTCAAACATTATTCTTGACATCACTTGTTTTTTTCTTATTTTATTAATATTTTAACTCACCTGTATTTTATCTCATTTTACCTCACTACAAATGTAAACTGACCCACAGAGGGAGATCCTGGATATCTGCATAAATAATACACTTCCTGATGCCTTGAAGGAAGTCAGCGGCAGCGACTCAATTTTTATAAATGAGTAGAAAAAACACTGATTTAAACAGTTATGTGTTGCTGAGGCAGGAAACCTACTAGATCAGTCGAAAGAGTAAAAAATAAGATTTTTTGGCTCTAAATAATCTTAATTTAGTCTTTTGTTGTTGTGCATCTGTGAAGTATTTATATGATGAAGTTAAACACTGAAAAAACACAAAATCTTAGCAAGTATTTTTTTTTCTATTTTGTAGTGCAAATGTCTTCATATGTTTGAAATAAGACAAAACTAAATTAAAAGTAGCTTTTCAGTACGATTTAGGAGCTTGCTTTAAGCATACCGTTTCTGTGGCACATTTAGTTTTATTTTTGAGCCACGACGGAAAACACTAATAAGAAAATTGTTGCAGGATTGGCACAAATATGCAAATATAAAGGTTTGTTTTGTTGCAGTTTTCTCTTTTCTCTAATGAACCAATAAATTTTGGTAAGGAAGGATATTTCCATTATCCAATGACAATACAGTATCAGTGTTGCATAAATGAAAAGTTTGGTATCAATTAGCTGTGACCCTTTTAAAGAAAGATAAATGTAGGAAAGGAAAAGCTTAGAAAATTAAAAAAACAAGAAAACATAACATGGAAAACTTAAGACCACTAATACTACCAGGCCTAATCTTCATCCTATTACATCAGAAACATTTAATTATGTGGCCAGGGAGGCTTGTAATCCAACCCTTTCCGTGTTTCCATTCACTGTACACAAAGGTGGGAGGCTGAGCTGATGGGGAAGCCCAGTCCATGCAGGATGAGGTAAAGGTCTGGCCCCTCATCAAAAGACCCGACTTAACTCCTCTTTTCCTCCTGCCACCCCTCCTGTACAGGGTTTTGTGTTTGTTAACAAAGCAAGCATTTGGGGAAGGTTTCGCTAAAGGAACCCAACCCAACCACCACTCCCATTTCACATTAATTATATTTATGTGTGGTGCATGTTTAAACTCTGGCACATATCTTCTTGTTTGCTGCAGCATTAGAGTTGACTTATGTAATTCAGTGAAAACCATGCAGCAAAAAAAAAATAAAAAAATGAAAAAATAAAAATTCAAAAGCACTACCTCAAGGCTAAAGTTTGCTGCTGGAGTTTATAAAAAGTGAAGTGAAGTGTAAAAGCAGCAATTTGCACTTGAAAGAGTAGGATTGCACAGTTGGAGACTGTTTGTGACTGCTTTGGGGGCTTGAGTTAGTGTTGTTCCCAAGTGACTTTCAGAAGAGAACTTTGTGTGTTTTCAGCACAAAACGTGGAAAATGTCCCGCCTGTGAGACACAGAGCTCAGACAACCAGTCTTCTGTCAGAGAGCTGTATCCCTCCTTTCCCCTTGGCATTATCAAGATTACGTCAGCGGTGCTTTGAATCCCTTGACAACGTGAACTGCAGAACAGCAATGCAGTGGGTCAAGGGTGTATGATGAGGCTCTGCACAGTCATCCTCTGGTCAGAGTTTAATGGGGCACTTAATGGCTGAGTGGTCAGAGTGCAACAACTGTTGGACTAAAGCTCACAATCTGCAGTTTACAAAGCATTTTAAATTCAACAAATGGAACACCACTTTCCTGAGTTCAGTGCAAGCAATTATTACATTTGTGTACATTTGTGAATATTAATGCTATGTTGATGAACATACCGTGTTAGATATTCAGTAAAAAATAAATGTAGGAATACTGTAAGTTTAGCAGATGTCAGTTTGAGTTTAGTTAGCTAACACATAAAAAACACAAAACGTGTCAGCTAAAGCAAATAGAAAATAAAATGCAAAAGAAAAAAGTTACATTGCTGTAACATAAGTGTGATAATGTAAACGTCTAATGTCGTCTTTGAACAAATTGACCACAAATTTAATGCCAAACTTTTACCGCTAACTGTCGCATTTCCATAACATAAATCTAAATGTCATCAAGCTAACATGCACAGGCTCAACCTGCTGCCCATAAATATGACTGTTTCTGCAATGCTAACATGCTCAAACCTAAGTGCTAATTAAAACCGCTCCATAACATGAATCTTACTATGCTAACATTAGCATGTTAATCTGTACATGGTAAACTTTCTACATTAAATATATTATTGTTCTAATGTCAACATATCAATTTCTTATTTTTACTCAACACAATGAAGCTAAACCATAAATAATGAATCTTGTAAAAAGAACAATGACCATTTGGTATAACTAGCATAAAAGACATCAAACTGGATAAATATCAGTTTCTAAAATGCCTAAATTCATTACTTGGCAGCATATGAAGTCCAATTGTGTAGCTATCATGTCACTGCTATAGATTTCAGTGTGAAGAGTTGCATCATTATTCTGGTTGTTCAGGCTCTGCAGCCTTAGAACTGCAACCTGCTTTAATAACTTCCTCACTCTGTTTTTCTCCCACAGAAATGGTTCAGGCTGCGCATGGCAAAGTGGAGGAAAGAGCAGGGTCTACCACCAACAATTGGATCTGTGTTGGACTGAGATTTTCTGACCTCCTTCTGATGCACAAACTCTTCGTAGCTGACCTTCTTCCTCCTCAACTGGCTGACCAACCTTTTCTTTTCGCCTCACCATATGCCCATCCCTCCTTTTTGTATCTATGAAGTTCCTTTGTCATTGGAGAATATGAAGTCGTTGGTGTGCCATTGTAACTGCCTTGTTTACATAAATAAACATGATGTTATTGTAAGTGGAAGGAATTTGCTTTTACATTTGACAGGATTATTCAATGGAGGGAGGATGACGTGCATGCTTTTGTTTTTTAGCTGGTCTCAGCAGTAAAAAGATGTAAGAGGATCACTGTTTTACAATAGATATGAAACATATGTGGCTTAATCTGGAATGCTGCCATGGAGACGGTGAGGGAAACAATGGGTTAAACCAGTGCAGGTGATGTAATTTGTTCCCTTCATTCCCTAAAGCTAGCACCTGTGTCTTAATGTTGCACTCCTTCCTCATATTTGTTATGCTTTGATTCCTTTTTTATTGCTATTTTTTGTTTTTATTTTTGTACAGCACTTTGGTCAGCTGCTTTGTTGTATTTTAAGTGCTTTAGAAATAAAGTATGAAAAAGTCTGAAAACTGTAAAAAAGGATATGGAAATGTTCATAAATTTTTTAAAAATCATTCTTAGGTCAGTTCTGCCTATTTTGAGCTGCTTTCATTTAATTTTATTTACTCATTTATTTAACCAGGACAATTCACACAAACAGGACAGAACAAGTCTGTAACTGATGCATTGCACCAAGAGCATGTAGCTGCAGCTAATTCACCACCCCTGTCCTTGGTTAAACATTTCTATACATAAAAATACATGTCAATTAAAATAAAATAAAATATGTACATTATATCACTTTAAGTCCAAATAAGCGCCACCCCAAATTAAGATTTACAATCACACTTATTAAATAAAAAAATTAAAAAATCCAGGTGATCAATTATACAATAACACAGCTTTGAAAAGCTGAAGTAGAGTCTCCTACACAATCAACAAGAATGCAGCCAAAACATTGTTTTCCAGCAGCCATTGTACAGTGATTACAAAGGAAAAACTAGCTGACCAAATGTTCTGGAGCTCAGTTTGGGTTGCTAAGTAACGGGCTGGGCTTTGCTGGGGTTGCTAGGTGACGGGCAGTGCCTGCTGATTTGTGACATTACATTCCAGAGGATATTGAAACAATTCATTTTCCAGATACCACAAAGAAAAACATTAACTTATTGGCAAAAACAGCTGGGTGTTTTTAAAGATCTTTAGCTGCTTTTAGAAGCATTAGAAACCCAAATGTAAGAACAAAAATGTGCAAAATGTAAAATTTTTCATAATAGGACCTTTTAAAAAAAGAAAATTAGAAGTTTCAAACGCAGACAATCCTCTATAAAGCCTTGACTGTTCTCTCAAGAGCCGGGAGGTGATGTAAGAGAGAATGATCTTTCCAGCGAACAAGCCTGGAGTAAAACAGAAAAACAAACACACACTGGCTGATCGTGGGAAACTGCTGAGCTTGAATAAAACAAACGACCAACATGTAACAGATCTGTTCACAGAGCAGCTTTTTCAAAGGTGTTATGAGCTTATTAGCGCTCATCCTCTCTCATATTATATAAGCTTTTACTCCTCATTTTGACTGCAGCCCCTCTTTGCTCATGCAGAACACACAGTGTGATGTTTAGTGAGCCCAGGGGATTTTTTCTCTTCAACCAAGTGTAAAAAATGTCACACCCACTGAAGAACAAGCACATTTTTATATTCCCTACTGAAAACACACATTATTTATCTCAAGACCCCCCTCCCTGCTCTCTCATAAATCACAGATTTATTCTCACAATTTGGATTGCTTAACATCACTAAATGCTTTCAGGGTTAAATGGAATATTTTTCTTCTGCGTTTGCCGCTAAATACATCTCGTATTTATTAATACCTTGTGCTTTTCAGTGACTTAGTTGATGCTATATGTTATGTGTCATTGTGGTTTCTCTATTTTTTTCTCTCTCTTTCTGTAGTTGAAGAAGCAAACTTCCAGTTGTTTTATTGTATTTTCTCCATCCTTTCCCCCTCTTTTCTATTCTTATCTGATAAACGTGTTTCCCCCCCTCTCCTGTGGGGGTGCTGCAATCAAAATCTCCTGACGGAAATGACATGAAAACCTCCAAAGAAGACATGACCAAAGAACTTCCTACTCTGCAAAATATAAACAAAAATGGAGATTTTAGCGGTTGTTGAATTTCTCTTTTGTCTTTGGTAAAAGACCACAACCCATTTCTCCCACTAGTGCCAAACTCTCATGTTTGTTTTGGTTGTACTTACCCAGAATGCCGTGCATTATAGTTCTCTTGCTGCTTTTGGAGCGATCTCTGGACCGCTTGGTGTTCACATATGCATTTGAGTCGCAATAACTCCCCAAATAAACTGGACTTTCTAGGCAAATTAACAAGAGTTTCATTAAAGGGGACTAAACATGACTGTGAATGAACCCTAAATGTTTTGCTTTGCTTCCCTTTCTTTCTTTTCTCAGTTGCTTTTTTCTCTTTTTCCAGTTTTTGAATTTGAAATAAACCCAAAGAAATTTATTGTAGAGTTATATATATCACAGGTGGATCATTACGACTTCCTCTATAATGCTCCACTTGTGAAGGTAAATCTGTTAGGCTTCACCTTGACACTTAAGTTCAAGAAGAAATAAAGAAGAGCCTCATGCAGTATATCAGTAGCATGCTGCATGTAATCAAAGCAGTGAAAACACATTATCCCCTGCATTTTTCATCAGGAGCCACATATTTTGCTGTTGTGGATTCACCTTTTCTTTAAAGGATTCTCCTCCTTTTCTATTTTCTCCTTTACAACATATTTCCATCCTCTGCACACTCTGTTTCAGCCTCTCTTGAGTATTTTTTAAATGATTCAACACTAGCCGTCCCTCTGGTGTTCTCATGTCTAATTCTGAGCATGATCTGTTTTTGTAGCGCCACTGTTTCCAAAACATTCGTCATCGCACTTCTCTAAAATTTCCCTTCCCCTCCTTTCAACTTTTCTTTTGACACATTATCATCTGGCAGAATAAAGTGTATTCATGTATTAGGAAAATCCATTCAGACCTAAATCCAATAGAAAATCTGTAGCAGAACTTGAATATTAATGTTCACAGATGCTCACGGTTCAACCTGCCTGAGCACAAGTTATTTAAATGGTAATAAAATACACAAAATTTGTAGTTGTAATGTCACAAACTTGAAATGTTCAAGAAAGTCGCTGTAAGTAGAATATTGATTTAGCAGACAAATTTTCCTATGAAGATTATAATGCAGTTAGCAAACAGGGCACAACATGAAACTAATTTCCAGATTTACTCTCAAAGACAAATTTACCCAAAAGTAAAAGACATAGATGTGATGGGTTGTTTAAAGTGGGAATTTTTAGAGCAGAGCCACTTAAAATTGTAACATGAACGAAAAGTAATTGTGTTTTGACAACCCCTTTTTAAATGTTTAAACAGCAGAGGTCATAAAGCTGAGACAGTTTTGGTCCAACATGTTAAAATATCCATGCAACTTGATTAAGATGTGATGAGTGTGAACAGAATAGGAATGGATTGTTTTTGTCTGCTGCTAAGAGATTTCTGCAGAGCAGCAAGGAATCTACTGAATTCAGCCTGCATCACCCTCTTTCCGCCTGACTTCACAGAAGATGTCGCTTTATATACAGACTAAATTTAATCTGTGAATTTTCTGACTTCTCATCGAGTTATTTTCTGCAGCTGGTTGGGTTTCAGTTCTCTAAAAAGCTACTGTTCTGTTTTAGCTGAGCAGAGTTTGATTAAGATAAACTCTGGTCGGACTGTAAAACAATAATATGATTGGTTTGTATGTTTATGCTAATGGATAAACCAGATATTTACATACACTGAAAAAAAAAACAACAGAAACTGACATTAAATCAGACCAAATTCTTCTTATTTCTATTTGCAAAATGGCAGAAAACTTAGTGAGAATTTTCTTTAGAAACAGAGATAACTGACTTTTAAACTGCATGACATACATCAAACATTTTGGGTTTCCTTTTACAGACGCCTGATAGGTTAAATAAAACATTTGAGTTAATTTGAGTCACACCTGGGGATGTTTTTTTTACCTGAAATACTCACTGCTTTCCTGTTTGACACAATGGGGAGGTTGAAAGAAATTATCCAAGATGTCAAGAAGAGAGTTGTGCAGCTGCACAAGTCTTTTAGAGTCTTTAGTAGTTTTTATTAAATATTATTTAGTTTTAGTTTAGTTTTTATTAGGTATAGTGGTAGTTTTAGTTTTTTTTTTATATTTTGATAAATCTTTTAGTGCAGATTCAAAAAGTATTGTGTTTGGTTATGTATACATTGATTGGGTAATAAACATGAAAACTAAGGATATTATATTAATAATTTCAGTATGCTTTAGTTAGTTTTATAAATGTAAGTTACTGTTCCAGTTAGTTTTAGTTCTTCCCCACTATTTACTATTTTTACTTATTTCAGTTAATAAAAATGTTTTCCCATGTTCAGCTTTCATTGTCTTGATTGCTCTTGTTAACTATAATAACTTTGTTTTTGCTTGGACATCACAAATCTCAATCCTGTGGAGAAATTGTGGGAAGATCTGAAATCTACTGACAAAATGGACTAAGTTTTGTCAGGAGGAGTGGACCAGAACTTCTGCAAACTACTGTGAGAAGTTTGTGTAAGAAAACCCTAATGGTTTTACCCAACTGAAAATAGTTTTCTCACGTGTAGCAAATAGAAATAATTTGGGTAATTTTAGCTAAGCTAGAACAAGAAAAGTTTTGTCTGATTTAACTTCAGACAGTGAGAAAGAAATACGTTTGTGTCTTTTTATTCAGTGTATGTAAAATGTTTCAACAGTAGATATTTAAAAAATCCACTCTCTGAAATTACATTTTTTTAAACCTTTGTATGATTTTAAAAGACATTACTCAAATTTTGGCCAAACTTGGATGAATTAGCTGCTAACAACGCAGTTGGCACTTTTCCTGCTTTATTTTATCAGCAGCAATCCCACACCTACTGTGTTCAGAAATCTCCCCATAACATCCATCCTACAATTACTCTTCCTTATTTTACAACACAAACAGTGGCTGATTGAAAAAACTCACTCGAGTTTAGAAGGTGAAACCCGGCAGATTTATTAGTCCAAACTCACAGCAGCAGCATCATGTGGAGCTGCTGCTGCCAGTTTCTCAGCACTCTGGGAAAATTTACTGAAAGGCCTTTTGTTGGGAGAAAGTTCCTGTTGCTCCACCCTAACGGAGCTGATATGCCCTCAAATGTAGGACTTATTTTCTCCAAAGCTCTGCTTTCTGGTGCACATCTATGTCATTCTGTATCATAGATTTTCCTCATCTCTCACAATTAGAAAGATCAAAACTGCTTGTTCAATCTTCTAATCATTGTGTCACTTGTGCACAGCAAAAAATAGTTTTCTTATTTCTTTCCACAAGTTGCAAATGCGTTTGCACATCATCAATGTGCAAACGGATATTTGCATATGCAAATTTAAACCCAGATACTGTCTGGCTTACTTAAGATGGCAATGAAAGAAAGATTGCCAAAACACTTTTCAATTAAATTAATTTTAGACATTTAAAAATGTAATTAAGAAATGACCAGAGAACGTCTCTAGCAGCCCACACACACTGCTTTAAGGAAAATATCTAAATAACTCAAGTCAAGTTTCCAGCTTTGCGGTGACTGCAGCTGGTGGTATTGATTTCATTTTGTTTGGCCTGGATAGTGAAAATGTTCAGGATTTGTTGTTGTAATAGTAACATACAAGGTTTGTTGAATTATAAGGAAGGATAAAAACAGAGTTCATTCATGAACAAATCTCTTAAAAACTAGATGTGGTGTAAATTGCAACTAATTTCAGCTGTATGAGTATAATAGATTAACAAATATAGATCTAGTTTCTTCTGAGGATAATTCCATTTAGCCATTGTAGATGAAATCAGACTGGATTTTTTCCCCCCCGAATTTTGCAGCCTCACTTTTACAGCTTAAAAAAAGAACTGAAAGAAAAACATAATGTAAAGCAACACAAACTGTTATGCATTCAATCTAGACTAATTCAAGCACTCAGAGAGAACCACAGCGGCATTGTGCAAAGTCTGAAACACATGGTTTTAATAAAAACTCAGCAGCGGACAGAAAACCATGTGGATCCCTGCTTCCAGCTTGCAGTGAGAGACATGTTTTATTTCTGACGGGTTTGATTTCTCTGCAAGAAGCTCAAAAATTTAGAGGGGCAATATTTTTCAATCATGAAATTACAGCAATTCCAAGTTTCATTCCCAGAAATGGATGCATGAGATTTATTGTGTGGGGATTTTTGTAAAACTTTTAGCTGTACAAACTATGGTTTCTGAATGGTACATTAACAATAAAATACTTGTCTTTTCCAGCAGCCTTTGTACACCTCATACAGTGGTATTTAATTTCCCTATGGGATTAATAAAGTAGTTTTGAATTAGAATTTTGAAAACCAGCTGGCAGATTTGGTAGAACTCATCTTGGGTTGCTAGGTAACATGCTGGAATTTTCTGGGGTTGCTAGGTAACGGTGCAGAATGTGACTGAACAGTTGGGAGGTTTTTGAAACGGCTCAGTTTCCAGTCACCAAAGAATATTATCTTATTGCCAAAAAATTGGTGGGTGTTTTATTTTTTTAAGTGCTTGGGTTGTTTTTAGAAGCAGCAGAGATCCAAATGTAAGTATAAAAACATGAAAAATGTGAATTTTGCATAATAAGTCCCCTTTAATCACAGTTAATTTAGGACTTTAAAAAAGGGGCATTACTTTTTCACATTTTTGTATTTACTTGTATTTAACTTTATCCAATACTAGCATTTGTTTGATGATGTGAAACATTTAAGTGTGACAAAAAAGCCAGAACAGAAGATGGTTGTCATCAGGTAAACACTTTCACAGTGCTATAAGAAATAAAGGCAAACAATTTGGGAACAATTTTAAGAAATAGAGAATTTTCTTAGTATTTCCACAGAAGCTTATTGGTCTTTGCATCTCTCAGGCTCCACTCTGGCTCTTGTGGAGGAATGTAATCTTTGTGAAGCTGCTTTGGTGCTGCCAGCGTCTCAACTCGAACACTTGCTGAAGCCTTTTTTGCTGCTCTTGAGACCTGTTTGAAATTTAGCATGAGACAAAACAAAAAAAAAGAACATAAAAAATACACTTCTAGCTGATGATTAGTAAAAACAATTTACCTGAAATAAGACAGTTGAATAAGTTGAGATAAAACTTCTGTTATAGTTAGCAAATAGCTTTCAGTTTGTTTGAACCAAGGAGGTTTTGGAGCAGGGCCGGTCCAAACCTTTTTGGGACCCTAAGCAGATTTTCATTTTGGGTCCCCCATACCTATATGTCTCTGCTCTTGGGGGCCCTAAGCAGCCACTTAATATTTAAAAAGCTGAATGAGATGACACTTTACAGATGGATTTTGCTTTCTTACAATCCAGATTGGTTCCTCGAAGCGCCCCAGCTGGTAGCAGATGTTGCTCTGCTTCAGTTTGGGCAGCGACAACTGGGCGAGTCGCTGAGATATCTGAGCTGTTCTGGACGCTAAGGAGACGATGGAAGCAGCGCTCTGTGGGACAAAAATGGAGAAAGTTCTGTTTTTCTTCATGTAACAGAGCCAAAACAAAGTTTAAGCAGCTTTATCTTAGCAATTGTTCTAGTAAAGTTTCTCCAAACTGAATGAGAGGTTTTTCGGTGTCGTACCTCCCTGTTGCTGCAGTAGTCAGGATGGGTCTGTTTGGGTTGTGAGAGCTGCAGCAATCGAGCGGTGATGATGACGTTTCTCACTCGGGGATCAACGTGCCAAATGGGACAGTTGTTGTCACACAGAGGTGTGTGAAGGGACCTGTGGGTCAATGAAGTGACAATTTTAACATCTTACTTTACGTATTTGTTTGTTTGATTACATAATTTGAAAACATTAAATCTGAAATGACTCAGTACTTAGATTTTTATTTTACCAAATACTTTTTACTCTTATTTGAGTAATTTCTCAGATGGATTTTTCCCCCCATTCTCATAAATTTGTGTATGACACACTCCTCTACAGTGTTGCTGACTTTTCTCCTGGCAGTTTATTTATTCCAATTTAAGCTTTATATGCTTTTTACCAGTCATATTTCCCTTTAAGGCTGTAGTATATATTTCCGTTCTCCACAGAGTTATTTTTCTGTTTTATTTATCTCTCCGCTGGGGATGACTAAATTATAACTAAGGGTTTTCATTCCCATCACATTTTAGCCTTCTTGAGTTTTTGTAACTGAAAATATGAACACAGTCTCCAAATCCAGCAACACAGAGTTCACGATTTATAAAAAGATTTCCGTGGTTGTTCCACGAACATCCCGGGGGTCTGAACTGTGTACAATAAGCTCCATTGTCTCGTCTCCCACAGCCTGACACTGAAATAACAGATGTCTGAACGCTGGTGTCAGACCTGAGCCTTTTCTCCGTCTTTTCATGTTTAAACAATATGATATGCTGCGTTTGACTGCGATTAAAATCAAAACTTTCGTTTGGATTGTGGCCGCCACCGTTTGGACGCACATGAGCTCTGTTGGGAACATGATATAAATATAAAACAGAAAATGTCGTAAATATGTTTTTCTGCGTTGCTCATTAGTCATCAGAAAATGCAAATTTGACCTTTCACCTATAGTTTACAGTTTATTTTCTACAGCTCCCTTCAAAATGACCTCAATACGACCTAATTCAAGCTTTTTTTTGTAAGCAATCATGGTCCATATTCTTTTGCAGTTTTATTGTAAATCTTAATATTTTTTAATTAAACATGCAATATTTTCACAATATTTAACATAAAATTATTAATCATTACCAATACATTTTCCCATATAATTTGTTATACATGATAGTGGATATTTATAAAAAATAAAAGTACATGTATTTTGGGATTTATTATATTATATATTGCAATGTATGGAAAGCAGCAGATTATTTTTCTCTATATTTGAATATATTACTTGATTATATAGATACATATATTTTTAATACATATTTTATATGTTAAAAATTGTATAGAGAAAATAATATATTACAATATATTCCATTATATTTCCTGTAACTCATTGGTAAATATATTCTCTTTTTGTAAGGGTGATCCATGCTTCTTTATTTCCTTACTTGGAGTCTCTCAAAACATCAACAATATTTCTACTAATACTCTAATATGTTATTAATTCTGTAAAAAAAATCTCCTATGTCAAAATTTGATGGTTTTTAAAGTCTATATGTTACATTTTAATAAAGATATAAAAACAATTATTTCATTTACTTTTTCCGTTACTTTAAAGCTCCTCAAATCACATCATGTAAACCAGATCAGTGACATTCACATGACCTTGAATTGTAAAAATATTCCTCCATGTTTGTGTTTGAGTTTTTACCCCGGCTCCTGAGGGCCGCGGCTCCTCGTTCTGGGCGCAGACAATCGCAGAGTGTTTTCGTACTGAGACGTCTTTGAGGAAGGATGCCTGGTCTTCCTGAAGACACTCGCCTCTTCCTCTTCATGTTTCCTGCAGGAAAATGGAAGCCATTATATGTTGTACATCTCAGACAAAAGAGCGAGAAGGAAGAAGGTGGAGGCAGACAGAACAATGGTGGGATGCAACTCCTGGTTTAATGTTGGATGTATGAGTGGAAAACCACCTGAAGGAAGGAAATATTTACATTTTCAGGACTATATCATGACGCATGATGTGAAAATTCTCATTAACTCAAATAAGAACTGATTTTTTATTTTTTTTTCCCCCACCAGGCTGCCTTTTTGTGGGCTCTAGTGTCCCTTATATGAGAGAAGGCTGACAGGAAGGGGGGAAGGCATGCGGCAAATGTCGGCCGGGTCCGGGAATCGAACCCACGACGGCCTCGTTGAGGACTAAAGGCCTCCAAATGTGGGTTGTGCTATCCGCTACACCACCACAGCACGCCCCAACAAGAACTGATTTTAATCATTAAATATATTAATTATAAAAGGGTGGTTTAAACAATTCTTATGTATGTTTTTATGCAATATTTACATAGAATAGCTAAAACTCTACAAAGACGTTAATTATACCAAGTAATTTATTTCTAGTTTGTACTGTAAATATCTTAGTACACTTAAAATAAGAGAAAAATAACTTACAAATAAACTTTCAGCAAGAAACACGAGCTTGTTTTTGGTAAATATTTAGTTAGTATTATTGAAAAAGTAATTATTTCATTTTTAACATGGGGAAAATGCGGCTGTATCTCCGACCTTCAGCAAACAAAGCTTTATAAGTAAGTCTCAACAGAAAAAAACCCTCTAAATGTTTTCATCTCCACGCTTGAAGCCAAACCAGCTGATGTCTCCTATTATCTTCTGCTCCAGCGTAATTATCATTATCAGGGGGCCTTCCTGTGTGGGCCTCTGATTAAATTACCCTGAATATCGCTGAGGCAGAGAAACAACAAACTCCACCTACAATCCTCACTTATCACCGTCTGGTTGAGGCTGACAGCTCTCCGGGGAGATCGCCTCCGACCTGGCGTCGGTCCTGAACATCACTTTGCAGCCTCTTACATCCACTTTGTGAAAAACTCCCCACACAAATATGTTGATTTACTGCAACACTGAAAGCCTGTCAGCAAAACACAAGCAGTCCCTCCTTTCTATCGTTTTCCAGACAGTCATCAATAATGCTGCAGGTGTTTTGCTTGCCTCCGGGGGTCCTCCCTTGCTGAGAAGTCTCTTTTGTGTTGGGCCAGGGATTGGATTCTTGCAGTCGGAGTAGCTTTGAGCGCGGCGGTGGAGATGGGCCATATCGGCTCCTGGTTGCCCCAGCTCACCTTCTCACTGATCAATAAAAGGACAAACAGTTTCCAACACAACTATAAAGTTTTAAAAATGCACTAAAGGGAGAAGAAAATTGACATTTGAAATCGAAAACTATATTTACACTGCAAAAACACAAAATCTGACAAAGTACTTTTGGTCTAGTTTCTAGTGCAAATATATTATTACACTTGGATTTAGATAAAACTAACTTACAAGTGAGATATAGGAGCTTGTAAATAAATCAATAAACCTAAATAGTTAAAGGGACCTATAATGGAAAATCACATTTTGTACATTTTTAAACTTCCATTTCTGTTCCTAAAAAAAGTCTAAGCGCTTAAAAAAATTATAAAAATCACTGTTGAGTTTTGGCAATGTGTGAATGTCTTTTGGTGTCTTGAAAACAATTTTCAAAGTCCTCCTGATTGTTGAGTCACAGAGTGCTGTTACCTAGAAATCCCAGCAAAGCCCAGCCTGTTACCTAGCCTGTTACTTAGCAACCCAAGTGGAGATCCTGCACATTTTTTTAACTGGTTTTACCACTGTAGGTGTTTTGTTGTTCACTTAACATCCAGAAACAACTTGCTGCACTTTGTTGGTTGTTCAGAAGGCTACATTTCTGCTTTTCAAAGATGTGTAGTTGTAAAATGCGTACCTGTTCACATGCCATTTTCACATGTGAATGTAAATGTTGAGTCAGAGGTTTGTGGTCATCAGCTGATTATTTGGATTTAAAGCAACAGAGGCCTTAAAACAGCTCATTAAGCAAGGAGCTCAAAATAAGCAGAATCTGGTCAAGGAAAGAGGCATAATAGCTCATCTTTAAAATGAATGAAATAGTATTAGTTCCACTAATACAGATTATTTCACTTATGGTAAAAATGTTGTAAAATAATCTGCCAGTACAATGAGTACTTGAGTTACTGACTTAAAACAAATATGCTGATGAAAAGTTCAAAAGTTAGTTTTGTCTTATTTCAAGTGTACTCTCAAAAGTAGACCAAAAATACTTAATAAAATTTTTAATTTTTGCAATGAAACACAGCTATGAAGTTAAAATAAACACACAACAGGGGGAAGAAATTTTCCATTTTAAATCTAAAAGAATAGTTTAAAGGTTTGTATCAATAACCAGACTGAATTTAGCTTTTCTTTGGATTCAGTTTCAGGTTGGATCAGTGACCGAATGTCTCAAAGCCGAACATTTTTAAGCTCTTAACCAGATCTGCAGAGGTCACTGTGGGGCTTTCTGTGGTTTCAGGAAAGAAAAGCTTGAGCTGCTCACCAAGGAGTCGTCTCCCAGACTGTTTTTGAGGTTTTATGCTGCGCCAGCTCCGAGATTCTGTTAAATCACACACAATCCACAAGACATGAATCCACGTTAAATATGAGGGGAATTTAAGGGAGTCTGGGATCAGATCCAACATGCAATCAGAACTATAACTACAGCCGATATTATAACTCATAACAAACTCATAGATACAGGAACGATAAAACAGCAGCACCTCTTTGAGGGATCGAATCTCGGCCGGACACCTGCAGGTTTAAATGCATCAGAATGAGCAAACTGAATTGATTTGAAGGTGCAACAAGAAATTTGCAAACTTACCTTGTTTTCCAGACACCATCTTCACTGTCTCCACTGGACATGTCACAATAATCTGCTGCTGTTGCTATGGAGCCATGAGTCCCTAGCAACCAGCTGATGAGTCCTTGAAACTGGAGTCTGCTTTGTTACCGTCTCAGGATGTTGAAAGTGATACAAATGGGTCAGCGAGCAAAGAAGAATGATCTTCTGTTACCGATTCAAGACTTCATTTTAACACGACTGAACATCTGGACCTAAAGTTTGCATCCATAGTAGATGCCAAATAAAAAATAAATACTTTCAACACCTGGTCTAATAATTTTGGATAAATACAAAATGTAGTTTTTAAATTATTTAATTTACTGAAAGAAAAAAAGCTAGCCAAACCAACCTGGTTGAAATGCGAAAAAAATAATAAAAAGCTCACATTAATTTACTAGAAGCCTGCACAAGTCACATCCAGATCTGATTTTACCAGAACAGCAGAATTGAGAAATCTCTTAAGCATGAAGTCAGGTAAAAGATCCAAATAAATTTTAAAAAACAGATGAGAAAGTCTTTAGCATTTATCAGTCTACAAAGTTATTGCTAAGGAACACCTTGGTGATCCTGACGACCTTTGGCAAAACATTTTCCTGATTGACAAGAAGAAAATGAAACTTTCTAAAAATTGTGTGACTTGTTAAATCTGATGTAAATCATTTCAGAAACTGAGCATTATTATCAAACATGTTATGTTCTATTGATAGCGGTTATTAGATGTTACAAAAGGGTCAGTTTTTAACCAATAAAAGTTCAAGAAGTGAAGCTATTTGGGTACAACATACTTTCTCTTGTTTCATCTTTTCTTGCTACCTGCTGAAAATGTCCATTTTATGTAATGAACAATAAAATGTGTTATCTTGGGTGAAACTTTTGACCATGCATCCAAAATGTTTGCTTCTCTTTGCAAGCTGAAAATAAAAATGTTCCCAAATCATCACAAAATGAGGTCGCCATATTCCCATGATGAGACATCAGGACGCTATAATAATATCTAAAGGCAATAAAGAATGTGCACACTTAGTTTTCCCCCTGAAAGGTTAAAGTTAGTTATTTTCTTAAAGGTTTGTTCACACTGAAGGTAGAAGTAGTCAGGAATTATTCAGTTTTATTTTCCATTATAATGTGGGGAATATTTATGTCACCTATATGTCATCCAAAAATCAACCAGAAAGTTTTGTAAAAAATTTATTTTAAGTGCAAAAAAAAGAGTATAGAACAAATATTTGTCTTTCTTTATTGAAACTTTTAGTATAGCTTAGCTTTCTGAAACATTTGGGAAAGTAAACTAAACCGATTTTCACAGATTTAATTAAAAAATGGAGAAGAAACAGAAAATGAAATGGGTAAAATAAAAACATCCACCTGCTTAACAGCTTAAAAAAAGGAATCCTGTCAACTTACGGTCAAAAAAATAATAATTAAAACAGAAAACAGTTTTTACACTGTAGAATAAAACAGTAGTGTGTAGTGTTTCTGCTGCAGGTTTTTAATTTGAAATTAACAGAAAAGTTTAAATACAAATGAATCGGCTCATTGGCGGCTCCAAGTGGTTGAAAACCGTAACTGCTCTAAACTTGACCAATAACCAAATATTATTTTGTTACTCACATGAATAAAACAAAAAGTGCAGACTTACTGTTTCACTCCAAGAGACTTTAATGGGTTTATTTTTCTGTCTGTTATTTATTCTTTTCTTAAAGCACATAAATTAGAAAAAATAAATTTTTAAAGTTTTAAAACACCTAAAGCATGTAACAAGTTGCCATGAACTTAAAACCTTTGATATCCTCCCATTTCTTTAAATAAGAATGCAAAAATAAAGGATTTGTTGCATTGGATCAGCAATACTGCATAATTTCTAAACCTCCATGATTTATCTGTCTCCAGAAACCATCTGGAAGATCAGGTCCCGAGCATCCTGGACCCCTGAACTAAGCTCTGAGTCGCCCTTCCTCACATGGGTACCAATGAGGAACAGCCTGCGGTCCCCAGCTTCAGACAGGGACAGAGCATCATGGAGGTCAGTGATGTTACAGGATGTGGGAAGATCCTGGAATTAGAAAATAAACATAACAACAAATGTGGCTCCAAATAAATAAAGCAACTCTTATGATTTCATTAGCAGTAAAACTCATAGTTAGCTTTTTAATTTTTATTAAAAGAGAACCTTTTACGCAAAGTTTCCACGTTTGTATTTCCATTTGGGTTTCTACAGCTTCTAAAAACAGCCCAAGCACTGAAAAAACTAAAACACGGCCATTTTTTTGACAATAAGTTGGAAATGACTTGTTTCAGAAACCTTTGGAATGTAACAAATCAGCAGGCACTGCCTGTTACCTAGCAACTCCAGCTAAGTCCAGCCAGTTACCTAATAACTCAAGCTGAGCACGTTTGTTCATCTGGCTGTATGCATATGAGCTGTGCAATGGCTGCTGGAAAAGCCAGCAGTTTTATTGCTGACTTACAATCCAGAAACCACTTGTAGCATTCTTATTGGTTGTACAGGAGGCTCTACTTCTACTTTTCAAAGATGTACGGCTGTATAATTATGCAACTGTCTGGAGTCATTTTCACATAAAATGTTAGGGGGCATGCCCAGAAGCAACTTATTTGGATTTTAAGCGACAAGAGGCCCTAAAACTCTAACATTGTATTAGGGCCATTGTAAATTGTTTAAATTGAGATTAATATGTGAAATCTTCTCAAAAATACTTGGAAATTTTCTGAGCTTGTTAAAGTCAAAATTGAAGAAGTTGAAAATTTTTTATTTAAGTTTTTTTCTTGCAAATGTTCAACTATTAGAAAAAATCTGATTAATCTCAAATTTTCTGTTGTTTGGCAGAAATGTATTCCCTTTATCCATCGACAACGGCCCTGATATGCAGATGTACTAAACCAGGAGTTCAAAATAGGCAGAACTGACATGAGCAAAATATGATCTAATAATTGTGTGCAGAAAATGTAATGAACAAGTTTTGTATCCCCCACAGCTAACCTGTTCAAGCAAGTGTAGTAGTTCACTTTTAAAATCTGACATCCAGAATTGCTTTTTCTTCTCACCTGTTTGTTGGCCAGCACCATTAAAGGCAGGTGGGGGTGAAGGGCCAGCAGCTCGTGTAAATGTTTCTTGGTGACTGGAAAAAGCTCTGGGTTGGCGGAGTCGACCACAAACACCAGCAGCAGAGCTTTGGGCATGTACTTCTGCCAGTACGGCCGCAGACTCTCCCCACCGCCGACTGAAACAGACACCAACCGACCTTAGTTCAAATGTTTCAACATCTAAATGTCTTGAATTATTTACATTTAAAGTAAAATAAAAGAGACTCAAAATATAAAAGTACTAGGTTACCTATCTGGCAGTAGAATAAAAATATATAATTTAATGCAATAATGAGACTACAACTAATTAAAACAAAGCAATAAATTATGACTGAGAAATTATTGTTTTATTTTGACCAAGTCCACTTTAAAACAAGGCTACAAACAAACCTACATTTTTGGCTAATGAGCTTTGGTTTACAGTGTTTCATTGATAAAGTGTACTGTTTATATTTGCCCTCATGCTGATTTTTTTATTTTAAACACAAAATGGAGGTTTTTCCATTCAGGAAAGTGCACAGAGCAAACAGACTCAAGAAAAAGCAATTTTCTGAAAGAAAAATAGCTTTTTTTTCTATTAATTACGCATTTGCTTAATTACTACCCTTAGCAGTAATTAAGCAAATGCTATACAAAATAAATAAACATTTCAATCCAAAAAATAATCAAGAGAACAGATGTTACACTGCAAAAACACATAATCTTGCCAAGGATTTTTGTTCTAGTTCAAATAAAGTCTCGGGGCATTTTAAATCTCTACCTCAAGGCAAAGCCAAGAACAAGTTCAGACTCACTTTCTAGAAACTCGATGTCCATGTCATCTTTGCTGATGGAGATGGCGTTCAGGCCCTGCGTCGGCTCCACCTCCTGCTCCAGACTGCCGCTGGAAAAACAGTGCAGCAGGCTCGTTTTCCCGGCTCCGTCCAGACCCAGGACCAGAACCTGGGTTCTCTCTGACTCCACAGGATGGGCCTGGAACACAAAACACAGCTGTAGCAACACTTTAAAGGAACGCAAAAGACGAGTTTAAGCATGACTAAGTCCTGCATTATTAATGAAGTCAAATCTGCACAAGTGGGGAAAGAAAATGAGCTGAAATATGGAAGATGTGTGGCAGAAAAATTTAAAACGGATGTTTAAGACTTTCAACAATTACAGTTATGGATCTTATAATTAGAGTCAGGAATCAGAATAATTATTTTTATTCTTATTTGTTACATTTTGATTGATATTGTCTAGTAAACACTAACAAAATGCGTCATCTTTTTTTTTCCTTTTCATCCATCCATCCATCCATTTTCTTCAGCTCTATCCGGGGTCGGGTCACGGGGGTAGCAGCTCCTCCGGGGGAAGCCCAAGACGTTCCCAGGCCAGCCGAGAAGCATAGTCCCTCCAGCGTGTCCTGGGTCTTCCCCGGGGTCTCCTCCCGGTGGGACGTGCCCGGAACACCTCACCAGGGAGGCGTCCAAGAGGCATCCTGACCAGATCCCCCTCAACTGACTCCTCTCGACGTGAAGGAGCAGCAGCTCTACTCTGAGTCCCTCCTGGATGACTGAGCTTCTCACCCTATCTCTAAGGGTATCAAAGGGCCTGGGACCCCATACTCCCAGAGAACCCCCAACAGGGCTCCCTGAGGGACACGGTCGAACGCCTTCTCCAAGTCCACAAAACACATGTAGATTAGTTGGGTGAACTCCCCGAACCCTCCAGGACCCTGCTGAGGGTATAGAGCTGGTCCAGTGTTCCACGACCAGGACGAAAACCACACTGCTCTTCCTGAATCCGAGGTTCGACTATCCGACGGATATGTGGGTCATGTACAGTGAATTTCAGCAGGGAGCAGGGCATCAGTTGTTGACAAGCTCTGCTAATCCAACTCATTTGCTTTTGCTGCTCCATTAAATTTCTCCCTGGTTGTGTTGTTAGAAGGTTGGGTGGAGAGATGATGGTGTAGGGGATATGAACAATGAGTGATAGAAGAGATTATTTGAACTTCACCCTATCTCAGCATCCATAAAGCTTTTTTTAACAACTTTTTTGGAATTTGGGGTCATAGTTCAGATATTATTTTATTGTTTGGGATGCCAAATAGCTGATCTAAGTAATAAAAACAAACAAAAAAATATTAACAAAAGCTACGAAAACTAATTACTCCAACAGGCTGCCACTATGACCCGATAAATATTACATTTTAATAGATATATATGCATTTAGTAACTGGTTAACAAACTAAATATAAAATATAATGAAATAAATAATGAAATACATTTCCCAGAATACAACTCACAGTAACTTCCAGAGAACGTGCTCCAACATGTTGTTAGAATATGGAGATTTAACAATAAAAGTGCACCATCATCTTGGAGGTTGTTTTAACAAGTAAAAATATTCCTGAAGTTATCTGGAGTGAATATTTCTAACTCCTTAACCCTTACCATTTAGAAAAACTCACTTACCGCCACTGTTGTCGCAACCTTTGCGGGAACAACAGTTTCTTCAACCGGAGCTTTCTTCTCCCTTTCCACCTCCACTTTCACGTTCTCCCTGCCGTTTCTGCCATCCTCTCCCGGCCGAGTATCGAGCTTCTTCTCCTTGCCGGATGAACCGTAGTTCCAGATAAGATAAGCGACTCCGCCTGCAAGAACGGCGGAGGCGCCGAAGACTCCCGCATTCCTCAGACCGAGCATGGTGCTAAACTGTCTGCTTAACTGCTGCGTAGTGGGCGCCGGTTAGCGTGTGAAGAAGACATTATCTAAATTATAACCAAAAAAAAAACGGAGTTTGTCTATGCTACTCCATGCGACACTTCTCTTCAACAAGTGGATTAAGTCACAGGAAGCTCCGGATGAACTTCTCCGTGCCATATATCCGGGTGAAACGCCTTCTGTTGATGCAGTTTCAAGAATTGACCGCCAGGTGGAGCAAATCTGTTTACAGGTGATAAAGTGAAATCTGACCAGCGGAGGTCGCTGCTGTTCCTGATTTGAGATACAATTATGTTGAAACAGTGCATGAGCTGCTTATAAATCCTTTAATACACTTCTGCTGTTAAAAAAAGCATTAATTTTAGCATAAATTCAATATTGATATATTCAAGAATTTGCATTATGTTGTGTGCAAATGTTTTACAATTCCAGATAAGCTTCATAATGCTGTGCCTCAGAATGTTTTAGCTTAACATCTAGCCATCAAGTTTTTAAATGTTCAAAGTTGACTTTCAATTATTTTCCCCATTGATAAATTTTTCTCGCAGCCAATTTTGCTCAATTGAAGAGTAAACAACTTATATTTTTTGCAACTTTATTAATCTTGTTTTATTTGCTCATAACAACAAAGAAAAAGCTTTAACTTGTCACTCGTTTCATCAGCAATTCTAGCCTTTAGCCAAATAAAAAAGGAAGAAAAAAAATCAAAGTGCTCCGAACTTCTTAAAGTATTTCCTTGAAAACGAACAGAACCTTTTTAGAGTTCAGGGTTATCCCGCCTCCTTCATCACTTTGTACTCTGTATATGCTGCAGCCTGGCTCATCTTCCTCAGAGGAACCCCGTGCCGCTGCTCAGGGGTGCTCAGCAGCCAGATCTTGGTGTTACTTTTCTCGTCCGTCTTGCCCAAGTTCTTCCAGGTCCGAGCCCGCAGAGAGGCATGAGTCTTCCTTCTTGGAGGTTTCTGGACCTGCTCCCCATCTGAGCTGGAGTACTCCGCCTTCTCCACCTCTCTGTGTCTCCGGGATTTGGATGTCGTGTGGACATTACTGTAGCTCTTCTGCTTGATAGAGGAGAGAAGCCTGGCTCTGCTGCTGCAATCTTCCTCTGGATCTTTATCGACTTCACCTCCAACATTTTTCTCTTTGGGCAAAGCACGCTGCTGCTGCTGCTGCCATGAGAAGAACTCATCCATACACTGTTTTAGGCGGGAAGTATAGTCCGGATGAGTCATATTGACATCAGCACGGACTTGCGTGGCCTCCTTCAGCTTCTCATAGTGGTCCTGGATGTCGGCCATTTCTTCCAAGATCTCTGCAGATTGGAGCTCCTGAAGTGACGATGCCTTGCTTAGGAACTCCTTGCATTGAACTTCCGGTTTTGTTTTCTGCTTGTGGAAGGTCAGAAAATGCGGCATGGCTGTGTAGTGGAAAGCTTTGGTCGCAGCAAGCTTGTGATAGATGTAAAGAACATCATGATGCGCTGCCTCCTCAGACTCAGTGAGAAACCTCTGAACATGGCTCCAGTCCTTCAGCGCTAGCCTGATGTGGACGGGTGTGGAGGCCGGCTGCGTGTGATAGAAGGCGAACATCAGATACAAACCTCCCACCCGGATATGGTAGCTGTGCGGAGGTAAGAAGTACTTCACAGCTGTGGCCAGAGCGACCCGGCAGAACCTCTTCATTTCAGAGTTGTTGGTGGTGCCGAGGAAGATGTCAGAAAACTTCATTTCCCTCCAGATAGCCGAGAAAACGCTATACCTGACCGAGTCCGTGCACTGGAAGCGGGACAGCAGCTCCTCCACGTCCTCGGTCAGAGGTTCGTGGAAGAAATCCGTGTAGAAAGATGGCATAGTGTCCAGAGAAACTCCACTGCAAAAGTCAAACCAGTTACCTGCTGTCCAACTAATAACACGTGTTTTTTATTAGTGATCAATTATCACAACACCGCCCTCTAATGGCTAAAATAACAATTTTGTTACCTTTTACTTCCGTTTCCCACCCACTAATTATGCGTTCCAGTTGTAGTCGGAACTGGGAAATTTCAACTTCCCAGTTGGAAAAATCAACGCCGTTCTAAGCCATATTTTCCACTGGGAAACTGGGAGCAATTCATATGACCCACACTAAGGTGGACTTCCCGTTTCAATATGGCCGCTCCTCGCATCAACGGTTTTAAGATGTAGTTTATTTTATAAGACGTCTGCTACTTTAAACTGACTGAACAAGTTAAAAGTGGTATTTGCGTTTGGAAAGTAAAACTTACAATTATGTGTTGCACAAAATGCTTATGGGCATCCCCATGTTGAAATTCGGACATCTTAAAACGTCACCTCGGCTTGACGTCAAACTCGGCTCCCAGTTGCAGTTATCTGATGTAAATTAAAGCAAAAGTTAATTTGATTTCCATCAGATCACTCTCGTTTATATTTAAATATTTGTATTAATTTTTAACATAGCCATTAATGTGCTCGAATCTTACTTTTTAAATAAATTGAATATGTGCGCCTTTTGGGAGAATCAACAATTATAAAACACAACTATAAAAACATTTTCTCTGATCGAGTTCCTTAAGGTAGAGAATATTCATTGGAGTGACATACATTCCTAACAGAAAAATTACTTTAAATAACTGATTGTCAAAAATAAATTGGGCCACAAGATATTGTACAGTTTTCAAAACAAACTCTTGGATTTAAACAAGTAATTGGAACCCAGGATCAGACATTTGGATTTGGAATAAAGCCCCTACGCAACTGTAAAAATATTTTTTTAAGTACAAATCATACTCTCATATCCTAAAAATTGAAGTGAATCTACTATTGAGATGCAAAAGTTTTTTAAAATCAGTTTTATGTAAAATGTATATTCTGAGACAGAGTTCGGGGTTTCCCTTCTCTGTAAGCCATAGTCATAAAAGTATTTCACTGTGTAAAATAAATTTAGTGAAAAAACCCCACCTTTTTTCATGTTTTTATAAAATCTGTAGTTGTATATAACCATATTTCTAGAGGAAAACGAAAATGTTTAAAACAAAAGCAAACAGACTCGGCGTTCAGAGATTTATTAAGACTTAACAAAATGGACGCCTGTTGGGCCAAAATAGTCGTATTTTAGCATGCAAGTGAATCATAAGTTATCATCCACTGCAACACTTTAAAACAAAAAAATTAAACATGCTTCCCTGCAGCAGACTGAAATTGGAGATATATGAAGAAACAAATTGTGTGTGTGTGTGTGTGAAATCCCTAAGGATAACAGTGAAATAAAAACCACAACTTATTGTGTGGAAATAAATCTTTCTTTGAGCTTCCAGACACCGCAGGTCATAAAATGGCTCTTAGTAATAGTTAAAAAAAATAAAAAAAATTAAACAGCAAACACAATTTCAAGGTTATCAAAGTGACAGTTAAGGTCCATTCTGACTTTTTCTGAAGCTGTAAAATACAGTTCATCTTCCCTACAGGGTTAGAAAAATACCATTCATTGCACAGTCAATGCAAATATACAGTTCAGCTGTGTTTGTAGTTTTCTTGTTCTGAGCTAAACAAAAGCGTAAACACTGTTTCCAAACAATAAAAAGCATTTTTATTGAGTGTCCTTTAATTACTCAGTGTAATTTCATCATCTATCATTAAAATAAGATACAGCTGCAGGAGAGCAAAGAGCAAGTTTTGGTTGCACATCTGGATAAATTACCAGAAAAGAGGGGCGAAAAAACCTAAACAACTTGAAATGAAAACCTCTAGACGTCTCTCTGTTGTTCACAAACATCACTACCAGCCTCCTTTGCCGCCCTTCTTCTTCTTCTGTGGTGCCTTTTTGCGTGTGGCTCCAGATGAAGGCTTCTGCTGTCGTGGAGGGACCACGCCGCTGCCGCTGGGGGCTGTGGACGAGCCAGTCGCCGACCCGGGTCTGGGAGACGTCGGGGGGCTGGTGGCGGTTTTACTGGCATCACTGGAAAAAAAATAAGAACCGAACTGTAATCAGACAGAGATCACACTTACTGAAAGGTCTGACCTCCAGACGGCATTCTGACAACAGGATTGGTGGCTGTGAACTATAATCAAAGGTTCAGCACCTTAGATTAGTTCTGCTTTAGGTAACCTTTTTAATAAAAAGGACCAAAAACCATTAAATGGTCCAAAACAAAGCAAATCAAAAAGACACTGAACATCTGGACAGGAGGGGTAAAAGTAAAAATATTTTCCCAATTTTTTGTTTACATAATTTTTTAAGGCATGGGGAACTTCTAGTTTAAGTTACCTGAAATGTTTTATTTAATGATAATTTCTTCTTTAGTGTGAGAAGATTCAGACCAGATCTACATTATAAAAGGACTAAACAGCAGGCAGAACCTCCAGCAGTTCTGCTTCTGTTTTGATGATGTTTTATAAAACGGTACGTGGGTTCATTCACTCACAACTCAGCTGAAGCTGCTGCCGTCGCTCCCTGTGTGCCTTTTCCTATCGCCTCCTTCTTCTTCCCCTTCTTCTTGCCTCTGTAGTAGGAGCGCTCCCTCATCGGAAGCCACCTCTCCGGGTCCGGTGTCGCTTTGGGATCGTAATTTTTAGGAAGTTTGCCTTTAAAAAAAAAAAAAAAACAATGTAAAAATGACGTGGGATTGGTTCTGTCTTCAAAAGAAGTAGGAAACATGAACATCAGCACACCTTTCTTCTTTTTCTTCTTCTTTTTGACCTCGCCTTGGCTGAAAGAAAAATAAATGATCAGTATTTACTGATTATTACAAATCAAGCATTACTCTTTGATGTAAAAATTTTACCCAATTTCCTTGGGCAGGTTTTCTCCGACCACTTTGCCGGCTTTTTTCCTGACATAAGTGGCGCCGTGAGAGTTCTCCAGTTCGTCCACGTCCACGTTGAAGGACATGGTGTCTGCAGACGGCAGGTGCTTGCTCAGACTGGAGACGAATGTTAAAGACACTCAACAAAAACCTTCAGCTTGTTAGACCTGCAACCAGTAAAATTCAAGCACTTTCCATGTACGTTTTAAAGTTTTTCCAGCACCACACTTGAGATAAAACAATACAAATGAGCTAAAAAAAGACAGTTTCAATTCACTATAATCAGAAATGGACAGAGTTCCCAAAAAATCTACGCAAGAGTAGCACTATTTCAACATATTTTTACTCAAATAAAAGTAAAAAGCATCCACTCAAGAAATTACTTATGACTAAAAACATAATTGGGTAACTGGTTAAATTATCCTTCATCTATTAGTTAAAAATTACATCATCAGATGATCTACAATGTAAAGTTAAGAGAAAATTATTGCCAAAAATGTCAATAATTCATATAAGTAAAAAATAAAATAAAATCAGGCAAAAGTAAAATTTTAAAATCAGTTTCTTTCAATAAAAAAAAAAAATACTTCACAATAAAATTACTCAAGAAAAAGTAAAAAGTACAGCGCAGTAAAAGTACATTTTCTCAAAAAAGTTACTCAACTGTGAATCAACAGTTATCTTATTTTTAATAAGAGTAAAAAAAAACAACAGACTGATATTTTACAGTTTAAAAATATTTAAACTGTTAGTGTTTTCCAAATTTGGGCTTTTAATTACAAAACTGTGCAGTTTAAATATCAAGCACCAGAAACCAAGCACTTTCCAAAACTTCGAAATGGCGAGTTTAATTTCAAGGATTTCAAACACTTGTACAAATCTTGTTCTATAATCATTATTCCAATGTTTTAATAACTTCTTTCATTATACTACTCTACAGCTAAAAAAATTATTCCTGTCAGAAAAAACAGTAAATTATTATCTTAAGCAGCAAAAACCAGAGAATGCTTGATTTTTATTGTTTCCAACATCAAGTAAACATGAGTGAAATAACTTTCAAAGGATACGATTTGGCTTTATCCGTGTCCACCAGAGAATAAGCAGAGATCAGTTGTGCCAGCGTGTGAACGTCGTTTGTGTTTTGTCTGTTGAAAAGAAGAAAATGTAAGTTTTGCTGCTGTAAAAAACTTACATCTGGAACAAAATCTGGAAGTATTTCTGCAGGACTCACTTCCACAGTTGCTCCAGGTCACTGATGGCTTCTTTTTTACGTCCTTGCTTCAGTTTGAAGTTTGCAGCTTCTCGCACCAGAGCCAGATGTGCAGCAGATCCGGGCTGTGAAGAAGAAGAAGAAAGTCTGCTGAGACTTTTATAAAACCACCTTACTGTAAACCAACTCAAACATGATCCTGACATCAAATATCTACAGCCTCCTTCAACGTTACTGGCTCAGAATCAGAATTTATTTGATTACATTGGGCACGAAGGAAAGCACCGTGAAATTTAAAAACAGCAATTCTCAAAGGCAAGTGAAATAATTGAATAAAATAATCATAAACAAATATATCTCAATAAATATAAAAATTATAGTGGTAACACTCAGAAACAACTGGGATATTACAGGAAAAAAAAAAGAAAAGAAGAAATACAGGTAAAGATGTGAAAAAGCCTTAAACAATTTCATTTTATATGGCAGAGACATAAAATTACACTGAAAACTGGACAAATCCAACCTTTAATTATTTTTACATTGAATAAATTACAATTTTATGAAATAAATATTTTATAAACACCAAAGACGCCATTATTAGTGGTACTTCTACTGTTCATACTTAACAGTGTTTGATTAAAAAAAGTATTAGTTCCACTGGGAACTTTTTCCACTTACAACATGAGGGATATGTCTTCTTATCATACTTTTAATCAATATCAAGGAATTATTAATTACTTAAAACAAGCTCCTATATGTTGCTGAAATGTAGATTTTTCCCATTTCAAATTTATTAGGGTATCTGTATTAGAAACTAGACAAAAATACTAAGTAAGGTTGTGTTTTTGCTGTTGTTTCCGAGGCAACATTAATGAAACAAAGCTAAAAAACCTACTAACCTGTTCAGCTTGATAATACTCTATAGCTTGCTTGAAAACGTCGATAGCGCTGTCGATATCTTCTTCATGGGAGTACATGGTTACCAGAGCTGAAACCTACAACAATAAACACATTTCAAGTAAAATACAAAACTACCAGATTACTCAGATTTTACAGAAACCCTTAATAATCTAGCAGTCCCAAAAAGAGTAAATATTTAATATTCTCACCATTCCTGCTTTGTGCTTGAACTCTTCAATGGATCGGAGGACGTCACAGGCTTTTGTAACGTGAGCTGAACAGTAAAAACATTAAAAACAGGTTTATTTTGGGGGTTTGTCTTCTTGATATGAGTTAAACACAGTAAAGCTGAATGACTATGTTGACCATACTTATGTTTAACACATAAACGTAAAATAAAAGGAAATTTTGTCTGGAGCGGGTCAGTACCTTGTACTAAATACAGTTGTGCCATTGTTAGTTTAATGCCAGATGCACTTTCTGGGTTTTGCTCTGAGAATTGCTGCAAAACAAAAACAAACAAAAAAGGTTTAAATCATTGATCCTCAAACAGCAGCAGATATTTCCAAGAACAGTAGAAAAAGAATTACAATCATCTTAATGTTTCCATGTGAGATTATGACATGTTCTAGTTTTAAATTATTTCCACATTTGGCAAAAATAAATAAGATTTATACTCATTATTAATGAAGGCAAAAAAGTAGTTTTAGGAATTGCCTGTTTGTAGTTGCTTAGTTTTAGTGGGATGTGAATAATGAATTATCAGACATGTATGCAATTAATTGTTATACAAAATTTTCATCAACTAATGATCTGTTAAATGATACTTTGTTGCATCAAACGGTCCAGAGACAACAGGTGGAAATTAGCATTTTTATGCCATAACTTGGTAGCATGCATGTCTCTTTTTAAAAGATTAATGAAATACTGTACATTGTCTCTGTGTAAATAAACGGTATATTTAACAGTAATTTGACTTTTTGGATAAACTGATTAAGTATTAAATAGAAGATTTTTACAGAATTTGAAGGGGGTGAAGCTAAAATTTCCATTTGATGAGTTCTGGGTTGAACATATTTACAAACAAAGATGTTCTTTTCATTATCTTAAATCTAAAAAAATACATATTTTATCTTTTTTAACTTAATTTCTGCTCTGATGGTGGTGTTTTTTCAGGAAACTCCCCTTTTTGAGTCTATATACTAAATTATTTTACAATTATTTCAATAACTGATTCATCACCATTAATTGCTTCAGGACTACTATTGATCTGAATAGTAGGCAGAATTTCATGTTGCAACATTTCATCCAGATGTGATGGATGGGAATCAGGATGCTCACCTGCAGGAGCTCCACCGCCTTGCTGTGCTGCTTCTCCCTGCACAGCTGAGCCGCCTGGATGAGGACGGGTCGAGGGTGACCCGGGTTCTGAGACTGAAGACTGGACGAGAGTTTCCTGCACTGGTCGGCCTGTTTGTATCCAGACCACAAAGCCAAACCGGATTACAACAGATCTATAAAATGCAGAAGTGGATGAAATCAGAGCATTTTTCTCACCTGATTAGTGTACATGGCAAGCAGCGCTTTGTTGAACTCGATGGCCTGCAGCTGCTTCTTTGCCAGTTTGTATTCCACACCTTCTGCGTTTGTCAGCTTCACTTTTTTCTTTGAGTCGAACACGTTTTGGTCCTAAAAGAAGAGAAAGGGTGTTATTATCAGGCGTTTTTAGTAAAGGAGGTTTCACTTTCAGAGGGCTAGCTCTATCCTTACCTTATTGATTGTGATGATGTTGTTGGCCGTCACAGCCAGAAGTCCGACATCAGAAGGCCTGGAAACAGATCAGATTATCGTGACTCAGCCATTCAAGATGTTAAAATGAGAAATACTGTGTTTAAAATGAGCTGATCTGAAGTGGTCATGTTTTTAAAAATCTGCGTTTCCATTGCATAAAGGGCTAATTGTTTATAATATGTGGAGTTAAAACAAAAAGCATTTTATTTTGACATTATTTTGTATCACCCGTGTTAAATACTGAGAAAGCAGAAAATTATGTCTATCACACAACATTAAAGATATAACAAAACAGGAACCTCTCAGGTTGCTGAATAGAAAAATAAAAGATTAAAAGAGTAAAGTATGAAATATTTCACTCCCCTTGAACTTACAGATATTCAAACAGGAGTACCTCTTGAAGGAATTTTAAAACTTCGCTCCATCAAAATCATGTCTTTTCCATCATGCTACAAATTTTCTCTGCTAAACCCTCAGCTTTTATTTTTATCACATCCTCATCTTCATATTAGTCATTTTTATTGACAAGCTGCTGATTCAGGTTGGCTGAATGAGCGCGATTGGAATAAAACTTAATTAGCTTGTTGAGCTTTTATATTTTTAAACAGAAACGCATAAAGTGAGTTTTTAAACCCACACCGGACTCCTTTTCGACCGTTTCTCTTCCCCGTTCTAGTGCGGATGCCATCTTGTTTCTGGGGCCGCTTAAGTATGACAAGCGGCGCCCTCTGCTGGATGGCGGCCAAACTACAACACTGAAATAAGGTCTAATTGACTGGAACTAATTTTAATCAAATAAACCATTAATCAACACTTGTAAGTCAATTAATTGTTTGCATCCCAAGTTAAAATATTTTTAACACTATTCTCATTTCCGTAACACGTCTTGTGCCAAGTCTAGACTCACTTGAGCTTGATGACCTGGTTGTAGAGCTGCAAAGCCTCGTCTGTTCGGCCTTGCAGCTGCATGATGTACGCCATCTGAGAATGGATGACCGCCAGCTCCGACTCGATGTCTTCCTCAGTCACATCCTGAAACAGACAGACAAATGATAGCTGTCTGGTGCCAAATTAAACGATCTAAACACCACAAAACTAATAGCTGATTTTCAGTCAAATGCCTCAAAAGTGAATGATCAAATGAATTCAAAATTTTAGAAATAATCTAACTATTGTATTAGCCTTGATTGTTACTAAACAGAACAAAGGTTTCAAAGATAGCTCAAAAAGTTTTAGTTATAACATTTTGAGGGTGTAAAATGATTAGAGATTATTAACTTCCAGTCTAAACTTGCATTTCACATTCTAAACACCTATAAAAAAAAGAAGCTTAATTTTATTTTATTTATTTCTGTCCTGTTGGACGTGGAACATTTTGGATATAATCAATTCATAGTTTGATAGAACAAATCTTTGTGTGCAATTTATTTTGTGATTGTGGAATAAATACAAAACTTCAATGTAATAAAATATATAAAAATATAAATGAATGAGCTTCCTTGGAGGAATCTGATTTAAAATTACACTTAACAATGGATTAATAAAATAAATTAAGGAATAAAGCTGGTTGAAGCAAAGGTCTCGTTTAAAAATTGTCCACATTGACAATTGAGTTCTAATAAATGGAAATATTGTTTGCAATAATTGACATTTGCTTTTATTTTGATCAATTTATATATCAAAAGCAAATGTTTCGTCACAGGATTTGTACTGAAAGGAACGAATTGGGTTAAATTGTCCAATAAGGAATTAAAATCTGGAAATCATTTATTTGAGCAAAAAGAATCTGTGTGCAGTTATTTGAAAAATATTTTATATATTTGCAAAAACAAACATTATAAATCTACAATACATGATATGCCCTCTCATGTACTTTAAGTATAATAAACACTTCAAGAATAATGAGCAACAGCTCTCATAATCTTCTCAAACTTGCTATGTTCTCAATAATTCACAACTTTACAAACTCACAGGATAACAGGCATTATTTTTTTAATAAACAAAATAAAAGCAATGACTTACAGAATCCTCTGCCAATGAGATTCTACAAAGTTCTGCCAAAAACAGAAAAATATTAACCTGTTAATATCAAACACATGATTTGAAACGTAGAAGTTCGACTAGGTGAGTAATAATAAATATGCTGACCTTCTGCTTGCCGTAGTGTGTTGAAGGCCTCCGTCAGCTGTCCTTGACCAATCAGAGCGCAGGCAGTGTTGTAACAAAGCTCATACGTCGACTCGGAAAGACCCAGATCCTCCTACAAAGGAAAACAGATTGACTCTAGATCCGTTTTTAAAAAAGAACAACAATAATAAAATCACTTTCATGCAACTTAAAGTTCTGATCTCAGCAACAATATTTTGTTTATTGTGAATTTTTGGGTGTTCTGACCATTGATGAACATTTAGTGTTCAGCTTTTCTCAAAAATGTATGAACATAAAACAAATAGTAAGTTTATTCACTCAATTTTACAAATTTCATAAATAATTGACAAATTCACTATCTTACAAGACTAACTGCACTCGAGTGAGCAGGTAGAAGAAAAATCTTGCATAACCCCTTTCTCTTTCTCAATATTTACAAAATAAAATTTCACATTAAGTTAACAATAAGTTGCAAACTGTATATCATTCCCTCCATCGTTGACTCTAAAGTGTATAAGACTTAATTATTTTTTCTTATAAAGTGTTTTGAATTAGCTCACAGTACAGCGGTTTTTCAACTTCTCATTCAAACTATTCCATAATTTCACTCCATAAATAATTGTTTTAAAGTAGTACACACAGTTTTACTTTTGAAATCATACTTCCTTCTGTCACTTGAGTTTAAGACAAAGAACTTCTGTAAATGAATTGACAACAATCTCTTTAACCAAATCTCTTAGTTTCAAGATATTTGATTGAATAAACAATAAGTATGTTCTCTATTATTCACTTGATATAGCATTCTCATAGCTTTATCTTGTGTCACAAACAAAATAAAAATATAAATAAAAATATAAATTGAGAAAAGAAAGCTGAATCAATCCAATAAGAAAAAAAGTTTTCAAAAATACTGAAACCATCAAAATTGTAGATAATTGCTAATTTTACATATTTTGGAGAGAAAAGAGGGAAAATGATGAAATGCGATCTTTGTGTGTGTTTGAGCATTACCATTGGCACCTTCTCCCACTGACTCATCGCAGCCACTACGGCAGCCAGGTTGGTCTTCCTCTCCTCCTCGTACTCATCCTGAGAGTTCCTGATCAGGTCTGTGTAGACGGTCTTGCACTCATCGTAGCGCTCCAGTCTGTACAGCTACACAAAGAGAAGAGTTCAGATCATCTGACACACTAACAGCATCTGAACAGGAAGAATGAAGCCACAGTGTACCAGGAAAAATCATTACACTGAACAATAAAAGCTTACTCTCAGTCTCCATGACGCCATTACTGAGATTCAGTAGAAAGTTAAACCAGGACATCAGTGGGTGTAATTATGTGTATTTATAATGATGCATATAAGAAATACAAACTACATGAACAACAATAATAAGTACAATTTTCTCCAAGAAAAGACAACAGCAGAAACATTAAACAGTCTCACCACTTGACCATAAAGTTCCTTCAGCTTGTCTGTCTGGTCAGGAGCATTTTCAATGGTCTTCAGTGCACTTTCCACTCTGTTCAGCCGATACTCACAGTACGCCTTCTCAAATACAACCTCACTAATATATAAAAAAAAAAAAAAGAAAAAAAGAGAGACAATTACAGTTCCCAGATTCAGACAGTTTCAAAATCTCAGTTTAAATACTCACTCTAATCAAATTGTTTCTTCTTTTCTTCCACAAACTGAAGGTTTATCTGATTATGTTTATTTTTTAAAGCATCACAAAACAATCTTATTAATCGCTACGAACCGATTTTTGAAATAATCGCCAACTAATGTAGTAATTAATTCATCGTTAAATGAAGCACCCAGACTCAAAAAAGTTAATTTGCTGAAATTACATAATCAGAGCAGTAATTAAATCAATATTCTACAAAATGTATACATTTTGCTCTTAAGATATAAAAAACCCTGTCTGTAAATATGTTATGCTCCTCAAGTGACATAGTTTTAACTTCACCTGGTTCAAATTATGTATAAGAAAGATATCAGATTAAGTACCTTTTGCTATCAAATTATTAATCAGTTAATTGAAAATATATTCCACAGATTAGTCCTACACTGTACTGATGTTAAGTCAAGCACAGTGGAATTAGTTTCTCATGTTGAAGTATTTTTTAACTGGAGCTACAAAAGACCAGGTGTGGAAAAAAACATATTTTTATTCCAATTTAAGTTAATAAAATGTTTATTTGCATCTTTTATTGTATTTCTAATATTGTGTAAAAAAGGGCTTAAGTGTTTAAATGAAAACTCTGCAGGATGTGCCAATTAATTTTTAAATTGATAGAAGACTAAAACAATCGTTAGTTGCAGCCCCATATGAAACATAAACAATTTAATATTTTGGTAGCTGTTTACCTCCCAAGTACTTTGGTGTGAGTGTTCATGACATTCAGTGCCTCCTTGAAGCTCCCATTCTGAACAAGGCAAACAATCTTACAGTGAAGGGCCGTCACATCGTCCCTGTTCTCATGCAGAACTATAGCAGAGGCAGAGAAAAGAAAAAAACCAAGTTATTAAATAAAATAATGAAAGCAAGAAAATTATCAAATTACATCTGAATTATCAACCCAGTTTTAGTTTGTAAACAACTAGGGATGCACAGTTACGAACTCTACATCACAACATAATATCCTAATATTCTGAAGACTTGATTAATAATTATAAGTGCACTATTTTCTTTAATTTTATTCACCATTAGGAGATATAAGAAATATGTATTATATTGATGCAATGCAGTATCATGTTATTTTGCTACTTGTGCAAAACAACAAAATGTCAATGTTGAATATGCGTATGTGTGTTTATTATTTTATATTTTACAGATCTGACTTTGACTTGAAATCAAAATATGAAAGTTGAAGTGATAATCAACTCCTTATAGCTCAACAGTAGGTCAGGGTAGGGACACGTCATTGGTCAGAATACACCGGTGCACAATCTAGTGAGAAAATTTTATTCAATAGTGATCTAACATGATACACAACACACCTTCCTCATCTGTTTCATAAACTAAAACACTGTGGTTATCAAACAACAAAAAATGGAAAGGTGTGTCTCTCTTTACAGAGTTGACAGTTTTAGTTTAGCAACATGCTAATAAGTAACAATGATCCCCAGCACAGTATGTTGCTAACAGCGACCGCGGCTCGGGTTTTAAAGACGGTCCTGTCAGGAATCGACTCTTACTTTTAGAAAGCGCCTTCAGAGCTCGGGTGTAGTCGCCATTCTGTCCGCAGCGGTTCACTTCGGTCCACAGCGAAGCAACGGCCACCCCTCCACTCGCCATCTTTGCTGAATGGACCGACAAGGTAGGCGGAAGTAGAATGTGTTACTTCCGGGCTAGAAACCAAGTATTTGATAAAAGAAAATCAACATTTACACATTAAAGAAAGAAAAATAATACAGCCTTGATATCTGATGCAGGTTCATTTTGGTGAAGCAAATAGCATTTTTCTTGACATTTTGCATTTGAAATTGTCGCAGTCACACGATGCCTTCATAGCCACCGATTTAAATCGGAATACACATTTCAGAATATAAAAACAAACAGCAGGCCGAGCTGTCTTTCAAATGGGGAGCTCCAAATGTGAACTTTTAATGTTCAGCTCTTGACTCAATAGGCAGAACACAAAGGCTTGTTTACAACAACAAAATTGGTAATACTTTTTTGACGGGTTATGAATAAGACAGTCATGACACCGTCATAAACATGACATAACACCTGTCATGAACATGAGTAAGTCTTCATGAATATTTATAACTGTTGTCATAAAGTGTCTGTTGTCATTCAAAATGTCTTTGTTGTGACAACTTGACAGTAACCAAGAAATCATGATTTGACATAAATTAGTTATAAAAGTATTACTGATTAATCTTTAAAAATGATGTAGATTTATGTTATTAATAATATTACTAGCTTTAATTTTAATCAGTAATTTTAATTTAATTTTATTAATGTTATTAATAATATTACTGATTAAAATTTTAGCTTTAATCAGTAATATTATTAATAATATAAAGCTACATCACTTTTAAAGACTAATCAGTAATACTTTTATAACAAATTTATGTCAGATCATGATTTCTCGGTTAATGTCAAGTTGTCATAACGAAGACATTTTTGTCTAGGTTAATGGCAAGTTGTCATAACAAAAATATTTTGAATAATGTCAACTTTGTGTTAAAAGTGTTATGATTTACCAAATGACACTTTAGACAACAGTCATAAATATTCTACTCATGATCATGATAGGTGTTATGTCATGATTTCGACGGTGACGTGACAGTCTTATTCACAACCCGTAAAATAAAGTGTTTTCACAAAAGCTAAACTCTACTTAGAGCTGGCATATCATATTACATTAAAGTTTGTAGTCACAATGTAGAAAAAAATATGAATAAGAACAAAAGGTAAATACTTTTTCAACACATTGTATAATTAGTGAATTCCAGACAGATGCAGGTGTTTGTACTTTTAAAGTACTTAAAAAAATTACAGTGAAGCTACTCAAGTAAAATTAAAAAGTACAGTGCAGTTAAACTACTGCTAAAAGTATTTTCTTCTTAAAGTTACGCACGTAAATGTAACTAGCAGCCCACTAGCTATGCGTAATAATATATTTGTATTTATTGTATATTAAATTTAAGATGCTTGGGATACATAAGATAAATGTATAACCGTAGACATAAGTGTGCTAATGAACCTTGCTTGCTTGAATATTTCTGAAAAAAAAAATGTAGTTAAGTTTGAGAATAAACTTAGTTTTTATGTGAAAATGTAAAATTCCGATTGTAGCAGTAACACGCGAAAGCCCCATATTCGGAATTCCTCATCTATAGAGGAGGGGAGAAGGGGGGGAGAAGAAGAGGGGGTACTGTTGTCATCCGTCAGGGCAGTGTGTCGAGCTTTTGTCCAGGAGAAATGGCCGGGATCAAAGGTATAAAAAATGCCCCAGCTTTCCTTGACGATTCCTTTTTATTTAAATGGAAGCGGCTTTAAAATGCGCAGGAGAAGAGTGATGCGTTTAAAACACCCATCCAGCTAACGGAGGGTGTATATTAGCAACGGTTCCGCAGTTCTCTGAATCTAGCTGAATCACCCGCAGTGTTTTCAAGTGTCTGTTTTCCAGCTTCCACGGTTATTAATATGTAGTAAATAACGTGTAACATCGCAGTTAATGTCGGTCTTGTTTGCCAGTGTTTTCCCTGAGCAGCTCTTATTGCTAATTTCGTTGCTCGGATTAACGGCTGTTGTTAGCCAGCAGCTACTAATAGCACGACAAGCGGTTCCACGTGAAATCAGCCGGACCATCACATGTTAAAAGCCTCGGTCCTCAGCCGGTTCTGTGGTGTCACTGTGATGCTAACTGAGTCTGAAATTCTCTGCCTCTTTTACAGCTCTCATCAGCCTCTCCTTCGGAGGGGCCATCGGCCTCATGTTCCTCATGCTTGGATGTGCCCTACCAGTATATGAGTGAGTACAATCAGCGCACACTGTGTTAGGGTGTGTGGGAATCAATGTGTGATTCCAGTGCAGCCTTTAATGAGGGTAAGGGTTCATACGCAGCCTGGAGAAGTATTGATTTTGTTAGGGTGACCAGATTTTGATTTACAAATAAAGTAGGAACAGTCCTGAAAACACTTCAATCATACTTTGTTTACTTAATTAGACTTGTGTTTGTTGCATATTTAAAGAGTTCCTTCTGTATAAGGGTTAGAAAAAATAGTTCAATACATTTCATAAATCACCAAGTGCAAAAATCACTTTAAGATATCTTGATATAATAATAGAAATAATGCATTAGAAAGTAATACGTAACAATAGGTAACTTTTTCAGTCACTCGACAAAAATTACTCACAAAAAGATTATTTATCTGTAATAATATGATATCACAAAGTCAATCAATCAATTCAATAGATGAACTCTCACTCAGTCGTTTTATACTTTGTGTGTAAATGCCCTCTGGATGCCCCAGACAGAATGCGAAAAGAGGACATTTAGTCTCTCGAAATTTTGATTTCACATTTTTCACGTCTGAATGGACAAATATATTTATATCCAGACTATTCAGTATTTCCTTGTCTAAACGTTTTGTCCTTCCTTTATACATTCCTCCCTCCATTAAATCCTTCCTTGTTTTCTTCCTGTCGTCCTACATTTCTTCCTTCTTTGTGTCCTCTTAATTCTTCCTTTTTCATGTCTCCGTTCTTCAGTCCCTCATAACATTTCCTCTTTCCTTTCTTTCTTCCTCATGGCCTTGCTTCTGTCCCTCCTTTTGTTTCTCCTTTAGTTTTCACTCTTTCTTCTTTCTTTCCTTTGTGCATTCTTTCAATCTTTCTTCTGTCACATCTGTCGTTGTTTCTTTTTTGTCTTTTCCATATCTTACTTATGTTCTTCATTCTTTCCTTCATTGTGTCCTTCTTTTATTCATCACTTGTCCTCCTTCATTTCTTTCTCATTTTTGATTCTCTTTCTTCCTTTATTTGTTTCTTCCATTTATTAATTTCCCTACCTTTTGTCCTTTTTTGTTAATCATCTCTTCTTTCATTCTGGTTTTTGCTGTTCTATATGTAGAGTCTGCACACTCTGGAAACATGTGCCACGAACTAATTATGAATGTTGATATTTTATATTTTAAAATGATCATAAAGATGAAAAAGTCTCAAAAATTGAGTTTACAGGAAAAATGGGCAGAAACCCTGGAGGTTGCAGTTCCAAGGCCAGATCACAGAACACATCTTTAAAATTGTTCCTGCAGTAAAACTTTTACTGCAGATCTGTGCAATATTATCAATAGATGCACATCCCAGTAATTCAATCTGTCTGCTGTTTGCTAGAGAATAATAATAAAAAGCCTTTCTCTCTTCATCTAGCAGTAGTAGAAGGTTGGACCTGAGGATTTTCAACAAGCTGTCCCGACATGAACTGGATAGCAACCATGTACACAAATCATGTACTGATGAAACTCTTAACAACACTCCAGTTCTTAACAGAGGAAGTTAAAATATTCTAAGGGCAAAATATTGGTAATTCAATCCCTGACCTCCGTCACCACAGCATGTGTGTATTTATGTCTCCTTCATTTGTCCCGCTTCCTTTTTTTATGCAGCAAATACTGGCCTTTATTCCTCCTCTTCTTCTACATCCTCTCGCCCATCCCTTACTGCATCTCGCGGCGGGTGGTTGATGACACAGACTCTGCCAGCAACGCCTGCAAAGAGCTGGCCATTTTCCTCACGACGGGCATCGTCATCTCAGCCTTTGGCCTGCCCATCGTCTTCGCTAGAGCTGAAGTGGTAAGTCATGGAGACTTGGTTGTTACTAAATGTTTTTATGTTGGTTTTCTTTCAGAGATAAACTTTAAAGGTGACCTATTGTGCTTCTTTGATAATGGGCTACACAAAACATGTTCATTACATTTTTTGTACAAGGTTACTCTTTGATAATAAGATTTCAGTCTGTTCAGTTCTGTCTATTTCTTAAGGATTTTATTTGATACACCAATACAAAGTACTGCAAAACAGTAAAGTAGAAAGAAAATGGTTCTCAGAATAATATTAACAGTGACCTATTCTGTTTCTTAAACAGGTTAGGATTAGTCTATGGGCTATAAAAACATGTTCATTACATTTTTTGCACAAAATCATTCTTAGATAATATAATTTTAGTCTGCTCAGTTCTACATATTAATAGTTCCGTTCAGAATGAGCTATAAATGGCATCTTGTCACTTTAAAATCAAATAAACTGCTGCTGGACATGCCCCCAACTCAACATTTACAATTGCACATAAAAATGGATTCAAATAGATATGCAATTATACAACCGTGCATCTTTGAAAAGCAAAAGTAGAGCCTCTTGCACAACCAATAAGAATGCAACAAGTTGTTTCTGCATGGTAGGTCAACAACAAATCACTTGTTTGTACAGAGCATACAGCGGTAAAACCAGCTGACCAAATGTGCTGGAGTTCAGCTTGGGTTTCTAGGTAACCGGATGGGCATTGCTGGGGTTGCTAGGTAACTGTGCAGTACCTGCTGATTTGTGACGTTACATTTTGAAGGTTTTTGAAACGGCTCATTTTCCAGACACCAAAAAGCATAAACTTATTGACAAAAACAAAAACCCTCTGGATGTCATTTGAGTGCTTGAAATGTTTATAGAAGCAGTAGAAACCCAAATGGAAGCATAAAACCCTCCAAAATGTCAATTTTGCATTTAGTTCAGGTAGGCACTCCTCTCATTAAAGTATTGGAAAAAAAAATACCTGGGTGTTTTTGTAAACCCAAATGAAAGTACAAAAATGTGCAAAAGGTACATTTTGCATAATAGTATGCAAATGTTTCTGTTTAGACGCTCTGCTGGTCTGACCTGAGTTGTGAATGCGCTGGTTTTTTGCAGATTGCCTGGGGGGCGTGCGCGCTCGTGTTAACAGGTAATGTAGTCATCTTCGGGACCATCCTGGGCTTCTTCCTGGTCTTCGGCTCCAACGACGACTTCAGTTGGCAGCAGTGGTAAAACGGCCAAATGACGGAGAGCAGCAGGGGAAGGGGGGACCTTAGTCTGAACTGTTTTTATTAGCATTACAATTATTATTGTTATTATTATTATAGTATTACTGTTTGGTTGTTGTTGTTATTCATATGAGGACCACCCATCCATAGACTTACACCAGACCAGTGCAATACTTTGTGTTTTTTTTAAATCGCCTGCTTTATGTTGAACTGACACAAGAAAGATGGAAAATGCTGATTTGTACTATGAGTTTATTTTTTAAATTTTGTTTTAGGATTTGTTCTCAAATAACGACAAGATTTCTCCTTGTCGTTACTTGACCTCCTGCTTAAATCATAAGTCATTGGTATTAAAGGGTGACATTTTGCTAAATTAGCGCAGATTTTGACATCTTCTGTAAATGTAAAGTGACCTACATTACGCTTTGACTCTTGGTGAGAACCTGACTGTTAGGGCAGGAATCAATAATGAGCGTCTTTTGAAGAAGTCACATGTGGCTTTTCCTTTTCATTTGGGTTCAGGCTTGTATCTCTGCAAACAAATGTTCTCTCCTTCATTTAGCTCAGACACCAAGGAAAAAGAACAATACTCTTTTATCTAATTGTCATGGAAAAACCTTTCAGAGGATTGTCTTAATGCAACATGCAGGCATCAGCAGCTATTCAGTACAGGCATTAAAAGATAAAATAACTACTAACAATGCATTTTCCTACATGATAAACGTTATGCTCGCAAACACGGCCATTACTTTTAAATTTGCCACATGCTTTGAAAGTCTACAGAAACTTCACGTTTTATACTGTCAAGATATTAATTTATTCTGCCTGTAAAATATGATGATATATGACATTTAAACCTTTTTTTAATTAGCAAATAACACCAGGAGAAAGAACAGCAGGCTGGCATGCACCCAGACATCAGATTTTATTACCATCTTACTTAGCATCTATTTGCTCTGATTATATGTGAGACATCTGCACTGTAACGCCCAGAAAGCAAGAAAAGCCTTGCTTTTTTCCAGCAGCTAGCTTAGCTTCAAGACAGTCACGCTGTTAGAAAAACCACATAAATGGCGCATAATTATCACTAACAGCCTTTAAACTTTGCAATCTGACTCCTTGATCGTATCAGTGAACCCGCAAATGTGTTAATTAAGCACATTTCCTCCGTTTCCTGGATAAAAACTCCAGCACATTCACTGCTTTAACTCTGGAGGTTGTCTCGGAGTCTACGACATTTTGCTCTAGCATGCAGCTTGAGGCCGTTAAACTGCTTTAGGATCTAAACATGGAGTTAAGCTGCAGCCTGAATGCAGCTCTTCTCTGAGGGGAAGGTTTAGATCTTCAGGTTGCATCGTTTATTTACGTTTTCTCCATGATTTGTCGAGCCCTGATGGTGGCTCTTCCTCTGGCAGATTTCCAGAAATATAATCTCACAATCAAAGATTGTTCTTCAGTCTTAATACTATTTATTCTAAAAACGTACAAAATGTTCTTCGTAGCAACTCAAAATCACCAAATTACCACAAAAGACAGACAATGTATGGAGGAGTTTCTGTTAAATAATAACATTTTTAATTCCTCTGACCCCAACTTGACACTGCATATAGCGAAGATTAAACAAGAAATAAAAAGTGCTGAATGATTTTAATGGTTACCAAAATAATAGATTTGTCAGTGGATTTTAATTATTCTTTCTAAAAATTCTAAGCTGATCAGAAATTCTGAATTAGTTATCAGCGATTTTTATAGAACTAGTTAAAATAGCACAAAATCTAAAAACTATAAAGATAAATATCAGTGTCCCTTTTCAATGTTCATCCTGAGGGAATAAAATTCTAGCTTTTGTTTCTTATTCTGCGCAGAATGTTTTTTATGCATGCTGTCTGAAAAATGTGAGATGGATGTGCTGCAGAAGCATAAAATATCATTATTCCTGTTCTTTCACCCTCCAGTATAAAAACTAATTCCTCTGTTCTTGCAGAGAATGCATTAGTTTTTAGATCGCTTCATTTTGTCAGTAGATATAAAAACTGTAGCTGCATCGTTCCACTGTCTCTCTTTTCGAGGGTTCATATGCTTTCTAAAATGACAGGGTTCAATTTTTCCTTGAGGTTAAATCTTTAATCATTGAGCTAAAGTAAATTTTAGCAACTAATCCACAGTTTGTTTTATGTTTTTTTTTTTTTTACTGGAGATGCACTGATCAGGATTTTATTGACTGATACCAGTGTTTTGTTTTCTTTTCTTCCAAACTGCCTATTCAGATTTTTCTTGTAAGGACTGTAAAAACTTAAATGTGTAAATTTGAATTTAATAATGAAAAACTTTCATTGATAAACTCTTTACTAAATTAAAAAACAAAGCGCATCAACAACCCAGATGTTCACTGATGCATTTACCGATCCGTAAAATTGGGATTTTTGATTCATTCAGTGAAAAAGGCCAGGACTAATCAACCAGTTTCAATCAAAACTAGATGCCACATGGTATTTGGTTTTTACAGAAATAAAAATATGATTGACCAAAAACATTTAGTCTCCATTTTCAGAACTGCTAATTAAAATGTATTGCTTTTTTCTCTTTTTTTTCACACAACCCGATCAAAGGCATTGATCATATTAAAAGCTTAACTTCACACAATCTTAATAGTTTCTGTTAAAAACATTGAATAAAAAAAGCTGCTACTGACTTTTATGTGACTATAACAATGTTTGGTTGTATGCAAGTCCATCTGCAAGGTGACCTCCAGAGGTGTGAACATCTGTATGTTTCCAGTTTTAAGCTCAATAAGTTAAATGTTCTCAAGTTTATTTTGTTTCATAGTCTGCTGTGAAAGCCCTTTGATGTGACAGAGGCTGGTGTGAAGCTCTGGGATGGGTTTCTGTGTTTTTCTGTTTGTTTCTGTTGCTCATGATGATGAGAGGATATTGTATTTATTTATTTTTTCGATTGGTTCCTTTTTTTTTATCTACAATGCTTGTGTTGAAAGAACGACAGTCTGCATGGTGATTTTCTTTTTTTTCTCCTTTTTTTATTTTTAATAAAGGCCATTTTTGAACATCCGCTCTGTTGAATGACTAATAATGCGTCCAACTTTGCAGCATTTATTACTAAGAAATCTGAAAATCCGACTAAATATACCCTCTATGACACAAGTTTTCAGATGCGCTACATTCATTTTGTGACATTACAGGCTATAAGCATTTCAGGAAAAGTTCTGATTTGATCAGCCTTTAAAAGAATCTTAAAGGAAAAAGTGATTAGTTTACTGATAGAGACACAGAAACTGGATAGTTGCCTAGTTTTCATGCGCTGCTAACCACAGACTGCTTGTCATATTTTACCAGAGTTCATTACTTCGTTCAGAGGGACAGATTTGAGATTTCTTGTTGTTTGATCTTCATATATTCAAATCATGCATTATTTCAGTATTTGTTTTATTCATATTTTCTGTGGATCAAGGTTTTCCCCCTCAAAATTATGTGTTTTATAAAAATATAATACACCTTTAAATAATTATGCATGGAGTTATTACTTTACTACAGGATTTATTTATTGTTTTTATATTATATAAATATTTTCAGGAAATTTAAATGTTATGTTTTTCTTGTCTTTAAGCCATAAATCATCAAAATGAACATAAATAACCACTTTAAGAATTTAACTATGATGATGCAATTATTCTTTGTGATTTATGAGTTTCTCTTAATTACTGAGAAAAATACTTTTCAATGCGATTCAGTATTCAGTCTGCCTGCAATCCACAATAGCCTCAAATTACTACCATTAATCTTGAATAAAAATTTATTTTTTGTCCACAGACTACAAAAAAGTATAGAAACATGAAACATTTCTCACATTTAGAACTTATGTTTTAATGGACTGATCAGGATTTTCTCTGTGTTTTCTCAGAAAAATCCAAAATCTCCACATTTTCTCCTTGTAATGACCAGGCGTTGAAGGGAATAAGTGCCAGAAGGTTAAGCCATTCCTAAAAATGTTCTTCCTGACTGTAGATAACATGGATTCACGTAACAAAGACATATTTTAGTGGCAGTAAGGTATGAGATATTTACATCAGGGCTTGAATTATCGCAAAACATCTACTAAAATGGTGAAAAAATAACAAAGTCTCAAGTTTTTCTACAATGTTACACAATAATAATATATTTTTAGTCTTTTTTTCAGTGCAGGTTTAGTTTTTTTTTTTTTTTTTTCCATTCCCATATCATGAAACTCTAACCTGAGGCTGCAGCTTTCAAACCTGCTAGACACAACTTGCCCGACTCTTTCAGCCCTTTCTCTGCCCGGGGCAACACTTTCTCCATAGATTTGCATGTAGCATCAAATCACGTCTATAATTGTAGGATTAAAACAAGTGACGGTGTGGCTTTCTTATGATTCAAGCATTAACGAAGACAAAACACAGCGTTTGCACCAACCTGTCCACTGCAGGTATGAGTTTCCTTTAAGACCTGTGAAGGAGATAAACATTGATGGAAATGTGCACACCGTGTCCTTCCTGACCACGCGGCACACCCACATCTCGCAACCCAAAAGGATCAGGATGGGAGAGTTTTAGGTCTGGAACAGTCAGGAACGGACAGACAAGCAATGAAAAAGTTTTTCAGAGCCCAGAGGGACGAGGACTACAGTCAGATCCAGTACCTGACCGCCAAATGCACCCGCCTGGCTCATGACAAGGGTAAGTCATGCAGGTCGAGACCTTCAGATGAAAACTGCCTACTTAGTTTACTGGATGTAAAGTATAGACTGCAAAAACACAAAATCTTATTTTGTAGTATTTTTGGTCATCTCAACGCACTTCACAAGAGAAAGAAATAAGATTTAAATTCAGAAATATATAATTAATTCAATCCTGTCATACAGAAAGATTCAAATTAAGTCACATGTATTCCAATATGATGAAATTGACATTGTTTTGCCTTTGAAACTGTTTCTCACCGTCATGGTGTCACATTAATGGACCATAACTGTTAGCTAAAATGAATCCATTTAACATTTAAGTGGATCTGATCCAAAGAGGGTAAAAAATTATGGTGTCAAATTCAATTCAATGCAAATTGTTAAAAAAAGTTATCATTCTAAAGAAGGCGAGACAAGTTGCTAACTTTTCAGGGAATTCCTCTTCCTCAATAAGCATGTGGTGACAGTGGATTACACTGAATCAAGAATCCTATTTTTTCACATTTATATCTACATTTCACGTTTCATCACAATAAAATGTCAGTCTTTTTGTAGAATGCCTTGAAAAGCAACAAACTTTCCTTGTCTTGTCTTGAGCTACTTTTTAAGAACAATAAAGCTGCTTACTTGCACCATCTTTCTGTGTGTTAAACTGACTGTGGTGTTGTCTTTCTTTGGCTGCAGCAGTGCTGGAAAGAGAATTTCTGGTGTCCAGAGAGAAGGAGAGAAAGCTGCAGAATAAACTGGAAGCTGTGACCTCTCGTCTCCTACAGCAGGAGCACCTGAACCTGGAGCTCAGGATAAACCAGGACCGGCTCATCTGCAGGATCCGTCAGCAGCAGGTGGACTCATGAAGTTCTCCCTGATAGAGATTCATTATCTGATGATGCAGCATTCATTTTAGACCTTCATGCCAAATATTGTCCTGTTTTTTAGGTTTGTTTGGGAACCAGATTACTGTTTTTTCTTGAATATGTGAACAGATCATCTGAAAACTTCATTTTGAGTTTAATTAGGTTATCTGTGTCTAATATTAAAGTTAATCTTATGATCTAAAACATATAACTATGACAAAAGAAGATGAAACTGAAGAAACAAAGAACAAAGTTAATTAAAAGTTTTGTTTAAAGAAATTTGCTCACTGTTTAAGCATAAATCTTTCTTTGAATTTTATTACATTTCTATTTTATTTTATCACAGCAGATTAGGATGTTAATGTAGTAAATTTTAAAAATTTTGGTCTCATTAATATCCGGAACATTCTACCAAGCATCTAAGTTACATACATAGAAAATTATTGTAAAGTCATGCAGAAAAAACAAAGCTTTTCAAATCTTGTACCTTGAAAAGTGTGACTACAACGTTCTAAACAAGTTATCATGTTGAAGCTTGTTCCATTCAGTTAGACTTTAAGGCTCTTCTATGCCACTTATTTAATTAGTTGTGATGATATTTTAGTGAAATCTCAGTCTCCACTGAATCACAATTAAATCTGCTGAATATGCTGCAGGAATGAGTGTTACTCATGTCCTTCAGTGTCTCCTGCAGATCTTGGTGGACGTCCTGCAGCAAAGGATGGTCCTGCTGGCAGAGGAGAGTCGTCGGGATGTGGAGCTGCTGCAGCAGGTCAACTCAGAGTTGATGTGTCTGCAAAGCTCTGAGGTGCAGCTGGAGGGCCTGGTGGAGGAGCTGCATGCTGAGGCCCAGAGTCGAGCAGCGCTGACAGACAGACTCCATGCAGAGCTGCACAGGTAGACGCATTTCAGCTCCATTTGCTTCTGACATTTGATTGTAAGCACAGATGAACTTAGGGTGCATTCACACCAGCCTTGTTTAGTCTGTTTTAGTCTGGTATTTCGTTTGTCTAGAAATACCAGTTTGTTTGGGGAAGTGTCATTGCACAACCAAACTCTGATGCGGACCAAAAAAGCGAACTTTGGTCCGCCTAAAAACCGACGTCTATGTTCAGTTGAAGTGAAATCTGATGCGGTTCAAATGCATTTGTGAACACCAAGCAGGGCGGAAACTTCTCCAAAAGCAGGAAGTGGACACAGCGCAGGGCATTCTGGGTAAATACAACCAAATCAAAAGTAATGACTCGTGGTCTTCTGCCAAAGACAAAAGAGAAATCCTGCAATCTCTAAAATCTGACACTACTCCATTTTTGTTTACATGTTGCAAAGAAAGAAGTTGTGCTCGAGTCTTCTTCTGACGTGTTTGTGTTGTTTCCTTTAGAGGTTGTTTGTGTAGCGCCCCCACAGGCGAGGAGATGAACAGGTTTATCAAAGGGTTTGGTTGGTTTGACAGTGTAGTATCAAAGTGAACCACAGCAGCTGGTTCAAACGTCCCCAGTTGAACTGAGTCGTCTGGACCAGCAGGAATGATGAAAACACCCTTAATCACCTTAAATGTGATCTATAATCACATTTACATCAGAGTTTATTACAGGAGAGCTAAGCTAAGATAAAGCTGCTATTTTGTTTTTTAAAAAAAGTAAATTTGGCTGTCTTTTATATCTTCTCCAGCACAGTGGTTTTGTTCTTTTATTTAATTTTATCATCCTTATTCAAATCAAAAACCAGACTGCAGGTTTAAAAAAACCTACAGAAAAACTAGGATTGGAAATTAAATCAATAACTACATAAATCACATTAGATATGTGATCGATATCAAACGGTAATACATTTCATACAATATTCAATTGTTTTAATGAACACTGATCAAGAACTGCACAGCATTCTGGGAGATGTAGGCTTTAGCTGCTCAACATTTCACTGCTAGTTTACCAAGGTTGGTGAAATCAACTAACTTGCTCACTCTGGTTTCCTAGCAACAACCTATTGAGTAAGATGTAGCAATTAAAGAATTCACCACTGTGCCTCATACCTGCTTAAAAACTAAAAAACCCAATGGCATGGAGTGAAAACTCTGCATAAATCAGAAGATGTTATGCCACCAGTTTCACAGTATTTCAGATATTTAAAACAAAAAACAAATAAATAATTATCAATGTTGACTCATATGAAGCAATTTTATTGTAATATGTTTTGCAGCCATATTGTCCAGCCCTAAGAAAAACATTTTGGTCTTCTAATACTTTCCGTTGTTACCTTCCTTATTGATTTACGTGACTTTAAATAAAATAGTAATAAAAACCTACAACTGTTAATAAACTTCAATTCACTTAATACTGCTTTTATGTTTCATCAAATTCTGCTAGCTCCTAGCAATTGAACATTAGCATTGTGTATGTTAAATTTAATTTATTTTTTCATTGTATTCAATTGAAAACAAAAAGCTTGAAAAACAAATGTATCTGTGTTTTGTGGTTGCTATGTGCAGTAAGCTGGTGCAGCTGAAGGAGCTGCAGGAAACCAACGACTGTCTGACAGAAGAGCTGAAGGACCTCCGCAAAACTCATCTGGAGGAGGTGAGATCCTTTCAGTATATCTTTCTAAACAACAGTGAATTGTCTTCAAGTGCACTGATATTATCACTAGAAACTAAACTAAGACTTTGTATTTTTGCAGTGCATTGAGTTTCAGTAGTTTATTGTATAAACAAAGCCATTTTGTGTGGAAAAAAAAAAATCTTAAAGTATCAGTGTGGGAGTTGCAATGCCATTCTTGTCCACCAGATGTCAGAATAGGGACACGTTATTCAACTTGAAACAATCAGCAATTAGCAGAACGTTAACAATTTTACAGGTAATTTAGACTGTTTTATGGAGGAGGTAATTATAATGAAACTTGTATGCTCAGGACTCAAATTTATACCACAGACACATTTTTAAAAAATGTCAACTTACCATGCTTTACTGGTGTTGGGTTTGCTTAGTGCATCTGTATATTTGTGGACCATGTAGATTTATGGTTTTTATTATTTACTATGAGCTTCAAAGACCGGCCCCCGTGTTGGCTTTGGCTTCAACCAGTCCATCAAGCAGCAAACAATCTGGTTATGTAATTAACTTTCCTTTGAGTCATCTGCAGATGGCCAGGAGAACAGTGGAGCAGACCGCAGAGTCAGTGAAAACTTAATGAGATCATTTATTAGCAGGGGATCAAGCCAGGGAAATATTGCAAAAGCCCTGGGAGTTGAAGATTATGTCAGACTCCGCCGCTCTCACTCATCTTTCTGCATGACAAGTTGTTATTCTAATCTATATTTGCAGTTTGCAATAATCACTCCTTCCTGAGTTTATTGTTTTGATCACATCCTGGTATCAGGGGGAAATAAAAATTATCACATTTATTTATTTAAAATGTGTTTTAAAGGTGAAGGAACTGCAGCAGGAGAATAAAGGGAGCCTGAGTAAGTTGCAGGAGACGGCAGAGCAGTTTGAGTGGCTCTGCCAGCAACAGAAGTACTGGATGCGTTGTGTCAAAAGGTGGGTTGTTTACATGAATAAAACAAACATGGCAACACAATTAAATCCTATGATTCTCATATTGTTTTATGTAAGATTGCTGCCAAAAGCATGATTATTTCCAATATCAGTTCACAGATGTTATATTATTTGTATCTAAAGTAAAAAAAAAAAAACTGTTGGGCAAACACATGCTTTAGTTTGTTTGAAGACTAAAGGTCTTGACAACACATTATGCTGCAAAAACACATGCTAACAATGTGCAGATTTAGAGAAATATTACTGACTAAATCCTTTTATTTCCTTCAGATTGTTATTAATTTCACTGTGTTCCTTCTTAACTTTACCAAACCTCTGAAAATAAATCCATTCCTCTGAGTTCGGGAGTGCTCTCCTGGCTAATAAAAGCAGAAACCTGCTGCCTGTAAACAAAATTAATGACAGTGGAGAGAATAAACCACAACAATGAAGGAGCTGGAGGGAAACAAAGTTGAGTTTGTGGGCTTTATAGGCACAGTTAAAAAAAAAAAAAATATGTGAAATAAAGATAAAGTTTTACATGTAATTTGTCAAACTTTTTTTTTTCTAAATGTTTAATAAATGTTACATAAATTTCTGTGACATGGTACAATCTTTGATTTATTGCAAGTTACAGAAAAACAAGAATGCTAGAACTTTCATGGGACTGAACACAACCTTAAAGCGCTCTTTCAAATTTTGCTTCTCCAAACTTTCCTGGTACATAGAACTTTGCAGGACTTACAGAACATTTTATCTAGAATTTTGTAGAAAATTCCATATAAAATCTGAAGGATTGGGCTTTATTACGAATTGACTTATAATCTCCTACTTTACTGGTACTCCTTTAAGTGACTTGTTTCCAGTGACGTACAGGGTGCATGACTGGTGAGACACAGACTCCACCAAAGTCGGATGTACAAATCCAAAATTCAATATAGAAGCTATATTTTAATCATAACTAATCAGCAAGAAAAAAATAAAAGAATATTTAACAAGGTCACATTTTTAAAATTTATTTCAATGTTTCTTTTGGCAGATTTCTCACTTTTCTGATTAAAATGTAAAATTGTGTGATCTTGCCTTTATGTCACATGATGTTTATGCACCCATCCTTCTCTACAAATATCTCTGTCATTCTGTTGTTTCTCATTTTCCTTTAATTTTCAAAAATCTGGCAGCCAAAGTGAGAGACCCAGAATGGTCACTCACAATATAAAACAGACTGTGTCACGTCAACATATGTAGAAAATGTGTAATTAAACAAGTACCTTGGCGGTATAAAGACAGACAGCAATGGACATGCACTAAATGCCTCAACCTGACCTTCTTGTATTTCAACAGCCAATGCGTAAATTCAGTGATTTTGGACATGAAAATGTTGAAATTACCAATAATAAAAACAATGTATAGACAATTCAAGTGGACTCTCATCATTGCTAGCATCTGTTTTACTTTGCCTGGTCTTATTTTTACTTATTGGGATTACAGGTGCCTCATCTGCCTCCCCTGACTTCATATCACTGTTTGTTTCACCAAAAGCAAATCTACATGGAAAGAAATAATAATAAAAAAAAGTTATCTATGCATTCGAGAAAAGTGACCTTTAACTTTCTGGAAAGTTGTGTAAAAATAGTCTGGTCAGTGATTTTTGGTGGATTTTTTTTTTGTCTTTCACAGATTCAAAGACTGTCTGATAGAGGAGAGACAAAGTCTGCTGCATCAGGTCAGCACTTTGGAGAAGAAGGTTGGGGAACAGAAGAAGAGCTCACATGACGGCAGTCCAACACAGAGTCTCCTGCGCCCTCTAGAGGAAGCAGAGAGGCATGGCAGGTGGGTGGATATGAATCCACTAAGCTGTTAATAAAAAGTGCCGTTATTTGTTTCCCTTTAGCCACATTTAAAACCAGTTTTTGTATGCAGTGTAACATCATTGGATACAGACACGGTGACAGATCTGGGTTCCCAGGTGGAAAACTCAACCATGTTGTATGAGGAGCTCATTGCACAGGTAATCTGAAGATCAGACAGTGTATCTTTATATCATTTCAGAGACTGATCTTGTCTGATTAAAGTGCTGCTATTTTTCTGGGAGAGATTTTGATTCTTTTCATAAGCTAAACATTTTTTCTTAAATGACACGAAACAACTCAGCTGCAGTTTCATGCCTTTTTTAAGAGTTAGAGTAAAATCATCTTCAAAAAGGCAGAATTTAAGGAAGAAATAAATAGTTGACACAGCAGTTTTTATAGACAATGTTATGCCTTTCTTCTCTCTGTTACAGCCAGTGAAGTTCACTGATAAAACTGAATAAGTAATATTTACCACTGAAACAAATGCAATAAAGTTGAAGTATTCATTAAGTAATATTTATTTTACTAGTTTAATTTTATCACAAATGGTCAGAAACGATAACATGTTTTCTTCATAGCTTAAAGGTTATTTTAACAGAGACACAAGTTGAAGCTAACTTACTTATTTGAGTCATTTTTTTGAGCTTATAAAACAGTTAAAGCATATTGTATCGGTAAACAAATTGAGTAATAATCAAGTAGTAAATTGAGTATTAGCCTTTTTTTCTGTAGTTGCTTCAACTTGGTTCTTTAATTTCTGGTTAACAGCTGTAGTCATGTTTGAATTCAATTTAAATAAAAAAATCAGCCTATGACCTCATTTAACTTTGGACTGACGGTAGTTTGTCATATCTGGACCTAATTAGAATAATGATGATTTAAATCAAATCAATAAACTCAACTCACACAGCTAATAGTGAGTTCATTCTGATAGATGTTTTAATTATTCTAAATGTGAGCAAACAGAACTCGGATGACCTGTATGTAAAGACATAAAACACACCATATTTCCACATAATTTCCAACTATCAATATGTATTTTATGGAGAACGTGTAGCAGATACTCGTACTTACAAACCAGGCCAGTTTAATCATAACAGATCTCTCAGATTGGTTAAAATTTCGGGGTTGAATCAGAAATTCAGAGCATCATTTTTCACTCAGGGTGACTTGCAGTCCCCTGTGGACTTGTATTTCTGTCAAAATGCTCTTAAAATGAAAACTTAATAGGCAACAGAGTCACATAATTGTTTGGGTTTGATGTTCAAAGGAGTTTTCTGACCAATCTGGGAAAAGCCTTCATATCTTCATTATGAAGGTGTATTACAGAATAAAGTCATAAAATTACACAAATAAAATCATTCGAGAATAAAGTCACACACAAAAAAAATCCAATTCAAAAGTACTTTAGTGATCCAAAAAGAAATTAGAAAAAGACAAAATAATGAGGAATAAAGTCATAATAATACGAGAATAAAATCTATATTTTGAACATATTATGAAAAAAGTAAAAAATAATCTGAAAATTAAGTTACAATAAAATGAGAATAAAATCATGATAATATCAAAATAAAGTCAATAGGCTATATCAAGAATGAAGTCATAATAAGAGAATAAACATATTACCAGAATACAGTAATATTAAACGTGACGACTTTACACGTAACATGTATTCTCAAACAAGTTTATTCTAGTACTACTATAATTATGTTCTTATAATATTACAACTTTATCCTCAATATACAACTGTTCTCATGCAAGTGTATTCTTGTAAAACTTTACCTTATTCTCTAACTATTTTGACTTTATTCTGGTAATATTATCACTTTATTGTCGTAAGAGTTTTTTCTCATGATGTTGTGACTTCATTTTGAATTTACTTTATTCTTATACAGTTTAATCCCATAATACTGTGACTTTATTCTTTGTTGTAGGATTTGTTCAGTGGTTTACCAAATCCTGGATAAGAGAAACCCTGCGATTCTGAACATAATGCTAATGCTCATGGCTTCCAGAGACGTCAGAGACGGCTGATCTTCTCTTAGCATTGGAGTCTCATTGTGCTTTTTCTCTGTCTGTCTGCTGGATGCGCCGGGCCTCCTCCCAGTCCGTTTCCAAAGCAGCAAAGAAATGACTAATAATGACTGGAGGAGGCGCTCGCCAAGAGCCTCTGTGCTTCATTCCCCTCACCTCGCTCAGGCTCTGCATTGCATTTCTTAGGATAATTATTCTGATTGAGAGCAGATGATGCAGACTGTTTTTCCCCCCTTTCGATTCCTGCAGAGCTGGGCGAGGGCGGAAATTTCTCCGGAGGAGCAGCGACTGTCAAACACGGAGGAAACAGCCTCGATAAAACACATTACCAGCTCCGACATGATTTATGGAAACCACAGATTCACATTGTCTGGACATGACAGAAGCCCCTTTCAGACATTTGCTGCTTTATATTAAACCGAACTTGTTGGGGTCATGTTTGAATTACCCCCTGGTGCTTTTCCATAAGATGTCCTCCACATGCAATCACACTTCTTTGGCTCCTGAAAGTGAATATTTTTAAAAACTCCAACCAGGCTGAAGAATTTTGCTGACTCCGACTGTGACAGTTATGTGAGCCCTGATGGTTTTGGTTACCAGTGCCAGATTGTGCAATGCCATCTTTGAGGTCTGCTGTCACAATAAGTCCTGGTCTGGCATGCATGGAGCTCAACTGTGTCTGAGAATTGTCAGGCAGACAGATTTGTTTTAAGTATTAACCGTGCTGTTTGGATGCGTTTTTAGGATTAGGACGAGACCCCAGTCATTAGACTGAATCACTTTTCCAAGAACAGCCTCAGACTTAGCCTAAAATATATATTTTGTGGTTAAGAGGTGCAGTAGGAACATTTTCTTTGATGTCAGATTTGCAGACCCGCTTCCTCCTTTAGAAGAGCCTGAAATGGGACCTATTATGCAAAATTCAAACTTTGGACATTTTCACACTTTCACTTCCATTTATCTTCATCTATGTAGTCTTTCTGAGATATCACTTTAAACACCAGATTAAAACAAATTAAATTAGTCTTTATTCCCAGTTTAAACACTGACACTACATACATCATTTTATTGGATTTATCTAGCCCAAACATTTTTCCTGGAGGACTTTTATCTATCTTTTCTGCTCTCATCCTAACTCAGTTTATTTTTCTGCCTGTAGGTGGAGAGTCCTGTCAGCAGATACCAGGAACCTCCTTGAGGACTAAAGACATCCCATCTTCTCCCACCTTCCTCAACTCAGAGGTTTTAACTACTGGATGTTTGTGGATTGCCTTCCAGTCTTTGTTTTAAAGAAAACAAACCTGCATTGTTTCACTAAAACCCATTCATTAAGCTCCGGTCCTCTCCCCCTTTTTTTCTTACTGCTGTCCCATATGTGCATCACATGTGCTTAAATTTGCCTGGTCACATTTTTCCAGTAATTGTCCATTTTTTCAAAACCTTCTAATCAACACTGCTAATAGGAGCACCTGAGAATGTTCTCTTTTGTTGTTTGGCTCATAAATCCTCAGCTGGCGCACAGAGGACACAAACAAACACGCTTTTTTTACCGCACCAAAGCGCCATTGCTGGGTTTTCTGTTTCCTTGTCACTCGGCTTTCTCTTGTGAGCAATTATCAGAAAATCTGTAAAGTAATTTGGTTCAGATCAGCAGTGGCTCATGTGTGAACCATCTGATGCACACATGTTGTTAAAAAGGAACAATAAAACTGCGCAAGAGAAAAACAATATTTCTGATTCATCATAGAGAAAGTCATCAAGGCCTTCACATGTGTAGGGTTCCTTGAATGTTGGTTGATTTTTGACATTTTTACTTGTACTTATTCACAAGCGACTTTAATTAAATTCCTTATTTAATGAAAACACTGCATATGCAAAATAGTTTTTTCAATGTTATTGGAAGTTTCCATTACAAATTTGTGCAACAGTTTATATTCTAATGTTGTCAAACTTGTCAAATAAGAAATTAAATGAAAATCACACCATGAGAAAAATTTGTCTATCAGCCATCAGAAGAGACGTCGGTGTCTTATTCAGACATTGAAACGACAAGCCCCTAATACGTGGGAGTGGTTATGTATGCAACCTTTTGGGGAAATTGTAGTTGTGAATTTACAGAAGAGCTGCGGATTCAACGCTTTCCAATGACACAAATTTTAGCACTTCCTGTTGTATTCTGTCGTTTTCGCCAGTAGCAACATTCGGTTGTTGATCGCCTGACTTGTGTGACGCAAAAAAAAAAAAATGCTCCCATTGCAGTTTTGCCAAATACATGCATTTGGATGTGGCCAAAAAACTATTTCAAGCCACAGCAACAACATTTTATCAAAAAACTTGAGTTTTTAAAAAAAATTGGTGCGTTTCCATTAAGCAAATTTATTTTCATAATTTCAATTTGCGCTATTTTATGGCTAATGGAATTGCAGCTACTGTAACTGTCAACATCTGGAAGCATATTGTGCATCATCAGGAGCATAAATATTCCTAAAAATCAACATCAGCCTGCTTTAGGGGGCTTGATAGCACTGATGAAAAGAAAATGGGAGTCTGAACATTGGTGCTCATGGTTGGCAGACTTTACAGCTCGTCTGGTCAGAAAGGTGTGTCCCCGGATAAGCGGTGGCGCCCCGGACCACAGGGGACACCAGTGGCACCGGCAGCAACGTGCCCTCTGACTGCGAAGCGCTAAAACAGTCTGACCCAAACGGGCTGTGAAGGTCTGAGGTGTAGTGGGAGATTAACAACGTGTGGTGGCTGGAAACGGTTTGTATTTGCACACAGTAAATACTCTTTCACCCTTCTGCCGCAGAACGAGACTCAGACATTATAGGTGTTATTAATAGAACGATTATAGGTACAGCCAGAATAGCATGTTTATGTCCCGGCTTCGTCACAGCCAGGGAAAACACGTTACCGACATTTAACACCAGGATATGCCCATTAAAAAGTGAGACTTGTTAAAGTGGAGACTAGCAGACACATCTGTGCACTTGCTTGTATAAACATGGATTATGTGGTGCCAGTTTAGGCACTCCAGATAATACTGTATACTGACTGTAAGAGCACCAAATGAGTTTGTCAAGGTTTCACTTACTGCGAATAAAAACTGTTTATGAAACATTTGTGTGAACATTTAGAAAAAAATCTCCCTCTCTCTTTACAAAAGTTGTTTGCTTGGAGGTTGAATCAACAGACAAAATGTTCACAGAGATGAAACACCAATTCAGTTAAAACGTGCTTATTTCATGTAATTTCTGTGTGCATCTGCTAGATTCAGATTTATCATTTTCTTTGATCTCTGCTACTCACAAGAGTAAACTACTTGGTGAAACGCTTTTGCAAAACAGCAAGACAGGATTCAGTTTTCCCTTTGAGACTGTTTAGATCGGTGTACAAATGTTTAACAGTGTCGTGAGTAAACACAAGAGTTAGGTGTTGAAGTTTAGAAGGAAGTGGTTCTGAAAAAAAAAACCTCACAAGATAAAACTGGATGTAATCTCATGGAGATTAGTTTACATTTTACCTACATGCACATTTTAGCACAGAATATTCTGAAAAAAAGAGCTAATTTTAGCTAGCTATTGTTGTTTGGCAAGAACTCATCTATCACGCTAGATTAATTGTTTTTTGAGAAATTAAGTTTTGGGTTTTCATTAGTTAGAAACAAGCAATGCTTATTCTTCACCATGTATTGCAGATCTTACCAGATTTACATACCAGATAAACAAATATCAACATTTTCTCCCAGCTGCATCCCTGTCCTCATCTTGACTCAATAAACTCACTGGAAAGAGAAAAAATATCATATATATCTCATTGTGACCTTCCTAGTTAAATATGTAGGAGAATAAAATTCTAGGAAATAAAGCCATTAGGTGTGGCCGTCAATTAATGTTGAATGAAATCATGTGTATGACTGAAAATACTGTGACTGGGATGGGGAGCAGAAATTCCCTCACTGAACCCATAAAGGGATTAAAGGAGTGAGTTTTTATACTGAGTGTTGCTAATGTAAACCAGCTACACACACACACCATGAATGAGTTTCTGAAATATACATTTATTTAACACAAACTAAGGGTAAAAGTCAAAGTTTCTAATATGAAGTGTGAAAGTCAGTTTTGTAATGTTCATTAAAAGTAATCAACAAATCAAGAGGCAGCTGCAGAGAAAAGTTGTTGAATAAATTATTAGAAATGTTTTGAAGCAATGTGTTTCTATTTCTGCATGTTATTCCTAACAGTGCTGTTTTAAAATCTGTTTTATTTAGCTAGAAAGGAAACAAATATTCCTGTCATTTTTGGGAAAAAATAATTTTTTTTTACTTACTAAGACTTTGTTCATTAAACAAAGTCAGATTTTAAATAATTAATCTGAAGCTTAACAGCATTATTAACAAATAACCTGACAAAAACGTGTTAAAATCCAGCTACACCTTTGAGTTTCTTTATCAACCAATAGTTTGTAAATATATTTGCTTCTTATTTGTAGCAGCTCTCAACAGACTCATAGCAACTGCAGCTCCAGCCTCCGTTTGACTCCTCAAGAGCCTTTTATGGTTTTGGACTTGGGTTTAGCTTCATGTGGTTTAGGGCCTTGTAAAGACATTCCCTAAATTTCTCCATCCTATCTCAAGTCTTCTAAAGCATCTAGCATTCCCTCCAGGATGTTGCAATGTTTTTTTGTTATTGTTATGGCCTAAAAGTACTGATTTTGGGGCACCTTTTTCAAATAGTTTAAATTTTTTTGCTGCTGGTTTAATATCTCCTCTATTGTTTAATGTGTGAAGAGCTGAGCTCCAAGACATTTGGCCAGTTAATTTTACCACTTTATATGCTGTACAATGGCAGATGGAAAAGACAAGTGGTTACCATTCTGAAACCATTTGCTGCATTCTTGTTGGTTGTTTAGGAGAATCCACTTTTGCTATTCAAAGATTTTATACAGTTGTATAATTGCACATTTGTATACAGCCAGTTAAAATGTTGTTAATGAGCTAAGGGCAACAACTTAGCAGCAACTTATTTGGATTTAAAGTAACAAGAGGCCCTGAAGCAGCTAATTCTGAAAGAAACTCAATATACCCAAATGTCAAAGACTGATTTTCTGCAAAAAGTGTAACGAACATGTTTTGTTTAGAACATAAACCTGTCCTAACCTGTTCAAGGAAGAATTATTGATTACCTTTAAAATGGTTTGAGAACCATTTTCTTTTCACTTTACTGTTTTGTACTGCCGTATCAATCAAAATCCTAAAACAATAATAAAATAAAATACATTAAACTTGGTTGCAATGTGAAAAAATGTAGAGAAGTTGAAGGAGTGTGAATTATTTTGACAGGCCCTGCAAAAGATGTGGTTCAGCACATAGAGCTGGAAGGAAACTGGTCTGACAGTGGTTCAGAAATGCAAACAAGTGTGTATTTGAGTCCTGAAGGAGGCAGGACGCTGACACATGGCTGACCCCTGCCTGGCATGTGGTGGCAGCTTATTTTACAACCCGCGGGGGTCACTGAGGGGTGATTCATGGTGTGTGGTAGGAGGGATGAGTCCCAGACGGCTGCTGAAGCCGCTCGGACCATCGAGCGTACAGGTGAAGTGCAGAGACCAGGTCGTTTGTGCATCTGAAAACAGCCTGTTTTTACTGCTGCGTGAAGCCTGATACCAACAGCCTGAAAGACAGATGTGTTTTACACCCAGCAATATTCTTCCCACATTTAGTGTTTACACTGGACGGCGATGTTGAGTGACATCAAGGCGGACATTCCCCTTTTTTTTTACATACTCAGCTTTGCCAGTTTTCATGCTAAATTTTGAGAAATAGCTGACCTGACGGATGAGGGTGAAAGCTGTAATTTGGTTCCAGCTTTTAAAAGGAGTCTTTGAGATTAGTTTTTTTCTTCTTTCAACCATATCATAAATTATAAAAACAAGGATAAAAGTTCAGCTTTTCAGACCAGGTGATGATTGAAGGATTCCCATTAGGTTCAAACCCGGAGGAACCGCAACAGTTTCAGATTTCTGTGAAAACCTGTTATTCATGCAATGTTGAAGACAACAATTTAACATCCAGTTTAATGTGTTTCAATTCAAAATATCTGATTTTCAATATAAATCTATAACTTCTCTGACAGCAGATTCAGCGAGTCCAGGTCCTTTCAGCTTTTCCTATTTATATTCATTTTCTTCAAGATATTTGGTGAATTAAAGCAGACAAATATAAAATTAGAAAAACATAACTCAATGTTTCCCTCTCACCACAATGTGACATTTCTCATCAGAAAAGTAATTTCAGTGTTTCAAAAGATGTTGGTAAAAAATATATATAACTATATCAGATGTCTGTAATTTTGAGGCTCCAGCACATTTTAAAAGTTTCTCCAGAACCAAGTTTCTCAGGTCTCAGTCCTTTTTTAGCTGATTGGTAAAAAAAATCCCCACCGCCCCCAAAACTTCTCTGTTAATTTGCTTCTACAGCGGCCAGATTATAAATAGAAAACCTGAAAACAGACAGTAAAAAAGATGGATGGGTGACCGGACGGACGGATGGACAGATGGATGGATGGATGAATGGATGATTCATGTACTTTTTCTTCTTGTTTCATTAAAAACTAATTGAGTGACATAAAGTTCTGTTTTCCAGCCAAGATGTTTCCTTTTCATCTTGCGGTTTCTGAACGTTGCTCACTTGGAGAAACTGAGAGTCTCTGAATCAGATTGTTGCATTTCCAGTTATTACCTGTCAGTCTGTATCTTCCATTAAAAACAACTTTTATTTTTACATAAAAGTATATTTTCTGACTATTCCTCTCACACTGACGGAGGAGATTCAGATCCAATATTATGACAGCCGCCTTTGTTTCTGATTGCATTTGTTATGGTCAAAATTATATTTTCCCTAAATATAAAACCAATAAGATTTCAGGTTGTGGTGCTGGCACCAGCTGAGCTATGCAGGGTGCACAGGGTTGTAAACATTTCCTCTTCAGGTTTTGTCTGCAGCAGCTGCAATCTATTTTCTCCCAGACCTGAAATGCCTTTTCTGTGCCAAGGCTTTTTTTCCCCTCCATTTTCCATCTCTGCTCCTTTTTTTAACGTTAACTTCCTCTGTGTCAGGCATCCAGCTTTTTATTTGGCAACTTGAAAGGCAAGAGTAGACAGGCCACAGAGGATCCCAGGAAGAATCTCTGAGGTTTTCGTTAGACATCATTGGTACCTTTCTTCAGTTTTCCTCCTGTTTAATCATTAAAGCAGCAGCTAAACTGCGACTGCCTGTATGATCATGTTGTTTGAACGTCACCATATGAATCCACCTTTAACAGTCTCAGAGTTAAACCTCACTGAACCAATGAAGCTGATTTGTGCTTTAATTTTTTCCTAATATTTACTAAAAAACTTTATATACACATGCAATAACTCTGCAATCCTCCAAAAATATTGTAAAACTTTAAGATTTGTGGGCATAATAAATCTGAAACTTTCAGGTTTAGGTTGAAAAATGTCCAAATCTAACATTTCCGCTAAGTTGTGTGTCTTTTATTTCTCTTTCCTGCCTGTAGTCCTGAAGGCCATCCTGCCACTGGAGGTCTCTCTTGCACCAGGATTGGCGGTCGGTGAAAGCCCATTTGGCACGCAGTGGTACATCTTTCAAATGTGTCTTCAATTAGTGGGCTGCAGTCAACACCATAGTCTGACTTGGAATGTCAGCTGAATGGAAGATAACCTCCTTGGTTTTTCTTTAATCTCACCATAAAAACCCCAGTGAGCGACAGTGGAGGGTTGTATACGTCCCGCTCACATTTGCTGAGCAGATTCAGAGTTAGAGATAGCAAAAAAAGCCACTTCTGAGAGATACTTTTCAATTTTCCCTTCAGTTCGGATGTGAATCATTGGGATTTGATTAAGCAGTTTTGCAGGGGAAGAAACTGCTTCCCCTCAGTGCTGCAATAGATACACAGGCAGCCTTCTTGGAGAAAAGTGGACAGGTGAAGATTTTACAGCTGCAGGGAGCAAATAATGTGTCACTGGTTGACCAGTTTGGGATTGAAGAGTTACATAATGCATCCTGAAGGTAAGCACCATGTAAAGTGTAACATTTGCAGGAATTTGAAGATTTCAGGTTGAATGCAATTCATACATCCGGCATATTTAGGTTTAGTGTGTAATCTTTTTTCGGTTTCCTCTTACTGGAAGTGGCATTAAAGGGGAATTTTTATATGTATATATCAAAAGATATAAATATGGCTCAAAAGAAATTTTACTTTGTAATTTAAACACCTTGACATTGGGTCTCTGTCTCTTTAAAAAGTCCTGCTCTTTCTGAAACTCTGCCTTCAGGACATCATCATCAGGTTGCTCCTCTTTTAACCCTTTAACAATGTTTTTTTTTTTTTTTTTTTTTTTTTTTTGTTTACCAGTGATGTACTGAGAAGAAGCAGTTCCACCAGGTGTTTGCTAATTGCTGCTGGCTAGTCTGAAGGAGCTGAGAAGAGGAGACGCAGGGAGGCGGAAGCTTGGAAACTTTAAACTGCAGCTCAGAGGAGGAGCTTCGCCTCGAAGGCGGGGCAAGGTCCACCCAGGCTGAACGGTTGCCATGGAGATTAAAGGATTTCTCAAACATGCATGAAAGAATCAAAGTCCAGGTATGTTTTTGATGCGTGAATAACGTTCTAAAAAATACCAACTGAAATCAGAATAACAACCAGGAGAGTTAAAAAGTAAAAAAAATTTAAAAGAAAAAACATACAGTAATTATTAGCATGTATTTTTAATAGCAGCTAGCTGCCTGCACAACTATTAGCAGATCCTACTGTTTTCCAGTCACAACTCAGCTGTGACGTAACTTTGATCTCCGTCTTTCCTAAACAAACTGAAAGCAGTATTAGCATTTCCAGAGCCGGCCGAGCAGAAAGTATTTAAAAATACTTTACTTTAACAAACAAATCTGTGCTGGAAAAGCAGGGTTCCAGAAACCAAACAACACTAAACAAAATGCAATTAAAGGTCAAAGATTTATAAAAATTTTAATCTAGGCAGCAAAACGTATTAAAACTGAATGAAGAACAAAAACTGGAAAACAAAATGAGAAGCTAAGCAACAAAAATTTGACCACAGCCTACAATGGAAACAAAACAAGCGCTTATTAGCCAAGAATAAAGAACAGGGAGTACACACAAAAAAAAACTACAAACACAACTATATTTGTTTTATGAAAACCTAACTATCTATGCTGACATGGTATGCCAGCTGTGACACACTGAACCTATAAATGCACAAGCAACAGGAACACACTCTTCCCATCTTACACACCTCCTTCCTGAACTCCAATGTAATGTTATTGTAAAGTTTCCCACCTGTCTGCAGCTGTCAGCAGGGTGTTCCTACTATGGCTACCTCCCACTACCATGTGTCCTCTGTTAGCATGCACACACACACGCACGTACACGCATGTACACGCACACGCCCACCCCAACAGTAGCAGGGGCCTCCATGATCAGGAGCATAATGACCGAGTCATGCAGCGCAGGAAAGCAGCCAAACCTTACGACTTTCAGCAAATAACAATGCAAGCTGGCTGAGAAAATGTGTGTTAAATACACTTTCCAGCCACAAAACATCTTTGTGGTTTGAAAAATTACATTGAAATTGGATTTACCACAATGGCTGAAGTTTGAAACAGTCAAATGATTAAAATAGATATTACTACAATTACTAAAATGAGGCAATGAAAAAGTTGATGGAAGCCGAAAATTGAGTGGAGTAAATTTTTAATTAAGTGTAATTACAGCAGAATAGTAACATTCCTCTGTTATTTTAATGGACTAAATCAGTCTTTCTATACCTTTTCTGGGCCAGATTCTTTACCGTCCTCCGTTGAATAAGACGCAGGCTAATAGCACTGAATATAATATTTATGTTATTATCGTCATTATTGTTGCTGTAATTATTCTTGTTTCTCTATTTATCATCAACAAATCTTTTAAAAGATCGCAGATTTATTAGTTTTACAGCGAACAAAAAACTGTGAAAAGAAACTTTTTATACAGATGTTTAAAAGAATGCAAAAGATGTTCAATTTAAATTAGGTAGGCCTAATTTCAATTCAAATTATCACAAAAAACAGCCAATCAGTTCATTTCTTGTTCTGTGCCAATTTCTCATGTTGCGAGTCTTGCAACAATACCAGCTTAAAGTTTGAACTACTGTGGTCTGCCTGATTAAAATATGCATGATTCTACAACTGCATCCATCCATCCATTTTCTGTTCACCTTTGTCCCTAATCGGGTCGGGAGGGTTGCTGGTTCTTCTCCAGCTAACATTGAGAGACGGGGTTCACTCTGGACAGGTCGCCAGTCTGTCGCAGGGCAACACAGAAACATACAGGACACACAACCATTCACACACACACTCACATCTAGGGATAATTTAGAGAGACCAATTAACCTGACAGTCATGTTTTTGGACTGTGGGAGGAAACCGGAGAACCCGGAGAGAACCCACCATGCACAGGGAGAACATGCAAACTCCATGCAGAAAGACCCCCAGCCGGGAATCGAACCCAGGACCTTCTTGCTGCAAGGCAACAGCTCTACCAACTGCACCACTGTGCAGCCCCAACTGCATCCATTGTAAGTTTATTTCCTTTCCAAAATAGTTTCCCTTCAGTTTATTACTGAATAATACATTTCATTTCAGCGTACCAAGCTAAATTTTCTTTTGATTATTTTAGATATGCACTATGAAAAATCTGAAAATATGGACATTTTCTGTGAATAATTTGGAGTTCCCCATGAAAATCCACATATACTACTCCAAAAGCAGGAAGCTGTTTAAAGCACCAAGCATTCTGGGTAATGCGAGGTCTATTCAGTCTAATTATATGCTTTGTCCTGTAAAATGGTGTCATGCTTTGTTATTTTGAATTCCTAATTGCACTTTCTGAACCACTTGAGAGAAGTTTTGTTGCAGTTTATTTTTGATGTTTGACCAAGGTAGTCAGCCCATTGTTCTTTATTATTTATTTTACGTTGGCTGATTGCAGTGACTGAATAAATTAAAGTTGTTTTTACATGTTTGACCAAGCTTGTGAAGCCCTTGTATTTATGTGTGCTTTAACTCAATAATTCCTTAACATTAACAAAAAAATAACACTGACAAGTTATTTCACTTGTAACATCAGAAATTTCTTGTTAAAAGTGAAAAAAACTTTTTCACCAATAGTAAGAAATTATTGACTTGAAATAAGTGCATATATCTTACTTAAAATTTACTTGTAAGTTAGTTTTGTCTTATTTCAAGTGTACTAAGACTTTTACACTGGAAACTAGACCAAAATTACTTGGTAAGACTTTGTATTTTTGCAGTGTGTGCTTAAGAGCAGAAACGTTTCATGTCATTTCAGCACTGTTTTTCTGTATCGTCCAACATTAAAGATGTCGGTATAGGTATTGGAAGTGAAAAACGATGTTCCTTTACAGGGACCCACTGGCTGATGTTTTCTTCATTCCTTATTTTGGGTTGTTGCGCTGAAGCTTGTTTTCCTGCTGTACTCAGATTAAGTGTTTCTGGACAGGAGCGTCAACTGAGGGCCTGCGATGTAAATGGAAAAAATCTGTGTTAAAGCTCCCTGCATTTATATGCGTGACTGTGTGTGCACTGGATCCCAGTTGTGAGTGCATCTGCATGTGCATGTATATACAATATATTTTCATTGTGTGTGAGTAAATCCTTTTCCACTTGCTCCCTGACATCTCTGCCAAGCAGACAGGGTGACATGGGAATTGAACCATCTGCTTCTTTTCTCCCGCCGGACCGATCGCCAAGCAGCCAGTAACTCACTCCAGCTGCTTGGGAATGGAAAAGAAGATCCCGAGGCGTTCCAAAACGAATGGCAACCGCAGTACAAAAGAACGAAGGACCCGAAAAAAAAACAAGAGTGACATGAGATGAGGCAGATGCGAGACTTTCTCCTAGCTGCCCATTTAGCCCCCTTTCAGTGAATCACAAACTGGCAAGAGCTGACCAGAGAAAACATAACTCCACTGAAGGCTGAATGGTAGGTCTGACCTGTGTTCTCCGTGTCACGACTGTCAGAAACACAGCAGGCTCACAATAAGTGGAAGAAATGGTGAGTCAGGCGAGATAAAGGCCATAAAATTGAGAAAAATCATGTCATTGTTTCAGCAGCAGTGAATTGCATGAGCTGAGAGGGACAAAAAGGATTTGGAAAATTAAAAATATTCTTTTCTTTGTCAGCGGAGCAGAAACTCTTCATCATAAACGTGAAACAAATTGATTCCAGGTAATAATCCAACTTCTGGTCCTTTAGTGTGATATTTACTGACACATTCCTCCATTAGATGTCATTGGAAAAACCTTTTCCACCTTGCACTATAGATTTAAACTATAGATTTTAATTGAAAATTTAATATGATACTCCAACAAAAACTAGCATGCAGCAGTAATGTATGATTTTCTGAATCATTTACAAATAAAAATCTGAAAAGTGTGGTGTGCATTTGGATTAAACTCCTGTTACTTTAATACCCCCTTAACAAAATCCAGCACAATTAGTTCTTTAAGTCATGCATTTAATAAAATAAAGTATAGATAAATTTATTCTGTGAATACCTCAGAGGTTTTTAGAGAATATTAGTGAACAAAAAGCTTCATAAAGATTCAGAGACACAGCAGGCTGGTCAGGGAGATGTTTTAAATTAATTGAAATAAGTTTTTGTGCATTCATCTCTGCAGAATAAAAAAAACTTTAAGTTGATAGATGTGCAAAGCTAATTGAGACTAAGCCTGAAAGCTGTAAACCCAGCAGAGAGTGGCTCTAGACGTTATTGACTCAGCAGGATTTAATAAAAATTCATCCTAAATCCGGTATCCTCTTCTTTCCTCTTCCAAAGTGTGCACTACTTAACACGTTATGTTTAAAATCCCATTAAAACACAACGAAGTGATGAAATGAGCAAAAGTGCTGCTGGCAGTTCAGAATGCAACTGTCTTCAGATTTTTTTTCCAACTTTGAACACTGAAGCCTCTGAATATGCTGAACTTATCTTTTATTATTGGCACAAAACGATGAGAAACGACCCACAAGCTGCTGCAGCTGGATGAACAGAGCACAGCAAAAGAAAAGCAGGACAGCAGAGGAGTTCAGGGAAGCGGAAATGCTGTGAAAACAGTTGATGCAAGGCTGTCAAAACAAGCAGCTGTGAGTAAACCCCTGATTACAGTGACCGAGAAACGGATATATGAAGAATTGTTATGGTAAGAAAGTCCTGCATGGTGCTGGACAGCATTTATTGCAATTTATATCTAAACATAATAATACTATTACAAGAAAAAGTCATAATATGATAATAAAAATGTATAAGTCAAAAGAATACAAGAAAAATGTCAAAATAATATGAGAATAAAGTCATAATATTTCAAGATAAAATTCATAGTATTATGACAATAGTCATTATATCGCAAGAAGTCATACAAAGATAAAAGTGGAAATATTCTGAGAATAAAATAATTATGTTACGAGAAGTCATACAATAGAGTTGACATAATAAGACAATAAAAGTCGTATTATGACAATAAAGTAATTATATTAGGAGAAGTCATACAAGAAGTAGGAAAAATATGAGAATAAAGGTATGAGAAGTCGTACAAGAATAAAGTCGAAATAATACTTGAAAAAAGTCATAATAATAAGAGAATTAAAGTCAAAGCATTATGAGAATAAAGTCAAAATAATATAAGAATAATGTCATATTATTACAATTTTGTCTATTTATAACTTTATTTTTTAGATTTTCCTAGCTAATACTCCGTCATAATTCTGTGACTAAAAAAGAGAAAATGCTAAATGCTACATATCATAAGCTCCAGGATGAAGATTAGATTTTATTTATCCGTAAGTGGCCTGGATGAGGATCTGAGCCTCCAACTATCTTGTAAACAACATTCTCCGTGTGTGTATTTGCTTTGTAATCGGGCTGTAAATTTATTCCATAAGATGGATCTTCAGTGTGGTAACACTTCACACAAAATGTTAAAGCAGGAATGAAGAACATTTTCAGAACCAGGCATCAAGCATGGCTACACGATAGTAAATCTGCTGAGATGTTTCCTGGCTACAAGATGTTCCTATGCGATTGCAAGTGCTTGGACGCTGTCGCGCCTTCGCCGTGGCCAAAAAACGTCAATCCACGAGTCCCTGCCGCAGGCAAGTCATCGGCCGCTGATGGCTGAAGCATGAATTTCCAAACATAAGGAACATATTTTAATATTTTTAGCATGGCTGCTGTGTATCCATTAAATTGCCTTCGAGCTCTGGTCCAAAGCACTTCAGGACCGCAAGCGCCTCGAAGAAAAACAGCCCTGAGAGAAGGAATATCTATTCATCTGCAGGCCAAGACATTTTTGGTGTCACGCTCGCTGCTTTTTTCCTCCCTTTTCATTAATCCGACATGGTCTCAACTTTTAAAAGTAGATATTTTTCCTCCAGGTGTTTCCATTGTCGATTAACCCTCATGGATTGGTGTCAAGGAGTGGCAATTGACTCCTGTTCCCCAGACAAGTTGGAAAACGTCTGGCTGGAAAACAGAAGAAGAGGCTTCTGGGTGTGAAGGTGGCAGCTGGAAATCTGGAGGTTGAGCTTTACCATGCATGAAGGTGGTTTTTACAGAATAAATCAAAGGATTTTGTCCTCTTTTCTGTATTTTTGAAAACCAGTTTACCCATAATTGTCGCAAATGGTTCCACTTTGATGCTTGTTGGGTGACACAAAACATCAAGATGCAAACATGAAAACCTTTTCTTTATCTTAAATTCCTGAGAGAATGTACAAGAAAAGAAAAAAAGCTACTTTGAGACATGAAGTCTAACTGTACCACAGTTGGACTCTGTCCAAAACTCTTCAAGGAAATTTTTGTTGAGAAAACATGAACTGAAATCAGATTACAAAGCCGTGTGCAGAGAAGGTAATTTCACAAATCTCTTCAGCCATCTCTAATCTTCAGTTTTTCATCTAATGGGGGGAGAGGCTGCAGGTTGCATTTAAACACAACGGACATAAACATATGCAAAGTTTAAAACGAACATTATGAAGTAGGAGACTCATAAACAGGTCGGGGAAAAGTTGTGAAACATTGAAGAAGAAAAATATCAACCAGAGAAGAAATCAAATGTTCCCATTGTTCAAAACATGTGGCACATATTTTGGATTCCTTTTTAGCATTAATAACTTAATAAATTAATAAATGTAATCATTATTTGATAAACTGAGTGCTAGGCCCAAGATGAGAAAAAAATTACAAAAAAACTCCTAATATTGTGGGAAAAAGTTTGTGTAGTGTGTGAATAAACTTATCAAAGAGTACAATCACAAGAGAATAAAATCATAATCGTATGAGAATAGGGTCAAATAAAATGAGAATAATGTAATATTATAATATTATAGTATTAATAACGTCATAATAATGCAAGAATAAAGTTATAAGAATGTAAGAATGAAGTCACAAAAATTTACCAGAATAAATTTGTAAGTTTATGAAAATCCAACACAATAGTCTTACAACTGCGGTAAATGAGGATTGTTGGTACGACTCCATTATAAGATTTTCATATTTAATCAGGTTATATTGTTTTAATGTTAATATTTCTTTGATAATCTGGAACATTTAAACGTGTCAAATAGAAGAAATTCATCCTTTATCTAAATGATAAAACATGGCGGTAGCAGTATCATGCTGTGGCAATGTTTTTCTTCAGTAGAGATGAAGCTAAATGGAGGGGAATCCAGTTTCAGCCCTAAAGTCTAAATACCCCATATTTGAACTCTTTCTAAAACTCTTCAAAAACATATTTTGCTGAGAAAACATGGACGGAAATCAGATTACAAAACCATGTGGACAGAATGTAATTTCCCCAATCTCTTTAGCCATCTCTAATCTCCAGTTGTTCCTCTGTCTGGGGGGCATGTGTTTCTTTTTTAGGCACACCAAACATAGTCATGTGCATAGTTACCCGAGAACCAAATGACCGTCACAATTGAGCCTGTGGGGCAAAAGGAGAGGCTTGAACGGATGCCAGTTCATGCTGCACATTGGTGAGGGGTAGAGGACGCAGCTTTGATGAAACATGGCTGCCTGCCTAACTTATGATGTGACCTCTACAATGACCTCGTCCAAAACCGGTTTTTAATCTGCTCTGTGAGGTTCACAAGTGCACTAATCACATGCTGATTATTTCACCAGGAAAAGGGAAACTTAGATCTGTATTTCAACCAGAAGCTGCTTGAAGAGCTTTTGGATGTCAAGGTCAAGGTAAATAAGTAACTGGAAAGTCATGAGATTATTTTTATTTTACTTTTACAGGACAAATGTTTCACTTACATAAATCGTCTAGAAAAGTTGAAATCAACATGTTACAGGTACAAAGCAGTGATATGTGTTAAAGTTCACAACTCATTCATGTACAAATATATAAAACACAAAATTAAAGCTTGTGGGGCCCTTTGCAATGCATTTTATATTCTCCAAATTTGGTTTTATTTTGTTTCCCTCCAACTTCCACTTCCATCCATCCATCCATCTTCTTCCGCTCTATCCAAGGTCGGGTCGCGGGGGTAGCAGCTTCAGAAGGGAGGCCCAGACTTCCCTCTCCCCGGCCACTTCTTTCAGCTCCTCCGGAGGAATGCCAAGGCGTTCCCAGGCCACCCGAGAGACATAGTCCCTCCAGCGTGTCCTGGGTCTTCCCCGGGGCCTCCTCCCGGTGGGACATGCCCGGAACACCTCACCAGGGAGGCGACCAGGAGGCATCCTGACCAGATGCCCGAGCCACCTCAATTGGCCCCTCTCGACGTGAAGGAGCAGCAGCTCTACTCTGAGTCCCTCCCGGATGACTGAGCTTCTCACCATATCTCTAAGGGAGAGCCCAGCCACCCTACGGAGAAAACCCATTTCAGTCACTTGTATCTGTGATCTCATTCTTTCAGTCATGAGCATAGATGAGGGTGGGAACATAGATCAACCGGTAAATCGAGAGCTTTGCTTTAAGTCTCAACTCTCTCTTCACCATGACGGACCGGTACAGCGGCCGTTTCATGCCAGACGCTGCGCAAATCTGCCTGTCGATCTCCCACTCCCTTCTTCCCTCAAGATCCCGAGATACTTGAACTCCTCCACTTGGGCCAGGACACCCCCCTGACCCGGAGAAGCCACTCTACCCTTTTCCGGCTCAAGACCATGGCCTCGGATTTGGAGGCACTGATCCTCATCCCGGCCGCCAACACTTGGCTGCGTTCACACTCGGCTGCGAACCGCTCCAGTGAGAGCTGCAGATCACGGGCCTGATGAAGCCAATAGGACATCATCCGCAAAAAGCAGAGATTTGATCATAAGGCCACCAAAACGGATCCCCTCAACACCTTGGCTGTGCCTAGAAATTCTATCCATAAAAGTACTGAACAGAATCGGTGACAAAGGGCAGCCTTGGCAGAGTCTAACTCTCTTTGGAAACAAGCCCGACTTACTGCTGGCAATGCGGACCAGATTCTGACACCGGTCATACAGGGACCTGACAGCCCGTATCAAAGGGCCTGGGACCCCATACTCCCAGAGAACCCCCCACAGGGCTCCCTGAGGGACACGGTCGAACGCCTTCTCCAAGTCCACAAAACGCATGTAGATTGGTTGGGTGAACTCCCAGAACCCTCCAGGACCCTGCTGAGGGTGTAGAGCTGGTCCAGTGTTCCACGACCAGGACGAAAACCACACTGCTCTTCCTGAATCTGAGGTTCGACTATCTGACGGACCCTCCTCTCCAGAACCCTGGATTAGGCCTTGCCAGACCTTCCACTTTTCAGCTTTTATTTTTCTGAATTTCACTTCATCCATTCTAACCACATTCACTAAACCAAAAAATGGATAATTATGGGGTGAATAAAAACAGTTCAAGAGACTAATAGCATAGCCAAAGAGGTCCAAATGTACTGCTTAGCACAGTACTTTCTGCCTTAGCCTGTGTATTTTCACCAGGCATTTTTGGAGGGTCAGAAAGGCTAAATATGTCAAACACATTCATTATATATATTAAGCCGGATGTCTACATAATTAGCGCATGAGTAATCAAACATGTATATTGGCACCTGCATCAATCACTGTGTGTGTGACAGTGCTCATCATTGCCTCACCTGGTTTTTCTCCCATGTATTTTAACAAAAATGCATAAAATATGCTAATTTTGAATAAGTAATTAACTCAAATCTCAACAAAAAATAAATAAAGAAAAAAGTTTAACCTTTGTTTTCTAAGTAAAAACATGTGAGATGATAATGGACAATAAAGAAAAACTACGTTACTATCATTTAACACTCAAACATGCAAGACAGGCCTTCTTTGCAGATGTCATAAACAAAAACATTAACAATGCTCGAGCTTTATTTGCAACAGTTGACAGACTCACAAATCCTCCTATCACGTTACCACCTGAATTTCAGTCTATTGCTGCCTGCAACCAGTTTTCCAGTTTCTTTTCAGAGAAAATTCAAAAAATCAGAGGATTAATCTGCACATCCACTATAAAGTCAGAACCAACACTGAACCCAAACAAAACAAATACAGGAAAAATTACCCAATTTCAACTACTTAATTATAAAACCCTAGAGGAAATTATAAGTCAACTCAGCTCCAGTTCTTGCTGTCTGGATGTTCTACCCACACATTTCTTTAAGAAAGTTCTGCCTGTTGTTGCTACTGATCTGATCCAAATAGTAAACTCATCACTCTCATCAGGCGTTTTCCCCCAGGCTTTGAAAACGGCAGTAATCAAACCACTGATAAAAAAGAACAATCTAGACAAATCACTACTGCAGAATTACAGGCCGATCTCCAACCTCCCATTCATCAGCAAAGTTATTGAAAAAGTTTTGTGTAAACAGTTAAATAGCTTCCTAACAATAACCAACCGCTTTGACTCCTTCCAATCTGGTTTCCGGTCTCACCACAGCACAGAAACTGCCCTCGTAAAAGTGTTCAATGACATCCATATAAATACGGACTGTGGGAGAACCACAGTGCTGGTTCTGTTGGACCTCAGTGCAGCTTTTGACACTGTTGACCATGACATATTACTGAATCGACTGGAGAGTTGGGTCGGACTCTCCGGTCCAGTGCTTAACTGGTTTGAATCGTACATAAAGAACAGGGATTTCTTTGTTTCAATTGGAAACTTCTCATCAAAGAGGTCAAAGGTCACATGTGGGGTACCCCAAGGTTCAATCCTAGGACCCCTCTTATTCAATATCTATATGCTTCCACTAGCTCAGGTTATAACAGGAAATAATATTAGCTACCATAACTATGCAGATGACACACAGCTCTACATTACGATGTCACCAGGAGACTCAGAACCCATCCAATCACTGAACAGATGCTTAGAACAGATAAATGTGTGGATGTACCAAAACTTCCTCCAGCTGAACAAAAACAAAACTGAAGTTATTATTTTTGGACCTAAAGAGGAACGATCTAGAGTCAGTGCACAGCTTCAGTTATTACAACTAAAAAGTGATCAGGCCAGAAACCTGGGAGTAGTGATGGACTCTGACCTGAACCTTCAGAGCCACGTAAAGACAGTCACAAAGACGGCCTTCTATCACCTGAAGAACATTTCCAGGATTAAAGGACTAATGTCTCAGCCAGATCTAGAGAAACTCATCCATGCGTTTATCTTCAGTCGTATTGATTATTGTAACGGCGTCTTCACAGGTCTGTCCAACAAATCAATCAAACAGCTGCAGCTGATCCAAAATGCTCTGCTGTGTTCTCACTAAAACCAGGAAGATAGAGCACATAACACCAGTTTTAAAGTCTCTCCACTGGCTCCCTGTAGCTCAAAGAATAGACTTTAAAATACTGTTGTTAGTTTATAAATCACTGAATGGTTTAGCACCACAATACATTAAAGATCTGCTGCTGTTGTATCAACCTTCCAGAACTCTCAGGTCTTCTGGTTCTGGTCTGCTCTGCATCCCCAGAACCAGAACCAAACGAGGAGAAGCGGCATTTAGCATCTATGCACCACAAATCTGGAACAAACTTCCAGAAAACTGTAAAACAGCTGAAACACTGACTTCCTTTAAATCTCAACTAAAAACCCACTTGTTTAGAGTTGTATTCGAAACGTAATCAATTGCAAATTTATTGATGTTGTGTTTTTATTGTTGATTCTATGTTGCATTGTATTTTGTGTTTGATTTGATGTAAAGCACTTTGAAATGCCTTGCTGCTGAAATGTGCTATACAAATAAAGTTTGAAAAGTTTGAAATAAGCATTACTCCTAAGTGATTTATTATAAAACAGTCACGTTTTTGGACTTTTCTCCAAAACAACTTACAATGATATATAGAGCTCATTGTTCCAAAGTTGTAAAGTAACACAGAACCAGAAGAAATATTTAAAAAGATCGCCTTCCAAATTTCAGAAGACAGTTTTTTGCAACAGAGGAACTGAATGCAAACTTTTAAAGAGTGGGCCAGAAAGTGTGTGGGATGTGTACGTTTAAGTATGGGAACACATGCAAAAGCAGATATAAGGTTACGGGAGGAATCAGGGAATGTCAGCTGGATGTTATATATAATGTGACATTTTGAAATAAACAGATATGCATTTTACTTCCCTCAATCTTTTGATTGCTTTAACACAAATTAGCGACTTATTTTTCATGGGAAACTGGCTGACACACAGCAAGTTTAAATTTTTTAAGCCTGTTTGCACTGCAGGATGCATGAAATGCAAAGAAAGCGCAAGTTATAAATCAACACAAAAGTTGGGGTGCTGTGATGGTACACGGTTTAAGCACAACCCCTATACCAGTCCCTGTATAAGAAGACGTTAGTCCTTGCCATGGCTGTCACAGGTTTGATTCCCGGCCTCGTGACCTTTGCTGCATGTCTTCCCTTTCTCTCATTACCTACTTTACTGTACTAACACTTTCAAATAAAAGCCACTAAAGCCAAAAATACCTTTAAAAAAAGTCAACACAAGAGTGTGTTTATCATCCAACTTCTGATCACCAAGAAAGGTTAAAATACCAATATACACAGTTTTTAAAGGCAGGTTGTTAGTATATCAATAAATCTTCTGACAAACTATCAGTGTACTCACATTGCAAAGTCATACAGAAAAAGGCAGTAAATATTTTTGGCAAATAAAAAAGCAAAACTATAAGAAGTGTAGTTGCAGGAAGACCCGATAAAAGTATTTGTATGTAATAATTTTCAGAGTAGTTTTCAGTCACAACCTCAAGTTTATTATATTGGTACTTTATGTGGTAGGAAAACACATTTTTATGTGCCGTTAAGAACTGGAAATGATCATGAGTTTTCAAAATCTTTCTTATCTTAGCTTATTTTCTGTTGGTTGTTCAACTCCATGGCTCCAGATCTATCGAGTGAAGAAAGAAGTTTTTAGAGACTTAGCACGATGAAACCAGTCTTTTTTGGCAAAGTCTCCATTTTTGGTGATTGAAATAGACAAAAACTGGTGCTGAGAGGTTTTTAAAAATGTTCGCTGAAGTTCAAGTTGCATCCAGATCTTTCATTTTTAAAACGAAAGTCAGGTAGCTACAGTCGCGTGAATTCCTGATTCCAGCAAACTACTGTGGGAAACTTGCAAATGGATGCCCAAAAAATGTAAACAAAGTATTAAGTTTAAAAGTAAATTCTACCAAATACTAAGAAAACATACAATACATATATAAAAATATTGCAACACCAATTACTATTTCTTCAAAATAATGTTTTAGATCCTTCAAGTTACACTATGAAACCCTTATGAAAGCGTTCTTATCTCCTAAGTGCATTCATCTACGTTAGCTCAAAACTGAATAAAAAGAAGGACAAGGCTTTAGCAAAAACCTTAACCTATTTAACATATTTAAAGTTTCTGCAAAGGTGTGCAATTAAAAACCATAGGTGACACAAATGCAAAACTACTTGCAGAACATTCTCTGGGCAAAAAGCCGAAGTCACGAAACAATGAAATGAACAGAGCCAGAACGTCCTAATGAGAAAAGCAGCTCAGTATCTAACCCAGGGACTTACTCAGCTGTGCTGTAAACCTGCTGGTGAGTGTAATTGCTGTGGTGAACATAACCTCTACTGTTTTTCTGGCAGAAAGTGTCAAAGCTATATGCAGGATAAAGCAAGCTATGGTATGTGTTCAGGAGAAAGAGAGGAAGAATTCATCCAGGGTGGCCGTTTTCTTCCCTCTTTAACAGTTTCCATCAGAGACAATGTGTGAAACCAGCAGAAAACGTTCCAAACATTTTATAACCTCTGGAACTGAACAAGAAAGCAGATGAATTCCACAACTATTATTGACTAAATTGCAGCTAAAACCTTCCAAACCATAAAGAAGTCATGCAGTAAAGACCATAACGAAGAGAACATTAAAGAAAGCCCCAGCTTTCAACAAGTTTGATTTATAAAATAAAAACCGTAGGCACCGATTACTCACCAATGTGTTTTCTGTTTTGTAAATAACTTTTCTAATAGATGCTCAAATAAGATTTTGGTTATAGAGAATTTTCACACTCTGATGCTTGGTGTTCTTGTTCAGGCTACGAATGAATAAACTGAATGAAAAAACAGAAAATACTTGTAAGTGGATGTACTTTCAACTCTTGTTCTGAACACTATTAGCACATTCATAACCAGAGTTAAATGTTTCCGTTACCATGAGACGTAGGTGTTTAAAGAAATTAATCTTTCACCGTGCCTCTGAAGGATTGCTACATTATGTAGTGTAACTTCAATGAATGTATGTTCTCTAGTTAAAAGATAACATGCATAAAATCTTTTTAAGATTTCATGTCATTCCATAATATGTTAGGTAGCAATGCATTTAATAGCAGGAAAAACATCTGCATCTTTGTAACCAAGTCAACATTCAAACAAGTTTATTATTGAATGAAATTCCAATGAATTTCCAGATATTCTAGATACATTCGCCTTTATTGGACATTTGGTTTTCATTTCAAGTCAGGCGTGTTCATCCATTAGAACACATTTTCTTCCATGTTACAAAGTTAGTGGTACAACAAAATTTATTTCTCATTTATTGCAGTTTTATGCATTCTGCTTTCTTTTGTAGTAAACGGAAGCATAAACATTTGCTCAAAGGCAGAATTAGGTGTTACTGCCCACTGATTAATACAACAGGCACACCAGAAGAAAGAATAACTTCTTTTTCTTGTTGCTAAAATATTTGTCCAGACCAAAAAAAACAACCAACCCAGATAAATGTGTATGCTTCTCTTACAAAGTTTGCAAATACAATCATTTACGGATCAAAGAATATTAAATTCATTTAATAAAAGTCTTGTAGCTTTAGTTTGGTATTGAACCAATAAAATAAAAATAGTTACAAAAAGTTAAGTTTCCTTAGTACCATAAAGAAATTGATGGAATCAAATGATTATGTTGTCAAATGTATTTTTAGCTTTGGGAAATTAACCCTAAAAATAGAAATAAAGAGTAAAAAAATGCAATAAGTTTACAGAAATGTGCAAGTAAATAATTCAATGTGGCAGTGTGGAAACAATTCAACAACCAAAACAATAATTATTGGCTATTGACACCAAAGTTCTTCCTGCACCAAAGAACAAAGCCGTTTTATTTTAAATAGCTTTAGAAATCTTCTTTTACAAGCAGAGATCCCACTGAGACCAGATCTGGTCATGGTTTCCATCAACTTTTACACTTGTGTTTCTCTCCAAACAGCCGCCGCTGGTTACATATCCATAACAAGACAGTGAATGCATCACAGAAAGAAAAGAAAATTTAATGAAGGAAAATATGAGCTATTATTCTAATTCCACACAAATCAGCTTTGAAGCACTGAAGTACAGACCCGTGTCCAAAAAGTCACTTCTAATGAGGCAGAACATTCATAAAAGTGCAAAAAAAAAAAAAAAATACTATTAGCTTTAAAAAGGCAGAAATCCCCTGTGCTGAGGTTTTTCACTAATGTCTGCCAATAAATAGCAATTTATCCCAAATCTACAAAGCTATTTTTACTCTGCAGACCAAAATAAATGGATTCCTTTTTTCTATTAAAGCAGCAGTCATTTCTTTCCTCTCTTATGACGCACCTCCTTCATTTGCATCTGTTTGGTTAAACTGGACCTTGTGGTTGGAAAAATTTGAGTTTTGCAATACTTCTGAAGCACGAAGGGTTTTCCTG